>NC_090933.1:473620903-474820903 GCF_040938575.1 Ambystoma mexicanum
TCGCTTCAAAATGGCCACTATGAACATCACTAAATAAACAACGTCCCATTGGCTACACAAACTATAGGACCCTTAATTACGTGGTCCCTACAATTGGTTGGCACTCTAACCTATGTCAGTACTTTTCCACCTACCTCTAGCAGCATGCAGAATGGAACTCCAGGTGCTGGTGAGCTCCTCTTCAACAGAGCTTCCCATCAATTAACATATCCATCTATCATCACCTCTGTTCTGCTGGCAATTAAGACTTTGAACTTGTCCAGAAAGTGTTCTTAGCTCTGGAGAATTCAGGGGAGTGAATGTACGCTCTGCCCTCATGCGTAGGTGTGATATGCGTAGGTGTGATTGTCCTGTCCATCCAACTTAATCTGGCCACGTGAAAGTAGACCATGATTCCAAGCCTTTATTATATTAGAAATACTATTTTCTAACAGGCCTCTGACGTTTTCCTTGTTTTATTCATGCCTTCTGAACAGGAGCTGTTATTCACACAATTTTGTATCCAATGTCAGCTCACCCAGCCTGATTAAACCTTGGCTTCTTGGCTTGGCTTCATGGCTCATCCAATCTCGCCTTTCTGAGATTCACCTTTAATTCATTTATTTTCTTACTGCGACACACTGAAAATGAGGCCTTCCTTTTTTAGTCCAGCTCTGCTTTAACACATAGTGGAAACATCCATCCTTTACTTATTTATGCATATATGCATATATTGGCGCATGCCGCAATCTATTCACTATAAAGCTAGCCTCAAGAATACTTTATCTGCTTGCGTTTCTCTGCATCTGTACACGTGAAGAACAGCTTGATATCTTCATCCTTTCTGTGGCATAAGCTTCTTCACATTGGTCCCAAGTTGTCACTTATCCTTGATACTTTCTTGATGCCTAATAGAATATCTGCATTCACTTGTCTCTGCATCTCTTCTATGTACATCAGCTCGACTCTGCATGATGTCACCATTCATCTTTTTTTAACTTTATTTATATTTTCCAATAAAACATATAACAGGATCAACAATAGGTAACAATTCTCAAAAGTTCTAACATTAGTATTTACAGAAAGTACAAACTATCAATGAGTTAAATGAGTAATTCCTAAAAGATTATAATTATCCAATGAGCATATTAACAAACATGCTAACATCACCATTCATCTTCATCATTAATTTGCTCTGCTTCTTCTGGGATTTCATTCAAATGGCCATCATATTTTCTCGTATGCAGGTTTGGTTTTCTCAATGGGAACCTTGCTTCCAGTATTCTCTCTGGTATCGGTATTCTTACTGGTACCGCACATGTCTCACACTCTGGCTCCCAACATTTAAGCAATATGGGTGACGTGGATGCAGAGGGGGTACTTGGCTCCTTCTCTACAACATGTTTTAGTGAAATTGCAAGTCACTGAGGAGTTCTGTGTCCAAATAGAGGAATGAGGCTGAAGACAGACTTCCTTTCTACGGTCATGGAAGGCCAAGTGACTTTCAATATAATTTCTACGTATGTTATGTTTTTTTATTAGCATTCTATTTCTTATAATACATGGTCACACAATGTCATTTCTTTGCCTGGCCTCTTGATTATTCTAATTAGTGTAAGAGATCTTCCAACTGCTGATCTGTATAAACAATTTAGACTCTGCTTCGATATAAAAATCTTATATACTGTTCCTAATGTGTTTCGGAAGAATAGTTTAAGTAGTTTAATAAAATGCATCAAAAAAATGTTTTCTTTTTGTGCTTCAAAATATGTAATACAATGCAGATTCTTGCTCACTCCAGCAGTACATAAATTAAACAATCTACAAAAAACAGTTCAATTAAAGGCTTGTAAAGTGTCACAGAAAACTATTTTACAAGCAAGGAATTGTAAAGCTTATCATAGATTTAAATAGCAACCGGGATGGGGTTAGGGGGAGATGCAGCCAATCAGTTTCTGAGGATCACGGGCTGAGACCTTTAATCTCAGCCCACTTTCACAGAACTCGCAGGCTGCCTCCACCGCCATTGGTCACCACCCCTCACAACCCCCCTCCCTCCTGTATCTTTTTTTGTTGTAAAAATAATCCCAAACCCCTCCCCAACCCCACTTAACTGATTGTGACCGCGGTGCCACCGCCCACCGTCACTGCAGCAGCTTCCCTATTCTGGCTGCCATGGTCATAGAAGAGGGTCTTCGTATGAAGCCCTGCCGTCTATAACCATGGTGGCCATTTTGGTAAAGTAATTGCATTCATTGAACAGGACGCGTGTGGCTTCCCGTTGGATGAATGAGAATTCTTTTTTTAGCACCCCTGGTTACCTCTGTGGATTTGACTAAAAGAGTGAAAATAACATGCAATGTGCATGTGTGTCCACAGTAGAAATACAGAGCTTTTACATGGTGTCAACTGTTCAAGGTAAAGGTGCTGTGGCTTTTAGGAAGACCCACATGGGTATTAACACGTGGGTCTGTTGGTAATTAAAGGAATATGAAACTATAATAAAAGTTAGCACATGAAAGCAGACATGGTCCAGTGTTGCTTGTATTGCTTACAACTTTTTCATCCCATGATGGTCTGTTTCGATATCAGAGATTGAACTTTGACATTACTTTGGATGCTGAGGTTTTCCAGAAGACAATTCGTCAAGTAATTCTATTAAAATCTACTTTAAATTACAGTGATGATATTCTAGTGTATGGGTCCTCTCAGGAAGAACATGATCAGGCTTTGGTGGACACGTGTGGCTTTGCAAAAACCGGGTTTGACCCTCAATGTGGCCAAATGCAATATCAACAAGAAGAAATTGAGATTTCTTGGCCATATTTTTTCTGATGCTGGAATGACTCCTGATCCTGAGAAAGTCAGCACTGTTGTGGACTTATGCAGGTGGCGGATGTTTGATCATTCTTGGGTATGGCAGGCTACTGTGGTCGGTTCCTTTTGCACTATGCCTCTCAGACAGAGCCTTTGAGGCAGTTGGTGCAGAAAGATTCCAGGTTTGAATGGACAGAGGTGTGTCAGGTTGCCTTCAAGGGAATAAAAGATGAGCTGGCAGAGGCAAAGATTTGGCATATTTTAATGCTTGCTGGCATACTGAAATCATTGTTGATGCCAGCTCTGTGGGGTTGGGGGCTATCCTGGCCCAGGTGGAGATTAAGGATACACCTTTTCATGTGTACCCTATGTATATTTTGGCCTAGTAGGGCTCTGTCTCGTACTGAGATGGCATATTCTTAGCCTGAGAAGGAGAGTCTTGCTGTAGTATCGACATGTGAGCATTTTCACAACGTTGTCATTGGGAAATGTTTTACGCTGGTGACAGACCATCCTGCCCTTCTTTCTCTATTTGGAAGCCCTCTGACCAAAATGACACCTAGAATTGAGAGTAGGAAATTTGCCTGAAAGAGTATGATTATACTACTATTTTCCATAAGCCAAGAGGAGATCAAATCCCATCGGATTACATCTCAAGACATCCCAGAGGAGATCAAGTGACAAGACAAGGTGATCTGGAGTGCATTAATTATGTTACGGGCAATGCTTTGCCACCTGCCCTTACTCTAGAGATGTCGGCATGTGAGTCAAGGAAAGATCCATCTGTGGCCCTAGCCATTCAGCCCACGAATCAGAATTAATGGAAGGATTATCATAGGCAGATTGGGGCCCATCCTGAAGCCAGCCTGACGGAAATGGAGCAGCTGGCAAAGGTGTATATTGAGTTGGCTGTAATGGAGAAAGCAATTCTATTGAGGGGATGCTGCCTTGTGATTCCACTCACTTTGAGGAAGATGGTCATACAGGCAGTGAAAAAACGAAGAAACAGCTGTGGAGACATGTGTGGTTTCCTCACATGGATATGATGGTAGAGGACTTAGTGTGACAGTGTCTACCTTGCCAGTTTACGACTAGAGTGGATCCCCCGTTACCATTGCAACCTACTCAAATTCAAGAAAGACCATGGGAAAGAGTAGCAGTTGATTTGTATGGCCCAACGGACACTGGAAGTTATCTACTTGCGTTTATAGATGAATTTCCCCTTACTGAAGAGAGTGATGACAACAGCTTTCCCGCAGGTGGCTGCTGTCTTTGATGAGGTGCTCAGTGAGTGGGGGATTCCAAGTATTATATAGTCAGATAATGGGCCTCCATACAATGGTCAGGATTTTGTTACCTTCACCACGAAAAGGGGGTTTAAACATCAGAAGGTAACACCGAGATGGCCTCAGGCGAATTGGATGGCTGAGCGATTTATGTCTTCTATTAAAAAAAGACCATTCAGAGAGCATCCATTGAGGGTTTTTCTTACCATCAGGCCCTTTGAAGTATGTTGAGAAATTATTGGACACCCCTCACGAAGCTACTGGGAAAACCCCTGCTGAAATGATGATGGGTTACCAAGTTAACACTCGGGTGATCACGCTGCCTGATGATAGAGGTGAGAGGGGTGGTGAAATTAAAGAAAGGGATGCTGAACAGAAGCATCATAAAAAGAAGCAACTGACCGCAGAAGAGGAGCCAGGTCAACAGACTTGGCAGTGGGGGATGAGGTGCTGGTGAAACAACAAGGATGAAAGAAAATGAATTCACAATATGAACCTTACCCACTTAGTGTCATAGCAGTGAAAGGGTCCATGATAACAGCAGGAACTGAAACCCAAGAGCTAACAAGAAATGCGTCCCATTTTAAGCTTCTTATCAAATGTGAAGAAGAGATTGAGACAGTGACAGAATGTAAAGTCCGGATGAGGTGGAGATGGGGGGGGGTATTTCCAAATTCCACAGAAAGAACTGTACAGAGACAGCTACAGATGCAGGGTTCAAAAAGGGGTTTGGTCATGGATGGTAGAAGAAGAATGTTGAGTTTGCCCTAAGAGTTTTTGTGATGGGGAGGATGTCACAGGTTGGAGGTAAAGGTGCTGTGTCTTTTAGGATGATCCACATGGGTATGAACACGTGGGTCTGTTGGTAATTAAAGAAACATGAACCTATAATAAAAGTTAGCTCATGAAAGCAGACGTGGCCCTGTGTTGCTTGTATTGCTTACTTTCTTTGTCTGAATCTGTTAACACATGGTGCTGTGTCTTTCCTGTCCATATGCTAACCTGTATTCTTGGGCATCTAGCTTGCTTATTGTCATTGACAACAGTGAGTCTGTCCAGTGACATGCAGCTTTAAAGTGATGCAGCTTTAAAATACGTTGTTGTTTTGCAGTGAGTGGCTGTCTCAGAGTACCAATACAAGAAGACTTACAGCAGTATGTTTCATTGTGTGTGGAAGTGTAAAGGAAGCAGTGAGACGGTAAAGAGAATAAATGCCAAGGACCCTATTATGGATGTCAATTGTCAATTGTTGCATTCCACTTAAGGATGAAATATGTATTGCGGAAAAATTGTTTTTTCTGCAAAATAATTTCTTGTGAGGCTGGAAAGTATTCATCTGGAAACACCTTGCATGTTTGACCTTAAAGGCCTTTGAAATACATCAGAATAACAGGAGATTTGTTTAAACCTCCTGCTACTGGGGTCATTTCTTTCAATGTATGGCAACTGCAATAGCTATCATTTGTGTAAACAACCTAACTGCAGAAGAATGACCCTGGGAAGTAAACACACTACATTTATTTTAATGCTGCATTCGTTCAAGTGCAAACACGTCTTCACAACACAAAGCATCGCAATCATCGTAAAGAAGAGGCAGCAATGTCAAGAACTGAAATAGCTTGCTCGTTTTTCCCCAAAACAGATTTGTTAGCATTATATTTACGATAATGCATTAACATACTGATAAATAAGTTGTCTTTGGAAATCTACATTAAACACTGAATTAGTACGTTTTTACAGATCCTTTAATGTTACATATAAAAACTGCAAGCACTGTTAGTAATTTAACATTAGGGCTTGCACAGTAGAGAATGTAAACATCTTTAGTCTACAAGAGAAAACATTGGTTTAATAGGGACTTGACCTTAGTGGTGACCCCCACATGTTAGTCATCTCTTCGCCTCATTATGAATACTGTGGTGCATTAAAAAGTAGAAGTCAATTTGTTACCCAGATTATCACAACCATCATATTACAAAGTTCTGGGGTGAAGAGATGTAAATTATCCACTTTAGCACCAGAGAGTGTCCGAATTATTGCAGCAGAATTACAGCTGGCGGTCATTCTGAAAGAAATACCATTAAGTCCTATGGACTCCAAAATTGGGATTTACACCACTGGTCTAACACTCTTGATCCCATGGTAATTCCATGGGACCGAGTGGCAGTAACAGTAATTGATGTTAGCAGTAACTCCACGAATTTACCACTGAATCACTGCAAAGCACGCAATGAGACCCTTTGTCTCATAGGGTTTAAGCACATAATTGGAAGAGATCTAGGGCCTGCACAAAAAATCCCCTGTATTAACCAGAGAGTAATTTTACTCTGCCTTGTTTGCAGGCCAATGTTTTGGCATTCAATTATTCAAAACCTTCTTTATGGAGCATTAGTGAGGTTAGTTGAGGGCGAAGGTCAAGGGAATCTTCTGGTTCTTGTGCTGTTGATGCATTGGAATTGCCTCTCTAGGCCAACCTCCCTCGCCCGTTACTAACAAATCACTCTCTTCTTGCCAAGGTACACAGTCTCTGCACCTCCTGCTCCCTTCTTCTCCCTCCTGCTCTGGGGTTCCAACCATTCTCATTCATGTGCACTCGCCCACACCAGCGATTAATTTCTTACATGCCAAAGAGCAAATCCTGAGGGTGGAAGTAGATCCACGGCTACGGTTTTTACCATTGTACCTTATGGTGCAGCAAATTGGGAAACGGGGCAAACAGACTGTGTTTAAATTACTTCTTGTTAATATAAGGGAGGTCTGTAGTGCCTTCAATGCCACCCCTGACAGCTATCGATATATATTCAGGTTAATTAATGACACTGCCATACTTCTTTCTCTCCAAGTGACTTTTTTCAGCTTCAGACCTGGGCGAAGGATCAATGCTTACTGAAGACATGGGACCTCATTGCAAGATGGCAGGTCTGGAAATAAAGTGCTGGTAATAACGTGTACCAGCACATTTCCGGACATGCCCACTACAGGTTTTCGTGTAGGATGGAAGATATACCTCCAGCTTAAAGCCGGAGTTATATCCACCACTCTAGAAGCATGAACATGGTGGTATTACCAGTCCGGTAACACCAGTGCTGGTAATATGGCAAATCCCCCCATGGAGTTCTACTGGACTCATGGAATGGGAATTGACCACTCTTTACGCCATTTGGAATCTGCTGGTAATTCCAGCAACCAGGTGACAGAAATGGTATTACAGTTTGCTGTTAAACTCGTAATGAGACTCATGGACCGGAAACATGGAATTGGAATTGGGACAAGATGCAAAGTGACCTTTTAAATGGATTGAGACGTTAAGTAACATTTACTGAATTTCACCAGAAGTTCAAATGTAGCTTTCTGCAAAGTGTTTTTGAAATAGAATGTTTTGCAACATATTACAGTCCTTATATTTTTTACTTGCAGTGGTTCATTAGCTGGCTACATGAACATGAATTTTACAAGCAAATTTAGAATTATAATTTTATGAACAACAAGCTGTTCTTTTGGAAATAGGTGATTTGAAATGTGTTTCAAGCACTATCCTCAGGTCTCTCCCATCTTTCTTCTCCCTCTGCCACTCTCCCAGCCCCAGTTACTAGATCACCCCACCCGGACAGCCCTACTGCTTGTGGCAATGGTGGGTGCAGAGTTGCTTGACCTGGAATAAAGGTGGGGGTGTAGATAGTGAGGGTACCTACATGTAGGAATTATGTGTTTCCTTTTATAGCTCTGCAGGCCGGAAACCTCCTGTTTTTTGGTGATGTAACATAATACATTTGATGATTAACAATGCTGATCCTCATCAATTACTTGAGCTTGAGCCCAAACTGTGACAATTCCATTTGTATGCATTGAAGAGATTTCATAAATTGGTTTATCAGAAATGTGGCAAGGAGATAAACTTGGTTGAACTGTGGTAATGCAGTGTGATTAGGTGCCCAGTGAAAGTGAGCGTCCCCCAACAAAGCATTTAAAACTCCCCAGTGAGAGTCAATAATGGACACACCCCAGATGGGAATGAGACCAAGACCAAGTACGGGTGAAGTTAAAAGGTAAAAGTTTATCCAAACCAATATAGGGCAAACAGAGAACTCTGCAAACTCTGAGAGCGCTGTGCCAAACATCAGCAAACATTCACATTTTGTTACAAAACCACGTCACCTATGATGTGGGAGCTAAGGGATACATGAATCGATGAGATTGGGCAGTGTGGTTGGGGCACATATACATCCATAGGGGTGAAGCGCCGGGATTGGCGAGGCTCCTTGAGGTGTCATCGTGATGCTTGCAGGTCAGCTGAACTCATCAGGGTGGAGCTCTGGGCAGATGGTAGTTGTTTGATGTATCTTGGACTATGCTAGCATTTGCCCTTGTGGCCACACATGCTCACTCATCATTCATTATAATTCATAATGCTGTGTAAATCCCACAAGTTGTTAATTTAATATCACAAGCGAAAATAGCACATAAGTCTTAGTGCTCTTGTCTCATCATCATAAAAACACGATACAATAAAGGGGCTGTTTCAGGAGTTCAGGTACTCTATCAGGGGCACATGTCTGGGATACCTCTATCATTCTGCTTTGTTAGATCTAGTGGGGGACATATTTATAGTATGTTAGTACAAGAGTAAATATACTGCCACCATGGTCAGTCGGGGTTGGGGTGAGCTTGGATACTATCTGGTTAGAGGGCACATAGCTGGTACATCAAAAAGGCAACAGGATGAGAGGCTTGTTACTTATATTTATTTTAACCAAGTCCTCGGGTGTGAAACATGTTTTATAGTGTTATTGCGGGTCTGGGAGCTTAGGGGGGGCTGATACTTGGTGCAGGCTTTGCGGAGGGGTGAGTGGTTGCAGTTACAGCAGCACATTATCAATGAAATAAGGGCCTTCAGTTGTCAGCCAACCTCAGGAGGGGAGGAAGGTGGGGGCTGAGCGTGCAGCACAGCGGGAAAAGGGAGAGAGGGCCCTGTTGCTTCTAGCTCGTCTATGTTATAGGGTTACATGCACATCATTTGCAAGGCAAGGTAGGATTAAGCCAGTGTAGTTACACGTACATCGAGCATTATGCGAGCTTATAAACATTGTATATATTACATGTTTACGTTTATCATGAGTACCATGTTACAAAATAACTTCTATCAACAACAGAGTGTTAGCAGGGCTAAGGTTTCACATCCGGGCCCAGCCAGAGGGGGAATATAGGTGGGGGCTGCTGTGTGCGCGGTGGTACCTGAGAGGAGTAAGAGGAGGAACGGCCCTGTAGCATGTTGGGCCGTATATTCTCTATGTTGTGCGGGACACACACAAAAAACTTGTATTCAAAATGAGGTAGAAGCAGGTTAGTGTATGCATTGGTACAGGGGAGAGTCTGCAATGTTCTGCTTATAATATGACTTGCGTAACTCAATGATCAGAGGGTAAACAACTGCTACAAAGGACACTCTATTATACAGTCAGCACTCATTACATTAAAAATCATACATATTGCAACATCTAATTGTCTATTTGTAAACTTGTACATTTTTAGGAAATCATATAGTATATATGGATATCATACATTGCTTTGTGTATTGCGCAGCAACAATAATCCTTGATTAGTAATGAACGGCTCGAACATACATTTCATAACTTTGTGTGTGATCTGGGATGGGTGAGGGCCATTTTATTTCAATATATACAATCAATCTCATGGGGCCTCATTACACGGACGGCGGTAAGGGTTAACGGTCACCGTTAATGGCAACGGTGACCGTTAACCCTTACCGCCGTACTACGAGGTCCCTTAGCGGGTTGGTGCTCTAACGCCTGCTTTTTGCAGGTGTTAAAAACCAACCCGCTATGGGACCTCGGAGCTAATTACGGCACTGCAAAATTGCGGTGCCGTAATTAGCGCCTTCCCCATTCCCATAGAGCCCTATGGGGCAGAAATGGGAATGGGGAAGGGCAATGGCGGAAGGGGGATTTGCCGCCCCACCGACCTTGGGATTGGGCGGTAAATCCCCTTACCGCCAAGGCGGTGCCGGTAATTTACCGGCATGGTCCAGGGTGCTAATAGCACCCTGGATCACCGCCTTCCGTGTAATGAGGCCCATGGACTCAAAGCCAATTTATCATCCCTTCAGATGGCTTAGCTGCATGGGTGAAACAGGGTGGCACACAGGCTTAGCATACATGCCTGGCACTTCAAACGGGGAACAGGGTTGGGGGTCATCTACAGCATATGTCATAAATGTGGGGTCTGCCAGAGGAAAGGACAGGTTTTATGGAAGAAGCTTGTTTCTCTTAGACACCAGCTTCAGCCTTATCATCTGCAGGTCAATGATGGACTGTGGAAGGTGAAAGATACAGTGTTTGTAATGTAGCTTGTTCGTGCCTAGTCTGCCGTGAGAACAGGCCTGCAGCAGAGCCGCCAAGGGGAGGAGGGTGAGAGAAGTGCTGGGCTCGCTGTGCGTGGTCAGGAGGGGAGAGCTGCAGCCCTGCAGACTGCTTGTACTAGTGAGGCCTAACTTTGTTATTTTCATAATGGAGTCTATCTGTGTCACAAAATGGAGTCTGTATCATACTACAGGATGATCCGTGCAGCCCCAGGTGTCGACCCGCAGCCATCCCGCATCCCGGGCCCAGGTGCACAGTTGGCTGCCGGGCGAGTCATAGACTGCTTGTTGGTGAGAAATGGAGGGGGGGGGGCCCTAAAGGCCTTTCATCCCATACACCGCACATCTCCATCATCATTCAAAAGTTTGGGCGATGTTCTTGCTGAAAATAGAGCGTTGCTAAATCCAGCGTCTCTAGCAAATTGCACTGTAAAAAGTTGAATGGAAACCGGGTTTTTATATATATAAGTATACATAGCTGTCTTAGATTTGGAGATACAATTGTGCAATAACAAAATTGAAACAAATTCCTTCAGAAAATCGATGGAAGGAAATACAACACTCTTTGCTAATAGCTGTCACAGACAAAATATTAGGAAATATGTACTGTATGGGGAATTTCTATCGGCAAAAAGCAACTGTAGTCAAACATATATTGTAAACAACAATGTGGGATATTTAGAAAAAGATTTGTTCAAAGAAGGTACAGCTTCAGCATTATTGAAAATGCAGATTACAAAAGCAAGGGTACCTAAGAGAAGCCTTTTATTGATACCTAAATGCCAAAATTATGATATACAAGTTAAATGCTTGTTTATTACACAGTATTGTTTGCAAAGTAATGTGATATACAAATTGTTGAGAAAACATTGGAATATGTTGTTGTTAGATAAAGATTTGCTTCAATTCATTGATGCAACATTTAAAAATGTTTATAGTAGGGCATCAATCATAGGCAATCAAATAGCTCCAAGCTTTCCCAAAGATTTAAACAATTTGGAGTTTTGAATAGATAGAATACCAGGAAAGAAGGATTTTTTAGATGTGTAGATTGTAATCCCTGTAATTATACTGAACATTTTAAGATGTTTACAGATGGGAAACACAAATCAGTCAAAATTAAGGAATGTATTAACTGTAAGAATAATTTTGTGATGTATGCTATCACATGTACCTGTAGTAGAATTTATATTGGAGCACCATCAGATCATTGAGAATAGCAATGTATAAACACTTCAGAGCACTACAAATCCAAGATATGAACTATCCATTGGAGGTACAATAGAATTTGTTACACAAGAATGCTAAGATGAAGAAAATTAAATTTTGTGGTATTAAAAGGATCATACGGAAACGGAAGATAACAAGAAGCAAGATTAATCTTCTTTTTCCGAGGCAATGTAGAAAGATTGAATTTGGATCATGAATTGCATGCTTTTTTCTGTTAACATTTGGCAGTTCCTTGAGAATGAGTATACATGATAAGGTACCATCTCACATATTCCCAAATGAAAAAGTAGTGGATTTCAAGATTTCTAATAACACTGACCAAGCAATATATGAATCAGGAAGGCAGTTTGAGTTGCAGATGATCATCTACAGAGATTGAACATGTTTTATTCAAGTTAATCAATAAATATCTGGCATAATCAGATATAAAGTTCAGTGATCTATATGAGTAAATGATCGTGTGCATTCTAATTAAGTATCAATATCAATATTCTGCAAATATTGAATACACATATTTAATGGCACTATTTAAGCTACTAGGAACCCTATCAGTTATATGGACTAAGTTGAAGAAACATAAGACTTGGTCCCTATCTTGACGTTTAACAGAGTAAAAACAGGAACAATGGTCCTCTCACAATGACCATGCTGAAAAATAGGAACAATGGTCCTCTTTCTATGACCAAATGGCGCTCTGGAGCAAGAGAGCGCCAAATCCATCAGGACATGAGTTTTATCTTGAAATGATAGGACAGGGGCTGCTAACGGAGGGTTAAGGATGCTGCACAAGATAAAGGCGGCTACAGATATTGAAAATGTCAGTTACAGACACATTTTAAATGTATTTTAGATATGGAAACAAAAAAGTGAAACATTGATAGACAACCAGGGAAATCAAAAATCATATGTAATAAGTGAATGAGGTTATTTGGGGTGAAATCATTGTATCCGCTAAGCAAAACACATATTGGCACTGATTTTGTATATTGTGAATTTAACAATGTCAAATAGGTGTTGAAATAGTTTGAATAAGAGAATAGTTATTTCATTTGACATTGCTCTAATATGGTGATACTTTAGGTATAAGAGAACAGGTATTTGACCTACAGAAAATTGGTTGTGTATTAATGGTGATTCAAAGGAGGACAACTATTTAAAAAGCAGATTCTTGTTTACATGTGTGAACTATTTTGGTGCAACAGGGTTATAGTTGAGATTTGCAATTTTTGATAATTGCTCCAAGAGGTTGTGGCTAGACAAACTCATTGAAGTGATTAAAAGTGAAAGAGAAGCTAAATTGTTAAGTATAAATAGTAAGGTGAATACATTACCAGCAAAAGCAGGATTACTTGAGGAAAATGAGGTATTATTCATTACATTGTACTGTGGCCATTGGCTTCAAGTAGAGTATTTTAAGTTTTCTGATTAATCCTTCTCCTAGTCCAAACTTAGAGAGGGTCCGATACAAGTAGCCCCACTACATCCTGTCAAAGGCTTTTTCCGCATCTAGGGAAAGGTCTAGAGCAGGGCACTCAGCATATTTTGCCGACCAAAGCACATGGAAAACTTCTCTTTTGCTGTCTCTTGCCATCCTGCCTGGGATGTACCCTATCTGAGCCTGGTCCGCCAGGCTTGATATATGTGGTTGTACACGGAAGGCAAGGATTGTTGCTAATATTTGATGTCTACGTTTATGAGAGGGGCTGTAATTCCTGCACTTCAGGCCATCTCTACCTACTATTGGTATGAGTTTTATAAGAGGTCTGTTGAATTTGTGAAGTAAGTTTCTTCCGTTGTCTGCTTCATTGTATAGCTTAGTAAGCATAAGCAGTGGTACTAGAGTTGATTCACAGCATTTGACAAACTCCATTGGTAGCCTGTCTTCTCCTGCTGATTTCCCAGCCATTATGCCTCTGAGAGCTTTATGCCTCTTTTGTTCTGAGAAGGGTAACCCAATTTGGACCATGCATCGTTGTTGACTTGGTGGAAGTGGATGTTTGTCATAAAGCTGATTTCTATCACGTTTTCTGGAGGAGCTTCCGTCGTGTGCCAGGTCGTGTAGTAACCTGCAAACTGATTTATAATGTCTGTGGGTTGTGTAATTGGCATTCCACCATGTGTAAATAAGTAGGGGAACCCAGTGGTCGATTTTTGTTTTCTAAGTTGTGCTGCTAAGGGTCTTCGTGCCTTCTCCCCCTACTTCTATTGTCTTTGCCGGAGATAGAAGAAGGCATTTTCTGCTTGTTCCGTATATAGTGAGCACAGTTGCATTTGGCAGTGGGGGGTGCGACATGCAGAGTGGTTTGTTGTTCATTCAAGCTTTCCAGTCACTTTATCATCTGTGCTTCATGTTTCTTCTGTGCTGACAAGGCTTTTATTTTAATATTCTGATGTAAGCCTTGAGTGAGTCCCATTTCATTGCCTTTAAGGAGGCTGTATTGTTGTTGCATTCGATGGTCTCTTCCACCCTTCCGTTGAGGAACTTCTTATTTGTTGGGTTTTTGTATTGGCTAGTGTTCATTTTGTATCTGAAGGTCGTTGGTTTCAGAGAAGAGATGTCCATTTTCAGATTCACCAATGCGTGGTCAGAAAGACTTGCTGGGATTATCGAGCAGTACAAAAGTGCTTGCATTTACCTCTTCTTAAAAAGGACATAGTCAATTCTTGTGCATGTGCCATGGACATAAGAGATTTGGGTCTACTCTCTGCCTCTAGGTTGTTGCAGTTGCCAGGGTTTGATCAGTCCATGCAGGACTCCTTCTTCTCTTCTAAGTATTGTGGTTTTGTGGTAATGTGATCCATCTAGCAGTGGGTCATTGACCATGTTTCAGTCGCCTCGAAGGATTATGGGTGTTTATCCTGCTTCGGTTAGGAGTCTGCTTAAGTAGGAGAGGAAGCCAGATTTGGGCCCAGTTAGTGCTTTTATGGAACCCAATATTATTTTATGCGTGCCCAGGTCCACTTTAATGATGATGATCCTCCCCTCTCCTGTCTTGCCATTTCTGTATGAATGTGTCATATAGATCTTTTACCCTTTTTCTCACCTAAGCAGCTGTAGAATACTCATCTTACCCAATATTTTTGGAGTTTCAACCCCTCTGCTGGGTTCAGATGGGTCTCCTGGATGAACACCATGTACAGCCTTTTGGTTTTCAGGTGTTTTAGCACTTTCTTACTTTTTATAAGCTAGGTCTGGCAGTGTGGCTTGTCGGCAAGAGGCAAGAGGTTCTTTCCTCTAACCACACAAACATGTTGGTGCCATAGCAGGCTACCAGGCTGCAGCAGAGAAGCAGAGCAGAGCATTATGAGGTTATGATTAAAGACTAAAGACTGAAGACTGCAGCGCAAATTGGATAGACCACAGATAGACCACAGTGATAAGCCTTGCAGGTTTTGTTGTGTGAGAGGCCATTCAGAGAGTGGTGTGTGCCGTGTTCATGGCCATGGCCATTGGATAAGTGCGCAGCGAGTGCATTTAAACCATTGCCTTTGAAGATTTGCAGTTGTGCATTTTTCCACATAGTGCCCTGGGGGTCATGTGCCAGAGGCCCAATGTTTGCCTGCTGAGCTCAAGTGTTATTGCTGTACATAACGCGGAAAGCAGAAGGAGAGCCAGAGTGGGTCTTTTGGTCTGTTAGAGGTTGTGCACCAGAGGGGCTTTGCAGACATCAGTCTATCTACCTTTGCTTAGTGGCTGGTGAGTTGTGCTGGGCAAAGCTCCAAGTAAGCCCTGTAACTACAATTTGAGGAAGTCCAAACCTCCAAACCTCCAACCTCCAAAGCAAACGGCTGCAAACAACACTCTCGTGAGGAAATGGACCAGATTAGCTCTAAGCGGGGGCATGACATTTTTAAAGATCTATGACTCGCTCTCTCCCTCCCATTATTTCTGATAATGGAAAAATCACCATGTACTTTAAAGCAGGAAACAACCCTGTCCAGAGGACATCGGCAGTTGTGGTCGAGCAAACCTTGAATGCTGCCATGGAAGACACATATACAGGACAATCTGCCCCTCAAAAACACCAGTTATCGCTGGGTGATATCGACAATAATTCTCTTTTAGAATTGTGCTACTCATTCTGCAATGGGGGAAGCATCACACCTTCAGCTGCTTGCACTACCAGTGAAGCAACTGAGGAATTGCATTTGGTATCCAACCCTAATCCTTCGACCCATGGACATGGTGTATCCCAGCAACAGCTTTCTGTCACCCCCAATCTGTGTCCTGCTACATCTAGTTGCTCAATTGAAGACACAGTTTTGGGTACTAATGAAGGTATCCTTATCAACAGTAGCCCAAATACTACGCCCGTAATGGGGGTTGCGGTAAATAACAAACACTTCCACTTCACCATCAAAATTCTGATGAATACTGTGTGGCCCTATTCATGTGGATGTTCCCAAACAGGGAGCAGTGAATGGTCTTCAAAGTACTTTGGGGAATGAAAAGAACCAGATGACCAATGTACAGGACATTTCCACTCTCCTTAGTTCCGATGAAAGTCTGCTGTCTGGGGGTAATGATATTGTGATTATTGAATCTCAGCAAGCAAAAAACAATGTGGATCCTTTGGCTTTCTCTCTTTTATCTCTTCGAAGTTATCGAGCTGCAAGCAGAGGCGCTTGCATAAGTGTAAACTTTGGGCAAACATTGGTGTTTCTAAAAAGCCAATTGCAGGTTTGTGTTTATCAACAAACCAGCGACTGAATTCTACCATCATAGCTGAAGCACCAACACATCAAAAGTCGAAGAAAGGGAACAAGAGAGAATCTTGACATTAAAAACAACAGCAATGATCAACAGCATCTTTGAATAGTTGGCTACTAAGGGATAATATCCCTAACTAGACAAACTGCAGGAAAATTGATGTTAATGTTAGTAATTGGTCTGTGTGGACAATGGAAAAGGGTGCTACTCCCATTCATGTGCATTCAAAAACTGCTGTTAGCCCAAAAGCATCTGTAAGTGACGAGGGTGTGTCTTACAAAAGTGCACTTATGGTGCCTGTAGATACCTTTACGATTGGTGCAAAGGCTTTAAATCGCCCATCACTATTAACATTTTTTGCAAACATACCTGCATTGCGCATCCTGAATTCATCAGACTTTGGTGAACCATTGGTTACAAAATGTGGCACCTTGACCAGGATTCACTGTTTTCTACCGTCCACAGCATCCCTGATTCATGCTCAGGGGTACTCTTTGGCACGTCTGGTCTATGATCTCGACAGGAAGTCTGAGCTAAGTGTGACAACTGAATGTTGAAGTCATTGTAGTCATTGTAAGGGCCTATCAAAGAAGGTGGCTACAGCAGTTTCCCTGAGACCAAAAGGGGCAAAAGTAGTTAATGGTTACGCTAATGTGAATGGTTGGCATTGGTTGAAGAGTTTAATACCTGGTGTGGAGTCACTTGAGGCTTGAACTTACTTGACTTCTTGGAATACCAGGGATCACTCTCATTTTGTGGAAAAGGGTACATTTCTGAATTGGCTGATTGAACATCATGTATTTATGCTGCAGGAAACCTGGATAATGGCACCCTTTCATCTGGATGGTTTTACAATCTATCAGAAATACATAAAAAAGGCCTTAAAGGCCATCCATTTGGGGATGTGATGATTAGAGTTAGACATGACCTTAGCTCTGTCTTGGTTACTCCTATTGATGCCTCTGGCAATGTTTTAGCGATGGATGTCACTGTCGGGACTAGTGGTGGGATCAAACAGTTGCTAGTGCTGAATCTGTATGATGATCCACCTGGTGGATCAAAAACAGAAGACATATTTGATTATGTTGATCAGACTATCACAGTATGGTGAGGCTCTGCTTACAGTGACATGACATTATTTGGAGGTGATTTTAACGCACAATGTGGCGAGTCATCACTGGCAGTATTGTACAACCGCACATATTGCCCAACAATAGCTTAATTTTGAAAGAGTCGAATTTAAGAGCGCGTCAATGGGTAAGATTCCTACATCAAAGGGAGCTTATAGTCCTAAATGGGAGGACCCACATGGTAGGTGGGCAATAAACAGGCATACTTAGACTATCTGTGTGGGAAAATCTGTTGCTGGAGTGTGTTTGTGATTTGTATGCATGCTCTAACAATTTAAGTGACCACGCCCAACTGAGTTTGAATCTGAAATGGGAGGGGACGAGGAGGGAGTATGGAGTTGGTGGTAATGAGGTAAATCAAACCAGTCACCATCTATGTCCATACCAGGAACAGGCTCGGAATGAGAATAGTGATGCAGACCGACTGGCTGAACATTGCAGTTTTGAAGTTCAGCTGTATTGGAACCTCAAATAAATACAGCTTTAAGGTTGGCACCTGCATTTTATATATTTATATATTACATGGCCTCCGGTAGCGGCCATGTAGTTATGGTTAAGTTGCTAAACCCAAAGGAAGAGCACTTTTTGGGCAGCTTATAACTTCGCTCTCCTGGACGAATCGTCACCAAACTTTGCCAAAAAAGTATATGGCCCACTCTGAATTTATGTGAATTTATGTGAGGTTTGGTCAAGGGGGGCAAAGTTATAGTGGGGGTACCAACCTTTCTTTTTTTCCCATAGACATAATGGGAGAAAATGTCTGTCGCGTCTACAACCCAAACCGCTGAACGGATTTTCACCAAATTTGCAGCAGGAGCAAATCTTAGTCTTCAAAGCATGCCTTTTGTTAATTTGGTGTAAATCATTCTCGTACTTTTGTTTATAAACGACCGAAACGTAAGGCAAACAAATTGGCCAATCGGCTTGCGTCATGTCCGCGGACACGCAACGTGTTCTCTGGTTGGCTGGGATGATGCGTGAGGTGCGTTATATTGTTGTTTTGATGCGCCCACCATATTGGATCCGCGGACAGCGCAGCTTGGAAGTGAACTTAAATCCAATTTTGGGGAGTGTGTTGATGTGAATGAGTGCTTGGAGAGGGTGGGGGAGTAAGAGATGGGTCAAATGCTATATTTGTTTAGGTGGGAGAAGGCTGTGATGTGTTTGCGGTGTCCGTGGACACCGCAGTTGCCCACGGACATACCAAAAATTGGGCGCACTACTGGCTATTTTAGTTTACTGTGATGTTGGTTTTGGGTCATTAGAATAGCATTGGATGAAGAGGGTATGTATTGAAGAGTTTGTGCCTTGGTTGTGATTATTTTTTAGAATGTTAATTGAAGTGGATAGGTTTTGAGGTGGATGTAATATATTTTTGGGTTGCAGTCATTTGGTAGGTGTTTGTTTCTATGGGTGTTATGCTGCGGTGGTTGTCGCCAGGGCCTATGCACCCAAGATTCTAGGCTCCAGGCCCTGGCTACAACCACTGCAGCAGAACACACCCATGCTATCAAAGACTTTGGGCCTCATTACACGGATGGTGGTAAGGGATTACAGGCACCGGTAAGGGCACCGGTGCCGGTAATCCCTTACCGCCCTACTACGAGGTCCCTCAGCGGGTCCCGTCCTAAACGTGTGGTCAGACCACATGTTAAGGAAGGGAACCGCTGAGGGACTTCAGACCAAATAACGGTACCGCTAATAGCGGTACCGTTATTAGCTCTTTCCCCATTCTCATTCAGCCCTATAGGGGCTCGAATGGGAATGGGGAATGGTAATTGGCATGGGGACTTACCCGGTCCCCAAGGGTCAGAATGACCCGGTAGGTCCCCATACCGCCTACCCGGACCCAGAAGACGGTAAGGGGACTCTAAACTATTCACAAACATATCTACAAACACCAACACCATGACTTTCGCCACCTCTGCCATCTTCACTACACACAGCCTCTCTCAATACAAAGCAGAACCTCAACACCTGATTGGCTAATCCCTACAGTCCCTTTTCCATGCCCTCTACGGGGGAAATCATAGTGGTCTCCTTATGTTTATTTCATGTACAGCAATGAAGCAATATTTCTTTGTGTTCCAAGTGTATTTGAATGCATAGTCGTTCAATATTGTAAAGTGTCTAAGTAACAGGTGTACTGGCAGCAATGCCATTGGATACTAGATTTGTCATTGTCAACTAAGGTTTAATACACTTATTTTGTTTATTTAAAAACAGTTTGTATCTTTCTCTTTCACAGGTGGTACAGGCTGGTGGCATTTCGTTAGTTTACATGGTGGCATCATGGGAGACTTGGACAATGCGTTGAATGAGTAATACCCGCCTGTGTCGTTGGTGCCATTGGAGAAACTTTCCCCAGTTAAAGCGGTCAGTACAGGGGATTTTCTCTCGCTGTGCTGCAACCAGAGCTTTGTAATGTGTAGTACATTTGTGCCATCAAAATCAGCAACAAAATAAAGTACAACGGAAATTTCATCAATGGTTGTTTCAATTTTTCAGTGAATCAAGTGTGTGTCCATTCAGCAGTGTTCCGGCCCTTGCCGCATTCTGTGATTGTGTCTCTGACTCTGTCATTTTGTCATTCTGTTAACTATGAATGTATTAATTTAAATCTTCCTCTGACATCACTGTTCTGTGTGTGTCAGGGGCAAACCATGACTTGTAGTTTTTCATCTATCTGAACAAATGTTCCCCGCTGCTGGAAGATTAATGCTTGTTGAACCTTGTGCCCCTCCAAAGCTATTCTTTTCATGTACCAGAAGTGTGACACTTCCTTGCGGACCACCCCAGAGTTCCTCCCAATAAAACAAGACCCCAGTCACAGTATATTTTGTCCTAAACTAACATGTGTCACTACACCCCCTTTCTAGCTCTGATGTGCCAGACCTGGCAGCTATCAATTCCGCCCCCCACCAGTTGTCTCAGGGGCAAGACCCCCAGGCCCTTCACCTCGCTACTGACCCAAAGTGGGATAATACAAACACACATGTGCAACTTAAAAACCTAAAGGCCTCTAATATATAACTGTGGTTATGGGTTCAGGAGACCGCGGCCTGGCCGGAGGGGGGTTCTAGCAGGGTTTGCTTGGACATTCTTGTACAAGCACATTTTGTCAGGGCTCGAGACTTGCTCCTTGCAAAAACAATTTACATGATTTGCCATGTAAACAGGAGTTGGGGTGAGCTGACAGGTGGTGTGGGTTGGCTGTGGAAGTCGCTGGGAGAGAGCAAAGTTTTCCAGAGGAACAAAGTAAATCACTAGAAATTTTGCACACCATTGGTGGATGGTAGCAAACAATTCATATATTTTCCAACAATATTTGCAATGTCACTATGATCTGAAGGGCTATTGGCTCCCATTGTGAGTGAAGGTCAGCGGGTTTGAATTTCTGCTTGCGAGCAAAACCATGCATCGTACAAAGTATAAGGTTCAATTGTTTTTCGACCTTGAAAGAAAGGGAGGATTCCGAAAAGAATGAATGAAGGCAGGAGTGTAATAGCTTCAAATATGATAAGGGTCACCATGCCAAAACTGGACAAAGGAAGATGGTAATTTCATTTTATGAAGATTCATTGACTTGAACGGAGTCTCTGCGTTACGCCGAGCGAATGGAAATGTCAAATATTATGTACATTTTATTTGCGTGTCATTGCAATATGCCACAAAGAACAACTGAGTACAATGTAAGCCAGCAATAACGGTCGACGAATGATAATTTGACTCGTTCGTCTATAATATACTGGAAAAAACTTCATAATAGAATGTTATATGGATTAATACATTGCTTAATGCACTACGTGCCTCATGATATTTATTCCAATGATCCTTGACACTTTTTTATTAACATTACAATAAGAATCCCTTGTACAGACTTTTCATGAAAAGTAAATGCACATGTGATGTCATCAGTGATGTCATCAATGACATTTGTGATGTCATCTTTGACGTCCTGGGTGTTAGTCTTAGCAGTGCACAGTGGTGGCGCGAGTTATGGTTGCTTAGCTTACCTTAACTGGCCCATTTTTGGGGTTTTTCAGTTTTACTTGAAACCATAACGTCCCTTTAACTAGTTTTTTTCACTGAATTCCATAGGTTTTTAGTAGAGCAACTTAACCATAACGTCCCTTTAACAAAGTTTTTTTTTACTGAATATATATAAATATTTTCTTACTGTTTTATTCTCTGTTTCCTCCTCCTCTCCCTTCTCCCTCTCTCTTCCCGCCCTCCTTTACTTTTTTTCTATGCACTTACTCTGTCAGAATTGTCCCTGGACCTAGTATGATAGCAACACATTTTTGCCTCTTCCCCCCATTTACTTGCCCGCCCCCCCTCCAGCACTATCTGAAATGTCGTCAGGCCTAGTACGATAGTCGCTTGTTTTGTTCCTCTCCCTCCTTTCTCCTCCCCCCTCCCTCACCTCTTGTTAATCTCTGCTCTACCAGAAATGTCGTCAGGCCTAGTACGCTAGTCGCCTGTCTGTTTCTCATTTCCTTCCTATCTCTGTTTTAGCCCTTGCACTATATGAAATGTTATCAGGCCGAGTACGATAGTTAATTACACATTCTTGTTGTTCATGGCCTGTAAGAATGACATTGTATTTTCCCTTGTTCCCTCCCTTCCCGTGAAGCGCTTTGAAGCACATTGTGTATAGGCGCTATATAAATAAACTATCATATCATATCATTATGTTGGCCCCAGGAGAATATAAACAATGCTTTTCAAGCACTCACGGGCAGGTTAACTGGTTCCGTGGACACATTAAATCAGTACTCAGGGATGAAATAGAAGCATGGCTCTGTAAAACTGCCCACAGGGTAGGGCAAACCATAGCAAGACACCAGTAGGCCTGGAAAAAAAGAGGTTGGGTTTGATTGATCACGAAATACAGGCGGCTAAACGAGTACTCCACCGAGAGATCCAATGAATTAAGGCACATGGGGTGTTCCAGCACAGTGTCTCGATTGAGATAAGAAAGGCTAGTTATTCAAACTGGATAAAAAGACGGAAGTCTAGGGGACTGACATCAAAGTGGCAAACATTGTTACATGCGGTACAAACCCAGTGCCCTAGATCAATGTGGAAAGTGCTTACCCTGGCATGTGGCCCTGGGGATGCTAAGATGTTGAACCCCATTGCAGAGTCTGTTGGAAATGTTACATAGAGGGAAAAAAAATGTAAAAGCAGTAACATACCAGCTATTAAATTAAACATTTGGCAGGCATGGCCTATGCAGTCTAGGGTGATTAGTCTGTGGATAAGAATTAAGAAGTTAAAAAAATGCAGAGCCCCAGGCCCTAATGGGTTGTCTGCAGAAGTGCTGAAGGGAGTGGGCGGTTGGGTGAAATGACTTGTGCACTAAGGTCTGTGAAACTCGTAAACCTCCTGTGTCTTGGAAGTCTGCCATATTGGTTCCCATTTATAAAGCAGGGGACCGGTTGGTTATCACTGGAAAATTACAGGCTGCTATCACTTCTAGATGTTTCCGGTAAGGTGTTCGCATCTTGTGTGTTGGATCAGCTCCAAGCATGGGTTGACAATAATTGTATATTGCGTTCATTCCAGACCGGTTTCCGCTTAGGGTCTAATACAGCACACAACATTAGATTACTGGACACTCGGATTGGTTGAGTTAAATGCACGGAAAATCCGGTGTTGTATATTACATACATTGATTTCATGCAGCTTTTGATACAGTAAATCGAAATCTGATATGGAGCAAGTTGAAGGGGATGGGGTGCCCCTACTGGTTGCTTCAAATTCTTATAGCTCTTCATGCTCTAACTTCGGCAAGAATAAGAATGGGCACAAATGGGCTTTTATCTGGCCACATTGATATAAAAAAGGGTGTTCAGCAGGGATGTACATAGGCCCCCCTACTTTTCAATTTGAATATAGCAGATTAACCAGAGCAGCTGGCAGGTGAAAGTCAATTTTCCCCCTAGAATAGGATCCATGCCAGTCACTGCAATGCTGTATGTGTATGATCTGGTAATTTTTGACCAGACCTTTTCTGTAATGAAGGAGCAGCTGAACGAAGTAGGGCAATACGCGGAGACAAATGAGCTATCTGCCAATTTGGGAAAGATGGAAGTTATGCTGGTCTCCTCAAAAAAAGTCAATAAGCTAGGATTAAAAACGGCATTGGGAGTGATTGAAGATACAGACTCCAATAGGTATCTGGGGCTTGCAATATCTAATTGCTCTAAATGAAAGTTTATTGTAGACTCTAAGACCAGGAAAGCCAGACAGATAACTTTACTGGTACATAGATTCTCCGGATAATATGCGGGTTATTCATTGGGCGGACTACTCGTGGTTTTGTCCCGCTGTTTTATATGATTTGGAAGCACTGACATGTAGGGACTTAAACTGGCTCAATAGAATTGAGGGATTTTTTGGCATAGTATCTTGGGCTTGCCTCAATCTGCTCCCATGGAATATATGTCCATGGCATTGGGACTCATTTCACTAAAAGCTACGGCCCTGAAAAAGAGAGGCCAGTTTTTTACTAAAGATGGTTGGGCCCAGCAATGTCTATTGTTAGCTTTGATGGGGCCAAACTATAGAAAATAATTGTCTGCAAAGAGAGGACCCTTTATGAAATTGAATAATGAACATTTGAGAGATCAAAATGGTTCCTGATTTTGATATGGAAAAGGGTTTCGATGTGGCGAAGGAGGCCATCTCAAGAACACTGGAAAGATGGGATTGGGTATGGAATTATGATCACCTGGCCAAACTTCATGGTTATGCCCCTGTGGCCAGAGCCTCCTATGTTTATAAGAAGCCTCAGCCATAGACTTTGATGGACCCCGACCCAGAAGTGCATAGGTTGTGAATTTTAATGTGCACACACCAACTGCCTCTGCGAGCCTCACACAGGGCCAGATGGAAATTGGTCAGTGAGTTAAGGTATTTTAGTATGTGCCAGTTACCGGTAAAGAAAGAGACAGTGAAACATATGCTCACTGAGTGCCCGTTATTGGACTCGTTGTACATGGTAACTTTGGGTAACCTGGTGCACGATCTTGTAACTTTGGGTAACCTGGTGCACGATCTTGATTCCATAAAATCTCAAGAATTTTGTTGGAACTACTGTCTTAGCACAAACTTAGTAGCTACACACATTGCCCTTTATCATATGTGGCTACATGTAAAAAAAGCATTATTTTTAGGTTTGGAAGGACTTTTGTATTTTGCACTTGTGAATGTGCTATGAGTTCTTAAGTATTGTTTAGTATGAAACTTTGGGCCTCATTACAAGTGTGCCAGTCCAATAGGACTCTATGGGAATGGGGACTTACAAATTACTGGCGCCTGACTTCCCAGACCGCCAGGGTTGTAATCTCCCAGTGTTATCAGGAAGTCAGGCGGCAGTCATTTTTTTGGGGTCCGGCGGCAACCTTCTGGTATCACCGGCAGGGTTACCGCCGGACCCGTAATGAGGCCCTATGTGTTTAGATGTTATGGTTTTAGGGTTGTGCTTTTAAATATCTATGCATACATATTGCAGTCGAGGTTTTAAAAGTGCTGAATGAATTGAAGATTGATCTATGTATGCCTGTGTTTAATTATGTGTAAAGTTTGAATTTAAACTATATCACAGTAAATAAATACATTCACCTAGCTATTTATGCCGTTGACATCATAGAAAGGATTTTAAGAGAGGACATGTTCAGGCACAAGTGTAGTGTGTGTGGGGTAGTTATGGTTGTCTACAGGGACCTTACCCTGCTGAGCCTCGATTGTGAGTGAAGGGTCTCTGCATACCATGAGTTGTCTTTCGTGACGTGGGTCTGATTTTGCTGCCAACAACAAACAATGAAAAACTGGGTAAGCTGTGTTTTTGAACTTCGATTCCTTATGGTTTCCATGTCTACACTTTCATCTGTAGTCAGTGCTTTTGGGAAACCATGTTCTT
The DNA here is from genome assembly GCF_040938575.1 of Ambystoma mexicanum. Lineage (NCBI taxonomy): Eukaryota > Metazoa > Chordata > Amphibia > Caudata > Ambystomatidae > Ambystoma > Ambystoma mexicanum. The sequence continues at coordinate 473,646,363 of NC_090933.1, forward strand.
CCATACTTTCTTCCAGGCATGGTTTTTGCATTCCTTGAGGATGTCTGGTGTGTCTTCTCCCATGGGGTGTGGGATGTCAGTGCAGGCGCAGAGTTGTTATCTTTTCTTGAGTGATACAATGGGGTAACCTGCTGGGGTGCTAAATAAAGGTCTCTATGGAGAAGAGGGGTTAGCGTTACACGCACCATATTGGTGACTGGGGTGATGGTGACTGCGATGTTGCGATTGAGCATGTATCTAGTGTAGTAAATGAGAATGGGATAAGTGTTACTATTAGTGTTACGTTGTGTTTAGTCGATACATTTCAGATGTGCATGTGTGTATTAACATAATGACATTTCTGCCAATACAATGTAGTCATGTGGTGTGTCACATAGTGCCTAAAGATGAGAAAGAAGCAAGGAGATTCATATGTGCATGCGAGAAAAGAGATTTGCAGATGGAGAAACCACTGTGAGGAGACGTGGCAGTGTTGAATATACATGCACAAACAGACATACATACATACATGGGGGTCTTTTAGGGAAATTAGTTTGGAACAGTTGGGGTACCTGGCAAATACACACATCTAAATGCTGCAAGTCTCCTCATAGATAAGGGTTGTGCAGTCCACAGAAACTTGGCCTGGCGAGATAAACTCTATGTGACTTGGAAATATGGTTGAGTGAGGCTGAAGGTTGAGGGATGACCTCTGGCAGCTGCAATAACATTGAATGGTCAGCTATGTTCAGGCTCAGTTTGAATAATGGTGTACTGTTGTGGAGAGGAGATGTGATTTGTTTAAGTTATACAAGCTTGTTATTCATTGTCCAAGGAATTCCGGCCACAATGTAGGGTCAATTTGGGGCCGGGTAATAACCCTGATTTAAGGGATGCTTTAAGGCAGAGTGAACATATGGTTTATGGGTTTCAATTAGGTTTCTCAGGAATGACCAGGATGTGGCCAGAGGCCATGCATGCTGAAATGGTAGTTGTATAGATTAGTGTGAAATAAGGACGCCAGGAAGTCTGGGCTGATAAGATACTTATTGCGAGTTCAAAGGGAACCTGTTTGTTTTCTCCCCTCTTCATATTGTTGAAGTGCACTTGCAAAGACCATGTGCATCAAGTTTGGGGTTAGAGGTCCTTGACCAGATTGAAATTGTAATGAATTAGGCTTGTTCTGTGAATTTGATAACTATGGAGCAACATCGCACCCAACTACAGAAAGATCCCAAAAAAGGGGGTTTTGTAAATATGAGATGATACAAATATATGTCAAAAGGGGATGGTGGATAAATACATTTTTGTCCTTAGGATGCTGATTTTATCAGAGTCATTCCCATCTGTCCGCTGCCAGCTTCAGTTTTTGTTGTACCTTTAGGGGGGTTGTTCCATTCACCGGGGAGACCCCCATTAAATCTTGATCCAAATATTCTAAGAACAAGTTCAATTTGTCCAGGTTTGTGCACTCTGTAGACTTGCCATCTATTGTGACAATCAGTTTGCTGGTTCCAGCAGCCCATATTGGAGACTCCATTTCTTATGAGCTGGTTGTAGGTTTTCTTTTGTCCTGGGTGGGTCTGGAGAAGATGGCTGTGATGTAGATTTTTTTTTACCATTATATATGAATGGGTATGGTTCTTAACTAGCTGGCGTATCACCCGTATGTGTTTCTGTTGTAAGAACCATGCAAGGAGTGGAGGCATTGCTGCTTGATTTGCAGGATTTCTCAGCATGCTTCTGTGTGCTCTCTGTGTGTGCTCTCTGTATTTCCAGCGGGAGCTGATGTCAGTGTGTAGTAGCATATCTAGTCATTATTCAGGAAAGGTCACTTGGTCCTTAACGTCTAGTTCTCTTTGGGCACCTAAAATGGATATGTTCTCTGTTCTGCTCTGGTCCTGCAGGACCTGGCTGGTTTCTTCAGCTCCAGCATTTGTATTTGCATGTGTTCCTGACACTTTACTCTCTTTCCACAGTTTCCATTCTCTCCTCCGCATCTGGCAGCCTTCCCATGTGTTGCTTATGGTCTTTTGAGAGCGATAGGAGCTTTGTGTGCATAGTGGAAGTGGATGCATTGATGGAGTTGATTATAGTTCTGAGCACTGACATTTTATGGAGGTGAGTGTAGAGGGTGTTGGCTATGGATAGCCCTTCATTCAAATTGTTAGACCACCAGGTTGCAGGTTCACTCTTATCATCGTCTGCAGGCTTCCTTTTCCAGCCATTCATCCAATGAGCATTTTGGGGGCCACAGAAGTGTACGTATTGTTGCTGCTATACTGTGGCCTGAATACTCTACAGTTCCTTGGTTGTTTTGGTTGTATTGAGCCAAGGCTCTATGTGTTCTTTAAGCTTTGTTCTCTATACCCTTGAGTGAGAAGTGGGCCTTAGGGTGACTTTATTTGTCTAATCTTTCTGTTGGGTGTGTTATATTATAATCCGTACAAGTTAGTCAGGCACCATTCCAAGATGTATGCCTGTTTTCTAGACAGTCCTCTGTTTGTTCCACAGCTGATTTGCTACTTCTCTGGGAGTTAAATACGGCTATATAGCTTTAATTTAAGGCCCCGTGCAGTCAGCCACCACTGTTGAAAAGCACCCTTTCAACAGCTCACCTGCTAGTGAGTGTTTGATGGTGTTCCCAGGTGTGGTGCCTTTTCCCAACAGCTGCATCTCGATTACTCACTACTGGCCCCCAGTCCCTTGCTCCCACCTACTATGTGATTCCCCTTCTCCTATTTAGTTCATTGCTATCATGGGTCGGCTACAACACTGTGCTCCTGTGTGCCTCCTCTGTACTCTGTGCACTACAGGTAAGGATTTTCCGCTCAATCCTGCATGCTAGGGAACCCTTGGGGCACCCCTCAAGCAGAGCTCAGGGGAATGCAGCGATCTTGGCATTATACTGCCACAACTACCCCTTTTGTGCTCTTTTAACTTGGCTATACTTTTCAATTTTTACATTTGTGAAATGCTTTTGTGTTTTCAACCTAAAAAAAGTGAAACAAAATGTTGTTCACACTCTTCAAACTTTATTCAAATGTCCTTGATTTTGAACTCAACATTTTTATACCCTTTTACTTTTATCTATTTTAGCTGGTGTGAACTGGATCAACTCATTAAGCAAATGTTATCGTACTAAAAAAATATTTTGTCAATTTTGCTCTAACATGTTTTAAGTATTTAAAGTGCTAAGGTATAGTTTGTGTAGTGTCTTGGCCTATTCTGCCTGCAGAGTGAACATGGAATGCAGACTGAATGTGGAATGTTGGTGTGTGTATGTGTGGGGAAAGCATTCTAAGAGTGTCAGTTGTGAAATGTGAGTGATGGATAAACGGGTTGGTTGCCTTTAATGGAGTGTCCTATGTGTACCTGCTTACCTGCCTGACTTACTAGCTAATTTCACAATTTAAAGACTCTCTCCTGACCTTCCTCACACTCTGTCAACTTTGGTAGTTTTGCTGTCAGATTCAGTGAATTCCACCTCCTCCTCACCTGAACCGCTAGAGTTTAGATGAGACGTCTTCTTCCTCCCTCTGCTTCTGTAGTCATTTTTTTATGAAGGTAGGGTCTACCTCGAGAGGAAGCCACAATGGCCGCTTGAGTGACTAGCAGGCCAGTGACCCCACTCGCAAGTTAGTCGGGAGAGGGGAAAAAGCCAGGAGTGGCATAAAAAAACCCTCACTGTTAGTTCCTTGAAGCTGCTGTAAAGCATCCATTCCAGGAGCAGTAGACAATCTGTTGCAATGAGTCCAGTTCTGAGCAGCAGGTACTCTTCACCGAAAGAGCACCCCAATGATGAGTATAATTCCAGGTCTGGTTGAGGGGGGAACCAAGAGCAGGGTACCAGCACAGGATAACCCGGAAGGGAAGAAACAGCCCAGAGATGCGCCGCAAACCGCGGAGATGTAGGTGAGTATAGTGCCGGAGTCTGTGAACTCCTTTGAAGGGAGTGGCCAGGGAGACACCTCAGCAGAGAGAGGAGAAGCCAAGGAAGCAATCCGGAGCACGGACCACGAATCCAGACAAGAGAGAAGCTGGGGGGAGAAGCTAGAGAGCTCTGCCGTTGAACCGCAAAGGAGAGGCAGAGCCAACGGTGAGCAGAGAGGATGCAGAACGGTGTGCAGACACGCAGAGAGGAGTGGAAACGCTCACGGGTGATCAGAGGAGCGAACAGAGAAAAAACACAGCGTGATAACCCAAAGGCAAAAAGATGCAGGGTTGCAATGAGCCGACCGCCAGGAGGAGTGGGATTAAGAACCTCCCGGCATCGGCCATGATGGAACAACAACTAGGCCGCGTGAGGCGGCATAAGGAGAATGTAAAGGGTAACTTAATGGAGGCACTACCTCTAATGATACCACAAGTGCCAGCTATGGAGGCGCGTGACACACTCCCTTCTCCTACAATCTACACTCCACCTACTCCACCATTATCAGTTGCCTCTATCTCCCACTTTAGTCACACTAATACTGAATAAGCCCATCTCTACTGATGAAGGCTTACCCCTCCTGTGCCCCATAAAACTCACTTGCTCCTCAGCTAATCAAGCCTATTTCCCTTAAGTGGCCACTCACCTCCATTAACTCTTCAATGTGTCCTTTGACTCTGCTTGCTTTCCCTCTATTTTCAAAATGCCCATGATCATACCTTTCCAAAAAAGCAAGGGGCTGACCCAAAACTACTTTCTAACTTTCCCACATGTCTCTCCTTCTGCACTACTATAAAGTGCTTGAAAGAGTTGTGTTCATCTGTCTTACCCATTTCTGAGACATCCACAACCTTTGAGAGACCCTACAAGCAGGCTTCTGCTCCGGTCACTCCACAGAAACTGCTCTCATGAATGTCTCCAACTTCATTGCCTCTGCTGAACACTCCAACCTATCCTCAATCCTAATTCTCCTTGACCTGTCCGCTGCCTCAAAACTGTTGATCACTCTGATCCCCTTAGTACTCTCTTTCTTATTATGATTTGCTATCTAGTCCTTGCCTGGATTGAATTCTGCCTATCACCTTGCCAATTCTCTGTCTCCTGGAGTAACAACACCTCTCAACTCACTCCTCTAATTGTTGGTGTTCCACAAGGCTCCATCTTTGGTCCTCTCCTCTTTACACTCCACACCTCTGCTCTTGGGGCACTAATCTACTCCTTTGGGTTCCTATGCCAACTCTTCTCAGACAACACTATCTTCCTCTCTTTTCCTGAGCTCTCCTCTCACCTGCAATAAGAATTTCAAATTGTCTCTTTGACATTAAATATTGGTTGGCCTTGCACTCTCTGATGTTAAACTCTACCAGAGCAAAAGTGCTCTTCTTCCCTGTCAAATACTCTTTCTCATCGCTTCAACTGCCTATCCATTTCCCCCTGACAGTCTCCCCTAATTTTCTTCAGTAACAAACCTCAACATCATCTATGAGCCTTCTCACAACTTCTCTGCTTCCATCTCCAAATCTGCACTGGCGGATCACCTCAACCTCCTAAATATTGAGAACATTAGGCACCTCCTTCCTTTCAACACCACCACGCATCTCTTAACCACTCATGTCTACTCTAAACTGGACTACTGTGCCGGCATCCTCTTTGGTCTCCCCAACTATATGTTCTGTCCTCTCGAAAAGATTATCAACTTTACTACATGACTCTCTTTGAATTCCTTCACTTTACACCTACTTCCTCGTACTGTTACCAGGCAGATGATGCCAAATAGGTCCAGATTTAAATGTCTTTGTCTATCTATCCACCCCAGGGCACTGCCATATCTATCCTCCTCTATCCAACTCTACACGCCTTCTCGTAATCTCTGCTCTGCCTTCTCATCTACACTTGTGACACCTTGCCCTACTTGTGCTTCCTCTCTTCCTCTTGCATGGAATTCTCTTCCCCAGACATCCAAAAAACAGTGTGCCCACCATGACCTGACGTTACCCTATTAACCAACCTGTCATCTGCCTTCTAGCTACCATATTTCCCTCGATTATAACCTGCCTCTGTCCCTCACTTTCTCTGCCTCCACTGTAGCACATCATCCATCATGGTCACATCCCTAACACAGATGCTCTTACCACCTACCTGCACTTAAAAACGTTGAACGTTGATTTTCCTTAATCTATGTATGTCCACCCATATTTTGTCCCCGGTGACTGCTCCATTTACTCCCCTCGACAACCCGGTCAGAACAACACTCAAACTCACACCATTGTAAGGAGCTCACTGCTTCCCATCTCATCTGATTTCCTGTCTATTGCACGTTCTTTTGTGATCAAAAGAGCATTGTTTTTCCCGCATATAACCGATCCAACTAATAAAGTAACCTTACAGTGTGCTGCCTTATTCCTGAACCACTTCAATACTTACCGGAGGCTGGATACATCATTTTGGCAACAAGTGCTGCTTGTATGCTGTTAGGGGAGGACATCATGGCACCCACCAACCACTAAGACTGATATGAAAATGATGACTTACTAATTCGTGATGAAAAGTGTGTTCGGGAGGTTTGCAGAAAACATGCTGGGGTCCAATAGGGACTCCAAAGACAGTAGGAGATGCGCCAAAGGTATGGTGATGGGACTGCTGTGGTGATGAAGACAGCCCTGGCGTGGAAGGCAGCTGCAGGGACCGTGGAGTTTTGGAGAGCACCAGGTTTTGTGATCGAGCTGTGCTTAAGGTGATGTAGAACTGGCCCAGAGAGTAAGAGCATGACTGAAACCTGTGTTTCAATGGGGGCAGAATTGCCTTGGTTCTTTCAATATTGGTTATCCAGGAAGCGACGTGTGTCGTGTGTGGTGGCAAGGTTTGTTAGCATGCGAGAGGGTGAGGGAGAGGAACCATAATCCCCCCCCCCCCTCACCACTCCCAACAGCTCCATGAATGTGTGACATTGCCTTGGGAAGGGTTCCCAGTTAGAGACCAAATGACGAATGGCGGCACTCTAGCCGAGCAAAACGTTGTATGCGCTGCGCCTGATCTCAGAAGTTGAACAACACATGCCTTAAAGTAAATCTTCCTTGGCATGAGAGGATGAGAGGAGCATATCGTGAGCGGTGCGTCATGATGGAGGATAAAGTTGCCCTTATTCTGGTGCTAGCAATGGCGAACTTGTCTTTATTCCAGTGCCAGCTTGCATGCCGTGCTCACCATTGCACCGTTTCAATGTTCCCATGGAAATACGGATTTATTTTAGCCAAATTACTTTTAGATTCAGCTCTGGGCTGACATCTCATTAATATAAAGGTGTAATTCTCGCGTGTTTGATTCAGCTGTGGAGTATTATAACGTGTTCTTGAAACGACGCAGCGCGTGATTACTTAATGTACGATACATGTGCGTCTATTTTGTAGTATCTACGCAATGAAAACAAAAAATATATTGCCGTAATTCTAAATAAAAGGAATTATTCTTAATGAGGATATATATAATTGCATTTGCTTAGCGAACTACTTGCAGTGTGCATTGATATGTTACTGTACGCAAACGTTGTCTGAAGTGCTGTGAAGAGGGTGATTTGCATGTTTTTAACCTTTCATTTCCAAGTTCCTGTAATACTTACAGAATTTTCAAGGTGTGACATGCTAATTTATGCTACAGAGTATGCATTAGGGAGCTGGCAGCGTTGTATGCAGTTTCAAATTATGGGTTATCACTTGAACATATGCCAGCTCGTAACATATCCTTTTTAAGGTTTACACAATACAATTGGAAATCATGTATGTAGTCTTAAACGCATAGAGTACTATGACACAGAAGTTCTTGTTACATTTGTTACATGATGTTATGTGTTAGATGTATGTTATGTTATGCTACTTGGCATTTATATAGCGCTCTATATATCATGTGTATGACTTCAAAGCGCTGGTAGGTTGAACGCCCTCAGGAATGGTAGTTCTGGTCAGTAGAGAGAGATAGTGTCGTAGGGTGCGTGGGTGCACCAGATATGTGTGTAGCTGATGTAATTGCCGGGTGGTAGTTGCATCCTAGCGTTAGGTGTGGTGCTGAAGATATCAGTTGGATGTGTGCAGTCTGGTGGGTGGACACCCAGACTGGGCTCTGGCTGCATTAGGTCTGAAGGGCGCATATGTGAGCAACTAGGCCGGAATGTGCTCAGCTAGCTACGTTTTATTAGGGTGATGAGGTGTTCATGGGTTCGTATTTGTATGTGAACAGCTGGGCCGAATTAGTCAGGGGTATAGCTGTGTTCTAGTTGAATGATGGTGTATAGTAGAGAGTAAGCATAGTGATGTAATATGATATGATGGTTATCTTAAAAGCGCCCGAGACCAGGCACATGAACAGGATGGCAGGGAACAGGGTGATCAGGCACGTGAACAGGATGACAGGCAACAGGGTGCAGGGTGACACGTGGACATGAGAATAGAGGCATGAGGCAGGGCTTACAGTGACAGGAAGGGGGGGCAGTTACGGATATATAGCAACAGCATTGGAAGCAGGAAAGCAGGGTACACAATGATACACGTGTGGGGCATGTTAACATTTACATTCGCATTTCTATCCAGATGCGATTCAGGCTAATGTTCACAGCTCCACCCAAGCATGGGACATGCCAACATTTGCATTTCTATCAGTGTGCTAAAGTGTGCTGTTTTGCTTTTGTGTTGTACGGCGATGTGTGGTTATTTATATAAGCTTATTGTGGAGAAATGTTCTCAAGTATCATGAATTTGGTGAGCTAGTGGGCGTCAATCCCATTTTGATAGTGTATTCTTCTTTAATCCCATGATTTTGTGAGCAAATTGTGCCAATCCTTTGATTTTGCTTAGTGAGTGGGCACTATTCCCATGATTTTGGTGAGCAGCACTCATGCCATTTTCAGACTGTATTTTCTTGAGGTACTTGAATAGTTATGGTGTGGGTTAAGTTATTGGTATCTCTATGGACAGCTTCTGATCTAATAATCTAATTATAAATGTACATGATCTTCAATAGGTCCTCTAGTCAAGGAGTAGCTACCCATGTCTGTCTGCACTCGAATATGACTGCTCCTTTGAAGTTCATATGTGTTTTGAATGTGGTTTTCTTTTGGAAGTAGTTACTTTTCTGTAAATTCCTTCTTTTAAATCTATTGCGCCACAATAGATTTGTGTGTGACCAGAGGCGTCGCTGAGAGGGGGATGGAGGGGGGCTGTACAGCCCCAGGTCTTTTAGTTGTAACCCAGGATAGAAGCTGAGGAGCTACACCCAAGGGGCTAGCTAGCCCAGAGTCCTGACATGTTGCATGTGTTGCAGGAGTTTGGACTTGTGTGTGTTAATGTAGTTTTAACTTGGTGTGGGTTAGGATCTATTCTTTCCATTTGCTGTTTATAAAACAAAACACAAATACAACGGTGTATAGTCTCCTGGCCTATTCTGCATGCAGAGTAAATGTAGACTGCAAACTGAATATGGAATATAGGTTTATGAGATGGTTGCTGTGTGGGCAAGGTGAGTGTGTTCCAACTGTGTCAATTGTGAGATGTGATGGATGAAATAATCAGTGGATTGCCAATTTTGGAGTCTCCTACGTGTACCTGCAACCATTGCAATTTATAAAGATTCCTTTTGTACAACTACATTGTTCCATCTGGTTTTGGGCCACTGCATACTTACACCAGGTTGAATACATCAGTTAGCAATACAAGTACTGGGTCACATATTATGAGTGGGAGAAGTAAAGTGGAGGGAGGCATTAATATCTACAAGTAGAGCTTTGGGGGGAACCTCATGAGCATTGGTGGTGAAGTGATAAAGTACTAGGAGAGTTACAATTTGACATTGTGTATATCTACTTGGCATCATTGACTGTTGCTGCTTGCATAACATGCTAAAGCAGAGATTACTGCTTGGTGGGAATGATAACAATAGTAATACCTGTTTTCTTTTCATTTTCTTTGATGGAAAGGAGAAGGAACCTCCGCAGGAGCTGCAACTGTACTTTTTGAGTCGCACAGTGAACTTGAAGTAAGGAGAGGGAATGTGCAGGGGTGGAGTCATTTAATCTGAACACACAGCAGCCTGTAGTGGTCCAAGAACATATATCTCTTCTGACATCCACCATTCCCGTCAACATCACAGAGAAATGCAGTCGTTTCGGAGAACTTATGATGGAACAAAAGAGAAAAGTCGATGGGAATTTCAAATCAATGTAACATTTGCTGTAACACAAGGAGTCTATCATTGGACAGTTGATGTAAAGGCTTTCCGTGGCGGTAGTTTTTTTTTTATTTGTCAGTCGCTGCATTTTTCTTTTTTTGTGCTTCTTTAGACTCGCCACACATTTTGCATTTACTTTTTAATTTTGGATTTCGTTTTGCTTTGAGGTAACACATGTATTTGTTCTTATCTAATAACACATTTTACAAACCCCTTTGTGATATTCGTTATGTAAGTGAAGTAAAAATAAAACTGTAGCCAGGTATGGTAATACAAAGCTTTATTCTCTTACACAATCCTTCTGAGCGACCCCCAGCTCTCTGCTCACCTTAGCTCCCTCGGAGCAGTATAACTGGCTTCACTAGAACTCCTTTCACATCCAATCACTCCATGTTGCTTTGGGGTCAGCAGATTCCAGTAACCAACAAACACTCCATGTAACCATGCAGGACTGCATGACACGTCTCCTCTCCCTAACCCCACACCTTTCTCCTTCTTTTCCTCTTCGTTTCACAAACGCCACTCTGCCCGTTTCACTCCTGTCCACTCTGCGTTCACACAGCCCCTATGAGGACATCTTTTACTTGCACAGGATCCGTAAACACTGGATCCCCTTTTCTCTTTACTACACCCTTGTTTATGCAAACCCAGTCTCCTCTACACACTTCCACCACCTTAGGGCGGTGCTACGTATCGCACGCCTTGATAACGACCGTGAGGGTCGAAACACGTGTCGGCTGTTTCTCAAGATCTTTTTGATGTTACGATAAAGATTCAAATGGTTTCAAGAATCCAAGACCAAGAACCATTCTTTCTGTTACCAACATTACCAATTCATGTTCAACTAGATCACTTAGGATCAGCGCATCTGATTCACGTTCAATCCCATTACTCACAATTTATGTGTCCTGGTTCCTTCTAGGGGGTCAAGTGGAAGTGTGTGGATGCTGCAGATCCACACAGTATTAATTTCAGATAGTTCAAACTAATAAGCGGTATCAAATAGCACATGGTCATTTTACAACCACTAGTCTTTTCCTTAACACCTCAACAATAGATCAACCAAAACCACAATATATTTTCCATGCCCTTCTCCAAGTTCTATTGGCCCTAACACATCCACTGACAAATTGCACCACACCTTGCCTGGGTTTTCAACCTTAACCATGGGTTGAGCCCATGCAACATCTCCCTTTCCTGACTTTTCACACTCAGGACACAGCCCAAGGCATCATTCTACATCACAGTCAAATCTGGGCCACCAATACCTGCCTCTTAGGAGAGCTTTTTTCTTTGAAATACCTATGTGCCCACCATGGGCCAATTCAATCAACCACCTCTCCACAGACTTTGGTACCACCACACAATCCCAATGATACAGTAAACCTCCCACCTCACACAACTCTGAACACACTTCCCAGTATGCTTTTTCTTCCTCATTCAACAATTTTCTTTGAGCAAACCCTGCCCTATACACTGTCCTATCCTGCAAATCACCTCCTCCGATCTCATGGCCTCCATCCATTCTTTCTTTGTTAGTATTCCATTATGAGTAACAAACACCATATCTGTTATATTCGGCACACCACCGTCTTATATTCCCCCATTCTCAACATATGGTCTGTAAAAACATTCTCTCAGCCAGGAATCACTTCCATCACAAACCTATGCCCTTGCATGCGAGCCACCCAACTGGTAGCTCTCCTGGAAACTTTGCCAAACCCTTTTGCTTCCAATATAGCTTTCAGGAGGTCATGGTCTGTTCTGAATAAAAACCCAGCACCTCACATAAACATTTATTTTCACAGCCCAATGGCATGCCAATGCTTCCTTCTCCAGCACAGAATATTTATTTTTTCAGCACCCCACAGCACTCTTGATGCATGAGATATTATTTCTTCCTTTCCCTCATTACATTTTTCCGATAACACTGCTATACCGTTATCACTCGCATCAATTGTGATTATGCTTCTGTTCCCTTTGTTAAACTGGCTAAGGGCTTCTGCCATGATAATCTCATTGTTTATTGCAACACACTCCCCTTCACATTCTACATACCAGAGGAATTCCATGTCTTTTTTTTTGCAACCATCTAATTTTCTCCACTTTGTCTGCAAATTTTGGAACAAACTTCTGGTAAAATTCTTTCATCCCAAGTAAGGAATGCAGCTTCTCCATTTTCCTTTGGTGGCAAAACTTTCTTTATGGCATCAACCATGTTGGATTTGGGTCTAAAACCTGCCATAGAGATCGTGTGCCCCAGGTATTCCACACAAATCACACTTCTCCCTCCTCAGCGTTATACCTCTACTCCCCAGAATCTCCAACACTCGTTCCAAAGTATCCTCATGTTGCTCTAAAGTTTTTCCACACACCAAAATATCACCTTGAAAACAGTGCATGCCACTGCCACCCATGAATAGTTTATCCATCATCTTCTGAAAAAGTGACGATGCCGACACAATGCCAAATGGCATCCTACAAAATTGAAAGATGCCCTCATGAGTAATGAACACAGTTAGTTTATGAAACACTTGTACCAGTTTAATTTGATCATATGCAGATGCAATATCCAGTTTTGAAAAATATTTTGCTTTGCCATGTCTGACATGTCTGGAATGGGGTGTCGCTCTAGAACAACACACTTATTGAGGTTGCAGAGGTCTATACATAATATCAGTTCTAAATTGGGGTTTTTCATAAGAACCAAAGGCGATATTCATTGTAAACTCTGCACATTCTATCAACCAGATTTGCTCAATTTCTCAAGCTCACTTTTCACACCATATCTTAGTATCAACAGGACTGCCCCCAGTTAAACTGCTACCACACACTACCTTTCTTAAGAATGATTGTGTGTACCATTCCTTTGACTCTTCCAAATTTTTCCCGCAAATACATTCTTAAAACAAACTACCAGGCATACACAGGAGGTCAGGTTAACTTGCAATTCTTCTGTAGTGGGAGAAAGTATTATCCCCAATTTTTTTTGTTCACCAACAACATTTCTCCCTCCTTTGTGACATACATTTTTGTACTCATACGTCTTCCCATAAAATCTAACCTTGCAACATACCTTATTTATTTATTTATTTATTTATTTATTTATTTATTTATTTATTTTATGCATCCATCCTCATCGAGGGTAGAGGGCAGGAGCCCCCCCTCCCATCCCTGAAGCTGCTCCACGCACATGGAGTGCATTGCAGCACCATCACTGGCATCATAGAAGGGCCTGCCTGACCCTGTCCTCAAAGGTGCCTGACTCCCGCATGCGGGGCGCCGCGCGGCACGAAAGCGAGGCTGATCCTCGCTTGTAGCAGTGTAAAACTGCACTCATCCGCCGGTAGGCGGAACCGCCAGTGGCCACCACGAAGGCCACACAAAGGCCTGTTCCTGTGCCTGTGACCCATTCCATCCATCCTCGCCGAGGGTAGAGGGCAGGAGCCCCCCCTCCCATCCCTGAAGCTGCTCCACGCACATGGAGTGCATTGCAGCACCATCGCCGGCATCATAGAAGGGCCTGCCTGACCCTGTCCTCAAAGGTGCCTGACTCCAGCATGCCGGGCGCTGTGCGGCACGAAAGCGAGGCTGATCCTCGCTTGTAGCAGTGTAAAACTGCACTCATCCGCCGGTAGGAGGAAAGGCCGGTGGCCAGCACGAAGGCCACACAAAGGCTTGTTCCTGCGCCTGTGCCCCCATTCCATCCATCCTCGCAGAGGGTAGAGGGCAGGAGCCCCCCCTCCCATTCCTGAAGCAACTCCACGCACATGGAGTGCATTGCAGCACCATCGCCGGCATCATAGAAGGGCCTGCCTGACCCTGTCCTCAAAGGTGCCTGACTCCCGCATGCCGGGCGCCGCGCGGCACGAAAGCGACGCTGATCCTCGCTTGTAGCAGTGTAAAACTGCACTCATCCGCCGGTAGGCGGAACCGCCGGTGGCCAGCACGAAGGCCACACAAAGGCCTGTTCCTACGCCTGTGTCCCCATTCCATCCATCCTCGCCGAGGGTAGAGGGCAGGAGCCCCTCTTCCCATCCCTGAAGCTGCTCCACGCACATGGAGTGCATTGCAGCACCATCGCCGGCATCATAGAAGGGCCTGCCTGACCCTGTCCTCAAAGGTGCCTGACTCCCGCATGCCGGCCGCTGCGCGGCACGAAAGCGAGGCTGATCCTCGCTTGTAGCAGTGTAAAACTGCACTCATTCGCCGGTAGGCGGAACTGCCGGTGGCCAGCACGAAGGCCACACAAAGGCCTGTTCCTGCACCTGTTTCGCACATGGGAGCGCGGCGTGGCCACCCCCCCTGCTCAATTTAAACTTCCCCGACCGCCTTCCGCAAAGTCCGAAGCAAGCTATCGGAACCAAGTATCCAAATATCTCCATTCATACAAGGTGAACTTACTGTAAGTACTTTGCCCCTGTCCTTGTAAGCTACTCGTATTTGCTTAAATTACTGACATTGCAATGATACGACTCCCCCTCAGTCAGTATATATCGGTACTCCATTTACTACGTGGACCGTCATATCAAGGAGTATAATCACGCTGGCCAGTACCGGGGACACTACTGTAGGCATGTACTCTGAGCCACTACTATTTGAATGTGTTTCAGGCCACCCTTGAAACTCTCGAACCTAATTATATCATAAGTACTTTGTGCCTTATGGTCACTAGTAGACCACATCTTGATTGCGCTGCACCCTATGGTCACCAACAGACCACTTTTATGACTGTGTGGTGCATTGTGGCCACTAGTAGACCACCTTATAACTGTATTGTGCCTTATGGTCACTAGTAGACCACCTTATAACTGTATTGTGCCTTATGGGCACTAGTAGACCACCTTTTAACTGTATTGAGCATCATGGTCACTAGTAGACCACCTTATAACTGTATTGTGCCTTATGGTCACTAGTAGACCACCTTATAACTGTATTGTGCCTTATGGTCGCTTACAGACGACCATTTCAATTGTGTTGTGCCTTAAGGTCGCTTACAGACCATTTCAATTGTGTTGTGCCTTAAGGTCGCTTACAGACCATTTCAATTGTGTTGTGCCTTAAGGTCGCTTACAGACCATTTCAACTGTGTTGTGCCTTAAGGTCGCTTGCAGACCATTTCAATTGTGTTGTGCCTTAAGGTCGCTTACAGACCATTTCAATCATAATGTACCCTATGGTAGCCCACTGACCACTTCAACAGTGTTGCGCCTTAAGGGCGCTTCAAATTGTATTGTGCCGTGCCTGACTTGGGTCACGTCTAATCTAGGTGTACCACTGCCCTGGGCGACAGCCTGTGATTACGCTAATCTAGGGCTGCCCTGACCTGTGCATTCCAGCCATTGGGTTATCCCTATCTAGGTGCCCAGGCTTCCAGCCATACCATAGCATCCTCACTCCCTTCCATTATCTCACCAGTCCCACTCAAGGAGACCCTATCTTGTCCCTGTCAACCAGCTCATAGGGAACCTATTCTGGCAGCCAGCACCACCATCATGCACATCAGCGTGAGCCTTCTACTGCACTACCTCCTAGCCACACACCTTGCCCTATTCACTCAACCACCCAAGTCAACCACTCCTACCTTTGAGGTAATACCCTGGCCTGCCCTTACCTACGTGACCCAGCGTCACCCACCATGACTTTGACACCCTCAACGAGTCCTTCAGCAACTACCGTTGACGCTCACCACCCCTGCAACCAGATTAACCAATACCTTAATGACCCAGCTCTCTGGCTCAAACACTTTGCCACGAAACCAACTCCTAACCAACCTCACCCCCTCACTCTCAGGAACAAGAGACTAGGCACCAGATTCCGCATTCGTCCTTCCCGCACCAACACCACTAAGCAAGCCCCACGTACACCACCCAGCCTGCTTTCGCCCACCACCACTTGCAAAACTAAGACCACAGGGGTTAAATTGCTTGTGTTCAAGGGTGCCCTCATCAATGCTAGATCTCTCACAGCACACGCTCTTGACATAGCCGACCTTATCACCACTGCCGACCTTGACTTCATTGCCATATCCAAAACCTGGCTACATGCCGCCTCTGGCCCTTCTTTATCCTTGGCCTTTCCGCCTGACTATGGCATCACACGCTGTGACAGCTCCTCTGCCCATACTAGAGGTGGCGGCGTGGCATTCATCCATAAAAACTCCCTTGACCTAAGAGTGGTTTCCGACTCCAAACTTGAATCAGCTGAACTGCTGACAATCAAATTACTACTAACACCTAACCAAACAGCCACCTTCACCTTATCTACAGGCCCCCAGGGCCGGCACCCACCTTTGTCAGTGAAATTTCCACTCTTCTTCTTGACAAAACAAAAAACAACTCCCAAACAATAATCTTAGGTGATTTCAATCTAGGTCGTGGCGACCCTAAGGATCCTGTAGCAACTGATCTGGAGTATGCTCTTACTGACCTTGGCCTCACCTTGTACATACAAGAACCGACCCATATCAAAGGCAGGACCATCGATTGGTTAGCCGGTTCTAATTTCAACATCCAGGTCCTCAATAACTCCCCATGCTTATGGTCTGACCATCACATCATAACATTTAACATTGAAGCTACCCCGCGAGCCCCAACACCCATAGCCCCAGCCCTCCCCACCCGCAATAAAAAAAATATAACAAGAGAACAACTCCTCCCACTGTTACTCCCCTCTCTTAATGCGGCGACCAACGCCTGCTCTGATCCCACCTCCCTAGCAGACATCTACAACCAAACGATGCTCACGGCTATTGACACTATAGCACCAATCAAACCTAGGAAGGCTAAACCACAAGCACATCTCAACTCATGGTTCACTCCACAGCTAAGAATCCTCCGCAAAGCCAAATGCTGCGCGGAAAACCGTTGGAAATGTCACCCATCTGATGAGCATAAAGACGGCTTCCTCCTCACCTCCCTCACTTATATAGACGCCATCATCATTGCTAAAAAAGAATTGCTTAATAATCGTATCATGCAAGCCGACTATAATTCCAAGGAACTCTTTAGAGTCCTAAAAGAGCTCGAAACCCCAGTCTCCCCACCAGACACTTGCACGAAAGACAGCAAATGGTGTGCTAACATTCAAGCAGCCTTCCTAAACAAAATCTCTATGCTCCAATCTAAAATAAAAGAAAAGCAGGACTGCCTGAGGCGTGACAACCGCTCACTCTCCCCTACTAGGCCCACCCTCTTCAACTCTGCCAACATCAAACCTTTCACCTTCGCACCGCTCACTGTCACCGAAGTAGAAAACATCATCCTCAGGATGAAACCATCCAACTGCCAAGGTGACCCGTGCCCAGCTCCCATCATTAAGGACTCCGCCCATGACTTAGCCCCATTCATTACAGCCTTCATTAACTCATCCTTTGAAACAGGTATTGTCCCGGACAACCTTAAAGATGCCTGGGTGATCCCGCTACTAAAAAACCTTCCCTTGACCCAAGCACACCCACGAACTTCCGACCTATTACTACAGTACCATTTCTATACTGGACCGTGCAGCTTACCTGCAGATCCAAAACTACCTTAAATCAAACAATCTGTTAGGTCTACGACAATCCGGATTTTGGCCCAGACATGGGACCGAAACGGCTCTATTAGACCTGAAAACCCAGATCGAAGTGCTGAAGGACAAGGGCAAATTAGCAATGCTATTACTCCTCGACCTTTCCGCCGCACTTGATTTGGTTGACCACCAGATCCTTTGCAGGCACCTCCACTCTGCTGCCAACTTCTCTCCCTCCGCAGTGGCCTGGATCAAATCCTTCCTGAGCAACAGATCTATGAGGGTCTTTGCACCTTCCGCTGCCGCAGATCCCTCCCCTATTCATTGCGGTGTTCCTCAGGGTTGTTGCGTGTCACCTACTCTTTACAATATCTTTACGAAACCACTCTTTGATGTGCTTGATTATCTGGGTGTCTCCTACACCAACTATGCGGACGACACCCAGATACTCATTCCCATCTCTGGTGATTATCTTGCTGACACCAAGGCCCTCAATGACGTCTACTTGGTCATCCAAGCCTGGATGGCCCAGCACCAGCTATGTCTGAATGACGATAAGACAGAGCTACTTATCCTGGGTACATCACAACGCCTGAGCAAACTTGAGCCATCCTATCAGTCTTTCATCATAAACGGCAACTCCATACAAGTGTCGAAAGACACTAAAATACTAGGCTTTTACCTGGATTCCACCTTATCCTTGTCAAGACAAACTAATGCAGTCAGGTCCACCTCTGCCTACACGTGCAAACTCATTTCAGCCTGCAGACCATTCCTCACCACCCACAATAGCGTCACACTAGCGAGAACACGTATCATGGCAAAAATAGATTACTGCAGTGCTCTATACTTAGGCACCAGCCAAGAAAACCTGTCCAAACTCCAAACCACCCAGAACAATGCAATTGGAGCGGCCCTGAACATCCCTCGTAACCACCACATCTCAGAAGCCAGAACTAGCCTAAAGTGGTTACCCGTGAAGCAGAGAATTTCCCTAAAAACGCTTGCCCTCACGCACAAATGCCTAGCCAACAAGGCTCCGATCTATCTCTGCAGTCGGCTTTCGCGCCACTCCACTGCCCGTCCACTAAGAACTGCTCAGTCTCACTGCCTTACTATCCCTAGGTTTAAGCTCCAAAAAGCGGGAGGCACTAGCTTCCCTGTCCTAGCCTCCAAACTTTGGAACACCCTCCCCGCTGCCATCAGAGCTGAAGACTCCTTCAACACCTTCAAGGATAAGACCAAAAGACCAAATCTTGACATCTTTGACCAGCAATAGTTGTGTTAGACATCTGTCCTACTTACTCAGCCCGCCTGTTCCGCAGCACGATTTCCGGTCTGCTACCTTCCCAACTACCTCAGGGATACTTCCCCTGCGGAGCCTAGGGACACTGTACCATGTGTAATATATGTAATTATTGTAATCTATCTGCCTGTATGTTCTTTTCTTGCAACCATGTACAAATTGCACCCTGATGCCCCCGGGCCTGATGGTCTGCTTGTTATAAATAAACAAATAAAAATTCAAATTTATTTAAAGCGCACGTCAGCCCGGGGGCATCGTGGCGCTGTTACATGAAGACATACTCTGGTTACAGCGGAAGGAAGATGGTTGCAAAGCAATTTTCATTACAGGACAAATTTTGTATCAGACGTATGCGAGCTAGTGTTGGTGAGGGAGGGAGGATGTTAGTTGAATAGGGTGGTTTTGAGGGATTTGCAAAAGGAGTACAGCGATGGTTCAGCTCTGAGTGGGTTGGGGAGGGCATTCCAGAGCTTAGGTGCTATGTGTGGGAAGACAATGGCGCCGCATTTTGGCTCTTCTTACAGTGGGTACTCGTAGTTGGTTGGCGTGATGGCTTCTTCTGGGACGGATGGAGGAGTTCTTTGTTATAGTTTGATAGGTAGTGGGGTGCTGTGTGATTGATGCACTTGTGTGTGAGAGTGAGGATTTTAAAGTTGATTCTTTACTTGACTGGGAGCCAATGGATGAGTCTTCTGGCCTGTGAAATATGGTCAGTTTTGGGGATGTGTAGTGCAGCGCAGAGGGCTGTTTAGGTTTTTAGTTGATGTGCCTGCCAGGAGGGCGTTGCAATAATCCAATCTGGTTCCTATAGTAGCTCTGACTATGGAGAGACAGTTGGGCGTGGTAAGGTAGGGTTTTATGCATAAATGAGTTTGGTGGTCAGCGCAGATGCTGAGGCTATGGCGCTGGTTTGTCTGGTCATGAAGAGTGTGGCATCTATGTAGACTCCTAATGTCTTGACAGCAGAGGAGACAAGTATGCTAATACTTTCAATAATCATGTGAGAATAGTCAGGCTGAGTTTAGTTAGTGTTTCGCTGGGGGCTAGGATGATGATTTCGGTTTTGTCTCCGTTTAGGCAGAGACCATTGATGGCCATCCAGGTTTGGATAGTGGAGTAGATTTTGAGGACGGCTTCTGAGTCTAGGTCGTAATCTCTGGAGAGGGGGAGGAGAACTTGCGTGTCATCGGCGTAGTTTGTGTAGGCTATGTTGAGGGAGTCCAATAAGTCAAAGAGGGGTTTAGTGAATAGGTTGTAAAGGGTCAGTGCAGTGCAAGACCCTTGTGGGACTGCACAATTTATAGTGGTGGGGTGGGCGTTGGCCTGGTCAGAGTACACTTTCATGGCCCTACCTTCAAAGAAGGATGTGATCCAGGTGGTTGCCTTGTGTGAGAAGTGTGCAGCATTGAAGAGGTGAGATGTGAGAATGCTGTGGTTGACCAGGTCAAATGCTGCTGAGAGGTCGAGCAGTAGGAGGAGAGCAGGTTTGCCTGTGTCCATTATTTTGGTAATTTGATTCTTTAGATCTAGAAGCGCAGTTTCAGAAACCTGATTGTATTTTGCCTAGGATGATGTTGGTTTCCAGGTAGTGTTGGATTAGGTTGTGTGCAGCTTTGTCTAGGATTTTGAGGAGAACGGGGACGGTGGTGATGGGGCAATAGTTATTAGGGTAGGAAGGATCCAGAGTGGGTTTTTTCAGGAGCGGGCAAACCCAGCCTTCGTTTAGGCATTGTGGTATGGTTCCAGATGCAAATGAAGCATTGATGAAAGCCATTATGATGGGGGTGAGGGATTCTGAGCATTCTTTGATTAAGGAGGGTGGGTAGATAACCCCTTTGCAGGTGGAAGGTATGATTTTTTTTAGGAGGTCCTTGACTTCCATCTCTGAGACTTCTCTAAAAGCGAAAAGGGGTGTTTGTGAGAGAGAGTTGTTAGTCGGAGGTGTGGGTGAGCAGGTGGGGGTGTTGAGAACTTTGCGTTGGGAAACTATTTTGTCTTGGAGTGTTTTGAGTTTATTGAGGAGGGCAGTCTGGATGCCTGTGCACCATGCTTCATCCTTGATGATTTTGTCTGTGCTGGAGGCAGGTGTGGTGAGTTCTTTGAACATGGAGAATATTTCTCTTCATTTGGAGCTGGCATTAATGATTATTTGGTTGTAGGATTCGGATTTAGCGTGGAATATGTTTTAGGTCAAAGAGATCGCTTTGAAATCGTTAAGAGAATATTTGTTAGGTGCTGCTTGCCATCTGCATAGAGCTTTGCGTTTCTTGGTGCGAATGTCAGATAGTTCTTCAGTGAACCAAGAGTTGCAGTGCATTGATTTTTTTCCTTTTTTTTCTTCTAGAGCGGCAATGGGTTCGATGGCTTGAGTGAATGTGCTGGAATAGATGTTGGCGAGAAAGGTAGGGTCATGGGCAAATGGAGGCTTTAGTTCAGGGATATCGAGGAGAGGGGTGAGGTTGGAAGCAGTGAGTTTTTTGGAGCTTCTTACTTTTGCGGGGGGCATGAGTTAAGATTTTATGGTTGGGAGTGGTAGGAATGGAGAATTGAATGAGGTAATGGTCCGTCCATGGGAGGGCCGAGATGGAGGTAACTGCAGATGAGCAGTTGTGATCAGCTAGCCAGTCAATGGATCTGCCTTTGTTATGAGTGGGTGTAGTAATTTTGTGTTTGTACCCCATGTGTGATAGTTCTTTGGCTAAATTTGCAGCTGCTTTGTCCTTCGGGTCAGATAAGCCAAGGTTAATATGCCCTAGAAGGATGCTTTGGTGGTGCTTTTGAGGTTGTTGCCTATGTTTTGGAGGAGTTGCTTTTGGTAGTCAAGGGGTGATCCTGGAGGTCTGTAGGTGATAAAAAAAGTTTATGGTGCAGTTAGGTGAGAGGGCTAGTTTAGCAGTGAGGAGATAACCATTGTTGTCCCATTGTTGATTACACATTCTTATGGCGAGGGTGTATTTAAAGATGAGAGCAATGCCGCCACCACCTTTAGAGGTTTTACGTTCCTGTCTGAGGATTGTATAGTTTTGAGGGAGGGCGAGATGGATGGATGGACTGGAAGCTTCATGGAGCCAGGTTTCGGATATGGCAAGTAGGTCAAGATTGTGGGTGGTGATAAAGTCACTGATTTCAATGGCATGGGCATGGACAGAGCGTGCATTGATGCAAGCACATCTTAGATCTGGTAGTGGAGTGTGTGTGTGTTGGCATTGGGGGTGCTGGCGGTGGACGATGCGTGTTTGGGTGTGGGAGGCTGAGGCGTGATAGATGCGGCGTGATGGGTGCTAGAGTAATGAGCGTGGTCAGGGAGGTGAGGCTGGGCGACTGAAGTATGGGTGCGAGAGCTGAATCTGTTGTTCCTAAGGAGTGTGGAGGGAGGGGTGCTGCGGAGAGCTAGGAGGTGTTTGGTGCGTGTTCTTAGTCTACAGAGCCTGAGGTGGAGTGGGTGATGTCCGAATGGATTGGTACGGTGGTTGAGTGTGGATAGGAGTGCCGACGACGGTGTGGTGTGTATGAGGTCAGATGGTGGGGTAGGGCATGGGTGAGCATGCTGATCTGGCTGTGCAGGTGGCATGCTGCAGATGGCCAGAAGGGACATGGATATGATGAAGATGGATGTTGAGGAAGGGGGTGCGTAGGCACTTTGGGGTTGTGCCAAGGGGCTGCATTTGTGGACAACATGTGTATAGGCAGGTAGGCAATAACACAATTGGACAGGGCTGCTGGGGTCAGGCAGATAGAACAATTGAGCATCGCCGCTAGGGGCAGGCAGTTAACACAATTGAACAGGGCCACTAGGGGCAGGCAATAACACAATTGAACAGGGCCGCTAGGGGCAGGCAGTTAGCACAATAGATCAGGGCCGCTAGGGGCAGGCAATAACACAATGCATCAGGGCCGCTAGGGGCAGGCAATAACACAATGGATCAGGGCCGCTAGGGGCAGACAATAATGCAATTGAACAGAGCCGCTAGGAGCAGGCAGATGGCACAGTTGAGCAGGGCCGCTAGGGGCAAGCAATAACACAATTGATAACCCAACAAATCTATTCTATCTAGGTTATAGCCGCCCAGACTTATATCGTGAGGCAACAAATCCTCAACCACCCCTCAAACTTTGTGACAAACACATCTCGTGACATCAGCGACACCTTGGCACCAGAGTCAGCCATTATTTTGACCTCTCTGCTTACAACAGTATGCATATTGGCCCCACTTTTTTGCACTTTGAACAAGTCACTTTTCTCCCTGGACATATTTGTGAACCAGCAAAATGCGTTGCATTGGTACGTCGATAACACGGCATTCCTCCACCCTTTTCATCCCTTTGCCTGCTCCCTTTTGTGTCTGTTATTCCTCATAATTTAAAAAACAAAGGGGTACCTGAGAAAATCTACAGTCCTACAGGTGAGAATAAGGTATTTACAAAAAAATGTACCCTTGGATCGAGAATGGCAACACACTACTCATTCACTATTTCCTCATGACAGTTTTATTCAACATTTCATCCGGTATTTTACGGTACAAAAAACAAAATAAGTTTTTCTCAATCATATGTTCAATTAAATGCTCCATTTCAATTCCTCCATCGCTCGCACGCACTCAACCACTCAGCACCTATTTCTCTATGTTAACACATGGTTTCATAATACATATAACCATCTAGCAAACATTATTTAAAACGTGTTTCTAACATCCTTTTCCAGTACAAGTGTGTCTATCTGTGCAAACCACAGACAATGTTTAAGTCAACACATGTTTTGTTCGGTTATGTTGGGCTTTAAATCTATAGCCCTGTATTGACCCAATCTTCATTACGATGGAAGCTATGTGCAAAATATGCCTTGCTTCAGGGTAGATGGAGTGAGAGACATCAGCTAAAAAATGAAACAATTAAAACCTATTATCATCAGACTAATTAATTACCATCCTCAGTTATTTCACACACGAAATAATTGTATATGTGTAACCTTCTTCATTATTACACTACATTGTACTCACCTCCAATGACAGTTTTGGAGGTAGTACAAAAGATTCTGAGTGCTGTGCCCAAAAAACACAGCCTGTACAATACCTTCTGAACTGAGCCTGAAAGAGGGGAAACCAGAGGATGAAAAAGCATTCCCCAATGTTCCAAATTTAATTTAAGATGCCACAATCACAGCCTCCTTGTTGAGGGATGGAAAAAGAGATTGTACTCACTGCACTGTGCTACCAGAGTATTAATAATTTCCATTGTTGATAATGGGAATGGAGGAGCCACAGCTTCCTATTGCTCCTGATCCTAAAATACGGGGAACACAAAAGCAATCACCTAAATGTCACTAGTAACCTTTAGAGTAACAGATGCCACCTGCCTATAGGGCACATCTCATTCCACTTCTACCACCCAGTCCATGGTGAACCCAACACATATAATTAAGCGGGCTGTACTCACTGCTCAGCACAGCATTGTACATCTTCTAGTAAGAACTTCATATAAGATCTAACACTGTTGTGGTGTCATCTATCACGCTTAATTCCAGTTTGTAGCCGCAGCGCAGGACTATAAATGTCCTCACACTCATTGTTCTATGGTTTAGGAGACAAAAAACAGAACACAGAAGTCACTGTTGCCCCTTGGATATATTTCTGGAGCCCCACCTGTTGGGGGACAACCCCACTCCCTCAAGGTGAGTAGTTGCTATGTATTAAACTAAACGCACCCAGACCAGTCTAGCAGATCATCACTACATTTGCATAATCCTAGGTCCACGTGCTAGTCAACTACAGCTTTACAATATTTTCTACCCAACCAGCATTAGGTTTGTACTAATGTTGTTAGGATCTAGATGCTAACGTGTGGAGTAATGTCTGCTTACCACTGTATAGTCTCCAGACTATTGATCAAATGCATCTGGGCACAGGCCATCAGAAAAAATCTACACATATCGGACAAGAAACCGATATACATTCGAGAAAAGTAGCATATTTGTATGTCTTATTTGAACACGTGTGTTTTTAGAGATTTACAGAATTACATTATCTCCCAGTTAGATTACATGAGGTCCCTGTGGTTGTGGACAGTTGTGGACAGGTATTTGCTCCTTAATGAAGAATGTTGCTAGAGATGTAAACAGCTATTTCTGCCTAGAAATCTAACAAGCAACACAGACCTGAATTTATTCTGGTGGATCTTTTTAGATCTATGCTGAAATTATGGTTTCCACTTCTGTTAGTGTTGCTCACCACATTTTCAGAAATGGGCATTGTATCTAATACCTGGTAAAGAGTCATGATAGCCCCCCTCTATACAAGGGTATTCAAGCTCGTCCATCCTCTTTTTGGCTGATGTAACCATTTGACGAGAGTTTGTTAATGTTTGGCCGCCTTACCTACCTTCCTTAGAATACATGGGTAAACAAAGGAAACGTAATGAGGGATACACAATTAGGCATTAGGGAAGTGTTAAGGTGTCATATCAGGCATTGCAACAGTACATGATTATCACTATGTATGTATGCCATTGTAAAACACATATCTATTTGAGTTTGATTGATTTCAGGAGTACTTTAATCATTAAAGGCACTTCACTCTGCCACGCCTGTAGCTATCAGTTACAGGGACGTCCTTTAGGGGTCACCTGAGATCTCCCTTGCTACCCCCTGTGGTCTCCCTTGCTATCCTTAAAAATGTTTTTTTTAAATTAACTTTTTTTTTTTTTTTGCAAATTGAATCTCCTGGGCTCTGGCCAATGCCTTGTGGCTCTTTGTTTCTAGAGTGTCTGGCTTTCTTGTTCAGGCTTCTTAAAAAAAACAGGGGGTTCCACAAGTGTAACACTTTGAGCAGCGACCCTAAATAAGAAAGACTAGAAAAAATATATATATTGGACCTCATTTCGAGTATGGAGGTAGCCATGCACTTAATAAGGGCATGGCTGCCTCCATACCGGGTTCCAATCCCGGGTTCTGTGAATGAGGAATTACCGGGTCATTCCGACCTTGAAGGACCCGGTAATTCCTCATGCACAAAACCATTCCCCATTCCCATTTGAGCCCCCATAGGGCTCAATGGGAATGGGGATGGAGCTAATAACGGGCCCGTTATGAGCTCCTTGGTCCCCTCACGGGATCCGGAAAGGACGACTGGTTTTACCAGATGTCTGTTCCGGGTCCCGCTTGGGGACCTCGTAATCAGGTATCCCGTAATGAGCGGTGCCGGTCCTGTACTGGCACCCTTCATTGCGAGAGCACCTGCCTCATAATGAGGCCTATTGTCTTTATGGAATTCAATACAATAATTGCTAGACTCATTAAAGGTTTATTTCAGGCACACTTCAGGATGTGAGTCACTGGGCCTCATTAGAAGGTTGGAGGTAACCATGCCACTTTTAGCGGCATGATTGCCTCCATACCGCAATCCGGGCCCGGGTTCCTCGAATGAGGAATTACCGGGCCATCGCAACCTTGGCGGACCCGGTAATTCCTCGTCCGAGGAACCCGGACCCAGTCCATCCCCATTCGAGGCCCCATAGGGCTCAATGGGAATGGGGATGGAGCTAACAACGGGCCCGTTAATGACGGGCTCGTTGTTAGCTCCCTGGTTCCTCGCGGGACCCGGTAAGGACGCCTGGTTTTTCCAGGCGCCCATTTTGGGTCCTGCGAGGAGACCTCGTAATAGGGCGGAACGGGTTTACCGGCACCGGCACCTTTACCGGTGCCGGTAAACCCATTCCGCCAACCTTATAGTGAGGGCCACTGAGTTAGTCTGTTCTTAAACACCCAAAATTCACAATGCAGGCAAAATCCTCCAAAAAGCATTTACGGTAGAATAAGCATCCATTTCGGACTATGCATTTTGCTTTTTGCAAGTTGCAGTTGTAGCATGTTTTTTTTCAGCTGATACGGTGATCCATTCTTGTATGAAATGTATGTTACGTTATAGGGATATTGTACCCATATTTTTTATAGTGTACTTAGGAACAATGCTATGTGATGCCACTTCCTGTCTTGTCAAGTGCTAAAAGGTTGTGTTCCATCGCTCCCTGTGATGTCACTTCGGGGTGGCATTAAATGAAATGATGTCCTGTGATGTCATCAGAGGTCAACAGTCATGTGATGTCACTTCCGCTCCCCCTGGCATTTTGGTGAAATGGCGTCCCTGATCAGTTATAGAAACTCAGAAAATGTACCGAGTTCATGAAGACAAATAAGTGGCTACAACAAGGATGCACATTGGCTTCATAATTATTTAACATTTATGTGCATGGCCTACAGGCCATCTAGTAAGGAGCATCCTCTTACATCCCTTACTTCAGTTATCATAGATTAACAGTCCTTTCACCTGCTGATGATTTGGTCCTAATCACAAGGACACTCCATGTGTTGCATACCTAGGTGGACATGCATGCTACTTTTATGAATAGAAGAGATCTAAAACTAAATGAAGTTTAATGTGCTCTGATGAAGGTGTGTGAAATGAGGTAAATGTTAGACCATCATGGGCCTCATTACGAGGTGGGCGGTAAGGGATTACCGGTACCGGTAAGGGCACCAGTACCGGTAATCCCTTACTGCCCTATTACGAGTTCCCTTTGCGGGTCCTCCCTTAACTCCTGGTTTTACCAGGCGTTAAGTACGGGACCCGCAAAGGGACTCTAGAGCTAATAACGGTACCAAAAATTGCAGTACCGTTATTAGCACCTTCCCCATTCCCATTGAGCCCTATGTAGGCTCAAATGTGAATGGGGAAGGGCCCTGGTGAATGGGGAATTACCGCCCCCGCCAACCTTGGAATGGGGCAGTAATAGCTCCATTCACCAGGGCGGAGTCGGTAAGGATTTGGAGGCAGCCATGGCGCTAATAGTGCCATGGCTACCTCCAAACTCCTAATGCGGCCCCATGTCTACTAAATTCAAAAGCTCTTCTTAAATTGGCTATGTTTAGCTGCTTCAGAATTCATTTTTCATTTACATTAAAGGGCAAAACCCACAAGGAGATAATGGCTGCGATTTTAATGTTAAGAAGTAAACTTCAAGTCCATCTAAAGGATTGAATCCTCAGCATATATAACAATAAAGCCACAACAAAAGCAAAATATGGCTCAGAAATCCGGGGATACAAGCCCTAAAGACAAATTAAAACCCACAGATAGAAAATTCTGTTGAGATATTTTGCGCATGCCACTCTCATTTCCAACTTATACAGCCCATATGGAATCTTGATTGCTGTATGCGGACAGAATAATGCACTGGCTCTTTAATTACTATGTGCCTCATTACACGGTAGGCGGTAAGGGTTTACCGGTACCGGTAAGGGCACCGGTACCGGTAAACCCTTACCGCCTTACTACGAGGTCCATTTGCAGGACCCGACCTTAACGGCTGGTTTTACCAGCCGTTAAGGTACGGGCCCGCTAAGGGACCTTGGTGCTAATTACGGTACCGCAATTTGCGGTGCCGTAATAAGCTCCTTCCCCATTCCCATTGAGCCCTATGAGGGCAAAGATGGGAATGGAGAAGTGCCTTGGTGAATGGGGAATTACCGCCCCCGCTCACCTTGGAGTAGGGCGGTAATTCTGCTATCCACCCAGCTAATAGCGCCATGGTTACCGCCTACCGTGTAATGAGGCCCTATGCGTTGGCACATGGTGTAATCCACATACGCTGTCGAACATGTATGCTTTCTGAAATCCTTACCCAACAAGGAGCTTTCATAATCCCATGCCTTTAGTACATGCACCATTTTTTGTTAGGTATAGACACAAGGACATGGTTTGGTGACCCAAGTAGGATAAAGAAGAGTAACCATTGTGCTGTAATGTCTTGGAATCACAAGTGTTATATCTATGCAATCATGTTTAACATGGTACACTAAAGCCAGAGGCTTCATTTTTATTACAAGATTTAATTCATGATATCATCGTAAATGGCATAACCTTGACTCCTCTGACTGATTCTCTGCTTTTCGTCTAACTGAACTTGAGGCACACATGCACTTTAGTATTTTCTGCCCTAAATATGACAAAATCAGAAGGGACACACTGATCCCACTCTCCAAGAAATACGAATGCACAAATAATGGACCAGTATACCTGCATTTACTCTGAACCAAAGGTAAGAAATGTACCTGTGTTTTAAACAGGGTTTTAAGGATTGCTACTAAGATTCGTGAGCATAAAAGGCTGCAGAGTAATAGTGACATGGTTTATTGAAAAGATATTATTATTGTAAAGGGATATCCCAAACTTTGGAAAGTTTTCTACACAATTTAAATGAAAGAAACCTTGATTTCTGTATACTTCATATCCTAATGTATTGAATGTATGGATATGATGTATTTTATTATCAAATTTATATTTGTATTTTGTATCTGATACTTTTATGGAATTTGGAATTCTGGAAATAAATATGACAATATGATGCTGTTACGGCGGTCCGAAAATCCTAAATAGACCCGGAGGAATCCGAGTCTGTCCAAACCAGAATCAATGCGCCTCATTACAAGTTTGGCGGCCTAGAAATAAGGGTCCTGTAGCAACATAGCAATACCCTTTCCAGGCCACCAAATAAGAGTTTGCTGGCAGGTGCACAGAGCTCCTGGCAGGCCTGACCTTCTGGAAGTTCAGGACCCTACCAGCAGTATTTTCACTGAAGCACCAGAACCGTTAGCAATTGTGCCATTGCTTTTGTGACCTAATTCCCATGGAGTCCTATTGGATTCCACGGGAATGAGGATTTACCGTTTCTGCACCTGCCATAATATCCCAGTGGCACCGGAAAGTCAGGCGGCGGAAAGAGTGTTACAGGGTTGCTAGTCACCCACCGCATATCAGTGGGTTTTACCAGCAACCCCATAATGAGGGACAATGACTGAGTAGACAAAGAGCAAGGCACAATTCAGCTTTATTATCATCAAACCAAAGCCGGGACAGCATACAAGTATTCAAATCTCACTCCTCTCAAAATGTTAATCAAGAACAATTGCTTAAGTACTACAAACGTCTCATTAAAAAGTCATACCATGATCTCAAACTACAAAACCTATGGGGAATTGGATAGGTTAGTGGGTTTGGCCACATATAGATTCTATAGGGGATACACATTGCATTGGGATACACATATCTGATGGCTACACCGGGAACCACTCCTATATTGATAAAGGATTCAAAACATCATCTATAACACAAGTGGTTAGGTGGCATCCTACTTCATGGGCGGCATAACACTAAGGATTCTTATAGGTTGACTATCCTTACCCACCATAGACACTTGACAGGTCATCAAGATATGAGCCAGGCATATAGTAGGGGGACCATTCTTCCTCCAATTAAAAAGTTACCGTCCCTCATTCCTAGGCCATGAAACTGGGCAATCCCTTTGTACTTAGCCTTACGTGGCATCTCCTGACTGTGGCCCTCTTTCCGAGTATGGAGGTAGTCATGGCGCTATTTGCGCCAGGACTCCCTCCCATACCGGGTCCAGGTCCGACCTGGTTCAATGGGGACTTACCGGTCCATTCCAACCCTGGAGGGACCGGTAAGTCCCCATTGAAAAATCCATTCCCCATTCCCATTGAACCCACATAGGGCTCAATGGGAGTGGGGAAGTAGCTAATAACGGTATCACAGTTTGCGGTACCGTTATTAGCTCTTTGTTCCCTTAGCGGCTCCCGCTAAGGGCGCCTGGTGAAACCAGGCGTCCATAGCAGGTCCCGCTAAGGGACCTCGGAATAGGGCACAAAGGGATAACCGACACCAATGTCCTTAACAGTGCCCGGTATCCCTTTGCGCCCATCTCGGAATGAGGCCCTATGTGTGTGTTTAGGGAGTATTGTAGGTGTCATATCTATGTTTGCTTTTTATGAAGAGACAGTGTTCTTCAATTAATGGGCACGTGCGATGTGAACATGCTGGAATAGATGTACCCTCCCTTTATTTATTGAGATTTCAACTATTGTCAATGTGCATGTTTTGTTTTCTTTTACCGCTAGGGACACTCTTGAGTTATTCTACATGGAGACTTTTGGCTACTTTTTTACTGTACCAGGCCTACAAAGACTGATTATGCTCTTATAAAATCTTAATTAATCTCACAGTATACTGCTTGCGTGTTGGGAATTGCTATCCCGTGCCTTTGTTCTGTCGTTCCGATACTCCCTTATTTCACTCTAACTTTGGCATTAGTTGCAAGCCCCTGTCCGTGCTCTGCACAATTATGTGTTTCTGAAGATTCAGCCTTTTGAGCTCTTCCATGGCCTTGATGCCTGTGCTCATTCAAGGACATGCTCTGCCTATCATCTTTGGAAAGGTGGCTGCCCATTTACACCTGTGTTTTAGTGATGTGTCGTTCAAGTGGCATTCACTTTATAAATTGGCCATGTTAGTGTTCTTCATGTCTGTGAATGCTATGTTAATATTCTACATGTCTAATGTATTACCTATTGTACTTGCTCTTCATGTGGAGTGAATGTTTGCTTAGTGTCTAATGCATATTCTTTAACATTAGTTTGAATGATGTTTCCATCTTCAGTTTACATTTACAGCAAGCCCTGCAGTACTTGTGGGGGATACATGTCTAATGTATTACCTATTGTACTTGCTCTTCATGTGGAGTGAATGTTTGCTTAGTGTCTAATGCATATTCTTTAACATTAGTTTGAATGATGTTTCCATCTTCAGTTTACATTTTCCGCAAGCCCTGCAGTACTTGTGGGGATAAGGCTGGAACAGAAGTCTCATTGAGTAATGTCTCTCACCTTTGTGGTATTGGTGCATGGGGGGGGGGGGCAGAAGCTATGGAAGACATATTCATATGCCTCCCACCAATAAAATCGGCTTCTGCTGTGCATTCGCTAAGCTCTATAATCTGTGGCCTGATCATTGTCAGTGTCTGCCATCTGTTGTTTAAGAGTTAATTTTACTTGACAAAATTAGGATTTAATGTCTATTCTCCTCCTACTCTGTATCAATGATCTCCTGAATCATGAGTTTCTTTTGCGTGTACTCTAGTGAGTTTTAAACTTTATGTAGCTCATCATCCTCATTACTCTCATACTCACTGGATGTAAAGGGTGATTTCAAGAAGCTTCTGATCTCATGCTCCGCTGCACAGTGCTATTCATCCTGACTCCTCCTCCTCCTCAAGACTGTGTGTTGTTTGTCCTGGCTCATCGAGCTTCGCTGCAATCTGTGTTGTGCCTCCTGGCTCAATGTACTATTCTACATTGTGTGTTGCTTTTTCTAACTTATCAGTAGAGGGAATCCGCAAATCTTCCCCTTCTTTCCGAGAGAATGTGGAATGAAAATGTTCCTTTCAACTACGATGCCAAAGCATGTACTACTATCTACTGTGCACCAGCTGCTGCTGAACATGACACTGCTGACTTCAATTTGTCCAGAACACTTCCTAATTTACTGGTTCAGGAAGCAGTTGAGTGGCAGATGTTAAGCAGCCTCTAATCATTTCCAACTTTCACACATGTATGTGCTCTATGAATGTTGACACTCAATAATATAGTCATGGGGCCTCATGACGACCCTTGCGGTCCGGAAATAACGGTGGCGGTAAACCCGCCGCCACCGTTGTTTCCGGACCGCCTGATCCCGACCCCTGCAGGCGGGAGGTGATGTTCCCGCCAGGTCTGACCTGGCGGGTTTAACACCGCCCGCCTGCAGGCGGACGAGGAAACACCGGCAGCATTACAAGATGCTGCCGGTGTTTCCATGATCCCGATTCCCATTGAGTCCCATAGGACTCAATGGGAATGGGGATTTACACCATTCCGCCTCCGTGATTCCCGGAAAGCCGGGGTTGTGATGCCCCGGTAATTCCGGGAATCACGGAGGCGGAATGGTAATACGAGTCCGGCGTTAACCAGGCGGTTTTACCGCCTCGGTTAACGCCGGACTCGTAATGAGGCCCATAGTGTAATTATCTCTTGCCTCCAAAAAGTTAAATGGCATTTCAATTCCAGAAAAAAAGTATATGAATTGGCCACAACAAAAATGACATTCTCAGTTGCAGCCACTGAAGGCATTGTCTTGCCTGCAAGCATTTTAAAGAGTTTTCATCAATAAAAAAGGAATGGGAATTCTTACCAAAAAGTGCCATAAATGGCATTCATACAAAAGGGCAATCCTGTGGAAGGGTGCTTGACAAGATTTCATACATGAGGTCTTTAGAACAGAAACCTGATGAAGTAGTTGGTGGAGGTACAGAGAGGGGGGGACAATATAGAACATACATTTACTGGGGAGATGGCCCAATGGTCATTAAAGGAGTTTATGCAATGTATTACATGTATTACATGTCTTACATAAGTTCACGCATTAGTGCAACTGCTAAAAGAGGGGGGATTAAGGAAGAGGGGTTAAGGACTAATGGAGAGAGAGTGCTCCTTGAAGAGTAAAGAGGTGCCTGCTCACAGCAATCTTGAAGACAGCCACTGTGGGATTAGACTTGATGTCCAGTGGTAGAGAGTTCCAGTGATGAGAGGCAAGTAGTGAGAAATATTGGAGGCAAGTCGGAGCACTAGGAGTTTGAGAAACAGAGAGGTTCAGTACAACCAAAGATCTCAGTGTGTGAGGGGGAGTGGTGAAAGATGTTGTCAGACAGGTGTGGGGTGTTGGGATATGGACATAGTATATGCAAGAATATGAAGATTGAAGAAGGTATGGTTTCACATAAATAATCACCTTGTTTACGTTGTTGGAATGGGGTAGGTGACTATCAGAAAGAGTGTTGAGGATTTAGACATCAAAGTTGATGAAGTTGTCCAACGTGATAAAGGAGTAGAATGGGAATGTAAGAGTAGGGTGGAGAATTAGTCCATTCAGCTGACAAGTGCAGAGAAAAGAGTTTTGGCAGAGAGAAATAAAATATAAGGACACATTCAGAGGATGTTCAGAACAGTAAACCTGGCCCCCACATCTGGGAAGATTAGGAACTCCTATGGTTTGTGGTCGCTGTCAACAATGATCCTGAGGTTCCAAACCAGGGGACACAGAGTCACTGTTTTGTCAGGAAAGGAAAGAGGAGAGGTAAGGAAGAGAGGTGCATTGAAAACACGGAGTTATATGACGTGAATCTTTCAGGACTTAAGTGTGAAGAAGCAAACTGCCACCCAGAAGCAAATGGCAGCAACACAATCAAGGATTCTGTGGGATAGCTCCACAGAGAAAAAGGGGAAGGTGAAAAAAAAGATTGTGTTGACTTCAGCAAAGGCAAATATATGGTATGCAAATCTGAATGAGGAGATGAGGTTTCCAAGTGAGTAGTCATAGAGTGAAATGAAGGGGGCCGAGGACAGACTGGTAAGGGAATGTCCTGTGAAGTCTTTCCTTTCACTTATATGGATAATGATAAACAAGTAAGGCAGGGTGAAATCTAGGCAATGGTAGTGCTGTCGAAGAAGAAGTAGACAAGAGTTGAGTGGAGGGACACGTGTTTGACTGTGTTGAATGTGGAGTGGGGATCAAGAATGATTAATTATAATGGTGGCCAGGTGAGATTGGTAAGCAGTAGTGAGAAATCTAGAGACATGGAAGAGAGGCAACTCCTTGGAGTGGTGACTTCTGAAGTTAAACCAGAGAGGATCATTAAGCTTCACATTTCCAGATGATGAGATGATGTGTTGAAAGAACACACGCACAAGTATTTAAGAATACTAAGGGAAAAGGGAGACACACAGATATTTGGCAGGGTGGTAGGGATATTCTGTGGGTGCTTTTAGAATTTGTGATACAGTGGGCCTCATTCCGAGATTGGTGGTAGTCATGGCGCTATTTGCGCCATGACTGTCTCCAATAACAGGTCCGGCACCAGTGTTATTCAATGGGGACTTACCGGTGTAGTCCGACCCTGGCGGGACCGGTAAATCCCCATTGAACAAACCATTCCCCATTCCCATTTGAGCCCCCATAGGGCTTGTGACTTGCAAGCCCGTTATTACCACCCTGGTCCCTTAGCGGGGTGGACATGCATGCTACTTTTATGAATAGAAGAGATCTAAAACTAAATGAAGTTTAATGTGCTCTGATGAAGGTGTGTGAAATGAGGTAAATGTTAGACCATCATGGGCCTCATTACGAGGTGGGCGGTAAGGGATTACCGGTACCGGTAAGGGCACCAGTACCGGTAATCCCTTACTGCCCTATTACGAGTTCCCTTTGCGGGTCCTCCCTTAACTCCTGGTTTTACCAGGCGTTAAGTACGGGACCCGCAAAGGGACTCTAGAGCTAATAACGGTACCAAAAATTGCAGTACCGTTATTAGCACCTTCCCCATTCCCATTGAGCCCTATGTGGGCTCAAATGGGAATGGGGAAGGGCCCTGGTGAATGGGGAATTACCGCCCCCGCCAACCTTGGAATGGGGCAGTAATAGCTCCATTCACCAGGGCGGAGTCGGTAAGGATTTGGAGGCAGCCATGGCGCTAATAGTGCCATGGCTACCTCCAAACTCCTAATGCGGCCCCATGTCTACTAAATTCAAAAGCTCTTCTTAAATTGGCTATGTTTAGCTGCTTCAGAATTCATTTTTCATTTACATTAAAGGGCAAAACCCACAAGGAGATAATGGCTGCGATTTTAATGTTAAGAAGTAAACTTCAAGTCCATCTAAAGGATTGAATCCTCAGCATATATAACAATAAAGCCACAACAAAAGCAAAATATGGCTCAGAAATCCGGGGATACAAGCCCTAAAGACAAATTAAAACCCACAGATAGAAAATTCTGTTGAGATATTTTGCGCATGCCACTCTCATTTCCAACTTATACAGCCCATATGGAATCTTGATTGCTGTATGCGGACAGAATAATGCACTGGCTCTTTAATTACTATGTGCCTCATTACACGGTAGGCGGTAAGGGTTTACGGGTACCGGTAAGGGCACCGGTACCGGTAAACCCTTACCGCCTTACTACGAGGTCCATTTGCAGGACCCGACCTTAACGGCTGGTTTTACCAGCCGTTAAGGTACGGGCCCGCTAAGGGACCTTGGTGCTAATTACGGTACCGCAATTTGCGGTACCGTAATAAGCTCCTTCCCCATTCCCATTGAGCCCTATGAGGGCAAAGATGGGAATGGAGAAGTGCCTTGGTGAATGGGGAATTACCGCCCCCGCTCACCTTGGAGTAGGGCGGTAATTCTGCTATCCACCCAGCTAATAGCGCCATGGTTACCGCCTACCGTGTAATGAGGCCCTATGCGTTGGCACATGGTGTAATCCACATACGCTGTCGAACATGTATGCTTTCTGAAATCCTTACCCAACAAGGAGCTTTCATAATCCCATGCCTTTAGTACATGCACCATTTTTTGTTAGGTATAGACACAAGGACATGGTTTGGTGACCCAAGTAGGATAAAGAAGAGTAACCATTGTGCTGTAATGTCTTGGAATCACAAGTGTTATATCTATGCAATCATGTTTAACATGGTACACTAAAGCCAGAGGCTTCATTTTTATTACAAGATTTAATTCATGATATCATCGTAAATGGCATAACCTTGACTCCTCTGACTGATTCTCTGCTTTTCGTCTAACTGAACTTGAGGCACACATGCACTTTAGTATTTTCTGCCCTAAATATGACAAAATCAGAAGGGACACACTGATCCCACTCTCCAAGAAATACGAATGCACAAATAATGGACCAGTATACCTGCATTTACTCTGAACCAAAGGTAAGAAATGTACCTGTGTCTTAAACAGGGTTTTAAGGATTGCTACTAAGATTCGTGAGCATAAAAGGCTGCAGAGTAATAGTGACATGGTTTATTGAAAAGATATTATTATTGTAAAGGGATATCCCAAACTTTGGAAAGTTTTCTACACAATTTAAATGAAAGAAACCTTGATTTCTGTATACTTCATATCCTAATGTATTGAATGTATGGATATGATGTATTTTATTATCAAATTTATATTTGTATTTTGTATCTGATACTTTTATGGAATTTGGAATTCTGGAAATAAATATGACAATATGATGCTGTTACGGCGGTCCGAAAATCCTAAATAGACCCGGAGGAATCCGAGTCTGTCCAAACCAGAATCAATGCGCCTCATTACAAGTTTGGCGGCCTAGAAATAAGGGTCCTGTAGCAACATAGCAATACCCTTTCCAGGCCACCAAATAAGAGTTTGCTGGCAGGTGCACAGAGCTCCTGGCAGGCCTGACCTGCTGGAAGTTCAGGACCCTACCAGCAGTATTTTCACTGAAGCACCAGAACCGTTAGCAATGGTGCCATTGCTTTTTTGACCTAATTCCCATGGAGTCCTATTGGATTCCACGGGAATGAGGATTTACCGTTTCTGCACCTGCCATAATATCCCAGTGGCACCGGAAAGTCAGGCGGCGGAAAGAGTGTTACAGGGTTGCTAGTCACCCACCGCATATCAGTGGGTTTTACCAGCAACCCCATAATGAGGGACAATGACTGAGTAGACAAAGAGCAAGGCACAATTCAGCTTTATTATCATCAAACCAAAGCCGGGACAGCATACAAGTATTCAAATCTCACTCCTCTCAAAATGTTAATCAAGAACAATTGCTTAAGTACTACAAACGTCTCATTAAAAGTCATACCATGATCTCAAACTACAAAACCTATGGGGAATTGGATAGGTTAGTGGGTTTGGCCACATATAGATTCTATAGGGGATACACATTGCATTGGGATACACATATCTGATGGCTACACCGGGAACCACTCCTATATTGATAAAGGATTCAAAACATCATCTATAACACAAGTGGTTAGGTGGCATCCTATTTCATGGGCGGCATAACACTAAGGATTCTTATAGGTTGACTATCCTTACCCACCATAGACACTTGACAGGTCATCAAGATATGAGCCAGGCATATAGTAGGGGGACCATTCTTCCTCCAATTAAAAAGTTACCGTCCCTCATTCCTAGGCCATGAAACTGGGCAATCCCTTTGTACATAGCCTTACGTGGCATCTCCTGACTGTGGCCCTCTTTCCGAGTATGGAGGTAGTCATGGCGCTATTTGCGCCAGGACTCCCTCCCATACCGGGTCCAGGTCCGACCTGGTTCAATGGGAACTTACCGGTCCATTCCAACCCTGGAGGGACCGGTAAGTCCCCATTGAAAAATCCATTCCCCATTCCCATTGAACCCACATAGGGCTCAATGGGAGTGGGGAAGTAGCTAATAACGGTATCACAGTTTGCGGTACCGTTATTAGCTCTTTGTTCCCTTAGCGGCTCCCGCTAAGGGCGCCTGGTGAAACCAGGCGTCCATAGCAGGTCCCGCTAAGGGACCTCGGAATAGGGCACAAAGGGATAACCGACACCAATGTCCTTAACAGTGCCCGGTATCCCTTTGCGCCCATCTCGGAATGAGGCCCTATGTGTGTGTTTAGGGAGTATTGTAGGTGTCATATCTATGTTTGCTTTTTATGAAGAGACAGTGTTCTTCAATTAATGGGCACGTGCGACGGGAACATGCTGGAATAGATGTACCCTCCCTTTATTTATTGAGATTTCAACTATTGTCAATGTGCATGTTTTGTTTTCTTTTACCGCTAGGGACACTCTTGAGTTATTCTACATGGAGACCTTTGGCTACTTTTTTACTGTACCAGGCCTACAAAGACTGATTATGCTCTTATAAAATCTTAATTAATCTCACAGTATACTGCTTGCGTGTTGGGAATTGCTATCCCGTGCCTTTGTTCTGTCGTTCCGATACTCCCTTATTTCACTCTAACTTTGGCATTAGTTGCAAGCCCCTGTCCGTGCTCTGCACAATTATGTGTTTCTGAAGATTCAGCCTTTTGAGCTCTTCCATGGCCTTGATGCCTGTGCTCATTCAAGGACATGCTCTGCCTATCATCTTTGGAAAGGTGGCTGCCCATTTACACCTGTGTCTTAGTGAGCTATAGTCATGTGTCGTTCAAGTGGCATTCACTTTATAAATTGGCCATGTTAGTGTTCTTCATGTCTGTGAATGCTATGTTAATATTCTACATGTCTAATGTATTACCTATTGTACTTGCTCTTCATGTGGAGTGAATGTTTGCTTAGTGTCTAATGCATATTCTTTAACATTAGTTTGAATGATGTTTCCATCTTCAGTTTACATTTTCCGCAAGCCCTGCAGTACTTGTGGGGATAAGGCTGGAACAGAAGTCTCATTGAGTAATGTCTCTCACCTTTGTGGTATTGGTGCATGGGGGGGGGGGGCAGAAGCTATGGAAGACATATTCATCTGCCTCCCACCAATAAAATCGGCTTCTGCTGTGCATTCGCTAAGCTCTATAATCTGTGGCCTGATCATTGTCAGTGTCTGCCATCTGTTGTTTAAGAGTTAATTTTACTTGACAAAATTAGGATTTAATGTCTATTCTCCTCCTACTCTGTATCAATGATCTCCTGAATCATGAGTTTCTTTTGCGTGTACTCTAGTGAGTTTTAAACTTTATGTAGCTCATCATCCTCATTACTCTCATACTCACTGGATGTAAAGGGTGATTTCAAGAAGCTTCTGATCTCATGCTCCTCTGCACAGTGCTATTCATCCTGACTCCTCCTCCTCCTCAAGACTGTGTGTTGTTTGTCCTGGCTCATCGAGCTTCGCTGCAATCTGTGTTGTGCCTCCTGGCTCAATGTACTATTCTACATTGTGTGTTGCTTTTTCTAACTTATCAGTAGAGGGAATCCGCAAATCTTCCCCTTCTTTCCGAGAGAATGTGGAATGAAAATG
Organism: Ambystoma mexicanum; assembly: GCF_040938575.1. NCBI lineage: Eukaryota > Metazoa > Chordata > Amphibia > Caudata > Ambystomatidae > Ambystoma > Ambystoma mexicanum. The sequence goes on from NC_090933.1 coordinate 473,686,022, forward strand.
TTCCTTTCAACTACGATGCCAAAGCATGTACTACTATCTACTGTGCACCAGCTGCTGCTGAACATGACACTGCTGACTTCAATTTGTCCAGAACACTTCCTAATTTACTGGTTCAGGAAGCAGTTGAGTGGCAGATGTTAAGCAGCCTCTAATCATTTCCAACTTTCACACATGTATGTGCTCTATGAATGTTGACACTCAATAATATATTCATAGTGTAATTATCTCTTGCCTCCAAAAAGTTAAATGGCATTTCAATTCCAGAAAAAAAGTATATGAATTGGCCACAACAAAAATGACATTCTCAGTTGCAGCCACTGAAGGCATTGTCTTGCCTGCAAGCATTTTAAAGAGTTTTCATCAATAAAAAAGGAATGGGAATTCTTACCAAAAAGTGCCATAAATGGCATTCATACAAAAGGGCAATCCTGTGGAAGGGTGCTTGACAAGATTTCATACATGAGGTCTTTAGAACAGAAACCTGATGAAGTAGTTGGTGGAGGTACAGAGAGGGGGGGACAATATAGAACATACATTTACTGGGGAGATGGCCCAATGGTCATTAAAGGAGTTTATGCAATGTATTACATGTATTACATGTCTTACATAAGTTCACGCATTAGTGCAACTGCTAAAAGAGGGGGCATTAAGGAAGAGGGGTTAAGGACTAATGGAGAGAGAGTGCTCCTTGAAGAGTAAAGAGGTGCCTGCTCACAGCAATCTTGAAGACAGCCACTGTGGGATTAGACTTGATGTCCAGTGGTAGAGAGTTCCAGTGATGAGAGGCAAGTAGTGAGAAATATTGGAGGCAAGTCGGAGCACTAGGAGTTTGAGAAACAGAGAGGTTCAGTACAACCAAAGATCTCAGTGTGTGAGGGGGAGTGGTGAAAGATGTTGTCAGACAGGTGTGGGGTGTTGGGATATGGACATAGTATATGCAAGAATATGAAGATTGAAGAAGGTATGGTTTCACATAAATAATCACCTTGTTTACGTTGTTGGAATGGGGTAGGTGACTATCAGAAAGAGTGTTGAGGATTTAGACATCAAAGTTGATGAAGTTGTCCAACGTGATAAAGGAGTAGAATGGGAATGTAAGAGTAGGGTGGAGAATTAGTCCATTCAGCTGACAAGTGCAGAGAAAAGAGTTTTGGCAGAGAGAAATAAAATATAAGGACACATTCAGAGGATGTTCAGAACAGTAAACCTGGCCCCCACATCTGGGAAGATTAGGAACTCCTATGGTTTGTGGTCGCTGTCAACAATGATCCTGAGGTTCCAAACCAGGGGACACAGAGTCACTGTTTTGTCAGGAAAGGAAAGAGGAGAGGTAAGGAAGAGAGGTGCATTGAAAACACGGAGTTATATGACGTGAATCTTTCAGGACTTAAGTGTGAAGAAGCAAACTGCCACCCAGAAGCAAATGGCAGCAACACAATCAAGGATTCTGTGGGATAGCTCCACAGAGAAAAAGGGGAAGGTGAAAAAAAAGATTGTGTTGACTTCAGCAAAGGCAAATATATGGTATGCAAATCTGAATGAGGAGATGAGGTTTCCAAGTGAGTAGTCATAGAGTGAAATGAAGGGGGCCGAGGACAGACTGGTAAGGGAATGTCCTGTGAAGTCTTTCCTTTCACTTATATGGATAATGATAAACAAGTAAGGCAGGGTGAAATCTAGGCAATGGTAGTGCTGTCGAAGAAGAAGTAGACAAGAGTTGAGTGGAGGGACACGTGTTTGACTGTGTTGAATGTGGAGTGGGGATCAAGAATGATTAATTATAATGGTGGCCAGGTGAGATTGGTAAGCAGTAGTGAGAAATCTAGAGACATGGAAGAGAGGCAACTCCTTGGAGTGGTGACTTCTGAAGTTAAACCAGAGAGGATCATTAAGCTTCACATTTCCAGATGATGAGATGATGTGTTGAAAGAACACACGCACAAGTATTTAAGAATACTAAGGGAAAAGGGAGACACACAGATATTTGGCAGGGTGGTAGGGATATTCTGTGGGTGCTTTTAGAATTTGTGATACAGTGGGCCTCATTCCGAGATTGGTGGTAGTCATGGCGCTATTTGCGCCATGACTGTCTCCAATAACAGGTCCGGCACCAGTGTTATTCAATGGGGACTTACCGGTGTAGTCCGACCCTGGCGGGACCGGTAAATCCCCATTGAACAAACCATTCCCCATTCCCATTTGAGCCCCCATAGGGCTTGTGACTTGCAAGCCCGTTATTACCACCCTGGTCCCTTAGCGGGACCCGTAAGGGACGTGTGGTCAGACCACATGATCCTTACGGTTCCCTCCAAGGGACCTCGGAATAGGGCGGTGCCCGGTATCCCTTACCGCCCTACTCGTAATGAGGCCCAGTGGCTATTTTCCGCAGGCTGAGAATATCCAAGAAGATAAAGAGAGATTAAAGAAAGAGAAAAGCTAAGGGCAAGTGAGCGGTACACATGTCTGCACAATTTGAGGTCCGAAAGGTTTGACATGGCACAGGAGGGGTTAGCAGACAGAATAATAGATACAAGTTCAATTGGTGAGGAAGGAGAGAGGACAGCAAGGGGGAAGAGTAAGGTGTGGGGGATAATATGGAGAAAGATCGAGGGATCAAGCTAGAGTAGAGAACAGTGAGGGTATCATCTACCCTGGGAAATTGGCTATTTCAGAGGAGAAGAAACAGGCAACATCCTAAGCCGAAAAAGAGGAAAGATGGATATTGAACAAGGAGGCGTTCACATGCACTGGATTGCATTAGATAACTTGTGACGGTGACGCTATCCCTTTATGCGCATATCATTGAGCCATTATTTGTTTTTTAGTGAGGGGACCCATGAGGATGAATTCAGTCTTGGATAGGTTGAGTTTGAGGTAGTCAGTTAACATCCAGCATGAGGGTGAGGGTACTGAACTAGGTAGATTTATCTGAGTCATGGGTTAAGTAGAGAAGAGTGATCAGACTGCCTCCTTGTAAGAAGCAAAGAGAGACATTAATCAAGTTTTCTGTCAATGTCTAATGTACATTTTCATGTTAATTCTTAACTTCTGAATGCCATGGGAGCTTGAAGACTGGGGATGAGCATGTGAGGGATTGAGCAGGAGAGATTTGCTTGAAGAAGGAGGTGTAAAGAACTTCTTGCTGTGTCTGCCTCCATAAATCCTATTTTAGCATTTTCCTCCATCTGAGAAAAAATTGCATGTGTGCTGAAGCTAACAAAAGGGGGCACTGCATTCTTCTCCCTTTCCTGGAACTGCAATGGCAATAGTGTGTTACACCCACTTAGTGCAATATGCATGGCTCAAAACACGCTATGACACAAACAACACAAACCTGGCTTAGACACACAAAGTCAACACTCTCAGTTAAAGCTACTTAAAACACCCTCTTGCCTACAAGTTTTTCCAAGAGTTTCCTGTGTGTCCCCAAAACATGTTTCTAAGGCTTTCCATTGGTAATGGGGGATTCTAGGCCATTTCAATGCAAGCAGAAAGTGTGTGGACTGGACACTCAGGGATGGAAAACTTAGCTATGGATAGTACAAAATAAACACCTGTCTACTGTTGACTCCAACAGTACTGTCATCCTATTCTCCAAGATCTGCACATCAATGTCTTGGGGATTTATATCATACAAGGTCAGCAATTACTGTCTCTCCTATCTGGTGCTGAGCTGACACCCTCTGTTACAGGCGCAGAAGATCATCTCCTGTTTTCCGAGCCTTCTAAACGTTTTTAAACAAGAAACAAGTGTGTGTCCTGGCCACAAAAGGCAACGCTCTCAGTTTCAGGAACTGAATGCACACTCGTCAAAGATATCTAAAACCTTTCATTAGCAAACGAAAGTGTTAGACGTTTCATTAGCAATCTCTTTGTACTCAGTCAGCAATTATGTGGGCTAGCCACATAAAGATGTTGCGTTTATGGCATGGAATGTGTGTAGTAGTAACAAAATATGGCCTTGACTATTACAATGTACTACTGTTCCCTCAACAATGTCCTGTTATGTTTTCTACCTTGCTCTCAACTAAAACCTATTTTTACTTCTCCCTCAACTGTACATTTTCATTTTCAAACTATCGCTCAACTAAATCCTCTTTTCTCAACTCCTTTGCACCTCCTGCCTCTGTTTCTTCCTAGAGAATCTGTAGTCAGTCCCACACAAATTATTTTGGTCGAATCACCCAATGCCTTTGGAAAAGTCTGTTTTCCGAAATGAGTGGTTGTTCAGTTTATTGCTGAATAGGTCAACGGTGGATTGCAATTCAAGCAGTAGGACAATGTTGCAATGGCATGGAGGTGTGTTCTAGAACTCACAATGAGACTTGGAAAAAGAATGTGGTAGAGCTTTAAAACAAATCAAGCAGTACAAACCTTCATTGTGTACATTAATTGGAGTGCGTTATTTTATACGAATGTCATGCATGATTGTTTTTTGGTGCAGAGGGTTAATCAGGAAGTGAAATAATTGCACTCACCTTCACACTGCGTCTTCTCTTTAGTCAACATGTGATTTTGCAAAACGAAAACAAATATAATTTTAAGTGAAAGCAAATCTTTTTTCACTCCGTTTTAAAATGAAAATAAAGATATTTCTAAGAGGTTGTGTGCTTATTTTATACAAAGGACATACTTATAATGATGTGCGCTTTACATAGTTCACTCCGCTTGAATCCTTAACTATGTGATATTGATTGCTTCCTACTACGGAATTATTATAGGAAATGTGGGGGTGAGAAATTCGTAGCAGGGATGGTACACAGACATGTCTTCAATCCATCTTGTTGTCGCAGTGCATCATACATAACAGAGGGCAGTTACGCAAGACAGCTATGCAGGTCCATAATCAAAGTTTACTTGAAGGAGCCATGCATGGGAGCAATAGGGTGCTCACTGCCTTTATTCTTGGTTGAATCTGTATAACATACTACAGACAGAATGATTTTCTGCAGCTGAATAGCTCACGAAACAGAAACATGTCCCTGTTACCAAAAAATATAATGAATGTAATAAGACATAAAGATATATTTTTCAATGGTTGGAAACCAAAAATATATAATCTGTGAAAGTGTTTTATTAGTGGCTTTGATACAAGCAACAGTATTGAAGATAACAGCACAGTACCTTGAGGAAAGCACGTCATCCGTTAAGTGAAGTTCAGAAGCTTTCATGCTTCTGGGACACTTGGGTAAATTGATAGGCTCTTCTCTGGAACATCAGACAAAATGATTTTGTAAAAGTTTCGAAATCACTTTGAGAGTGGTACACTGAACATTGACAATTGTACTTTGCAAAAACCATTAACTGTTTAGTGAATTATGGACGTTCAGTAAGCAATTCAGTTGAGCACCCAGCCAGAATACTTATACATCACATATTTCTGTGCATCTTGCAAAATGTGCTACAGCAACTCAATAGACACGAAACTTGAAAATAAACAAGATCGTAACCAATCAATTGGAGTTGCACAACTTGTATGCTAATGCTTTTTGGAAAACGTACCATCTGAACATTACATATTTTAGGGAAATTGTTGCTGCAAGTGTACATCTTTTATTTATTTACTAGTCTAAATATTGTAGGGATATAGTGCATTGCTTGATTATGAAATTCCCTGTGACGATTCATATATTTCTGCATAGAAAAAACAGCATAATTGCACATAAGTGGCCAATTACTCAATTAAATACAGAATATAAAATGTAATTAATATCCTAGTTTGCTGTGCAAACAGGAAAACTGCCGGACACGTTTGTCATAATGAAATTTAACTATCAGCAAACCATCCAAGCCATTATAACAACGCTCTATAACAGATGCAATGAAAATATCCTATTCACCAACCTTCACATTAAGATTTCTGACAAACGTTGTTTTAATTGGTGGCAACACATTCACAAAGATTAGATCACCAGAAATGTGAAAACACATCTTAATACAAAATATCATTGTTTCTCTACAATCCTGTCATTGCCATTTTTGAAGGTGAAAATGACTACATCAGCTGTCCACTTCGGCTGTAAATTGTTGGTAGAGAGGAGTTGGAGCAGACCATACAAACGCTCTCCCTTATTGCTGTCAAAAGCGGCTGCTAGTGTTTTTGCTAACTGTTTTGTGTACGGCAGTGCAGCTTGACGGCTTAATGATGTGTGAGGTCCTTTCCTCGAATACTCTGAATGCTCCAACGCTCTGAAGGAACGCTGTACTGATGGAGCGATTGAGCAGCTAAAGTGGAATAGCGGAGAAGAGGCATACATGTGGAGATCCACCGAGTGGTGTTGTCTGGCTATGCCTCTGACTCTGGTTAAGTGCTGCGCAGTGAGTGCATCCCGCACCTTGTTTTCAGAGCAGCCTGGGCTCGGGGAGCTTCAGGATTGAGGCATAGAGGCAGCTCATCCTCGGTTCTGGTGGTCGGTTTGGCCACTGCCACGGAAGTGATAAGTGGCTGAGTCAAGCATAATTTGAGTCGTGGGCTATTAAAAACGTTGATGTTTGTTGCTTAATTGACCAACTTTATCCAGAGACTTGCTGATCCCTTTGATCTGAGGAATTTATTAACAGAGTGTATAGTTTGGTATACAGCCTTATACGGCCTGAATATATCGACTGTTGGGACTATTTGATCCCTTTCATCTGGGGAAACCATTATTGACCTTTACTGACTTCTGTCTTTAGTCGGAACACTGTTGAAAGGCCGCTCATTAACAGATAGGGAGATCAGGCCTACGCAGCCAAATAGGCAATGAAAGACCCACCTGTCAGGAATCTTTCCAGGGATCTGTGGACTATCAGGAAGGGGTATTGCCCGTCATCTGTATCCCCCAGGCACCCTAAGGCCCACATGTGTCTACATCATTATGTAGGTTTTCACCTCTGTCGACTCTGAGGTGAATGGGAAGGACTAGACCTCTAAATCCTCTGCATCAGTGATTCCCTCAATTGACCCTAAATCCTGATGATCAGTTCAATACTCATATGTTGTCAAATAAAGACACTGTCCACTCTGATACTGTACTACCTAGCCCAAGTGGAAATCACTTTAGGAACCCATCTACAGTCTTTAAAACCCCAAGAAGGAACTCAGTCTACTCGCCTATTGCAGGCCAACGTTTTCTGGATCATTAATTTGTGAAAACTGCAGCCACGAGCACGGAACTTAAGGCTGCTCCTGCTGAAAGAGGACATGCAATGTTGGACCACTTGGTGATGGAGGTGCATGATCATGCTTTTGGGCAAAGGGACCTTACGGACATCAGCATTATTGAATTTGCAGACCAGGTGATGGCAAATAACATCATACAGGGGTCTCTGCTGCTTGAGAATGAGGGCAGTGTTACCCAAAAGACGTGTGACGCGTCTCAGGCAGGTTCTCCAAAGGACCTCACTAACATTATTGACAAATACTCAATTACTAATGAACCAGATGGCCATGCATGTAGACTGGCGGAATCATCAGTTGAGAAAGCAGATCACTATGCTAATGCCTCAATGCATCACACTTTAAGGGAAGTTGATGAAAGAATCTGTTTGACTCATCCAATGGTCTCTGCTTTAAATATGTTATTGACCTCCTTCATTGCACTTTATGATAACATTTGGAGCGAGTTAAAATCTACTAATTTCCTTAACTCTGAAGTGAGCAGTAAATTGGATTTTATCGGGTCTGAGCTATATTTTCTTCCAATTGGCTCTAGCCCAAGTGTTCTGGCAGCGGCTCAGGGGCAGCCAGATCTGAAACCCGGACATCCCGATTCAAAATCTAAAAAGGTTGATGAAATTAATGATATCTCTGATACTCGGTATCCAACTGCCACGGAATTGGCCTCTATCTCTTCCACTCATCAACGGTCAGAACTGATCTGCTCCATTAGTCAACAATTAATCACAACTAGTCTCCAAGCTACCGAGGTGGTTCCAATAATTGATCTGAGAGTGGAACCTCCGACTAGCCTTTGTGAACATGAAGGCTTAAGGTCTGTTGCTAGGGAAAGTAAGACTAACAAAATGCCCCAAGGGAAGTTACCCAAAAACGTAAAGAATGAAACTCTGTAATGAAGGACTCGCAAAGTAGCTTAAGATTCATCTACAAACCTCTCTTTCGCTCATGAATGTCCCCCCTCCTGGAGGAGGGAATGCCTTTGGAACGGGCATCCCCTAAGCCTCTTATGACTGATTCCACTGCACAGACTGAGATTTCCCTTCAGGATTTTACTATACCAGCTTGTACTGCTTCGCTGAATGGGGTGTCAAAATCAGTCCACCTGAGGGCTGGTGGGGTAACTACTCCTCGGTTGGATGTACCTTATCCCTGTGCCCCTAAATGAGGTTCCTTTCTTGCCTCTTACACGATCAGTCACCCTTCCCTTTGTTGAATCATCTATTGTGTGTAATCAGGGGGGTAATCCTGGTGTGAGAGTCAAACATATTTAATGTGATGATGGAGCTCTGGTGGACAGACATGAGGCCTTACTTCAGTTGTTAGGCCCCCCAAATGGTGGTATTAATGAGGTTGTATCCCAAACATCCAAACAACCATTTATTTTGGAGCCTGGGGTCGGGCCTTTGATTCCAGCTTGACAGTGCTGGGTGATGAAATTCTAAATGAATTGCCACCTAATCATTACCCATCACTGGCGGCTGGTGTTGGTCATCTTCTGGAACTTCTGCATGTGCCGACTACCCTCTCTATACAAGTTAATTCACATCGGCCTAAATCTTATATTATCCTGCAGAATTCACGAGGGAATGAGTCCTCATGGGATAAGCCTTACAACAATTCAGGTGTGAGAATGTTGGATCCCTGGGTGGGCAAAAGGGAGCTCTGACTTAAGATGACATGTCAGTGGGGCCTAATTTCCCTGTGTGCCTGAACCGTTATAACATTCTTCAGATCTTTGCTGAAATCCCAGATATGGGACTTCTCTGTTTGTCTGATATAGATCGGGTAGCCTTTCCTGATAGGTATAAGTTTAGTATTAGCATCATCTCCTTTAACTCACCCCTGGTAAAAGAGCTTGTCCTCTCTCAAAGATCTGGCCGACCGGATCTGGGTTTTGATGTATCCCCAATTGCCCACGAGGAGGAGGGTGCCTCGGGTGCCGGGGAGGGATTTGCGAATGGTGAACATTGATTGGGCCACGATCACGTCAACTCTCTGGCGTAAACCAGTCCCTTAGGTCATTGAGTACATTGGGTACAGGAAGGAGACCAATCTCACTGTGCCTAAAATCCTAGAATACACGTCAGAGTTGACATCTTTTCACTAATCCATCAGCTATGACTATTCTTAAAGAGGCGATCCGTATACTGTGCAGGAGACTAGGTTGACTAGTGCCCCAGTGTTAGATGGCTACTACGTTTTCACTCAAATGACAAAGGCCAGTAAGGGGTCGGTAGCGTCTTGGGAGAACTATTAATTGCTGTGGCCTTAGCCTTGGGTATGACTGCGATTCCTATTTCTGATCTCCTGTTTGCTGCTATGGGGATTGCTCTCTGCTCTTCAGATAGAGCACTGAACCTATTACTAGTCAATATTTTTGGTGGAAAGGAATCAATCACTGAGCTCATACATTTTGTGAAGATTGTAGGTTACTGTATTACAGAGTGGACTACTACATTCCCTTGTGGAAGATTCATTGTTGCGGGAGACCTTAGCGCCAACTGCCTCTTTGAAGATGTGGATACGAAAATGTTCAAGCAGTATTCAGACATGATTCCGCTGAGCTCCAAATGTCAGGCTGGGAGAAGCTGGAGAAGCTGGAGCCCCTGATATGTAAGACATCAAGCCAGTCGAATGAGATTGAAATGCATACATGTTACAGAGGGAGTAATTCCTCCTTATTTTATTAAATGTTTGCCGATTAGTATATGACAGTATATTGTGAACAGTTGTACCACCTTTTCAATACTGAGAAAGGATTGGAGTGATCATGCCATTCTTGGGGGGAGTTTTCATTTCTGTTGATTACAAGAGAGCACACCAAATTGATGTATTTGACCCCTACTTACTTGAGTAACTCTATCGATGGTCAGACTCAAACATTGACATTTTAAATTGAAACTTCCATTCAATTATGAGCTGCACTACATTGGAGTGGAACATGCAGAATTTCAATGTGAATGAATCTCAGACCTTTATCTCGGATTTGGTAATGAGGGTATGAGCTGATCCCGGCTTTAAGTCTGCTAGAGCATTCATGCCACTGCATTTCTATAATGATGTCCTGGCTGCAGCCAAATCTACCATGAGGAGGGAGATTAGGGAACTTGATGCAGGAGCAAGATCTTGTAGAGCTAGGAAAATCAGGCACAAATACAAGAACTATTGTAAATTAACTAGGGGACTCTTGCTACAGCGTGATGCAGAGAACATGCTTGGGCTGTTGATACATTACTGTGTGGGGGCATTCTGGTTATTAATTTATGGCCAGGACCCACATTTTGCTATTTCTCAACTAAATGTGGTCTCTGAATCTGAATGGGTTTGTTTTTTTGAACTTTCGTTTCAATCACCCCAATTGAAATATTGATGACAATCCAGGGCCCAGCCTGCCCACTTTCGATCTCACTTGCCAGCCGACACTTGACACTGAAATTGTACATCTTCTTTTAAAAACGTTTTAAATAATCCCAGGCTTCAGGCTCAAATGGCTTAATTAACAGTACATTCAAGGCTGATTTAACAAATTAGGCAAATTGGTTGTTTATCGAATTTGATAGCATCATCCACAAAGGTGTTTTACTAGCCTCATGGAGTACTGCACATGTCTTACCAATCATTAAATGTGGCAATTGGTCTGAGCCTAAAAATTACCGGCCGATATCCCTTATCAATGTGGACTGCAAGATATTCTCGGCATTGCTTATGATCCATCTGGAAGAATGGGCTACTACTACTCATGGGCTAAATAAATTGCAGACAGTCTTCTGTAAGGGGCACTCAGCTAACCTAAATGGCCTTGTAGTAAAATGCATAGAAGAATCAGTTTGGTAATCCTCTGAGGGTTGTGCCTATATGGCCCCATTTGACCTATCAGCTGCTTTCGACTATGTAGACCGGAATTGGCTATGGTCGAAGCTTTCCGGTTGTGGCATACCGGTGGGTCTCTTGTGACTGGTTGATGGTGTCTATGAGAACTGCGGAATCCAGGTCTGTTTAAATCAACAGGGTGATCCCTAAATATGAATTTGGTTATATCCAGGTCTTAGACAGGACTGTGTGTTGGCCCCCTGGCAATACTTATCTGATGTGGCTGGCAGCTTGGGGGAAGCTGGTCTTATAGCCCGAAGGTTGGCTTGTGTAAAATAGGATGGTTGGCACATGCTGACGACTGTCTCATATTTCGTAAATCTATGGTTGGTCTTCAAAGATTGCTGAAGGTATTTGTAATCTATGCCATGAAAAAATTGCTTATTATTAACCCAAGAAAAAACAAAATTATGGCATTCTCTAAGAGAAGACTGACTGCTAGTAAGACCTCTTGGTCAGTTGAAGGGATAACAATCAGAAACAGCCTGAGTGTTATCTACCTGGGGTTTCACTTTGGTGCCCATGTCAGAATGGAAATATTACTGAAATGCTTCTGCAGAATGCCGCACAGTTACAGTGGCAGATCCTTAAACTTGACTGAAAATTTGGCAGATTCTCTCTTAGACCGGCACTCATGTTTTACGAAGGGAATATGTTATATTTAAACTATTGGACGGATTTGAGGGTAGGATGTGGCTAAAGATCTTGGATATCCTTAATGCAATACCTCTGGTGGCCATTAGGTTTGAACTGGGGGTGATAGTTCTATCAGCACGCGTTGAGTGGTGGTTGTTGACTTTATACTCCAAATTGGCTTCTCCGATTGCAGATTCCCTCTATGAGATCTTGGGGGATTCCCTCAAATGCAAACAGCCACCGCAGGTGAATTCCAAATATTTGATCCAACTGGGGATGTGATACCAAGCAATTCTTATAAGAATTGGCCTGGATCTGGATACTTTAATTAATAATCCAAATTAGGCTAAAAGGGTTTTGTTTGGTCTTGACTGGTCTGTAACAACTGGGGTATTCCATTCATTCTCATCCTTGAAATATCTAGCTCATGATCATAAACGCAGACAAACTCTATTGTGTCTGTTGTTACAATTCCCTACTCGTCATCACAGCAACCTTCTCCTTTGATTACGTTGGAATCTGCTCCCGACAAAGGAGATATTGCTTAGGAGAAGTTTAATAATTGTGACTGTAGATTCTGTCAAATCGGTTTGGAAACGAAAAAATATCTTGCTCTTGATTTTATTGCACTCTCTACTGGTAGTAACACATTTGTGGCTCCTCTTTTGAAGTACTGTTTGGGTTGTATTGATGATAATCTATGGATAAGATGTTTAAGTATTCAAAATTCACATGAAGGCTTTGCTCTCTCAGGGTTTATTAAAAGCCTCAATCAGTTGTAAGAATGATGTGATTACATTCTTGGTTAATCATACTGGGGTGTTCTGTTGGGGCAGCATTTGTTTGCTGTCTCTTACTCTGTTTTAGAATTTCTGTAATTTGAAATTAACTATTCTAATATTTACTTTTTAATTTATGGATTTGCAGCTGTTCCCTGTAAATAATCTGTAAAATAGGCCTTCCTGATTTGTATCTGTTTTTTATGTATGTTCATGTGATCATTTGTTTTGTAAAGATTTAATTTAAACCAAATACATTTTATTAAAAAAAAGACTAAAATTTGCCTAGCACACATTTCCTGCACTTCTGGCTATGCAACAAGTGTGCATAGATGATTAGAAGGGGAGAGTAGGTAATGTATGTTGTCACCCTCTCATGCTGCAACTCTCTCTGGCCCTCATTACGACCCTGGCGGAGATCGTGGTGCTAAATGCACCATGGAGCACGGCGGAAAGCTGCCGATACCGCCATGGGGGTTGGCGGATTTACCGCCCCATTCCGACCTTGGCGGGGCGGTAAATCCCCAATCCCCATTTTACCCTTCCCCATTCCCATTTTTGCCCCATAGGGTATAATGGGAGTGGGGAAGGAGTTAATTACGCCACCGTAAAATACGGTGGCGTAATTAACGACGAGGTCCCGTAGCGCCATGGTTTTTCCGCCCGGAAAAAACGGGCGGAAAACTCACCATGGCGCTACGGGATCTCGTAGTAGGGCGGACGGGTCCGCCGCGAATAACGCTGGCGTAGACCCACTCCGCCAGGGTCGTAATGAGGGCCTCTGTGTGTAGAGGAGTGTGGCATGATTGCTATCTCTCTTTGGTACAGCCCCAGATGGATGACCCCTTGCCAAATTGTACTCACCCTCAGCCACTCAATGGCTCTTCCAATGGCAGTCTGACAGAGGAGGCCATCAGCTAGGTATTGGCAGAGTGAGCTCAAGTGCTGGCCTCCACTGCTATGGACAGAGAAATGGTGCTCCTGTTGGAGCATACAATAATCATCTCAGGCAACTGGTGTGAGTGCCTGGGTATTTGATGGAAACATCTGGCTTACGATGTTGGTAAATGTCAATGTTATGCTAAAACCTGATCTATCTGGGGATAGAGAACATTGAATCAACCTCATTTGCACCTCCTGAACCCAAGCAGACACACTGCCGCTCCATACCAAATTTTATCCTCTCTCACCCCAAGACCTTCTACAAAAGGTTGCCTCATTCAGACCTGATTTCTACAATATCTATCTAGCATCCATCATTACACAAATGATGGGCAGAGTGCTCATCAACACCTTTAATGCCTGCCTCATAAAATGGTCATTAACCAGACACCCTCAAGAAGTGTCTCATACAACCTCTTTTGAAAATAAAACAACCTTAAATTTAGGCGATTTTACCAACTATTGGCCCTTTTTGAACCTCCCATTTACAGCCAAAATCTTTGTAAAAGTAGTCGTTACACAACTACTCACCAGAATCGAACAACTTCACCTCTTAAGTGACTAACAGTTAGGGGTTCGACCCCAAGTGTAGCATCAAGAGAGCCACCATCCAGGTGTGAATGAGTCCCTCCAAATCATGCATAAGAGTGACTCATGCATTCTCATCCTCCTTGACCTTTCAGCTGCATTCAGCTCCATCGACTACTACATCCTCCTCTCCCTCCTTGCTGACAGGATGGGATTCTTTGGCACTGTCCTGAAAAAGTTTACCTCCTAACCTCTGGGCAGATACCAGGCAATCCAGATGAAAGTGTTGCATTGTTACCGACTCCCAGTTAACTCCTGAGTCCCTTACGACTTCATCCTTTCAACAATCATTTTTACCGTTTAAATGGAGCCCCTGGGCACTTTCCTCAAGGATCCCAATAAAGCCATCCATCAATAGGCAGACAATACTCAGTTGCACATGAAAGTTTAAAGTCCTCAGGACATCAGTCATCTCCGTGATTACCTAGCCATCATCCTGCCCTTGATTCTGACCGCTTACCTCAAACTAAACCCATCCAAGACTCAATTCCTCCTCATCCGTCCCCCCATTAAATAACAACTTGTCCAACAATGGCTCAATGATATGTGCATTGAAGGAATTGATCAAAGCATCTCGGAATCAGCAATATCAGTAGGCTTAACCATTGACAGCAGCCTGTCCTTCCTAGAAAGCTGAAACAGCCTGGCACAACATTTCCATCCTTCACTAAAGCAAACCATTCATCCAGCGCAAGACTTCCTGACAATGGTGCAGGCCCTTTTGGTCTTGCAAGTCAGTGAAGGAAATGCCCTCCTGGTGGGGTTCCCAGCAGCTCACTTGGCTCCCCAGAAAGCAGTCCACCATGGCACAGGATGTCTTATAATGGATGCATGGAAATTTGACTAAATGAAACCCATTCTATGCAAACTACATTGGTTTCCTATCCAGGTCAGGATACTTTTCAAGAATGTCATCTACAAAGCAATCGCACATAGCACACCAGTGGTACATGCGCCTCACGCAGCAAATTGACCAACTGGCTTGAATCACAATTTGTCCACAGAAGACCCCTCGGAGACAGTGCTGAGTCTTGGGAGAAGCTGAGGTCTGTGGCATTTGACAGCTGTAATCTGTTGCAATGAAGTCTTTCCTTTGTTTCTGCTGCAGAGGAGGAGCGTTTTACATAAAGCACATGACTCGATGCAGAGCATCGCAGAGTCGGTGCTGAGTCTTGACCGTCTTTGGTGGATCTGCAAGGCTCTGCCATGCTGTGGCCGCTCCTGCCTCTTTAACAAACTAAAACCTCTTCTCACTGGAGAGCACTGATCCACAACATTTAGCATGGAAGCAGATGGTAAGCAGCTGGCGCCTACGAAATCAAAACAGAAATCATCTCAGCCGTTAACTAGGCTGCAATTGAGGAGAGGATGCTTGGAATAGAGTCAGTTGATGAATGAACTACACAAACTACACAAACGAAGCGTGATCTCCCCATGCCACAAATAAGCAAATCTGCATCTTTCTCATCTTTTTCATCTTGTTCAACACTATCATCATGTTAACATATGTGCAAGTAATCCTTATTTCACACACACAATGAACACAAAGAGTACAGACGAGGTGGGGTTATGTACTGTACACAGTTAGAGGAGTGCACTTGCAGGAGAACTCCGATACAAACAGATACCAGTTCTAGCATATTTAAACTTGCACCTTGCGTTAGTGGCATGGGGGATGAGCTATAGAGTTGCTGAAAATTAACCTTACATCCAAGACGAGCAGTAACAGCGGGGCCTTAGACATCCCATGGCTACGTGTTCTGGCATGGACAGCGGTGGAAGCTGCCTGAAACAAACCAAGAGTAAGTGCATACTCGGCACAGAATAAGCAGAATAAGCAGAATAAAAAGTCAGCTCTTCTGGTGCCTTCAAATTATGCATGTATGGACATTGATGGCCCTATCGACGACGCAACGCAACACGTGGAAACCTCTCTTGAGGTACAAGACATAGAGATTAGCTGCGACTCACCTGGGAACACTGTCAGCATCATGAACACAATACAAAGAATCAAGGACTATGAAGTCACAGTGCACTGCCCAACCATTGACGCTGATGTTGATGTTGATATGGGATGTAATACTCAGCCCATCAGCAATGGATTTGAATTTGGATTTGAGATCACCTGGCACGATGTGAGGCAATCAATGCCCCACCCTGAGCCGCCAAATTTAGTCAACAGAAATGAGACGGATGAGTTGGTAGATGTATTTCTAAACGCTGAGCTTGGTCTAAGGTCTATCAAAAGCTCCATCAATCTAGGAATTGGTGTCGGGGCAGACAGTGTACAACAGAGTCCCAATGAAAGAAGAACCTCTGTTGCTGTAGTAGACAAACTACTTCGAGACATTACCCAAATGTATACTGACATAAATAGAAAACATTGAGATGTCATTATAGACAACAAAAATATGGAACCTCAAAGTGGCACCCCTCATACAACAATGACATTGTGTGCCCCTAAAGGGTCTGTGGGCACCTGCGAAAGCGGAGCGCAGAAGCGGAGATGAATAGACACTAGTTTGTCACCAACGTTGAACTGAGCTCAACTAAGAAACAACCAGTGCCTGAGGCAATGCAGGGAGGCTAATCCGAGCCCTGAGCCGAATTTGAGCACCCATCAAGACTACATCATCAAAACAATGTAAGGAAAATAATAAGAATGCAGCTGAGACAGCGAAAATCATAGCTCATCAAAGCTCTGAGTCATCTTCTAATGAGTCATCATAGGACTCGTAATTTATTGAACGAGAATTCCCCAAAATAAGGCACACTTTATCTAAAGGAAATACGAGAAAACAGGTGTGCGACACAAATGTGATTGAATTGTCCAAACAGGTAATGCAGGAACTACAGCCCATCATGATGTCAACCTTGTCCATAGCCACTGCTCCATTTATGAAAATGTATGAGCGAATCAACGAGAACATCAAGAACTTGACTACATTAAAAACGATCATGAACTCTAAACTAATAAATATTGAACAGAGTCTAATATCAGTAAATCAAAAATCGTGTGACTGCTTGAGAGGCTACAAATACCCCCACAGAAATTAGGCCCAACAACTGTAGCAACTTGCTGATCACTCAGAAAGGGAAAACATGGAGTGAGATTGACTGTAACTCAAATATTGTAAATAAGAAGACAACCCTGCAATACCGAAGCGCTGAGGGGCACCATAACGAGGCAGCAGTCATTGATCTAGATGTGTCACACTGTTGCCTACCCTCCCGAACCTTCTCCTCACCTGATGCTTCTGAAGAGCTGTTCCGGCGTTCCGAAGTCTTCTTTGGGTGAGACTTCCTGGCTTCAGTGTCCTTCTTGTCTTTGAGCCTCTTATCTTTTTTGTCGTGCAAGTAGGGTCTGTCTCCCTCAGAGGCCACCTTGGCAGAGACTGATACCTGTCCACGGTGGACCCCGAGGAGTCAAACCCCTGACCAGGGAATAAGCCGGTTGGCAACAAAAAACCCTAGTAGATAGAGTAGAATCGTTCTTGCTTGGTATAAGAGGAGGTCATTCTGGGTTCACGACTTCTGAAGGTTTCCCCAGACGGTGCACATAGGATGAGCCACTGAACTCTGGGAGATGTAGTCTATACTTTAAGGATAGCCTCCAGAACCACTACAGATGTATCCAGAGAAGAGGTCCCGAAGCAAGTGCTCAGCTCTGTGGTGGTCTCTTAGAGATGTTTCAGGTAGTCCTCCCTGAATAGTTGGACTGGTAGACCACTTATCAGACGTGGTTGTAGTCATTCGAGGAAGAATAGATGATAAACAAAAGGCAGAGGCAGGGTACAGCAAGAACGGAAGAGACTGAATTCCACAAGCACCGGTAAGTAAGAGCAGTTAAGTAGAAGCTATCACCAAGAAGCCGCGTTCTGAACAAAATAGAGCATAAGGATGAGCCAGAACGCGTAAGTACAGGATGTAAATAGTCAGGATCGAAAAGGATAGAAAATTAAATGGAAAGGGTCCGCAGAGAAAAGATCTAACAGGGGAGATGAAAAAACCCAAGCAGGCAGGAGTGAAAGTTACACAGGCATAAAGAAAGGGAAGCATATGGGCGCAAGACAGATACAGAAAAGGAAGGAGCAAGGGAAAGATGCAAATCAGGCAAATGGACTGGTTCCGAGCCAGAAAACGGAATAACAGCAGAACCCAAAAAAGCAGTGACCACAATGGAGGAGGGAACACATAGAAGGTAAGCAAGAGATATACTGATACAGCAAGTCAGAAAAGGCAAGGCGATGAAAATACTTTCGCTGAGTTAAACTAGCGAAGAGAGGAAGGACTGTAAGAAACACAGCAGCGTCAGCAGTCGAAGACAGATACAATGCACTGCCTAAGGGGTGTGGCTTACTGATATACCTGCGGCGGCCATAATGGGGGAAGACTAGAATGCACTGTCAGTTCCTATGAGGTATTCTAATGCTTCCAAGATAATGAAGTCAGGCCCCATAAAGTCAAAAGTGGATGGTTTACTGTTCCAGAGTCGTCCATCGAACAAGGAAGGATCTCAGAAACCATCCACCTCAGCAAATGATGAAGGAATAATTGTTAATCCCGAAATTCTGGAGAGTGACAGCAGCAACATCAATAAAGAAAACCATGGTAATTATTCCATATTTCAATCCACAAAGGCAAAGGATAAAAAGACAATAACCTTTTATTTTTTTTTTTATAAATAAAAAAATTGAAAAATCAAGCAACAAAAATGAACTGCATTACTAATAATTCACATACATTTCTAAGAAACATTAAATCAGTGAATGTCACTTTTAATCCTGAGCACGTGATCAGCATCCTAGTAAATACCAATGGCATTGTGCCTTGCGTCAAAACAACTGAAAAGGTGGTTGGTTACAAGGAATCCCATAATGATAATGAAGAGGTGATGGAGTTGTTAACTCTATCAACATATGAAGATGAAGAAGAACAAGAAGCAGAGCAAGTGTGCTTTAGAGATGAGGATGCAATGTCCCCGATGGTGATTCCTGATGAGCTTGAAATCATCAATTTGCTGGAAGAAGAAGCACCTGCAGCACCGACGCAACAAGTGTGCAAACTCATTTTGCCAAAGGAGGCGCAAAAGCCCACTCCACCTGCAGAGGCAGAGCCGATTTTTTGCACGTTGGATGAGAAAAGGAAAATACTTGTAGAACAGCACTCAGAAATAAATGGAAGGAAAGACATGGTGTGCGGTCCACCACAAAGTAGACCAGAGCAATTAACAACAAAGGTGGTAACAACACAAAATGAAATTCCCAAAACTCTAGGTTTCGATTTCGGCAAGAGTTCTGACTCTAAATGACAAAACCAAGCCAAAGAAGATGCACTGTGGAATAGGGGCAATCAGGCCATAATAAACACCACTGAAAAATTGCACAAAATAAATTCCAAATCGTCATTAATTTTGGAAAGGATCATGTCCATTAAAGATAGCCTAATATTGAATAGGACAAACGTTATTACACCACGTGCCTTTGCTGCAAACAATTGAGTCTAATGATATCAAGATTGTGGAATTTACAGAAGAACCACAGTGTGATAGAGTCAGACTCCATATTGATTTGAGGTTAATTTGTGATCTACTCTTAGGCGTGGCACCTGTTTTGTTGCCTCCTGGCTTTGACATCTTTGAAATCAGAGCCGACAGCAACTCTTGCAGTGAGGAAAAAAACAACAAAGAAGCTCAATAACACTCTCATAAACACAGGTTCAGGGGAGACACATAGGGCACTATGACACATTTGCAGAAGAGGTGGTCTTAGATAGCGTTAAAATCAAGAGGAATCAATGGCAGCCGGAGAATCCTCTATGAGATGCTCAAGTGAGAGAACAAATCAAAACACGGTCGACTGCAACAATAAAGCTATGGACGCAGTCATAAGCCATTCCAGTGCCAAAAAATGATAGCGCAAGAACCGATAACTGGAACTGGTTAGCAAAAGCTCTTGGTGGCTGTAACTATAGTTAATGCCAACAACCAGGGGAAAAGGTGCAGTTTTGTTTAGGGACATTGAATGCCAGGGTTTTTTTTGCACTTGTTTAACAACAAATCCACTTGGGTAGACAAATTGGATGTGCTCTGCCAACAAGAGAAATGGCTTGATGGATTCCCAATCGCTGATGATTTTGAAATTGCAATGAATCTGCCATTAAAAAAAACAAAAGGTTGTCCATCAGCCTGCCTGTTAACACTTGTAAGGAAAAGATCAGGATTCTGAATCAGTAATACAAAGAACATCTACCATACATCTAAATGACGGTGATTGAAGCGGGGGAAATTCAAAAGTGGAAAAAGTTCTGACCTATATCCTAAATCTTTATTGGCAGTACAAAGCTGCGGGCACGCTAAGATACATAGATAAAGTGATGGAATTGATTGACTAACTTAAGAAAGCTAACCCGTGGACAAATATAATCTTATGCGGAGACCTAAATATAAACTGCATAAACATCAGGCAAGATGGCAAACAGCTGTCTAGCAACCAACAACGACTGTCTCGACAATGGTGTCAGGAATTGGTGATAAGAGTCATGTCAATGTTCAATGGAAACATCAAGGGTGATATAACCGCCAATGCAACTTGGAAAAGAAACACACAAGAGTCCATTCTTGATCACGTCTTTGTATCTGGTACTGTGGCGCAACATGCTGAATCATTACAACTGGTGAGCACGACTCAAAGTGACCACAACTTGGTAATATTGACACTTGTGGCGCATGAAAAACCGAG
Organism: Ambystoma mexicanum; assembly: GCF_040938575.1. Taxonomy (NCBI): domain Eukaryota; kingdom Metazoa; phylum Chordata; class Amphibia; order Caudata; family Ambystomatidae; genus Ambystoma; species Ambystoma mexicanum. The sequence goes on from NC_090933.1 coordinate 473,706,736, forward strand.
AATTCAAACATGGAAATATGGAATCTCACCAGCACCTGGTCGGAATAGGCTGCTTCTAAAAGACAATGTCGTAAGAGTAATAATGGAATCCTATTTTAAAGGCTTGGAGGGTAATATCTGCAATGGCGTAGAGTATGGGCACCTTCTACACCAATTTGTTGAACATAAGTATGGTCTGCGGAAATGTGCCTTCAAAGCCAAGCACACATACGATATCCAAATTACACAAACGAAACAAGAAATACGAAAAGAACTGAGACAATCTACAAAGATGAACAAGAAAGTTTTCTCAGACGATTAAAGATCGGTCAGGCAAAAATATAAAAACTGGCTGATAACATCATTGAGGGGCATGTGAACAACAAAATGCTGAAAAAATGATGAGCAGTCTAGTGAACAAAGACTCCAGAGAGTTTTGGAATATCATCAACGCAGAAGGTAGCCCGCAACGTGTGCTTCTAGACAACATGGTTAGTGAATTCCAATGGGTTACCCATTTCAGTGAGCTTTACAAAATGAAGGGAGAGACAAAAGAGCCACTATTACCAACACTAGACCAGTGTGAGATAATCTTTGATAAAGAAGATATCCAGTGTAACATCAAACGAATCAGCTGTTCAAGAAACCCCGGACCGTACAGTCTGACTAATGACATCTTAAAAAAAAATCTGGAAGAATGAACGTAATTTTTTGCTCTTCTGTTTTCAAAGATATCTTCAGAGTGCTCAACTCCAGCATCCTGGAAGCACACGATTGTGGTGTCAATTTTTAAAAAGGGCAACAGAGCGGATCCAAAGGATTATCGCCCGATCACCCTTCTGGATGTCTTAGGGATGTCCCATGCTCTCGATAGTATAGATCGGGAAATACTTAGGACAAAATTGAAAAAATGGAAGTGTACTCGTGCCCTATTAGCAGCAATAAAAGATCTACACACGAACACAGAAATACAAATCAGGCTTGATCGAGATGGTCATCTATCTGTCCCATAAAAATATTCTGTGGGGTTCAACAAGGATGTCCTTTAGCCGCAATTCTTTTGAACTTGTTTTTGTCAGACATTGGGGTCACCCTTGAAAGTACACCCACATTTATACCTAACATTCATGGGATGCATGTGAGTTTGATGCTCAATGCAGATGACCTAGTGCTCCTTGATGTGACCCAATATGACCTGTGTATTAATACCAACAAATCAGAAATCCTAACACTTCAGTACCTGAGGAAGAACTCTGCCGAGATCAGCAAAAAGTTCCAATAGCATCTGGAGAAAAAGACCATTAGAAGCGTAATGCACACCCGATATCTCGGAATGTGGATCAGTTCTGGACTAAACAATGCCACTTGGGTAGAGAAAACTAAAGCCAAATGTCAACAGCTGGCGGTGCAAGCAGCAGTCATAAACAAAACATTTGGTAAATTCTCATTAAGGCCAGTGCTAGACTGCTACAAACAAAAGGCTGTGCCAGCAATGATTTACGGTGCAGAATGTGCGTTGGGATGCTCTGCTTCTGTCTGGGCCACGCTGTAAAACATGTTTTGGACAAAAGTTTTATGGCTATTGAAGGGACACCTACTTCATGCATTCTTTTAGAGTTGAGTCTACTATCAATTAATGTCAGAATCACATGGAACATGTTGACTATGTACCGTAAAATGATCATAACAAATGGTCCTCCACAATTTTACATCTTACATTATCCAAGCAGTGGCAATAAAGAAAATATTCTTACGCTGTGGGTGGAGCTCTGCGAAAAAACCTTGGAAAATCTCAGTACAAATAATAACACCCTGAAGGTAAATCCTAATCTAGTTAAAAACAAAAAAAAAAACTATGGGAACAGGTTTGGATCGACATGGGAGTCCTAAGAGCCAACCAGAAAAGAATGCAAAATGCCACGCTCGAAGCAAATACCTTAAACAAAATCCCAAAATATCTAGCTAAGTTTACAGATAGGTACCAATGATCCTTATACATGAAATTTGGACTGAATCAGTTTAAGACGAAAGTACTCAGCAAATGGACCAAAAATGTTGACTGGGAATCATGCTGCAGGTTGTGTAAAAACATGATGAAACGCTAAAACATTTGACATTGCACTGTTCGGACCTAAGATCAGAAAGAATAAAACACCTGGGAACACTCATAGCAAAAAGAAATTCCTTGAGTGCTGAAGATTGGTGGCAAGTATGCTTTGACGATACAAATAACAAGTTAATGTTTGCACTGACATTCTTCATGGAGGAAATAGCGGAGTACCTAATGGCTGAACCGTCTTGCAGCATATAAGAAGAAGGACAAAGCCAGATAAGTACTAAAATTGGCGAAGAAATTTCAACTTAACGTCTGTAAATAGGAAATGTAATCTTATCTTTTTCTTCTTTGCTGTAGTTTGACATTTATTTTAAAGGTTTCTAACAAACCAAAAAAAGAAGAACTGCAACCAATCCTTTTCTTGTCACGTACCCACCCTCTGGTACTCAATTATGGTATTTATTTATGTATTTTTATTTTATTTATTTATTTTTGTAACGCTCCACATACCCGTGGGCCTCAGAGCGCACATAGAGAACAAAGACAAACAAAGGACATGGCAGAAGAAACGTGGGTCCAGGAGAAAGTTATTCCAAGTTAAAAAAGTGAGTTTTTATGGCCTGTTTCAACACAGTGTAGCTTTGGATCTGCCGTATCCGGGCTGGTAGTGCGTTCCAGAGAAGGGGTCCCTGCACATCAAGGGTGGTACCCCCATACTTAGCTGTCCTAAATCGGAGGTGTTTGAGAACGACAGCTATGGATGAGCGGAGGTTCCTCTCATTAGACTTAATGCTAATGCGATCAGACAAATATGTGGGGTTACTAAGGCTGAGGCATTTGTGCCTTGTGGTCAATACCTTGTGTGTAATGCAATGTTTTAATGGGAGCCAGTGAAGTTTCTACCTAAAGGTGGTGATGTGGGTGCGGCGAGATTGGTTGAATATGGTGCGCACAGCATTGTTCTGGGCCACCTGTAGGGATTGGATGTTCGTAGCTGTGGTGCCAGATAGAAGACTATTGCAGTAGTCTAATCGAGAGTTTATCAGTGCTAAGGATAGAAGAGCACAGTTTTTTTCAGAGATGAAAGAACGGATATAACCTATTTGCTTGTTTATTAGTCCGCAGCTGGACCTTATGCTGGGGACATGAGATTTCATGGAAAGCTCTTCATCCAGAACAACTCCTAGGGTTTTCACTTTCTTTTGGACAATGATGATGTTATCCGCAATAAGAAAGCTAGCGCAGTTAGGGTCAAGTTTTGTCCGAGTGCTATTGGAAGACACTATCAGGAGGTAGTTTTTTTTATCATTTAGAGCCAATGAGTTGCAGGCCATTCAGTCCTGTATGGCTTTGTATATGGTGTTAATGGTTTCAGTGTCTTTGCTATATGAACCACTCAGTTGTATCACTACCTGCGTGTCGTCAGCATAATTTTTATATTGAGCTCCCAGTTTACACAAAAGATCAAGAAGGGGGCTGGATGTATAGATTAAAAAGTAGAGGCTACAAACAGGAGCCCTGTGGAACTCCACAAGTCTGAGAAATGGGGGAGGAGTGATTGTTGCCTACACAGACCCTGACCATTCTGTGGCCTAGAAAGGAGGCTATCCATCTGGATGCTGTCGTGGAACACTTGGCGATCTCTCCGAGCCTAGACACAAGTAAGCTGTGATCAACCAGGTCAAAGGCTGCGGAGAGGTCAAGTAGCATGAGCAGAGCTGCTTGGTTTTTGTCTGCTATGCCAGCCAGGGTAGATTTAAGATCGAGCCTGGCCGTCTCAGTACCATGACGAGCTCTATAACCCGACTGCCGGGTGCCGAGGATTTTATGTTCCTCGACGTGAGCCTGTAATTGCAGATATGCAAGTTTGTCTAATATCTTGAGGATAAAAGACATGTTTCATATGGGCCTATAGTTGTCATTATTAGCGGGATCCAAGTTTTCTTTTTTTAATAATAGTGTTATCCATGCATATTTTAGCAAGTCTGGTACTAGACCTCCATCAAATGATATATTTATCAGTTTGGTAATCCATGGAACCAAAATGTCAGTGGACTCCTTAAAAATACTTTTTGGAAAATCATCATAAGGACAAGAGGTGGCCTTGAGATCTTGTTTGACTTTAGAGACTTCTTTTGCAGTGTAGTGAGTGAAGGAAAATAGAGGGATTGAGCTTTCCACTTTATTAGGGGAGATTATTCCAGAAGGAGTAGGCACCGGCGCAACCTTGCAGAGGGCTTTCTTGATTTTATCCTTATGAGAGTAGATTTTGGCTAGGAATGCATCATGGATGTTCTGACACCACTTATCATCTTTGATGATGTTATTAGCAGTAGCAGACTGGTCTTGAAACTCTGCTAAGATTTTAAATAGCTCGCCAACACTGGATTGTAGTGTGTTGCTTTTGCCTCAATAATACAATTTTTATAAGTTGCTATGGATTTTTTGTAGTCAGCTAAGGTGTTGTCGTTTGGGTTCTTCCTCCAGACTCTTTTGAGCGCTCTTTTAATTTGTCTGGCGTTGATAATGTCGTCTGAGAACCAGGTGTTCTTTATGTTTTCAGTCTTAATGGTTTTCATTTTCATAGGGGCAAGATCGTTGACTGCTTCTTTTATATTAAGTAGTAAGTGATTAACTAATTCAGATGGGACATCGAAGCTAGATATGGGTTGAAGCTTCGATGACAACTGTGTGGTTAAATTAGAGGCTGTTAGATTTTTTAGATTGCGGGTCATCTTTTGTATGCAATGGCCTGTGTTAAGTTTGGGGGGACTGGAAGGCAGTGTAATTTTAGCCTGAATGAGAAAGTGTTCTGACCATATAAATGGAGTGACCAGAATGTCAGAGTGTTGGCGTTTTGTGATATGAGCCAATCGAGGGTGTGCCCACTTTTTTGTGTGGCAGATTTGATCCATTGAGTGAGACCGAAAGAGGTAATAGTGTCCATGAGGCTGGTACCTGCTTTGTCATGTTGGTCATTAGCCCGTATTGGCTCCGAATGCACCCACAGTTCTCTAGTTTCACAAATCTCTCAAAATATGGCTTTTTCAACAACACCTGATGAACGACTAATCCCATTGGACACACATACAGACAAACAAACCTCAATTTACAGTACTGCACTGGTGTTAAAAGATGCCTGCCCACACTCTGTGTAGTGCTCTGCTGTATTCAAGCTAGGTCAGCACTTTAAACAAATAAAATAAAATAAAATATAATAATATATCATGTGAAAATCTGCTGTGTGATGCCAAAATCTGGCCAATGATGTGAGAGCTTGGTTATTTCATACCAAAACCTGATGTAGGTTATGAGCTGCTAGTCACGTGCAAAGAAACCTAGGTTGAGCACCTTGACATATGACAGAATTATTTTGTACAGGATTGAGGTGCATTTGTGCATCATGCCAACACACGGTAATATTACAAATCCAAAGAAATTCTAGCAGATGGCAATTAGTAGGAGTACCTGAGAATATGATGCCACTATCTAAGACTATCTTTAATTAAGGAGTTTGGATGTATACCCCATTAACATCAAAGTGCTCCACAAAATAACAAAACAGGTTATTAACAAAAATACAAACATCATGAAGCCACATTCTTAACAAGGAGCGGTAGCTTGGATGTGAACATGCAGAAAGAATCAGGAAGAATCAAGAGTGGGAGGGTAGACTTTGTAGAGTATTCCAATGATTTGAGTTCCGGAGGGAAAAGGAGGGAACTGAGCATAGGAAGTACAGAGAATAGTTAAAAGAAAGCGATATGACTACTGATGATGGTGAATAGAAAAGTAGTTGGAAGTAAGAGAAGATTGATAGGAAGACGCAATGCCATCAACACATGTAGGCATTACAAAGATAACAAAATCAAATGCAGGAAGGTAAAGACAGCCATCAAACAGCAGATTGAGTGGTAGAGATATGACTAAAAGAAGAAGGCCAGCAGATTTAAACATAGAGATGTGGAGAGAGAGCGAGAAGGAGAGAGAGAGAGAGAGAGAGAGAGAGAGAGAGAGAGAGAGAGAGAGAGTGCTCACATAGGGAAGAAGTGCAAGATGAAGTGAGGAATAATCATAAAGTTGACAAAAGACCAAAATGAGAATTTAGAACCATGGAAGGAATGTGAGAGGTGAAAGAAAATGACAAATCCCAAAAATATGCTAACATTGCGAGCCATAGTAGAGAAATTGAGAGGGTGGCATGTGTTAGGGAGAATTCTCAGAAATGTGCTAATTCCCTTCACCTTAGAGACCAACAGCAACTTTGCCCGATTTTGAGGACTTGATTTTTTTACCTGGAAAGAGTGTGAGCGTTTTTTCCCACTCTTTCATGTGTTTTGATGTGTGTTTATGACATCTGATTATGGAGTTAGATAACTCCAAAGGCAACATCTTTTCATGTGTGTTACACAGGGATGTCTTTTAGACTTCCAAAAGGTTTAAATACTTTCTCTGGTATAAACTACTGTTTCCCAGAGAATGTAAAGTGATATTGACTTTACTAATATTTTCCAAATTCATAGACCCAGCACACACCATTTTACCATGGAGTGCTGGAGGGGTTACATAGCATCCCCTATGTCTAAACGCTCATGTAGCAATCGAATGCTACCTTTTCCTATTGAAAAGGCTGGTGGCAGTGGTTTTACAACAAACTACCATGATTTTTCCCGATCGCGAACACCGGTAGCTAAAAATCACAGGAGCCATGTTTTTAAAGATGGCGCCTTAAGGCCCTTTGTTTAAACAGCTCCCAGTCTTCTTTTCTCTGTGCGCCAAACTAGGTTTGGTCCCTTTGTTTGTGTGCATTTGGCGGGCTTCAGTACTGAAGTCTGCCCATGGCGTCTGGGTGTCTGGGGTGGGCAGAAACTCCCTGTGCTTAGTTTCCTAGGAGACCCAAATGCACTCTGGCATGACTGGCTGGCTGACTGTCCACCCTGCTGGGTGAGTGACAGCTCAGCTGGAATGAAAGGGAGAAAACTGTTTAACAGGTGTGTCTCTAGGACTGGAAGGCAGAATCGACCACTGGAACGAAAGAACTGAAGACGAGCTGGAAGAGGATGGCTGCTGAAACTACTGGACCGTTGGTTTGCCCGGTGAAGCTGTGCTGCAGGTCCGAATTGCCAAACTCCATTCGACAGAGAAGCTCCTTCAAGGACGGCTTCTTCCTTATAGTTGGTGGGACCAATTAACTAATAAGACACCTGGATACCATTCTCAAGGCTGGTTAGGTTTAAGCAGGGAAAGGGACACCAGTTCGTGTTCTTGAATCTACAGCTACTGAAACTGAAGTGACCCCATTTCCTTTTGTTTGCTTTCTTCAATGATGCCGTGCAGTTCAGGAGTCCCCTGTTGTCCTCCTTCTTGTCCCCCGACTGATGCTCAGGAACAGCGAGCTCTGCATGAACTGGCAGGAACCACAACTTCAGCAACATTTGTTTTCTTCAAAAAAGGCTACTGTACCAACCCAATTGAGAGAAGGCTACTCTCGCTGAGAATGTTTGTCAAACTTTCCCAACTTGCAAGTCTATAAGCTTGTGACCCCACAAATGATTATTTTTCACCAAAACTACTTCTGAGTACTTTTGCAAAGACTTTACGGTTTGACCCAGAACTGCTCTTTCCTATCCAATACACTAGCCCATTGACTTTGGCCTGGCCTATTGACTTGAATTTAACTATTCTGGTGAACTCAAACTATTTGCACTGCCTAGAAAGTATATACAATCTATTCTACTTACTTTTGTCCTTGTTGCTCACTGCTATGTAAATGAACTGCCACTTGGCGCCTTTTTCAAGGGAACTCAAACTGTCTCAAAAGCTTATAGTTTTGCATTGAAGTGTATTGGTCTATAATATTAGGTTTTCTTCTTCTAGTGAAATGTTTTTATAAATGATTGTGTAAATAAAGTAATAAGTATATTACCAAGAAACCTTGAGTATAAGTGTCTACTTGAACCACTGTGATTGAAAGTCCTTTGTGTAACTACTGGTACTGCTCACATTCACTCTTGAGATAAGCCTAGCTGCTCAGCTCGCTACCAACAAACTGTGTGGTAAAGACTTGTACCAAAGGTTGGTCTTGCTTACACCTGTAGTCCTAATTGTGTATGGTGGTCTCGGAGGGCACGGCATGCCATTCTGCAGAACACTGGTGTACAGCTGTGAGGATAAAGTATAGTTATTACATTGAGAGTACTGCTATCACTTATATTCAAATAACCTTCACAAGGCTAAGAATCATAATTCCAAATATGGATAACTTCAAACAGGAAGCCCTGATCACTCTAACAGTAGATCAATTGATATATGTGTAAAGTCAGGTCTCTCGCTGTTAAAGGCAAGAAAAACGAATTGATTGAGAAATTGTTGAATATTCGAAGACTGGGAGGTAGAGCTATAACCCCTATCCTCCCAGCAAATGTGGATAATGTTGATGAGGAGGATAATGTTTCTGAGTCAGGCTAGGATGTTATTGATGAGTTAGAAGAGTCAGAGTAGTCTCAGGAAGAGAGGCCCTCTTTACCTCAACCAGCTCTAGGTCCTCAACATATAGCCACAGGGATCCTACCAGGTCCAGCACTGAGTCCAGAATTTGTTTCTCTTGAAAAGCGGAGACTTGGGTTAGAATGTAAAAGGCTCCAAATGCAGACTGAAGGCAAACATCAAGAACTGAAACTCAGAGAAATTGAATTGAATCATGCACTTGAAATAAAGAAATTGTCTCTTGAAAATGGTTCTCTCCCAGAGTCTTCTAGATCTTCCAGTTCTCAGAGGCCTCACATGCCTAAAGAAGCTATGATTATGTATGAAGTGAGACTTGATATTTTAGATTGGTTGGCTGCCTTTGAATATAACTATGGGATTTAGGTTTTCATAGGGAATCAGTTGATTCCTTGGCTTTTGTCTAGGCTCCCCCAGGTTGCAACTGATGTTGTAAAGGAGGTGGGGGAACTTGAAAGATTAGAGTATGAAACTGTGAAGCTGGCTTTGATAGCTAGATTTGGGAAAACTCCATCCCAGTAACTTAAGAGGAGGTTTAGGACCCTTAAAAAGCATGATGGCACCCCTTGGGCAACCTGGGTTTGTGAAGGTTTGAAAAACTTAGATGCTTGGGTAAAGGGTTACAGAGTTACCACTTTAGAAGGAATGAGGAATCTATTTGGTTTGGAATCTATTTTTGATGCCTGATCTCCTGAGCTGAGACAACACTTGGCTGACTCTAAGGACATTGATCCAAAGAAGTTGGCAAAGGCTGCTGACTTGTGGATTGCCAACAGGGCTACTCACAAGGATTCTGGGGCAACTCAGAAGAAGTATGATTGGAAGCAACAATAGAAAGATGGCAAAGAGAATTCCAATACCTCCAATCTAAAATAGGGCCCCAAACATAAAAAGGGTAAACCACATGGCAAGCCGACTCGGGCTAGTGAAACCTCTGGTGCCAAACCAGAGGGAGGTCAGCAGACGCCCCCATTTTCAAAATGTTATGCTTGTGGGTCTTCTGACCATGTGAAAGGGGATCCCAGATGTAAAGGTAAACCTTCAGGGATACAGACTGTCTCCTCAGACTTCTGCCCAGAGGAAGAAGTACATGTGACAAGTGGCAACTTTCAAGTACTGGCTGAAAACCCCATTGGAGTCTCTGCCAGTGTTTCTTTAGTATCCCTGGGTCTGTGGGAACAGCAGAATTTAAACGACTATAATTCAATTCCAGATAACACAAAAGACTATTACAAGGAGAGTGTATTTGTGAATGATCAGGAGACCTCTGCCATTAGAGACACTGAGGCCAGCATTGCTGTAGTGGAAGTATCTTTTTTCAAGGCTGAGGATGTTGCTAAGGCACCCGAGAGCCTCACTAAGCTTGCTGGAGGCCCTGTCCAAATGCTTCCTAGACTACTAGCTCTCATCCAGTGCAGCAACATGACTGTCAAGATACCTGTTAGTGTGCAAAGTGAGGTACCTGGGGGCTTCCTGTTGGGGAATGACTTAAACACTTTTGGAGTTGTATCAAGCACCCCCAGGCCTCCCAGAAAAAGGAAACAGGATCAGATAAGGAGGGCCAAGAAGAGTACCTTAGATGGCTCTCCAGAGGATGTTACAGAAGACTCTATAACACGTAGCCCACAGTAGCTACTGACTGCTATTTCAAGGATGAATGAGACAAACGGGAAACCCAAGAGCTCCAAGAAAAATCCAGAAAGCACTCCTGTGCTACCAAGAAGGACATCCCCGAGAGGACTGCTCAAAGTCACACCTGTGACTACTCCACCAGCTGAGGCTGAGTGTGAGGAACAGCCAGGAAAGGTTGAATCAGCTGCTGAGGATACAGAGCTGGAAGAAGACCTGACCCCCTTTGGAGATCTGGATCCTAAAGACCATCCTGAGCTGCAGTCGTTACTGGCAGAAGGTGGCCCCTCTAGGGCACACTTCAGCAGAAGCCAGAGAGAGTGTCCTACTCTTGAGGGTCTTTGCCAACAGGCAGCTTCCCAGCTGGCCTGGTAAGAGCCAGGGAAGCATAGGTATACTTGGAAACTTGCTTCTTCTAGAGTGAACCAACTGAGTCTATCCCAGGGTACTACAGAAGACGTGTAGTGTCTCTAGAGACATGACACAAGTTCCTACAGTTAGCCCACGAGATTCCTTTGGCTGTTCACTTGAGTTTCAAGAAGACCAAGGAAAGGCTTTCTCTGTATTTCTACTGGCCTAAGTTGGGATCTGAAGTAGATACATTCTGTAGGAGCTGTCACACTTGTCAGACGTCTGGCAAAAGTGGAGCCAAGAATTTGACACCTTTGGTGCAGATCCCAGTGGTGGGAGTCCCTTTTGAGAGGGTAGGAATCAACATTGTTGGTCCCTTAGACCCTCCAACCTTTTCAGGCAATCGATTTATATTGGTTGTAGTAGACCATGCTACTAGGTATCCTGAAACCATACCTATGAGGACTGTTACAGCTCATGCTGTTGCTAAGGCCCTACTTGGTATTTTTACCAGGGAAGGATTTCCTAAGAAGGTAATCTCTGACAGGAGATCAAACTTTATGTCCCACCACATGCAGGCCATTTGGACGAACTGTGGAGTGAATTACAAGTTCTCAAATGCCTACCATCCACAGACAAATGGATTGGTAGAGAGATTTAAAGGTACTATGAAGAGCATGATAGGTGCTTTAGAGGAATCTCTTAGAAGAAAGTGGGACCTTCTACTGCCATGCCTTCTATTTGCTTATCTTCTGGAGGGAGTTGGATTTAGTCCCTCTGAGCTTCTCTATGGTTATCCAGTAAGAGGTCAATTGGCTCTAAATAAGGAGGGGTAGGAGAGTGCTCCTTCTCCCAAGCCAGTGAGGGTCACTGACTATGTGTTAGGTCTCCAGAGGAGAATGACATACATGATGACAGAAGCATCTGATAACTTAAAAGCAGGTCAGGCTCTGGTAAAGCATTGGCATGACCAGAAGGCCAACATGGTTGAGCTTACTCAAGACCGGAAAGTTTTAGTTATGGTACCTACCAGGCAGAGGGCCTTTCAGGACAAATGGATAGGACCCTTCAAGGTTGTGGGCAAACTTGGAGAAGTCAACTATCTGGTGGACTTAGGCAATCCTAAGGAGGCCCCCAGGGTATTTCACGCAAACTGTTTAGAAGCTTATGTCACCAGCCCAGAGGTGGGAGCTTTGGTTCTAGTTTCAGTTCAAGAGGAGGAAGAGGGTGAACCTCTACCTGATCTCCTTAGGGGACAGCCTTTACATGAGAAAATAGAAGGAGTTCATCACTCTTCTAATCTGACACTGGAACAACAGGAGTGCACATTTCTGTTAAATCAGTTTGCCTCCCTGTTTTCAATATCACCAGGCTTGACCCCTTGGGGCCAACATTATATCCTCACTGGTGACTGTTTACCTGTCAAAAGCAGAGGTTATAGAATGTCAGATAATGTCAGAACCCACATAAAGGAGGAGGTCAACAAGATGGTTGATCTTGTGGTAATAGAGCCCTCTATCAGCCCACGGTCTAGTCCAGTTGGGCTAGTGCCAAAGGCAGGATCCAAGGAGTTGAGATTCTGTGTGGACTATAGAGCTCTAAATGAAGTCACAAAGACAGATTCCCATCCTTTACCTCAGACAGATGATCTGGTGGATAAACTTGGTTCAGCCAAGTACCTCAGTACATTTGACCTATCATCAGGCTATTGGCAAATAGCCCTGACAGACCATGCCAAGGTGAAAACTGCATTTTCAACCCCAGCAGGCATCTACCAGTTTAAGGCAATGCCTTTTGGATTAAAGATTGCACCTGCAACATTCCAAATGATGGTTAATTAAGTTCTGAATGGGATAGAGGACTTCTGCATGGCATAACTGGATGACATAGCAGTGTTCAGCTCTACTTGGAAAGAACATATTGACCACTTAGGATGTGTTTTGCAGGCTCTTGAACAGGCCCATCTGACCATAAAGGCAAGTAAATGTCAAATTGGTCAGAGCAAAGTGGTCTACTTTGGACATGAGGTAGGAGGAGGTGAAATAAGGCTATTGCCTAGCAAAGTACAAGCTGTACAAGAATGGGCCACCCCTACTACTCAAACCCAGGTGAGAGCCTTCTTAGGTCTCATTGGGTATTATAGGAACTTCATTGAGAACTATGGGTCCATATCTTCTCCCTTAAATGTGGTCCCCTCACCCAAATTTCCTAAAAGAGTCAGGTGGAATGAGGAGTGCACTAAAGCATTTGAAGGACATAAGAAAGCCCTTTGTCAAACTCCAGTTTTACGAGCTCCTGACTACAGCCAAACCTTCATTGTTGTGTTATAGTGGCTTATGTACCATTGGTATGATCTCAAGGTGCTGGTAGGTTGAACGCCCTCGGGAACTGCAGTTCAAGTCAGTTGAGAGAGAGAGTCGTAAAGTGCGTGGGTACACCAGGTATGTGTGCAGCCGGTGTGGTTGTTGCATGATAGCTGCTTCTTAGCAGTAGGTGTGGTGCTGAGGAGATGAATGTGTTCAGTCTGGAGGGTTGACAGCCAGACTGAGTTATGGCTGCGTTAGGCCTGAGGAGACACCTAAACTAGCCGGTGTGTGCTAGCTGTGTTTTATTAGGATGATGGGTGATTTGATGGGTCATGTTAGTATTAGAACAGCTTTACCGAATGTGTCATAGTACTGCTGTGTTCTAGTTGAATGCTGGTGTATAGGAGAGAGTGAGCATAGTAGTGTGATATTGTGGCAATCAGTGAAGTGTATGCAATCAGGCACAATCTGCTTAATAAATTTAACTTTTAACACAGTGACGCAATTAGGGTACATTCGATGTTGTTGGTGATACTATCTTAATTCAACTCTAATACAGTGACTCTAATAGGGGATGCTTCTATGTTGAACTTTAACACAGTGACGCTATTGGCGCACTCTCAATGATGTTGGGAATACCGTCTAGGTTCAACATTAACACAGAGATGCTACAAGGGTGCGTTTCTAAGTTCAGCTTTAACACAGTGACGCTAATAGGGCACACTTTCTAAGTTCAACTTTAACACAGTGACGTTATTAGGGCACACTTCTAAGTTCAACTTTAACACAGTGATGCTATTAGGTACACTTTCTAGATTCAACTTTGAGATAATGACGCTCTTAGGGCACAGACATTGATGTTGGGAATGTCTTCTAGATTTAACATTGAGACAGGGACGCTAATTAGGGTACACTTTCTAAGTTCAACTTTAACACAGCAAGGCTATTCGGGCATGCTTTCTAAGTTCAACTTTAACACAGCGACTCTATTAGGGCGCACTTTCTAAGTTCAACTTTAACACAGCAACGCTATTCGGTATGCCTTCTAAGTTCAACTTTAACACATTGACGCTATTAGTGCACACATTCTAAGTTCAATTTTAACACAGTGACGCTATTAGGGCTCAACTTCTAAGTTCAACTTTAACACAGTGATGCTATTAGATACACTTTCGAGATTCAACCTTGAGATAATGACGCTATTAGGGCACAGACATTGATGTTGGGAATATCTTCTAGATTTAACATTGAGACAGTGACGCTAATTAGGGTATGCTTTCTAAGTTCAACTTTAACACAGCGACTCTATTAGGGCACACTTTAAGTTCAGCAGATGCAAACAGATGCTTCCAATACAGGTATGGGTGCAGTTTCGAGTCAGCTGGATGAGCAAGGTAGGGAGCACCCCATCTGCTTCATCAGCAGAAAACTGAAGGAACCAGAAACAAGGTGTGCAACCATTGAAAGAGAATGTTTTGCTATTGTGTGGTCACTGAAGAAGTTTAGATCATACCTGTATGGATCTACTTTTATGAATCAGACTGACCACCAACCCTTGAGATGGTTAATGCAGATGAAGGGGGAAAATCCTAAAATGTTAAAATGGTCAATCAGCCTACAGGGGTTTGATTTTACCATTGAACACAGGTCAGGGTGTAATCACCAAAATGCTGATCCTCATGTCCCTTAGACTGTGGGGGGACGAGTGTTAGAGAGAATGCTCAGAAATGTGCTAATTCCCTTCCCCTTAGAGACCCCCAGCAACTTTGCTGGATTTTGAGGACTTGATCTTTTTACCTGGAAAGAGTGTGAGCCTTTTTTCCCACTCTTTCATGTGTTTTGATGTGTATTTTACATTTTGTGTTCTCTGATTATGAAGTTTTAGATAACTCCATAGGCATCGTCTTTTCATGTGTGTTACACCGCACTCTCAGTGCAGTGACACAGGGATGTCTTTTAGACTTCCCAAGGGTTTACATACCTTCTCTGGGATAAACTACTGTTTCCCAGAGAATGTAAAGTGGCATTGCCTTTACTAGTCTTTTCCAAATTCATAGACCCAGCACACACCATCTTACCATGGAGTGCTGGAGAGGTTACATAGTATCCCCTATGTCTAAACACTCATGTAGCAATCAGCTGCTACCCTTTCCTATTGAAAAGGCTGGTGGCAGTGGTTTTACAACAAACTACAATGATTTTCCCCAACCGTGAACACCGGTAGCTAAAAATCACAGGAGCCATGTTTTTCAAGATGGCACCTTAAGTCCCTTTGTTTAAACAGGTCCCAGTCTTCTTTTTTCGCCATTTCTTTTTGGAAATGCCCTTCTAGTGTTTGTCTCTGCACGCCAAACTAGGTTTGGTCCCATTGTTTGTGTGCCTTTGGCGGGCTTCAGGACTGAAGTCTGCCATTGGCGTCTGAGTGTCTGGGGTGGGCAGGAAGTGAGGGAGGTGCCTGAATCTCCCTGTGCTTGGTCACCTAGGAGACCCAAATTCATTCTGGCGTGATTGGCTGGCTGACTGTCCGGCAAAGACAGCCACCCTGCTAGGTGAGTGACAGCTAGGCTGGAATAAAAGGGAGAAAACTGTTTATAAAGTGCGTCTCCAGGACTGGAAGGCAGAGTCGACCACTGGAACGAAAGAACCGAAGACGAGCTGGAAGAAGATGGCTGCTGCAATCACTGGACCGTTGGTTTGCCCGGTGAAGCCCTGCTGCAGGTCCGAATTGCCAAACTCCATTCAACAGAGAAGCTCCTTCAAGGAGGGCTTCTTCCTTTGAGTTGGTGGGACCAATCAACTCATAAAACACCTGGATGCCATTCTCAAGGCTGGTTAGATTTAACTAGGGAGAGGGACACCAGTTTGTGTTCTTGAATCTACAGCTACTGGAACTAAAGTGACTCCATTTTGTTTGCTTTCTTGAATGATCCTGTGCAGTGCAGGAGTTCCCTGACGTCCTCCCTCTTGTCCCCACGACTAAGGCCCTGGAACAGCGAGATCTGCAGGAACTGCCAGGAACCACAACTTCAGCAACATTTGTTTTCTTCACAAAAGGTACTGTGCCAACCCAATTGAGAGAATGCCACTCTCGCTGAGAAAGTTTGTGAAACTTTCCCAACTTGCAGGCCTAATCAGCGTGTGACCCACAAATTATTCTTTTTTGTCTAAACTACTTCTGAGAACATTTGCAAAGACTTTACCGTTTGATACCAGAACTTCTCTTTCCTATCCAGAACACCAGCCCATTGACTTTGGCCTGGCCTATTGACTTGAATTGAACTATTCTTTTGAACTGAAACTATTTGCACTGCCTCAAAAGTATATATAATCTATTCTACTTACTTTTGTCCTTTTTGCTCACTGCTAAGTAACTGAACTGCCACGTGGCTCCTTTTCAAGGGAACTCAAACTGTCTCAAAAGCTTAGAGTTTTGTATTGATGTGTATTGGTCTATAATATTAAGTTGTCTTCTTCTAGTGAAATGTTTTATAAATGATCGTGTAAATAAATTAATAAATATTTTACCAATAAACCTTGAGTATAAGTGTCTACTTGAACCACTGTGATTGAAAGTCCTTTGTGTAACTACTGGTACTGCTCACATTCACTTTTGAGATAAGTCTGGCTGCTCAGCTCGCTACCAACAAACTGTGTGGTACAGACTTATAATAAAGGTTGGTCTTGCTTACACCTGTAGTCCTTATTGTGTCTGGTGGTCCCAGAGGGTACTGCATGCAATTCTGCTTAACAGCATGCGTATTGGATATGATTATCTGGGCATATCTGGGCAGAACACTGTACGCAAACATGCTCACTGTGCCCAGGGTAAAAAAGAGCCAGGGCAGGAGGCACTAGCTTCCCCTACCTTGCCTCCATACAATGAAACGCCCTTTCGATGATGCTTCATGCCAAAGCCTCACTCCTTCCGCAAAGCCATGAAAACTACTCTGTTCACCTGATCAACACCACTGTCCCTATAGGACCTTGCAGCACCTCTCCTGATAAACCTGCAAATGTATCTGCAACTAGCTGACTGCATTCATGTGTTACCAATGTAAATTATGTAAAATATAAAATGTGTATATTGTACCTCCCTTATTTATATTGTACCTCCCTGTAACTAAGCTCCCTCCAAGTAACAGCGCCACGATGCCCATGGAATGGTTGTGCGCTATAGACATGTTAAAATAAATAAATAAATATGATGCTAAAATATTGAGAAAGGTTTATATAAAATGTACTGAAAATAATGTTAGCTGAAGGGAATTTACGGTTTCAACTCAAAATGAAAGAACCCCAGAATGCTGCTAGCTTTTTTAAACAAATGAACACCAACTCACTCCCTGCCATACATTCCTTAGGACATCACATGCAAAGCTACTTCACATGGAAAATAGGCTCTAGAAATTAATTAATGTTTACATTCTACTTTGGGTTGTGGTTTAGGTTTGCCCTAAAAATGTAACCAATCCTCACTATAAAGATTCCAGGGTGCTAATATTTTTCCTTAGCATGTTTTGTTCTGCCCTGTGAGAACTCAGGGTATGTGTATGTCAACTGTGATGTTATATGTGATGTCCTGAGCGGGGCATGAAAGGGAGGAGTTATGGTTGCTTTAGTAACTATAGTTTGTGTATATCTCTGATTAGTAGATTACACTATGTTCCCAGTCAACATAACGCACACTCACAGAGCCCACTGGTCATGGCCTACAATGTCAAAAACCCCATTTACTCGCAACACACACACACGAACACACACACACACACACACACACACACACACACACACACACACCCCCTCCCCCCCCCGGCAGGCACTGTGCCAGGGAATGACTCAGACATGCCCCAGCAGTGTGACCCAACCTGCAGAGCACACTGGCCACAGCCAGCAGCCATTGTGTCTGAGTCATGACTGCTAGTCATTCACTGCACTCAATGAAACTGTGTGCCAAATTATCATCCAGATTCGTATCAATTCGTATAAATCCAGTCCATATTGTTGCACTACACTTCCTTGTAACTCAACACCCATCTACATACACATGGAACAAAGAACATACCAAAACCGGCTAGTAGCCTAGATGCATATTGACAAGACAATGCAGCACAACACAGGTTTGAATCCCGATCCCACGCTTAGAAACCACTTGTTGGTATTAGGCGTGTTATAAATGAACAATTATTATAATTATAAAAATGAAATTGTTGCAGCTAGAGCTTCCTATAAGCAAACCCTCATGCACAGGAAGCCTGAGATTGAGGATGCCATCTGGTGAGATCTGGTGATAATAATGTAAAACTCTTCTGGAAAATTGTGAACTCTGGCCCGTTTTTCAAATTTAAGACTCATAATACAGGTATCATGGTTTCAGACCGGGCATTGGTAGAACACTAGCCTTTATAGCAAGCGACTCAATGGGGATTGTTTGGACCCAGAAAAGCTATCTGACCAGTTCTTGTTACAATCTTCTACAGACAGGGATGATATTCCTTTGTTTAAAAGTGAAGAAAAATCCTTAGTTATTAAGGGCCTGAAGGCAAATAGGGCGCCTGTTCTACATACAATCCCAGCTGGCCTCTTTTTGCATGAGATTAATCTGTGGGCACCTATACTTACTATGGGATTCAATGCTATTAACGCTGAAGGGGAAGTACCTAGCTCCTGGTAGAGAGCTTTATATACAAGAAGCATTGGAGGGACTTACCAGGCGCTTACAGGCCCATATCTCTTTTGTATTCCACTTTTAAGATCTATGGATGAGCTATCCTTGTTAGGTTGGAGGCCTGGTTAACTTTGAGTGAAGTACTGTCCCCGATCCAGCTGCGTTTTCGAGCAGGCCTGGGAACCTCAGAGCAATCCCTTAATGTATATCTAATAGTGGCTTACTCACTGTATGTAAAGGAAGAGTCAATATTTCTGCCCTTTATGGATCTCAGCACCGCCTTTGATAAAGTGAATCAAGTTAAGTTGTGGTGGTTGCTCAGGTGCATGAACTGTCCAGAATTGTTGATAAGGCTTCTGGAAAGGTTCCATTCTCAGAACCAGGCGTAAGTTAGAATTGTGTCCTACAGTAGTTGTTTAGATTTTTCTCCGGTGAAAATGCGGGTGCACCATGGCTGTATCTTGCCAGCCCATTATTCAGCCTGTATACAAACAACGCATACGCCCACTTATTGAAGTCGACGCCAGATGTTACATGGATGGGTGACACAGTGTTGCCGCTGCTAGCATATGCGGACAAAACCGTCCTCATTGTGCGTACACCTTGTGCACTTTAGTTAATTTCTGATTGTACGGTTTGCATGGATGGCCTAGTTCTGGACCTCACGGTTTATGTCCAAAAATCAGCAGTCCTGGTTTGTTATAAAGTGAAGCGTGTTCCCAAATTCACCCCCATGCATAGTAAGGGTGTTGTAATTCAGAAAGTTAATTCCTTTGATTATCTTGAAATTAGCTTTTCCTCAAAATTCATTTCAGAAACCTATGTGCTGAAACAAAACAACATGTGAAGTTTAGACAAGCTCTGGGGGATTGCAAATAACTTTGTTTACGGTTAAGCCACTGGACATGATCTTAAAAATGTATGATGGTGAAGCTTTATCAGTGGCCAGTTATGGAATGAAATGATGGGGATTTAATAATCTTAACCCTCATCAAATAATTGAAAATTATTTCTTCAAATGGACGTCGGGGCTGACACGCTCAGTCTCTAACTATGGGGTCCACATAGAGTTGGGTTGTGATTTTATCTGTGCAATCTTTCCCTGCAGCCTTTATCTGATTGGCTTTGAGTGTGGAGTAATGATAAGGGAGGATTCACCCATTATCTGATTAAGAGTTTAATTCTTAGAGATACTGCTGTTAGAACCCATTGGATTTTGTATATAACATCTGAGCTCTGGCTAATTAATGCTGATTGCCTTTTTAACACTAGTGATTTTTTAATCTCTCAAATAGTCAAAGCCCTGAAAACGAGTGTCAAGGCTTTGAGGGTGGAGAATAGGGAATCTAAAGAGCTGCTTGTACCTTTTAACAGGACAGGAATGGTTATAATCACGAGGCCAGGTATTCAGAAATATTTAATGTGGGCTGAGAATCCAGGTCAGATTGTATTGTTAACTAGAACGTGGTTTAATTTCCAGCTGTTTTGTCCGTTGGGAACAAGATCTAGCCAATCCATTTTTCCCATTGTCTAATGCCCCCTGGAGGATTTGGCCCACTCCTTTTTGTTTTGTGTGGCGTATGATGAACTGAGGTCTAAGACCTTGAAGTCAATTTTGTGGGAGATGGGCTTCGCACAGTTTAGACCTGCTTTACATTTTGTGTTGTGGTCTGATTCTCCCAGAGAGGGCTGGGCTCTTCTATCTTTCCTTAGGGGTACGTTACATTAAAGGACACTTTTATTGATTTGAATGTTATTTTGACCAACTTTTAATCATTGTGCTGTCAGTCTATTGTCTTTCTTTGTTTGTTAGGCATTTTATGAAATATATGATCTGAAATGTACTGTACGAATATTTACATATGTATTTGTATTTTTATGGGATTTTTGGGATTTTTGAAATAAACAATAAACTAATATGTATATATTGGCAAAAAAGTTGTTAAAGGAACGTTATGGTTAAGTTGCACTAGCAAAAACCTATGCAATTCAATGGACAAACGTTACAGGAACGTTATGGTTACAGATAAAACCGAAAACCCCCGAAATTCACAAGTTATGGTAAGCTGAGCAACCATAGCTCGCGCCACCAGTGTGCACTGTAAGGACTAACACCCATGACATCAAAGATGCCATCACAAATTCCATTCATGACATCACTGATGACATCACAGTTGTGGCACCCTTTTTTTGTTCAATGACATAATTAGCCCAGGTGCTTTTTTTTACTAACAGTCAGTAAGTAAGAGTTGAAAAAATTATGTCTTTGTCTATGGCACCCTTCTCATTTGTTGTTACACTACTTTCCTTAGGGTACACTCATATGATATCATACATATAAATATAGGAGAAGAAGAAAGCGTAAAACACATCAAGCATTTCTGTGCATGAAGGTAATCATTTATGTTATGAACAGTTTCTAATAATAGTGCTTACTTTACTTTCCCTGTATATGCTCATATTGCATTGTGGTGTCTTTATGTTTCCTGTACAGTAGTGCAAGTATGTAGTTATTAGAAGAATGGTAGCTACTTCCTACATGTTTCACATTACATAAAAATGTAAAACGAATGCATTCATGATGTCACTATGGGACATGAGAACATTTTCAGTAGTACACTTCAATGGGACATGGTGCAGAGAACGGCTGCGTTCCCACATGAGTTGTGTCCTGTACTGCAAATAAGTGTGTAATACAATGGTGCATATAGCTATGCATTGCTCAATCACCTACTTCTCTCTTGGTAGTTTGTCCAATGATGGTGCATAGTTTTTTTTACCACCACAACAATAACAATCCCTTGTGGAGGCTTCTCATGAAAACTAAATGCACATATGTTGTCATCAGTGATGTCTGGAATGAGATTTGTGATAGCCTCTTTGATGTCATGGGTGTTAGTCCTTGCAGTGCAAACTGCTGGCAGAATGATAATGCAAACAGCAGTCACAAACTATGTGCCTGGTTGCACACATTGTGTGGCATGCAGCCTGCTCTCTTACATAGTGGTGTCAATCACAAAACCCACAACATATATGAAAACAGCAGAATGGCAAAAAATGGCAAGACAAAATGGAGTAGGTGTTGAAAATGTGTACGTACAAAGCAAACAGGAGAAAGACATTGGGAAGACACCATAAGGGAATGCATCAACAACAGAATTAACGTCATCCTTCACCAATCGTACCACACTGCTATTGCACATTGGAACAAAGAAGTAAGGGGCAGAGTAACGACTGGCAAGAGCTTACAGCAGAACGTTGTTACAAAGTAGTAAAGAAGCAGAACAGTCTCTAATGATTGCACAGGTGTTGCAGTATGCAATAGTACATATGTGTAACGTGTGTTTTTCGAAATGCAGCAATGTCAAGCACCTTCGAGTTGCAGGAAAGAAATGTCCCTCATAACAGAATGACTTTGTAGAGTAACCCCATTGGTATGCACTGTAGTGTGAAGTGTACATTATGTACTATATATTCCTTCATGTACAGCAAGCACATTCTGTTTTCCGTGAGAAAACTTATTGGAAAGGAAAGCAAAGGAAAGCAAGGCAGTAGAAGCCACAATCCTTCCAACACAACAATTGTACATAGTAAAGGAAATTAACTGTCCAAATAGCAAAAAGAAGAGGCTGTAAGGCAAGGTAAAAAGAATGGGGAACAAATGTGCCCCCTTACAAGGTGCATAGCTGAAAAGTGAATAAGTGAATTCAACTACCCCTTTCTAAATCCGCTCAATTAGAGGCCCCACAGTTATGGCGCATACTCTCAAACCACTAAAAATATAAAGTATGGCTTCACCAAATTTTTTGCATGTCACATATTTCATTCATGAAGCATTACCAAAATACATAAGAAAAATAGTTTGCCTTCATAAATTCACCACTGTAATTTTATTTCATATAAGCACTTAGTGCAATATGTGAGGTTAGTACATGACAAATCTGTCGTTCATATACAGATAGTAGCTGGTTTATTATAAGGTATTATGATATAAATCCTTAAGATAAGTTCGTACAAACAAATGTTTTGGACAAAATAAAATGGCTGTGGCCCACCTGCACGTACACTCCTTCCCAATGTCAAAGGCCGCCATTCCCTCAAAAATCGTGGCATGGGAGATGTGAGGGTGACACAGCAATGTCTTCCTTCCCTAACAACCAAGATCTAGAAATCTGCCTTTCCCCACAGTAAGTAGGGAATTGTGCTACCTCTTCCCTTCCCTAATGGGTTGAAGGAATGCACAAAAGTGAACTTTAATAATCATAGTGCTGCTAAATGTTTGGGTGATATACCTTTTTTCCTGAAATTACACTCTGACACAGCAGCACACAGCCCTCCTTGCAATGCTTGCAATTAAGCAAAACATAAGTGTCCTACGATATACCCACAATCACAATGGACGCATCCGTACAACGGCAGCAGGCTCCGCATGGCTGCATGTTGTCCACTACCTGGCAATGCGTGTGGGAATGAACGTGTGTGCGTACTGCAAGTGCAGGCATGTGTTTATGTGCCTCTGTCTCCTGCTAACATCAGCACTCTGCAGCATATGCGAAGAAACGTTAATGTGGTCAGGGTGTGCAACCACGTCCTATACATATAAATAAGCATCCAACCTCGTGCATCCTATGAGTAGCCAGCATCTTCCCAAAATGGTTGGCGCATGTGTTTTGCACTATTAGTGTGTACAAAATTGGCAACAGTGTCCAAGGCACATGCACACAATGCAGTGCACCCAAAACGCATCCAGCGGACAGTCGTCCAAAATCATACATGTCAACAATCTGTGTCCAAAATGTGTAGGGATGTTAACGCTTCAACAATCGCACCGACTATTTTGATGTCATAACGGGAAATGATGCCATATAAACTTCACGCAATGAAATGACAGTACCTAGCATCACAGGAAATTATTTCACATTACCTTTCACCTTATGACATCACAAGAAATGACCTCAGTTGGCATATGGCCTTTAGAGATCACAGGAGCGGAGTGCCTGGTGGGCTCCATACCATATCCTCTGACCTATCATGATAAAGAGAAATACCAAATGAGTGACTTGCACATAGTGTCACCAGTTTTCTTCCTTAGCACAACACAATTTCCTCTTGAAACATATCAATAACAACAATATAATTCAGCATTCAATTTGGATTTTTAGAACTTGATCAAACCTAGTGAACAATGTATGAGATGAAGACACATGTACTACTTCTATACAAATGAACCAAATTAGAAAGGTCTTGGTAAAACAAACGACATGTCAGTAAGTAAACACTAGCAAGTAAAGAAAGTGTTAATAGTGTACTCAGTAGGTAAATGCAGTGACATTTTAAATAGCAGAGTACTTTCAGATTTTGTTTTGTAGAGGCCTAATAAAGACTACAATTTTTTAACAAAAAACAAGTGCACTTGGTGTTACAAACTGTAATGTTGCATTGAAATAAGTAAGCAATGGAGCCAAAATATGAGCAAACATACAATACAGGGTTCCATGCTACTTGTAGTAGAGAGGGGCCTGCCTAGCTTAACACTCAGCAGTTAGCAGGAGCTACTTTTGACTCCCACACCAAATACTGCCATATAGGTACGTCAATTTGGGACAATCTGTAATTAAACATTATGACACATCTACATCAACATCATGCCAGAAGGTAGCCCTTAGTTATTCAAGAATAAGTCCTCTACACATGTTTCACCACAAAGTGTGGATCTTCAGGAGGTGCAAAGTACTCTTAAATTGATTTACCCTATGCATGATTTCCCAGCTTCTTTTATAATTTTTACAAGACAATTTATCAATGCTTTATATACCAGTTGAATGGAATGGGTTTCATAATCCAATGTTTCTTTGATGGAGAGGAAGAGGAGATACTTCTTTCCCTTCTTTCCTTGATGGCCATGAGCAGGAGTTTCTTTGCTAGGACAGCTTATGCTGTAAAGTTGCTTTTCTTTTGTACATTGATTGTATTCTTGTGTGTTCGGATTGGCAACAGGATTGCATTGTGTATAAGGTCTTTGTAAAATTATATCACTGTAAGCAAGAGCCAAGTATCCCCATGTAACTAGACAAATTCATGTAAGTAAGACAATATCATGGAGCAGCGTCTCGAAGCCCTTGTGCTGGTAGTGTGCTTTGGAAATCCTAATGATTAAATAAAAAAATAAATAAAACATAATATATCACTCACTTTCCTACACATGCAATGTGATCTCACAAGGAGCAGATACAGTAGAGGGGGTTTGTGCAAGGTGCATTATAGCTCAAATAAGATATCACTGACTTTTGTTCACAGTCACTCAGACCTCACAAGGTACACAGACCCTGGTGGGGGTCTGTGCAAAATGCATTAGCGACTTTTATAAGATATCACTCAGTTCTCTATACAATCAATCATACCGCACACAGTACACAAACACTGCGGGGGGCTCTGAATATTCTTCAGCAGTATATCACAAATGCATGTCACATGCCTGGGTAGGGTGGGGTACAAGAGTGCCTCTTGAAACCATTTCTTTATTTTGTATTTATTATTTAATGTGTTATAGCTTAACATAAGCTTTTCACATTTCATAAATTACATAAAGTAAATACTCTTGTAACATCATATAAAAAATACATTAAAAATGATTTTTAAAGGAAAGACAGTAGCAATAATATGTAAAAGAATGTTCAGAGTGTCTAGAATACAAAGTAAGAATGAAAGGAAACATAAGAGATAGAGAATAGTAATAATCATTAGAGAATAGTTATCAAGCAAATAGCCAAAACCAGGTATAAACAATACAAGAACAGCAATAAAGGATAAGAGAAATATCTGGATAGTGTATCTGGATAGTGTATAGTCCATACATTGTCATTAATTAGTAATAACATATGTTATATCTATTGCCTCTTCTAGAAAGAAAATTCTAGGAGACAAATTACTAGTACAGATACTTATTGGTTCATAGATGGAACTCTGATACAAACTAGCAAATAAGACAGTAGGATGGCTATATAGTTACACAATCGGCAGGAGCGTTCAGGTATGGTGAGATTGTTCGTAATCCCACTTATAGCCAGTACCGGAAGCTGCTCAATCCTTAACAGGAGGATAAATCGTCTCAGTGTGCGGTGAAGGTCAAAGGGACAAGTATGGTAATGGCTTCTTGAAGGTGTAGTTCATATATTGGACACATTTATAGCGCTTCAGGTCTTCCAGATGCGCAAAATTATTAATCCAATCATGCAATTCAGACTTCTTAGATAACGCTCTGAGTGAAGAAGCTGTGTCCCATGGTGGCCTTTGGGTCCAACCAATCGTTTCCAGGTAACAGTCCATATGTTTTTTCATAAGTGGATTTAAAGAGGACTTGTGAATTTCGCAGTACATAGCAGACAGCAGGAGGTTATCTGTATGCGGTGTCATTTTTAAATACAGTTCAGCCCTTTTTCTGAGTACCTAGGATTTCCACAAAATAAGACCCAGTTCTAGCCTGAGGATGGACATGGGTATGCATGCCGGGAGTCCAAGTATTTTCTTCCAGTATTTTCCCTCAAGAATCTGCAGCCACCCCATATCCATCAGTCGTAATGCTTCAAGGCATAGGTTATTATGCTAGCACCTGTAGGTATAATTGTCATGCCGCCCAGATGGTGTACCCACAATGAGAAGTAGAAAAACAATATATCAGGGCTGTAACTTGGGCTTCTAGCCTGTTTATACATGGTATATTGCCCCTTGGGCTCAATCTCGATGCCCAGATATCTGTAATAGGGGGTGTATTGAATTGCAGTCCTGTGTATTTTAGCACCCACTCGTGGTATCTTCTTGCTGCTAAAGACCACCATCTGGGTTTTATTCAGATTGATTGACAAGCCGTTATTTTGAGTATAAGACCATAGTGCCTTTGCTGACCTTCGGATGCCGCTAATGGTGTGATCCATAATGACTAAGTCGTCAGCATATGCTAGGACCAAACAATGAGTGCCACCAATCTTACGGGGACAGTTGTGTTCCAATGCTAATATTTTAGGTATATCGTGGACAAACAGATTGTATAGTATTGGTGCCGTAACACATCCTTGTTCTACTCCATGATTTTGTCCGATCTTATTGGTTATGTTCCCCTTGGAATCTAACTTAAGGGAGACTGTAGTATTATGATGTAACAGTTTGAGATGGTGTAATATTCCTGTGGGACAGCCCAGATTCTCAAGTTTAGACCACAGTAACTCCCTAGGGACTGGGTCAAAGGCAGCCTTGAAGTTAATAAACAGTGCATATAGGGGCGGATTACCTGGTGTACTGGCCTGATTTTGAAGTGTTTCCATTGCTATCAGGTTGTGTACTGTAGAATATCCCCCCTAAAACCACATTGAAATTGGTCTAGGATCTTCTCTCTGCCCATATTTGTAGTTCGTGGAGAAGGTATGCCGCAAATAGTTTGCCAGTACAGTCCAACATGGAGAGTAATCGATAGTTAGAAGGGTCCGACCAATCTTCCCTCCTATAGACCGGGACCAGGGTTGCTGTCTGCCAGGAGTCTGGAATACACCCATCATTCAAGATCTTTTCAAATAGTATCTCAAGTACTTCTGCCCAGTATTCCGGATTTCTCTTTAGAATAACATTAGCCAGGCCATAAGGATCAGGAGCTCTCGATGTTTTAAGCTTTTTTTATCTTGGCAATCAGTGATTCGACTGTCACCTTAAAAGGGGGAGTAGGTCAGCCCAAAATGTTCATCTCCTGGGACTGGCCAGGGGCAGTGTAGTTGCGGCTTCTCAGAAATTCCTCCCACTGGACTATACCGATTGGGTTAGTCAAAGAGCTATTGGTCTCTCCCCTTGCCGTGCTCAGCAGTCCAAATATAGATTGAGAGTTCTCTGTGCAAAGTGTTTGGACTGTCTTT
This sequence comes from Ambystoma mexicanum, assembly GCF_040938575.1. Lineage (NCBI taxonomy): Eukaryota > Metazoa > Chordata > Amphibia > Caudata > Ambystomatidae > Ambystoma > Ambystoma mexicanum. Next base: position 473,734,123 of record NC_090933.1, read on the forward strand.
TCCCATTTAAGTAATTTAGCTGCGTAGCGTTTCTGCCTGAGCCATGCTCTGAAGGCGTTTTTTCGCTTCTTACTTAAATTCAGGTAGCTGTTCCATGAAATGGAAGCTTTGTGCAGTTTCTAAGTTCTGCTCTTAGTATTAATTTGCCGTCTCTAATTTCGATGTCAAAGGCATTAGTGAATTTAACTTCTGGGGCTGTCATATTGGTTTTGGCAGTTGCGTAACTATACGAGAATAATGTAATCCATTCTTCAATCTCATTGCTGGTCATAGCAGAAAGCTCATTGCGCCCCATATTTGACTTGTCGATCGTGAATTCTGCAGCTCTTTTGATATTTTTGTCAGACCAGCGGATGTTTGAGGAGGCATGGTTCGTCATCAGATCACCAAGAGGTCTGGCCATGACGTGCTGTACTGGATAGTTGAATGTAAGTGTGAGTGTGGCATGATCACTCCAGTCACTGTCATTAATCTTCATATCAGTGACCCAAGTGGCCATAGAGGGGCTGACGTAATGGAGTCCAATGTACTTCCGGATTTCGTGTTACCCCATGTGGATTGTCCCGGGTAATCACTACTGGTTTTACCATTTAAAATGTCAAAGTTCCATGAGTTAAAGAAGTTGAGCCATAGTAAACGCTCCGGATTAGCGCCTGCATGCCTCATCTTGCCTATTCTCTTCAGCAAGGGATTGTTGCTTCTACTCACATCTCCCACTAAATGACAGTTAGTCGCCAGCGATTTTTACCAGATTTTTTCTGGCATCTGTCATCCAATCAATCATTAGATCGTAGCAGGCTTCCTGAATAAGATTTCTGTAGGAAGATTCAGGAGGATTATATAAGTTAATCAACAGTATTTTCTCCACTATGTCTTTACCGGGTAGTTCTAATTCCACCGCTAGCACAAATTCGTCCATTTTACTGTGGATACAGGAGGATTTTAGTGGATGTAAAATCCCAGTGAGTAGGCCCCCATATGGTCTTCCCCTCTGTCCCTTTTTGGCTAATTCCTGATGTATAGTGTAACCATTTAACAGGGCCTGAGAGGTAAGCCACGTCTCCTGGAGGCATATGCAGGTATGTCCTGTCAATAGGGGGATGGAGCCATCCGGAGTTAATAAGTGGCTAAATCCCCGGCAGTTCCAAGATATTAAGCTTTGATCTCATTGTCTTAATGTTAGTGCAGGAAGAGACTATGCAAGCCAGTTAAGAACATTCTGTACATCTGCCATCTGTACTGAGTCACCTTTTGGTAACTGTGGTGTTGTAATTTCTTCCGTTTTTGGGCTGGACATCTGCGTTGACCATTGCGGATCAATCTTATTGGGATCAGCATCTACTTCCATGTCTACCTCCCTCAAGCTGGTTTTGAAATTACGTATCAGATTAGCAGTAGCTAAGAATTTACAGTGTAGAGTCGATGTGTTGGAATTCCTTACTTTCAGTGGTTCGACAAATTCGAAATCCCCGGATCGCAGTACTCTCAGCTGTGGAATGGAGTATAATCTGGTCATCAGTGCTGATCTGGTGATCCAGTCATGGTCGCTGGTTTGATACAAATTGTTGATGAGGCAAGTTCCTCCATGTTGGGGCGCTGTGGTATTACCATTGTCCTCAACTGGCACTATTGTTGATGGTGCAGGTTCGTTATCAGGTGGTAATGAGATGACTGATTCAGTATTTGTAATGTTCATAGCTGGGTTCATATCCTGCTCTTCTAAACAAAGAGATGGCTCTGGATCCCCCACATCTACTGGATGAGAGGTATTCCTCTTGTCATGGATGAGCCAGCTGGTCAATTTTCCCTCTTTTCCTGCAGTGCGTTTGCGGGCACGTGCTGCTTTCCGTTTCCCTTTCTCTGTCCCTTTTTGGGCATACTGCCTTCAGTCGGTCTAGAGATTTCCTCTTCCGGCTCTGCTGTGTCAGGTAATGTTATGGTCACAGTTTGACGCTTTTTTCTTCCGGTTGCTCTTCTGGCCAATCATCGTTGTTTACGTGAAAAATAGACTTCCGAGTTATTTGTGGCATTTAAGTAATGATCCACAGATTCCGAGCTGTCAGGGATAGTAGCATTACCTTCCTCTGGCTCAGGCTCCTTATGCCTATTGTTCTCTGTATTTCCTGCCGACAAGGTGAGAGTAACATCCAATATCTTCCCACACATCTTTAGCAGTATGTTTAATGCAAATTGTAAAGATGCGACCGAGGCTTGCAGATCGCCCAAAGTCATACAATTTTCCCCTCGATCTCTGCTGTTGTCTGGTTCCGATGAGTCCAAGTGCACGTCCAAGTTAGGGGAAGCCGATAGTCTGTTATATGTTTCACGTTGTGTGTCAATAGCTTGTTGTTGATAGCTATTGATCTGGTTACCAGTGTTGCTTACTGGTAAAAAGGTCATGGATCTCTGCATAGATAAGCAGAGATCCAGAAGTGAATTATTGTCAAATGCGCTTTCCCCTAGATCCTCTGTGTTGTTGATCATACTGTGACTGCCAGACTCCTCCTCAGGTGGCGGTGAGATTATTGTGTTAGGTGTGGCCGGAATAGAGAAACAGTCTGTGATAGCACCTTTTTCCATTGGTACAGGTTTAGTTCCCTTACACTTGTTTGTTCCTGCTGTGGAAGTCCTGCCCTTCTGATTCGAAGGTTATACCTCGTAGCAGAGCACTTGTTAACTGTGAGCATACTATGTCTTACCGCTCCCCTCTGTAAGAGGTCTTTCAAGAATCGAGGGTGTAAGATTGAGAGAGAGTCTTGCAATCAGTTAGTTAGTGTAGGTCCTGGTCCAAGTAAGGCTTATCAGTGACAGTAACAGTAGTGGAGGTCTATTCACTTTTGTCACTGTAAGCGACCCAAGTAATTAAGTTGCTTATCACTGACACTCTGATTCAGATGCTCCAGACTGCTAAGCATCCGAGCCAGCAATGGTGCTCGCAATCTATAAAATGCTCATATCATATGCTAATATCTTAGTGCTGTATCATAATAGACTTGCCTTATGTACCGGGATCAAAGGTATTGCCCACTGTCTCCCAGGCACGGCAGGTGAAAGGACAGGTGGAGCCAATGATTTCAGGCTACTCCCTCACTTTACGCTTTTAGTAGCACAATGACCACTTCAGCATAAAGCTGCTCTCACTACTGCAGTGCTGTATCTGTTCGGACAGTGATGCTCTTAATGGACCTAGAGGAACCAGGAAAGTGAAAGGAAGTAGAGAAGGCTTGAGACAGGTCAGTGGAGCGAGAGTGCCGTACGGAAGAAATGCGGCAAATCGCAGCGTGGGGGGAGTGGCTCTCTATACTCTAAAGTATCCGCACCACTATTAGATGGATTACGGGACCTCAGGTACAGTAGTGTAGTACAACTGCCCCTCTCCTCGCTTTGCCTCACCTCGCCTCTTTGCCGCCGGGGGAAAGGACTTCCTGCTGACTGACTCGCTGGGGTAGATGGCGCCACCAATGTGAGTCTAATTCCCCATTGCGGCTCCAGGGGAAAAAACATACGCTTCTCCTCCACCTCTGAGTGCACATCCTGCGCCCCGCGTTTGCGTCTGCTAGAGGAAAGCACCCAAAGCACATGTCAAGCTGCACCAACATTGCTGTAACTGATTAGGACGCAGTGTAAGCAGTGGCCGCTTCCGACGTTCCTTACAGTACACCACAGTACCATACTGTGTTATCTCCAACTTCAAAATAATGGGGGTAGTTTCAACCATGGAATTATTCCAGATTTTTTCTTGCATCTGTCATCCAATCATTCATCAGATTGTGGCAGGCTTCCTGAATAAGATCTCTGTAGGAAGATTCAGGAGGATTATATAAATTAATAAACAGTATTTTCTCCACTATGTCTTTACCGGGTAGTTCTAATTCCACCGCTAGCACAAATTCGTCGATGTCAGTATGGATACGGGAGGATCTTATTGGATGTAAACCATTTCTAGAACAAATTGGGTGTATTTCACTTTTCGCAATGGTGGATTGGCTAAAAGTGGTGTCCTACAGTGTGTCTGCAACTACCACCAACCATTTCACTCTGGCTGAATATGCACAGTAGTGGAGAAAATTATGAACGTCCCTTCCTGTCACCCACACCCGCAACAGCAACAGTCCCCATTGTCCCAATGTCATAGGTAGCTTGCCGAAAAAGGGAATATATGCATGTGCATTTAACCAAGGATAGCGATGGCCTTGGCTGAATGAAGCTGAACCATAACTTCTTCCCTTGCAGTGTCTTCTTTGCAGCACGGCGACATTGCGTATGCTATTCATCTCCCCTTTACTCAATTCCAATATGATTATTGACTTAGATTTAAATAACGCATATTGACTCTGTTGTACTCAGTTTTGACATGCTATTTGAATATTTGATGTACTTTCCTCAGTTCCCCAATTTCTTGTACCTCATGATGTTCTTATTTAAAATTAATTAAAAACATTCAAACTCAAAATACTTGCACATGCTTCCACCAATAACATTCAAGAGCTCTCTATGTCACAGTATTAGTTGTTTACACCAGCCCTCTGTGTATACACTGCAACCACAAACATAGTTTCTCAATCCCTGTGCCTGTACAGTCCCATTTCCATAGCCACCAGCCGCAAAGTCGCCGGATGTGCCTTTCGAGCTGTGTTACGACACCATTGCCAAATTGACCAGGCGACCACACCAGAAGGTGCGTGTGTGTACTCAGTTCGGGGGCAAGAGCTGGACTCTCCAACAGCGGCAAAGCATAAGGTTGAGCAATGTATGAAGTATTTTTTGGAAAGGGCAGGCTTACAAACACATTGCTATGTTCCGCTGCACAAGCATGCATGTTTCCGAACAATGTACAGCTGCTTTCCACATGAACAATCTCCACAACAATCCACCCAAAAGGCACACCATAGAACTGCTGTGTAATGTGTTTGCGCCTTTTCTGAGCAGCGGTCTGCGGCTCATAGGTTTCCATTGCAAGTAATAGGGCACCACATCTGTTCACCTACAGTGCGTCTTCAACTAGTACCAGTCGGATGACTGTGCCTAGGTACGCACAGTAGTTGCAAAAATGATGCACAGGCCTTGGTGGCACCCACACCCATAGCAGCGATAGTCGCCAATGGCGCAATATCATTGGTAAATTCTAGAAAAAGAGAGGATATGCATGTGTGTGTACCCAAGTACGGTGACGGCTTTGCACAAATGAAGCACAAATATTTCTTCTAGCAATTACCATTTCTTCTTTGCAGCACGCCGTCATTGCGTACTGTTAAAAAGTTCCACACGCTTCCACCAATGACAATTAAGAGGTCTGCATGTAACAGTATCAGGTCTGTACAATAGTTCGCTGCGTACACAGCCCGCCTAGATATGTTATTGCACAATCCCTATAGCTCTGTAGTCCCATTTCCAATGCACCATCCTGAAAAGGTCTGGATGTGGCTTTTCTGCTGCTTGCAAGCATGGGTGCATAACGTGCAACCAGGTTAGAGGAAGTTTGTTGTAAGGGGTAGCTCTTAAAAGTGCTTTGCTAGTTTTTGTATTTTAAAGGCTTCTAGAGGAAGACCTTCTTTTCCATTTTTTTTGTTTTTCTGTTTTCTTGTGTGGACATTGTTGAAGCAAACTCTTCACCGCATCTTGTAGACGGTCAAACAAAACAGCATTACCAATGGGTGACAAAGAAATGCAATCTGGTTGGAAAAAAATCAGCATTTCCACCACTAATGAGGTCATTGTTGCAGAAGAACATCCCAGTAGCGGACAAAAAAGTATTCATGCTTCTGTTGATGCGACACCTTCCTGCGTCTGGCTCGGAACAACATCCACTCTTTGTGGTGTTAGCGATGAAAACAGCACCTTGGCAGTGGGGAAAAGCATCTTCACTAGCTTTAGCAACCTCTTCAGTGGATGGAACAAGCCTAAACAAGTCATGGAACCCATTTGCATGCCGCCGTAGTGGATCATGTCACCCGAAACTTGCCAGGTGTTTTGCAAAGTGCATCCATGTTGTCAAAACTGCGCTGGTACACACCGTTCCATGAAGCGACCACTCCTTCCAACCCGAAATTTCCATCAAAGTTTCTTTCTAGGGCATACTCATGCAGATGTAGTGGAAAGGCATCACCTATAGACAACACAATAGGTTTCACCATGTCAACCAGCCTCACTACGCAGAGAATAATGTGCAGCAGTGTGAACGCCCCTTCCAGTGAACCACACCCACAGTACCTGATTGGATAATGCCGAAACTCCCATGTTCATTGGAAAACAATGTAAAAAGTACAGATTCTCACATGTGTGGTTCCCAAAGTACTGCAAGGGCCGTACCCCAGAAAAGCAATACCAGTCCTTCCCTTTCCACTGCCTTTTGTCCAGCACCACCTCATTGGGTACGGGTAAATTCCACCAATGCCGTCGAAGACATTACCATATAACACTACCTGTGCAGCACAACACTTCATATGTACCGTTAAAAAATCAGCCTGCTACTGTACTGTCACTTGCCAGCACGTTTAGTACACATGTCGGTAATACACTCCAAAATTCGTGCTGCCACATTTATCCACCTGCGCACCCACTACCACAAATATAAGGTACCAAAAATGTTTCTGCACTATGCGTATTACTGTGTTATAAGTACCTATGCGCTTGGTATCTGCCACTGAGCGGCCATTACGGTCTTTGGAGGCATACTGGTTTTTCCCATCCCCTACCATGAAGTGGCACATTAGTGATATGTGATTGACCCACATCATACAGAATAATGTCCACACAGGAATTTGTTTCTTTCCTTCCTACAATGGTACAAAAATGTTTCCCCACTAACCCACCTCCTACATAAAGTTTACAAAAATGGCATCAATACCAGCATTAATTGTGTCATACCCATGGAAAGCAACTCTCCAAAAGATCATTGACTGCACAGCTGTACTTCTGGGTAGGCGGCACTATTACAGCAGGTTCTTGTTAAATGTGGGCCCTTGCACTCTCCGCCCTCTCCAACGCATCCAGAAAAGGAGTGCGCGACTTGGGATGGTATCTCTCCTGCACTGAAATGTTGCCAATAGCTCCCAGTGGCTGCAAGCAGTAAAGGGAGAAGACTATGCCTTATGCAGAAGGCCTTCTGGCCCCTGGGACCACAATACCTTCAAATCTAACTCCCTATATATGTGCATGCGCAAGCTCTTCCCTCATCCGTTTCCAACTCCCTCAGGGTTGCGTGCTTGTACAAAAAAACTATTGTTAGTATATGTGCTTTTTCACCTGGGACCTCCCTCTGCAACATGCTCTCTGCCTCCTTGACACTTGATGGGCACCATGTCTTGGACCGGAAGCACCTCTTTCTCTTTGTGTCTGCTGTTTCTGGTCATTTCCCAAGCTAACTGCATGACATACACTTAATCTGCACTACTTAACTGATGACTCTGATGTCGCACCCATGTCACCTCCCCCTGCCAGGTGAACCCCTACATTGGCTTTCTAGTAAAGCCTGCACTTGACAACTGATTCCTGTATGCCTAACAATTGTAAAACAGGAAATGGAGCTGGGTCTGTAGCACTGTCTCAGAAAAGAAATGTTATTTTAAACTTTTTTTGTTCTGTTTTTGTTATGTACATGATTTTTTACACATTTTCTTGTTTTGTATGTCTTTCGATGCGTTCCAGTTCGCTTCTCCTCCTCACACTTGTACGTACTGAATGTTAATGCTTCTCGTACAGTTCTACAGGATTGTATGCAATGCTGTGTGCAGATTGGCAAACAAAACAGCATTGCCAATGGACGGCACAAAAATTCCATTTCCTTGCACCCAATGCAAATCTTGCTCCTTAATGCTGTCATAGTGGGTGCTGAACATCCTAACATTGCACACATGCTTCTGTTTATGAAACACCTCTCGACCTGTAGCTGTGGGAAAATTATAGCCTAATGTGCAGCACGTACAATTACATACAGCATGTGCTTGCGAACGCATAGCACCTCACTGTGGTTGTTCTACCAAGAGTGAAATGCTCTCCACACCCATTATTCAAAAGTCACCATCCTCAGAGACAAACAGAGGCAACTGTACATGGCTGCAGTATGGTACGCTGGCTGTCATCAAGGGATAGTCTCTTGGGTGCATAACCAACGGCCTTCAGCCCTTGGTCATGTACCCAATACTGTAGGCCTTACCTACACCCAACACAACATAGTGACCTCATGAAACAGAACATTTCCCACATAACACAATCCAGAAACGTAACATGTGATGGGTGGTGGTAAAGGCAACTGATATCAGCCTCAAGTAGCACCATGTGGCTCCCTAATGTGCAAGGTGGTGGCATAATGGGTACCATATGGTACCAGACGCATTTCAGGTCACGTATGCTTTTCAACCACGAGTACAAGGTCCTGCACAACCACTTTTTCAATGTCGCCACCATCGCAGACATGCATGCTTAAAAGTGCATTTCAGCGTTATGGTGGCGTACTATTGCATAAGCCTAGCCTTTTCGGAGACTACCCTACGGGCTACAAGATTTTTGGCATACACCCAACAGTGTTGCCCTTGTCCACACCCAGCTCACCATAACAGACTTATGCAGGTGAACAAGTGGCCAGGTACAAGCAGGTCACCCCTAGCCACTTCTAAGCATCCACTACTTCAACACTTCTCCCACATGACACACCGGAGGAGTCGGCACTCCATCATCAGGTCCAAGCATATGCTACACCGTGTAATAATTGCAACCAATCCCCACAACGGGTCTACAAGCTTAGCACACAAGACACACCGTATTGCAGTGTAGGTTCCATGTTTCATGTGTTCTCCATTGTTTTCCACTTCTGCCATTGCTCTACAATCATTGACTGCTAGGCCTCACCACACACTGAACACCCTAGTGCAACCTATTTTTTACTTCTCATGTCATATATAATGCAGGCCCCATCTGCAAATGGGCCTTCCAACTTTCACCCTGGCCACCCTGGCCACATCTGTACATACATTGCTCAATTACATTGTGTTGCCTGTGTATACCAGTGTGTGAGTGGCTTTGTACAAAGGGCCTACCCATAGTAAATGCAGATGGTGGGATTTTGCTCCCTTTTGTGCAACAGGGGCAATCATGTGTACTACATGGGAATGTACACATAGCAGGTCACTTCTGCTGTTTCACCAAGTGCACAATGTCCTACACAACCATGTTGTGCTACTCGCCAACTCTAAATGCATGCACAGTAACACCTGCATTGCTGCATTATATTGTTCAGGCTGTAATGAAGGTGTAGCAGCTCCCTTCTGCTGTTCCACCAAGTGCACAATGCCCTCAGTGACCATTGTGTGCTACTCACCAACTTCAGAAGCATGCACAGTAACAACTGCATTGCTGTATTATATTGTGGAGGCTGTGATTGAGGCCTCAACTGCTAGGTGCATGGCCTTTGGCCATGCACCCAACAGTCTAGGCCTAGGCTACAGTCGCCACATCATAACAGAGCCATGCAGGCGACCAGTTACGCATGTGCCAAATATCACAAAGCCAACGTACGCATCAACACTTCCACCCAACCGTGACACCATAAAGCAGAGACGCAACGACATGTGTTCCACTTACTGTAATGCAGCAAAATATAACACTCTGTTCTGCACCCCTACCCACTTCCAATCAGAAACCATTACAAGCATGACAACCAAACAAGACAATCTTCACAACTTTTAGCCTGCTCCCTCCACTCTAGTACGTGTACAGAAGCAATGGTGCATACGATGTGTCAACACTTACTAATCTGCCCATGGACACTACACAAGCATATACAAGAAACATTTGCACTGGGACCTCTTCCATATGTACGCTATTCCATTAATACACCCAGGGGACACACTGCGAAACTGCTCAATACACCATCACTACCCATACAGCAACTATAGGTTGGTGTGTTAGGCAAAATTGCATACAGTACCGTCTGGGACCACCACATACAATTAGGACTACAAGTGCAAGTCAAACCATCCTTTGGTATAAGTCTGTACCACACAGTTTTTGGTAGCGAGCTGACCAGCCAGGCTTATCTCAAGAGTGAATGTGAGTAGTACAAGAGGTTACACAAAGGTCTTTCAATCATAGTGGTTCAAGTAGACACTTATAATCAAGGTTTCTAGGTAAAACACGTATTAATTTATTACACAATCATTTAGAAAACATGTCAGTAGAAGGAAGAAACTTAATATTATAAACCAATACACTTCAATACTAAAGTCTAAGATTTTGAGACAGTTTGAGCTCCCCAGAAGTAGGAGCAAAATAGCAGTTCAGTTACTTAGAAGTGGGCAAAAGGGACAAGATAAGTAGAATAGATCACATATACTTGTTAGATAGTGCAAATAGTTTCAGTTCACCAGAAGAGTTCAATTCAAGTCAATAGGCCTAGGCTAAAGTCAATGGCTAGTGTTCTGGGTAGGAAAGAGCAGTTCTGGTATCAAACGGTAAAGTCTTTGCAAAATATCTCAGAAGTAGTTTAGGCGAAAAAGAATCATATGTTGATTCACAAGCTGATTAGGCCTGCTAGTTGGGAAAGTTTCACAAACTTTCACTGCGAGATTGGCGTTCTCTCAATCGGGTTGGCACAGTGCCTTAGTATGAAGAAACAAACGCACCTGAAGTCGTTGGTTCCTGGCAGTTCCTGGAGATATCACTGTTCCTGAGCCTCAGTCGTGGGGACAAGAGGGGGGATGTCGGGGGACACCTGCACTGCACAGCATGGTTGAAAAACCAAACAAGATGGAGTCACTTCAGTTCCAGTATCAGTAGATTCAAGCACACAGGCTGGTGTGCCTCTCCCTGGTTAATCCTAACCATACTTAAGAATGGTATACAGGTGGCTTACGAGTTGATTGGTCCCACCAACTCAAAGGAAGAAGTCGTCCTTGGAGGGGCTTCTCTGTCGAGATGAACTTGGCAATTTGGACCTGCATCAGGGCTTCACCGGGTAAACCAACGGTCCAGGAGTTGCAGCAGCCGACCTCTTGCATCTCTTCTTCGGTTCTTTCATTCCAGTGGTCGACTCTGCTTTCCAGTCCAAGAGATTTCCTTTTAAACATTTCTCTCCCTTTCATTACAGCCTAGCTGTCACTCACCCAGCAGGGTGGCTGTCCTTGCTGGACAGTCAGCCAGCCAATATGCCAGAGTGCATTTGGGTCTCCTAGGAGACTAAGCACAGGGAGTTTCAGGCACCTCCCTCACTTCCTGCCCACCTGAGACACTCAGACGCCAGCGGCGGTCTTCACTTCTGAAGCCCACCAAAGGCACACGAACAAAGGGACCAAACCTGGTTTAGCGCACGGAGACAAACACTAGAAGGACCTTTCCAAAAAGAGACAGCGAAAAAATAAGACCGGGATCTGTTTAAACAAAGGGTCTTAAGGCGCCATCTTGAAAAACATGGCTCCCGTGATTTTTAGCTACTGGTGTTCGTGCTCGGGAAAAATCATGGTAGTTTGTTTTAAAACCACTGCCACCAGCCTTTTCAATAGGAAAGGGTAGCATTTGACAGCTACATGAGTATTTAGTTATAGGGGTTACTATGTAACCCTTCCAGCACTCCATATAAGATTGTGTGTGCTGGGTCTATGAATTTGGAAAAACTAGTAAAGTCAATTTCTCTTTACATTCTCTGGGAAACAGTAGTTTATCCCAGAGAAGGTATTTTAACCTTTGGGAAGTCTAAAATACATCCCTGTGTCACTGCACTGATGAGGCCTATGGAGTTATCTAAAACCCCATATTCAAACACAATTCAAAACACACAAAGGAGTGGGAAAAACAGCTCACACTCTTTCCAGGTAAAATAAAATCAAGTCCTTAAAATCCAGATAAGTTGCTGGGGGTCTCTAAGGTGAAGGGAATTACCACATTTATGAGAATTCTCCCTAACATGGTGTACCCATCACCACACACATGCAACCAACATTATGTGCACTGCAGCCACATGAGACACAATAAGCAATAGTATGGCACCTATTTTGACCCAGTGCACATACCTTTTCAACCACTACACATATTTTTTTGTGGTACTGCTGCAGGCATGCAGCCAAGGGGCTAAGGATTTACCTTACACAGCACACCATAGTACACGCTATGTTTACATCGTCATGTATAGTGGAATGCACTTCCCTTCAGCAAATGTGCCTGCCACCGGATACCGCTGTCACACCACCGCCTTCTTGTATATTGATAGATATCACGTGAAGGGCCTCTCACTCCATCCCTTCTTCCCACCACCAGATGCCGTACACTATGATTTTCAAATCCTTTTGCCACTGCATTGTCTTCCGACAGAACAGGCCGCCGTCATGGAGCACTGTTCACACATCCCGTCACCGCACAAAGCAGTGCAAGAAAACTTTTGCCAGCACTGAGAACAGGGAAATAGGACGGCGTAGCAGTTCCACATATTACTATTTTGAGTATGCACACTGCTATGAACAAAAGGCCCAGGCATGCACATACGACTGTAGACCCTTGCCACTCACACTGCAACACTGTCCTCTGATACACCATGGAATTATATAGCACTTTTGTTAATGTAGACATTGTTTTTTGTTTTTGCAGTAGCAGTGTTTTCTTACAACTGAGCATAGTATGCATATGCACATTCCTTTGCCTATGTGCATCCTGTATATTGTATTTAGAATCTGTTAGTTGAATAGGTTTTACAAATGAGTATAATATTAAACGTATAGAGCACACTTGTTTTTTTAATGTTATGTTATTGGATGTTAAAAGATAGAAGAAATAATCATATGCATTTTTTGCTATTGTTACAGAGTAAATGGCAGAGATTGTACAGAAAAGCATGCAATGTATGCATTTGTGAAGGTATGGGAAATAAAGCAGTAGGATTTCATATAGAGGCAGTAGTGTTGTTTGAGCTGGGAGCCTTTGTAATGATATTGTGTGTGCTTGAATGAAGATGCATGTACTCATCCTGGCTGCGTGTAATTTTATAACACACTGGACATTCTTTTTCATAATTATACTGTTATTTCTCGCATCTTTTAATATGAAATAAAATTTTTTTAGAGAACTGTGTGAGTAAACAAAAATTTGGAGAGGAAACAGGTTTGCAAATGACACTTCATCATAGCAGAATGGAGAAATGACAGTAAGTTCATTTTACAGTTTATACAGGGTAAGTGGCAGTTACTCTGTTTATATGTACTCCTAGAAGAGCTGTAAGTGTACTGTGTACAAAATATTCATATCTGTAGTTTGTGTTCATGCATGTGGATGTGCATGAATCTGCAAGTAGAAATCTTGGGGAGTTTTATAGTAGTTGTTGCTGTAGGTCTGTTGCAATGACAGACAAATTGTACTGAGAGTGATCAATAGTCCATCTAAAGTTCTGATCTGTGATGATAGAGTTAGATGTAGAGTTCTTGGATGTGATTGGTGGATGATTGTGTGACTGTTTAACAGTAGCCAATGAGGAAATGGTGCAGAGAGTGAAGTGGAAAGGGTAGAAGGGCTACCCCAGTGTTACGTGTCCCGCAGACACCGCGGCTGTCTGCGGACAGGGCGTGCCACATCCAGGGTTTCTCAGCAAATGCAGCATGGAAAGGGGACTGTAGGGATCAGCCAATCAGATGTTGAGGTTGTGGTTTGTGTTGAAAGAGTCTGTGTGTACTGAAGATGGTAGAGGTGGAGAAAATCAGGGTGTTGGTGGTTGGAGATGTGTTTGTACATGGTTTGGAGTTCAACCCTAAATGTAGGAATGTGGAAACAATTTTGATGTTAAAGGAGTGGAAGTGATGTGGAGCATTGTGCCTAGTTTTAATGTGCAGGGAATTGTACAAGTTTGTGGAGATATGGGCAGGGTAAACATTCCACATGTAGTTGTTTTGCACTGTGGTGCTTTGTATTTGGGGTATGTCAGTGCCCCTACTTTGTTGGCAGATTCGGAACATTTGGTTCAGGCAGTAATGAAAATACTTCCAAATGCCAAGGTTATTTTTTCTGGGTTAGTACTTAGGACAATATGGGACAATAGTTTTGTTTTTTTCCTCAGCAGGTGGAAAGAGAAGGATGTAGGGTGCGCTTTATCGAGGTAGGTCGCAGACCTTCTCATTATCTGTTTTACAGTAATGTTAGTATCATTATATTGACCCATCCACACTTCTTTTTTATATATGCAGTGTAGTGACCTGCATTGGTTGTGGCTCCTGCGTGGTAGATTATACCTACTGTTGTGAAGGTTGTGATAGTTTACCATGTGTAAATGCTGTTAGCTTGCAGTTGGTTTTGGTACCATCTGCATTGTAACGTGAAAGCATTACTATTACGTATTTACTATGTGTCTGTAGTTGTAAGGTGGCAAGACGCCCACATCTCGCTATTGACCGAAAGAGGGATAGTACAAACACACGTGTGCAAATTATAGACCTCTAATATATAACTGCGGTCATTGGGGTCAGGGTCACGGCGTGGCTGGAGGGGGTTGCAGCAGGGTTTGCTTGGACATACTCATACAAGCACATTTTGTCAGGGCTCGAGATTTGCTCCTTTGAAAAATGTTTACATGATTGGCCATGTGAAGAGGAGATGGGATGAGGTGACAGGTGGTATTGCCTGATTGTGGGAGTCGCTAGGAGAGTGCAAAGTTCTCCAGAGGAACAAAATAAATCAATTGAAATGTCGCCCGCATTGGTGAATGGTAGCAAACAATTCATATGTTTTTCAAAAATATTTATAATGCCACTGTGGCCTGAAGGGCTATTGGCTGCCATTCTGAGTGAAGGTCAGCGCCCTTGAATTTTAATTTCCTAGCTGAGCAATCCCACGCATCGTACATAGTATAAGGTTCAATTGTTTTTCGACCTTGAAACAAAGCGAGGATTCTAAAAGAAATGCATGAAGGCAGTGTAACACTTTCAAATATGATAATGTTCACCATTCAAAAATTGAACATGTAAATTAATTTTATGAAAATTTGATGACCTGAACGATAAAATGGAAATGCCTAATATCATGTAAGTGTTATTTTCGATGATTTTATAGACGAACTAGTCAAATTATAATTTGCTGACCATTTTTGGTGGGTTACATTGTATTTGGTTTTAGTGTGTGGCATATTGCAATGACACGCATTTACAACTTGTGTGTGTAGTTGGTTTTGTCCTGGGGACATAGGCAGTCCACCAACAAGATGCGTGTAGTCCACTAGTGGGTTCCCCCAGGTTCCACAAACGTGTAATTCAATGCTAATATTTAATTAAAATTCCATCTATGTGTTCTTCTTGGCCTTATCTTGCTCCCCGATTGCAGCATCAGCCCTCACATCCCATTTCGAGCTGACCATACTCCATAACAGTAACTTCTGAAGCAAATTGAAGAGTACTTTGCACATTGTTTTGTCTGAGTTCCCATTGTTTCACGAACGTGTTTATCAATAGTTGTAACAGGCAAAATAACGGTTAAAATGATAAACTGTAATAAAGATTGGCTACTGAGACACATTTCTGTTATCTTTTTTTAAACAGCTACATCTTGGCTTTCTGCGATTGTCATGGATTCCAGATACCAACTGACATTTTTTTTTAAACGTCAGCTGCAGATACACATGAATGGGTGGATCACAGTGGATGGCCGGACCTGCTGGTAGATCAAGACCCTACCAGCAGAAACATTTCTGAATCACCAGCACCATTACTAACGGTGATGGTGATTCAGGCAACCCCATCTCATGTAGTCCTATGGGTCTTCACCTCCAGCAGAAATTAGAAATTAGACTGTAGGAGTCAATATTCAGTAATTACTAATCTGGGTTTAGGGATGACTGGTTTCAGGAGGAGCATCCTTTCTAGATGGGAGTGAGAGGGATGGCCATAGGACCCATTGAAATATTATTTAAAACCCTTGAACCATCTCTGAGACTTGAAATGTGCCTTGAGCGATATGCAACACTACCCAATTACTTTATCTTCTATTTAACCAATCTCACAATCATTTGTGGTAAATGTCAGTAATTGTGGCAGACAAATGATTTTGACGTGAGGGTTCATTGTGGATGTTAAGTCATGTGTCTTCTTAACTCTACCTACCATGCTGCAAGGGAATTCTTGAGCACATATTGAGAGAATTATGTTACAATAAAACCCCCTATGAATACCACTTATGAAGGGACGGTTGAACAATTTTGAGGATGCATACATCTTGCAACACGCTACCATTCCTGCAAACTATCTGTAGCGTACATGCACCTATACTTAAAGGATTATTCCTTCTCCCATCGTCCTGCTCTACCTTGCATTCAAACTTTACTCTTGCTTTTTCTGTCGTCCTTTCTCCTGCCTCTTTCCTTCATTCACAGATTCTAGTTTCTGTACCCCAGGTATGGGTTTTATGAGGCATGCACTCAGACAAGCCTCAAAACACCAGGATTTCACCACTGTGGTAAACAGTGAATAATAAATGACAATTTACTGTTGAAAAAGCTATCCAAGTGATTCAAACCTTCTGACCAGGCATTTTCAACTTCAGCTCTATCAAAAAAATATAGCTCTATAAAAAAAACATCAATCACTTTGAAAATGTCTAAAAACAATGATGATTGATTGAAAAAAAACATTTTGTTAAACCTTTTAGCTAGCACTCCGATTGTTTTGCAATTGTTAAATGTATTGCAATAAAGCTGACATCAGTTTCTACACACCGCCAACAGCATAGTTTGAGTGATATAAATATGCATGATAGGGCTGATGCTGCTTTGAACCTTCGGCAGGGACCTTCTCTACTTAGCACGTTCATTTCATGAATAAGGGATTTGCGAAGTGAAATCATAGGACTCAGAAATGTCAGGCCAAAGTGCTCTCCTTTCTCTGCACCCAAAGATGTTTGAGAATCTGCTCCAATGATGTTATAGCATGTGCCCAAATTATCGAAAAATATGTATACAATATTCTCTGAAACCTAAGCAACAATACCATTATCTAGTTATATTTTCAGTTATCCTCTATTTCAATGGGAATATTGCAAGACAGAGATTGTCACACCAAAGGTTCATGTACATGAAGCTGAACAACACATATCATGTTGCTTTAGCTCACTGGAATTACGTACCTGTACTATTTATTTAAATTTGCTAAACTGATCAATTTACTAAGGCGTAGGGTGACCTGCTAAAAAATTCAGGGGTGACGTAATTCCTGATGCAGTATAGCCTTCATGGAATGCTCTCACATGTTGGACAATACATACAACACATAGGTTGCATTGAGGCGGTTTGGGAGGCCTTGCAGTCATTCACAATTCAAACTGGACCCACACTTTAAGACGAAGCAACACCATAATTCCACAGAGATACTTACCTGCCATATCCCACTGTCAAAGAAACAGACTGACACATTTTGCCTAATCCACCACCCACCATAGAGGGTCATTTTTGGATGAAATCGCTGACCTCTTCATATCTCCCTCAGTCTCATACTAAACATCTCCTTGATGAATACAACCTGCCTGAAGACCATACTGCCAAAAAGATTAGGAAAACACTCAATTGCCTCATAAAATATAGGGGCATAGAATAGCTTGTATGAAACCTACGCAGGTTAAAGGCAACGCACTTGACCTCATTGTCACCCCTTACTGTCTAGCTAAATGCTCCCAACCTAGGAGGGTGGCTGCTCTTCACTTGTTTTCAGGAGGAAAGGGGAGGAAGGATACCTCAGGGGCAATGCGTTTAGAAACCAGCTGTTGGTATTAAGTATGTTATAAAAGAACATTGATATTATATATACACCTATCCAGACCCAATTGCACTAAACCACACAGCCATCCTCATCCACTTCAGACATTTCCTCCTGACAACAAGGGACAGAGAAGCCCCCCCATGATACTGCATTGTTCTTTCAAAAAGGCCCCCAAGATGCCATTGACAATTGGTAGATACTCTTGGCCAGATAAAATGTTTCAGCTGGAGCAATCCCTCCTTTCCCAGGCACACCCATTATTTAATAAACCGCAAGTGTAATATCTGTTGAGAAGAGAAATACTGATGCAAAACTCATTGGCAGAGTCATACCCTTGCATTTGAATCCCCTTTAGTGTTTGCAAGGGACTTTTCAGAAAATCTGAATCCACCCTCTACACTGCAATGATTTCAACTGGAACTAACTAAAGAAAATTCTCATGTAGCTGTTAAATATTGCTGCAACCCACTACCCGAGTGAGTAGTCACAGAATAAGTAGAAGAATTCAAGGCTATCAATAACATATTCATCGACATGCAAAATTACATTTGTAGACCTAGCAATTCTGCACCAAATTTAAGCACACCACACTTCATCACCCCTAAGAAATAAAACCCTGGTAAGCATTCAGGTGTCCCATGTCCCATAACTGTTAAAGATACCAACTTTTTCATATAATCGAAACATACCTCAGCAAAGAATGGCTTTATACATGCTGGTATCGTAAAATCCATGACACACACAACAGGTTGTATATCGGAGTACTCTATTGAAATTGTTTTCCTTTCTATTTCTTTGCCATCACTAGTCTGTCCATACAACCGATGCTAATTAGCCCAGGAACACTATTTCCATGGGGATGCAGGTTGGCCAACTATCTAGGGTGAAAAGGTAGGGAAGAGACACTGACCCTACCTAGATTCTACTAATATGTTAAACAATGTGCAGAAAAGAGAGAAAGAGGCTGAATTGGTAAGCACGGAACAGAGTAGTTATGTGATTTTAATGCTCCATTCTCATCATCTCGTAAATGATATATTTTTAAAACATGAAAATGAAGCACAGGCACCCAATTACTGTAACATCATCCCTAAAAAAGGGCCAACCAGTTTCAGTGTAAATATAATTGCTTTTACCACTTTCCTCAGGAACATACAACACTTATCTGTATTTTCTCTCAAGCCAATGTTCAGAGCTGTTACATTTCAGGCCTCATTGTTCTCAGGGTTGAATGCCTGAGAAAACAGGAACAGATGTACAAAACATGCCGATGTTTAACGAGTCATAACCAGTGATTGTTACTACTACCTAACAACGCACATACATTTGAACAGATTAGGTGTCTCACCTTTAGGAGTAAACATCGTCACCAATGCCTTTGTTGAAAGTGGCCCATTTAGTAACAGCTCGCTGAATTTTATTTATATAAGATAAAGTGAAACAATAATCAGAGGGATATTCTGACTTGTAAAGTTTATATTTGTAGAGATTAAAAAATAGTTTATTTTCAAGGCTTCTAACTCGAAGACTCACCTTCTTTGTTAATTTACTTGCTTACACAGCAAAAGAACACATCAAATGGGGAAGCCTCGTGTGCGAGCCAGTCTTGTGATGTATATGTAACCCAGTAAAACTAACAAGGTTCACCTATATCAACCCACTCGACTCTCATAGTCTGCGTTTAGCCAGCATGATAAAACAGTGCCCATCTTGGGGTGCAGTAAGCCCATATGGAGTTCTTTCCCCTCTATATGTGTCGACCAGTATACCCGAATATGTGGAAAAGGGTAACAGAATATGCCTCTTATATAAGAGGCATGGGTGTTGCCATGACAATATGTTTAAATTTTTTGCATGCAAGGTGAAAGAAAATGCTTTATTCTTGTTGTCAAAAGATTGCAATCATTTTGCATACTAATCCAATATTTGCCAATTAAGATTGCAATCATTTTGCATACTAACCCAATATTTGCCAATTAAATAAATACATCCATTAGTATATTAGATACGTATGGGTATGCCTGATGAAATGCTCACATGTAGGCCTACTCGGATACAGCATCCTTATTACGTCCTCATGCAAGTGTGGCAGACATTTTGGGGTGGAATAAACACATAATGGTGTTAGTTTGCCTTATATGTGTATCTGTAAAACTTCCCAAATCCTAGTACCGGGATAGTGCATTGTGACTACATGTGGAACAACAAATAAAGATCTAGCCCCCAATGCTATTCTCAGTTAGATGTAATCGAATTTTGGAGGTAAAATTAGTGAAAAAATTCAAATAATTCAAATAATTCAAAAAGTTCCAAACTTTCACTACAGGTTTTTAATCACCTCTGATCTGCACTCCACAGTACACTTGGAAGTTGATGTATCCAAATGAAAAAAACAATTCCATTGATCAACTTTGTGGAAGGGAGGTAACATATATGTTGCCATGTTCGTGTACTACTTGTCCTTAGCACTCTACAGCAGCCACATTGGCACTATATTCAGTATCCATAATGTTTGAAAGGGCACTACATTGTTCCCCAATTCTACCAGCAGATAGCCTTGTTAAGCCTTTCTTTATCGATTTTCAAGCAGGAAATCCAAAGTTGTTCTCTTTTTGATATGTGGCCTCCTCTTTGGGGAAGCTTTATTTTTTCTGGTACAGTCCATGAGAAATCCACATGTGTGTGCTGAAGGTCCACACAGTGCTGCACCATAGGGACAGTTAATTTCTTTGTTCTGTAAGTGACTTCAATGCAGCACTCCAACTAAGTCAATGCCTAGTCTGGGATGCCCAATGGAAGCCCTTATTTATATATTTTTATGTCAAGGTTCTTTAAATCTGGATGATGAACCCTTGTATAACGCCCCTCTCTTTGAATCCCCCTGATCTTACTGAGCCAAGAAGTAGGTTTCTTTTGCAAATTAAAAAGGTTCATTGGAAGAATTAAACAATATATATATATATATCACACTTTTATGAACAAAATAATATCTGAATAGCATGCTTATGAATATGGACGGTAATCAACAATGGGTAATATTACAAAATTAACACTCTCTTTAATCACTTTAATCACTCCCCCTATGCAATATGAAGAGATGGAAAGAAGGGCACACAGGTTTCAGGAATACAATCAAGGATGCAGTTCAATTCCAGTTCCCCCCAGCAAGCTTAGAGAAAACCGGTATGATTTTAAAACACAGGTCAAACCACTTTTAAATGTGATTGCAATGGATGGGAAAATCTGCTAAATTTATTTTAATTCACTAAATGATATTCAGAATAAGTGATAGTTACTTTGGATTGGTTCAAGTCAACACTAGCAATGATTCATGAATGATTATCAGATTGAAAACGAAATTCAGCAGTGGAAAGCAAGAAACAGCTATTTTGACAGAAAATGAAATTGAGCCAAATTGCAATTCACAGCAATTTTTCTGCGTGCGTAAATCGCGATTATGGAAAAACTATAATTAATTTGGGTTTGTTGGAAAGCTTAGGATCTTAGCTTTAGAATTACAGTTAAGTTTCGCTTCTAGGACGTGCGGTTCCAAAGCTACAAAGGTTTTTGTGAAGGTAGATTTTCAGAAATAAAGTCAAGATTTCAAATGACAGATTGCACGTTACAAATTTGGAATCAAAAGGATGGACACAAGACTCTATAATGCAGTTCTGGACAGGTTAAAATGGTTGGAAGAGGATTACTTTAAACTAAGAGATTGGTTATGGACAGTTCTAGACTAGATACTCACTCCTAGCTTTAGAATGGAATGGGCCTCGTCAAAGATCTGGTCAAGGGGTTTGGCTTCACTCTCGCCACCGGACAGGTCTCAGGCCCTCTGGGTTCTGCGTTCAGCACTGCACGCGGTCTGCAGCCTCTTGAACTGGATCTGACGGGTCTTGGATTACAGCACTGCTTTCTGGGTCTGGACCTCATTTCAAGCACAGGGTTCTTAGCTAGAAGCAGACAGCTCAGCCCGGCTGTTGAATGTGAGAATCAGGTTTGCAAAAGATTCTGAAGCCTGCTGAAAAGGATTCAGCTTTGGTTTAGGCCTCTCTGCTTCAAGGTTCTAGAGTTTGGGTTCTAGAGTTCTGGTCTCTGGATCTAGATCTGGAGTCTCTGTCTGGATATTGTCTGGATCTGGTCTGGCAGAGTGCTTCACAGGAATCAGTGAGTAGTGGAAAAGAGTCTGTTTCCTATCTGTCCTAAACAGTCTCTATTTATGTGTTTCCAAAGTGGGTGGGAAGGCTGATTCTCGATGCCCAACCCTCTAAGGATTTGATAGGTTGGAGGATTTCCTGTCCCCTGACTGGAGAAAGGATCAGCGTGTCATGAGGTGTCATCATGATGCTGCCATTTACAATCTAGGGAAGAAACTCCCCTTTGGTTTTACTTAGAAAATCAATTGTTCATAACAAACATATTTCCATGGTGCACAACTTGTTCATAATACATATACACATCATAGATTATTTAAGGTACATTCTTGTCCAACTCTAATTTTCCTAAGAGCTTGGGTTCAGAAATGACAACTTATTCCCACTTTTTGTGGGTTTCCCAATATTGGTTCTGCACCAAATTTGATACATGCATGCATATCCTCCCTGGGCATATTACTGTAAGTTCTTATGTTCATAGCCACAAAACTGCAGCTGCAATATTAATAAATCCCGGGGTTTGGTCTCAGAACATCACACAGAATCCAGCTTAGTCTTAAATTGTGAGTGAATTTTTAATTTTAAGAATCCCAAAGTTTCTTATTTTTGGCAGCTTGGTACACTTTGTTATACACAATTTAATGAAACATATATTTGCTGGGCTACCTGAATCCACAATGGTTTGTCTCTGCCCCCAGAGCTGGCTCACTCAGAGCGTCACATGTCTTGTTTCTCACAGAGCAGTTGTTGACCAGTCACACCCAAATCAGCATATTCCTATTCATCCCAAAGCCCCCATTGTCTTGACTGAGAGCAATATGCCAGGGTGCCTTTGCTAGTTCCTGTTCAAACCAGTCTGTCAATCTCTTGGCCAAGGGCTGAAGGAAGCATCTTTTGTCCAGGGAAAAGGTGTGGAATCTGTTTGATCCCAGTGTGGGAAACTTTTTAACTCTGCAACCAATGTCTACAAATTGTTTTTTCTTACAATATAACCCACATTTTTAATACATACGTTAAACAATTGCTTCCTTCAAGTCATTTCAGAATATAGTTTTAAATTGTCTCCACCCCTTAGCAAGTCTTTCTTTGGCATAGTTTGGGGTTCCATGTTCAACTTTACAAAGAACTGGTTTTAAAATGCCGGCTTTCTGGTAGAGGTGAGCACCAGTATTGCACCCATTTTGACAGCTTTCTTTCCATCAGTATCTTTAAAAGGGGATTTTGCTCTAATAGCATATGATTCTTTGCTGACATTGTATTGATGTGGATTCTTGCAGTAGAGTAATGTGGAATACCCAACAAGAAGGTTGGATCTTTTGGTGGTTTTGTGAGCCATGATTTTAGCAATTCTTGGCAATCAAGAAAACAGATTTTTTTGGAAACTAGCTCTGTTTCTTTTGCAATCAGTATAGCTATTTCCAAGTGGTTTCAGGATACGTTGTGCGTAGCCCAATGGTGGTTTTCGGCAGTGGCCTCCTGTGCTCACCAAGATAGGCAAAGGTGGATGATGGCCTGTTTTTGAGGTTTTCACTGCGCATTTTCTGATGATTTTGAGGAAGCAGCATGCTTTCCAGTGGCCATTCTGATATTTCTGCTGCCATCAATGCCCAGTGGTGTTGCAGGGCTTGGATGAGTGGGTTGATGCATCCCACAGTTCTAATGCATGATTTATGCTCAGAGCTGCGGATCCTTTACAAACATGTGGTCATCCACATATCAGACACCAATCTCACCCTGCTATAAATATCTTAAATGCTTGCATTCAACAGGGCATGTTTCTCAACTTCCTAAAAACTGGATTAAACTGACTCCTAATCAAAAAACCCACATTGGACCTAGAGAATCTTTCATTATACTATCAAATTATTATCTTACTAATAAAATCACCAGGGGGCAGAAACTAACCAACTCCTTGACAGGTTTGTTCAACAATGGTTTTTCCATGACTACCAGTAAAGTTAATACCAATATGTAGACTGGAACCACAACCATATAGGTTATTGAGCATACACTCCAGATTATGGAAAAATACATCACTGGCTTCCGGATGTACACCATCTTTCTGACACACTTATCAAGGTAGATACCACTCTGTTGATCAAATTACAATCAGACGGAATCATATTCACTGGCGCAGTCCTTAGCTCTTTCACTTCCCCTGTATCAAATACACACTAATCAGTTCAAACTGGCAATTTCAGAGCTAACTACCTGCACTCCTATGCCGAGTTCCTCAGTGGACTTACTGTGATCGTACCTCACCCATCCAGATGTATTAGCGCAGCAGTATGCAGAAGACACAGTTAAATGTTAACATGAATTGTGCACAGGGAATATAACACTGCAGAGACTGCATCACAATCATACATACCAGGATGACAAATACATACCTGAAGCTCAATCCAACAAAAATAGAATATGTCCTACTAACTTGCACTCACAAGATTAGATAATCCAAGCATGGTTAAATGATGTGTAGATAGAATGGTTCACAGTGCAACTGGCCCCATTAGTGAAACTGGTGCATCCTTGAAAGCAAGCTATTATGTTGTCAACATATGCAAACAAACTCCAAACTACCCGGTCATAAATGTGTCTCCTTAAGAATATGAAATGTTTTCTTCCTCCAACACATTTTTAGTCCAGGGTTCAGACCCTTGGGATTTCACAACTGGATGGCAGCAATACCAATCTTGCTTGGGTTGCTACCTCACATCTTGGCCCCTAAATGTAGACAAGCAATCTCAATATGTTTAATCACAGGAATCAAACAGAAAGACAATATCTCTCCAAACCTAAGGCAAATGCTTTGTCTGGCCATTCCAGCAGGAAGACTGGTCAAGACATTATGCATCACATATAAGGCCATGAAGGTGCTTCTGACAGTTCTTTTTAAGGAATATTTTGGAGACAAATCCCTTCACTAACCTTGGGATGGCCATGCCCTGGCCTTAGACAGAGGTCCTACCTCCATCCTGTGCTTTGGTAGTGCATCCTTTTGTAACCCTACATTCATCAATGTCGAGTGGGCCATGGCTACCCAGATAGGTTTGCACTATACAAAACCAAATACATGCCCACAAACATACATGAAGATGACTCCTATATCACCTTCACAACATGAAAAGATTGCAACACACATGACACAACATTGGTATTTAAGAGAACTTAATTATTAATTAACAAAGATAGTATTTGGTGTGTAAAGATTCAGGTACATATTAATTAAGTTCATCAATACTACACAATATCGTGAAAGACTGGGCTTGCATTCAGGCTGAGATCAGTCTAATGTGTGTTCTCCAGGATCCTGCTCTCTCATTGGCATTCAGCACTCACTGAACATGGTTCGTGTATCCTTATCTAGATGTTGGCTCCTATGAAAAGCCTTCTTCGATCAAACTGGTGTTATGGCTGAGACTCTTTGGAGTACCCTGCCCAGCTTCACTAGGAGGATCAATATAAAGTAGAGGCATGTATCTGAAACTCAGACCTTGGAATTATTTAGGTCGTGGTCAAGACTCCCTGAAAGCATGCCACGAAACTCCAGGCTAGGCATTGTGACTTTGCTCTCCAAGGATAGACATCACTTCTGCATGCCTATGGTTGCTGAGTCAGCAGGACATGTCTGCAGGGGTGTCTTATGGTCCAGCCAGCAATGGACCACCTAGGTATTCCTCAGGAGCTTTTCCTGAAGGATGACATCAGGTATACCCTTCTCCAGAGAGTAGGACTTAAAAAATAAATGTTCAATTTGTTTTTTATCTTTGGGTACAAGAAACCCTCATTACTTCAAAGCAGGAAAAAGAAGAGTATGACTTGGTGTTAAAGATTGGCAGTTTATTATGAGGACATTAATGAGCTTGCAGTTCTGACATTGCATATGCCATATACCTTCTGTCTATGGGCTGTCCGCTCTTTCACCTGGTATCCATACAACTTGTTCACACACCTCCAGAATACCGACATTCTTTAAAAATACTTGACAGTGACACTTGCATTTATAAAAACAAAGGTGATTTTCAGAAAATATGTTATTAAACTCAGCACCCTATAAAATGATGGACTGCAGCAAAAGAAGACAAACATTGACAATGCCAACTGTTTGCGCTTTTGTATAGGCATGGGAACGGCACTTGCCAGAGCAGCCATAATGGTATTAACTGACCCTGGATGGTCGCAGGTGCAATATGGTGTGAGTACATGGGCATCTCATTTCTGTGTCTGGGAAATGCTTACTATTTATACTCAAGCTGAAACTGTTGGCTTTACCAATGCTTCTTTTTAACAGGATGTCAGTGAAGAATATGCAGTGCACTTAAAAATCGAGTGGCTGAAGGCAGACTTGGTGAGACATTTTTATTACAACTGAAGCACGTTTTCAACTCCAATTAAGTCATTCATTCTCAGAAAACTGCTTTGAAAAAACACTGGTAGGCACTTTGAGTGCATATTTTGATGGTAAGGCTCGATTAAAGCAAGCTCAAAGAGTTCCCACGAGGAAGTGTTTTCAGCGAGTAGAAGCAGGAACTGCGTGGAAATGGACATAGGGAATAGCATGGCCATGGACATTCAATGAGTGGGCACATAACACACAACACCTAGAGGCTGGGTGGCCCACCACATATGCTACTCCTCCTTAGTTGTACTTTAATGCAATAGTTTTGGCTTATAGGTGTGGCACGTGATACCAAATACCCCAAACTAAAAAAGGGTTATCGAAACATCCACCATACAAATATGAATTTTATGAAAAGTATGTGTATCGGTACAACACCAAGCATATCGTAAACGAATCAACTATGTCCATGTATAATATGCCACCTCATTTTAGAACAAAACCATGTCACCTTAGCACATATGCCTCTATAGAGTAGCCTGAGCTGCATACTTATCCTTTCTTCCTATTGAAACTGAATTCTGATTATGCTGTACTATATACAATATTAAACCAGGTGTAATGATCCACGCTTTCATTTTAAAGATGCTTTGTGTTCACCCCTTTATAGATGATCGCACGAATTCCTTTTAAGGATGAGTCCTGCATGAATGTGAGAATAAACTCCAGAGAACCTTTACAATTCTAAGAAGTTCAATGGTGTTCATTGTAGCATCAAGCCCGGTGCTCTCTTAGCAATAGGTGTTCTCCTGAGGTCAGAGTATGGAAAGAAGAAAAGGAACTGTCAAAGCAAAGGTCTAGCGCAAGCTTAAAAAGTCTGGACATTGTAAAGCCAGATAATCTTACAGCCACACAATTAATTTTGGTCCCATGGGCCCCTTTCTGCACGAAATAATGTAGCAGTCCTCGCAAACCTGCTGTACAATAAGAGGAACATTGAGGAACGGTGAGGAGTTGTCATTAGTAAAGGAAATGTCTTCTCGAGCGCCAGCCATGTTCACCTTTTTAGGATGTTCTCAGAGGCACATTTTTCAGTGCTGGCAGATCCCAAGGAATCCCCTTACAGTCAAAATAAAAACGTTGATTGCCTTTGGCAGATGAGTCGGCAAAGAAACCGCTGTGCAATACAATGCAATTCTTACATGTTGACCTGTAGTCTCAAAGGCCTCCACAAAGACATTTTAGATGAGCTGAAAAGAAGAAAAAAAAAGTTTGCCTTAGCTGCAGATCCTTTTCCATCAAATGAAGGGAAAGACCCCTTTAACCTTCAAAATATCGCACAAAGGAGATGTGGGAAGGAGTAAGAATAGCAGGACCCCTTTCAACTGTATTGATTGTGTACAGCTCTCCTGGTCATGTAAGGTCTGTCGAAACAATGGCCACTTAGCTGTGGATGATTGCCCGAGGCGTGTGTCTGCTATGGAAGCTTTGAAGAGTTCAGCTATTGTGCAATGTCTGACAGGTGCTATCTATCAGAGACACGTGATATGTAGTAAAAGTACCTTTAAACCGTGCGATCAATGTAGGTATTTTGTACGAATCATTATATCGAATAAAGTTCAAATGTACAGTGGAAAAGGTTCTAAAACGTGCTGGTGTGACACACATCATGGATGGAGTCACGGTTACTTCGATATGCCACTTCAAATATGACCGGCATGGGCTCGAGGTGGAAACACACCGGCTGCAAAAAGAAAAACAAAAGATTGACTGGTGAAGTGAGGCCGTAGCCGTTTCATTTTGCGCGTATTACATGCATACAGCATTTAAGAGATACCATGCCACATGTATTGTAGATGATGTAATATCAATTTGTAAAGTTTTTTATGAAACTAAAAAAATACATTTAAATAAAAAACAATTTTAGATAACATAACTTGGCATGTTCAGATACCCTTCGTTGGAATTGTATTTGTCGTCAATCTTTAGAATATCTAGACACGTAACATTTCACTAAGCGGCAACATAGCACCCATAACCACAGACAAATAATGATGAGTTGCTTAGAAGCCCGACGTGCCATTAACATTCTCTCCCCGAAATGTATATTGCATCTCAGTGATGTGGCCTTTACAAAATAGTTCAACTGATAAAATCCAAGATAACCAAATGGGTTAAAATCACCTGACCTTTCCCATTGGAACGATCTGGCAACAATGTAAGCTATGACCGGAGAAGAGATGCGGGTACAACTCCTAGAGCCAACACAAGTCAAAAGAAAGGAAGGCGGCACGTATATGTGAGATGGAGATACTGGTGCTTTAAAAGCCTCTCGTGACCCGGAAAGCTCCTAGAACAGGAGGGGGTGTGACAATAATGAACAGCGCATAAAACTTAAAAGGAGCTGAGACCCTAAAGAGTCGAAGATCCGACTCTCAGAGAGTAAGTCATCCCGACGGATTAATGAGAAACCTAACCATGGATAAGAAACCTGGCCTCTAATAAATAAATATACTTTGTAACACAGGGCCTATGTCCCTGAGTTATCAATATCACCATTTGTAGAGCACAACATTCGCTAAAATGTGGTTTGCGTTTTATAGTCTTTTATAGTCTTACTGGGGGTGAATGAATTCTGAGCAATTATATGAGAGTTCCAGCTCACGTAAAACAACAACATCGGGGTTGTCCACGTGGTTTTGTCGGGGGTACCATCTGATGCCCATTGCAAATGATTTGGTACTCCTGGCACTTCTATAGAGACACCATTGTTAGAGTTCAGATGGGGGAGTGTCAGGAAAACAAAGTAAACACCTGATAGGATATTTATAACACGCTTAATACCCAGAGGTTGCTAAGCGCGACCCTGGAATTGAACCTGTATTGCTGCGTGTTGTCTTGCTTCCACGTCGAGCACATTGCCGCTGAGCTATCCTCCCTACACCATCTTCCATAAATTGTCAGTAGTCTATTATTGGTTCTGGAGGTGCCCTATGCTAAACAAAAGGTGGGAGCTCCACTCACCAATCTCAATGAAGTACCCAAGAGTTTGTTAATTTAGTGAAAGGTGCGAGCGGGCCGGGCAGAGAGAGGAGCACCATCAGCGTTTTATCCCCCCATCCCTGTTCTTACTTCTACTGCATGCAGCTGGAGCCCATGCACAGTTAATTACTGCTCCCCATGCAACTGGGTGGAGGCCAAGTGAATAGTAAAAGGAGCTCCTGTTCATTCCCAAAGGCTGGGAAAGCTGTCAGTGGTAGGAATCGTGGGAGTGTTTGCAATTTTCCTTCCCCAGATATCTAGGGCATCCAGGTTTAGTAGGCAATTTAACACAACAACATCTCAGGGTCCTGGGTCAGACATGCTTCGTGGGGCCAGCAGGGCAGGACTTGAACTGTTCACATTAGGCTTTTCCTCTACAATGATGGCTCTACCTGGGATTAGAAAGCTTTTTTTGGGATCATATGGTAGTAATACCTGTCAGGGACAGTAAGGGTACGAGTGTCAAGATTGTATGAAAAATGGTTCTTGTGAGGGATTTCCAATTCCACTGGGTGTCTCCCAGATATGTTTACATTTCAGAAACTAAGGTAAATGGATTCTGACATGAAAGTCATATCTGCTATGCAATCAAACCTTCAGGCAGTGCTCTGTATTATATTAACTGATGCCAGTTGGTTCTACACAGATGGGTGTACAGTGATTGGGCGACTAACTGATATCACCAATATCTAAATATGAGAACCCCCGCCCCATGTATGTTTTCTGCTGTGTATCCTACTTGGCTTGCCAGAAGCCGTTAGGACACAGCACCTGGCATACAAGTATGCCCGGCAGGAATTTAGCACATGCAGAAAGTGTGCAACAGTTTGTCATGCTGGTTTCGATTTAAAATTGGAATCGTCCTTATGGGAACCACTTTACATTATACAGATATTTATAGACATCACCTTATAATCAAGTATATTCAGGTGAGGAAAAATATGTTGTGAAATTAAAAACAGTCAGCTCAAACTAAATGATTTTTAGTAGCACTAGGGTTACATTGTTTAAAAAAATGTCCCAGCCAATTGTTTACTTACGACCTGATAAAACCGGATGCAAACGTGCTAGCTGTCTATACATTACAAGGTATATTCCTGACCACATCAGAAAGACACATTTCCTGTTGGCCTATCCACAATTCAAGTTATTCTAAAGAACACACTGTCTTTTATGGGAATAAAAATGTGAATTCATTTAATGATGAACAAACATGCTTTGTTTAATGTGTAGATTCATGGGTATGATAGCAGGGCTACCATCTCTGTTCACTCAGGGACAGTACAAAAGAAAAGGTAAACCTATATTTTATTAAAAGTAGATAAACTGATTTTCGAAGATGTGTTCAATTAAAGAACCACTCTGCATTTACCCCTTTCCTACAGATAAACACATCTGCTGCAGGCTTCTGCTAGTGACCTCATACTTCGCATCCCTGTATATCAGGTAGATGATACTGTGACAAGGAAGAGTGAGGGAAGAGTGAATATGGATGACTAAAAAGTACTGACATGAGGAATAACAGGGCAATGAAGAGCCCTATGTGGGACCAATACAAACATGCTAGCTATCCAAGGCACGAGAGTCAAGCTGCCATGTAAACTGACAAAGCACTCTCCTCAGTGTCAGTCTAGCCTCATAGGAGCATCAAGCTGGGAAGCGAAGCCACACAGAAAGGATGCACTGCAAACCAGAATGCCTGGGATGGGAAAGAGGGGAACGAGAAGGCAAAGAAGAGCCAAGAATTAGCCGAAGGCTGGGGAACTCAGGAAGGCAGCCATCTGAGTGGTCCAGGAGGAACCCAATGTGCAAAGAGAAACCAGCGTGGTGGAGCCCCCGAAAGCCGAGAGCCCGGAGGAAGCCGGAGAAGCTTGCCAGTGTTGCCCATGACTGGAATACTTGTAGACCAAGGTGAAAGCTATGAAGAAGGGGTCCGAGAGGGCACTGGGATATCCCAGAGGCTATGGTTGGGAGGAAGAGCAAAACCATTTTCCATGTCCCAGTGGGACAAAACAGAGAGCTCAAATAAGGACACATTGGGAGAGAGAGCACGCCAGAGAGACCCGAAGAAAAGCTTGGCAGGATAGTGCACCGGGCTTAATTAAGATACACTATAAAGCTGAGAAAGAGGACTGGGACTCGAACATTCAGAAACTGAGAGAATTGTGCATGGCAGATAACACCTGGAAGGTTAGTGAACCAGGCCTAAATAAGATACATTTCAAAGCTGAGAAAGGGGTCTGGGACCCACATAATGAGAAGGGAAGATCAAACGATGAGAATGCTATACTTTGGCAAAAGACAGAAGAGAAGATCAGGAGAAGAGAAAGAGATCCTTTCACACAAATTAAGAGAAAACCAGGGGAAGAAAAAGAGATCCTTTGGCACAAGTTAAGAGAGGACCAGAGGAAGGAAGATATCCTTTGGTAGAAATCCAGACAATTTTGAAGCTATTGAAAGACAGCCTAAGACAGACTTCGGGAAGGGAGATAACTCACCAATGTTGTTTTTAGAACTATATGCAAATCACCTAAGAAAGTCTGGGGAGAGAGAGACTTCCTCGCCATTGGTGTGCAACAAAACAGAAAAGCCTACTCACGGCTAGGGGAAGAAGAATATTCCTGCATTATTCATGAACTTCCTAAAGTAATCCCAAAGGAGGGAGTCATCCTGTTGGAGTCAGGGTTCAGCCTATTGTTACGCTCACCTGGTATCCACGGGGATGCCACCCAGCCCTGGTTGGATGATTTGCACTCTCAAACCCTCTCCCGGACCCTTAGTAAAGCCTCTGGTTAAAGATGGGTCTGCAATATAGGAGATCTGGATTCAATACCAGATTGTCTTTATGTTTTCCCACCTCCCTTGGCCTCAACTCCTTCCTTTCCCTTGGGCCCTCTCCTCACCTTAATATTGTGAAAGGTGGATTCCCTGTCCTGCTCCTCGTGGCAGGGGCGCATAGATGTGGGGGGCGAGCAGCGACCAAGTTACTTCACTGGTGCAAGCCCCCCTGTGGGAATCCAGGCCTGCTGCGACTCCATAGGTTTGCTGCTTTAATAATGTCTTGCTTCTTTCCTTTTAGGTATGGAAAGGTAATTTGGTGTGTTTGAAGATGAGAATGGGCCGGTAGGTGAAAGCGCGGTGTGCGCAATGCTGTCCGGTGAGTAATGTGCAATGTGCAGCGCTGTTTCGCCCTTTATATTGCTAACCTGTGTCTTTTCTCTCCTTGCAGGTTGCAATGTTCCTCGCCGAGCGCTGTAATGTTCCAGCAATGATTTTACTGACCAGGAGATGACTACCCAGGTAAGAATTGTGTGGCTTTCTTCATTCGGGAGGAAACGTGAGTAAACGCTTACTAATACTGTCTTTCTTTCTGCTCTTTCCAGGTTATGGTATTCCAGGATGCATGCGGTGCCGAATGATGCAGTTCGTACCTTCAGGTGAGTGGAACTGAAGTCGGCGATGGATTGAAGACAGGATACTGTTCCAGGTAAGTTTAGTAGTGTTCTTTCTCTCTCTGCAGGTCCTTGGTTTCAGGTAAACTGGCATCAAAGAACTAGACACTGCCCACAGCAGAATAACGCAAAGCATGTTCTGCTGTTTGGGTGCAGTTTAAATAGTCTCAGGTAAAGAAGTCCCGGTAAAATAGTCCCAGGCCTGCCACACCCAAAGTAGTCCAGGTAAAGTAGCCCCAGGCCTTCCACACCCAAAAGACTACACCGTATAGCTCTGTTCCTTGTAACTGAGCTATGTGTGTGCCTCCATGTTGGCTGAACCCCCCAAAGTTAAATAGTCCCAAGTAAATAGTCCCATTCTAAAGTTGGTCTTCAAGATGGTTATGAGCCTGGCGCCAAAGGCGCCAGGACTGACTCCAAGAGAGTCTTGGATGAGGATTTAAGGCCTTTGACTTGGCCCTAACTGGAAGGCTGACTTGCCAGTGAGGGCCAGGGGCAAGGGTCATGAAAGCTACTTTATATATTTCTTTTGAAGTGTAAGGGATGGACATAGGTTTGGGACATAGGACAGGACAGTGGACTATTTGTTTTTGATGGACATTCTGACGCCATCCTTTGTTTTGTTTCAGACTGGGAAACCTCTCTTAGTTATAGGGACATGTACTTCCTTATTTTATATTAAATACAAGTCTTTGCCAAAAAGCATGCCACCTTTGATATCTGTGTCTACTTCTGCACCTTTAAAACTGCCAACAGAGGCCTAGAAAATCTCTTGGAATCATGCTGCCCATAGTTACACTTTGTGCATGATGAAGCTACCCATAGTGAGCGATGACTGTCCATTGACGGCGTGAGACAGCTGCCTAAGAGTAGGCACAGTTGTGCCACTCTCTCTCATGCCATGGGAGGACAAAGTCAGCACTATCCTCCACATGTCTGGTGTACCCACAGGCCCTTTAAGATGAGGTAACAGTATCTGAGATGGATGGGGACACAGATCTTACTCTAACATCAATAATCAGACCAACTCGGGAAGTTGGCAAAACACAACTGTTCTAATTGCAATTGTCTAATATAGGTGTACAAGGGGCATCAACGGATGCCGCACAAGCATACCTCTCAATGATTCACATAATAAACACAGCTTTATAACAAAATGTCATCATCAATGACATCACACTATGAGGCAAAGTGAGAAAACCTACGTGGAGTTGTGATAGGCTTAAGGGGAACATCTAAGTATACTTTCTATATAGGGACGGATTGTGATTGGGTCAGGTGGATAACTAAGCCCACCACTAGCGCAAGTCATCGTCCGTGTCATACTAATACACATTGTTTAATTGGCTTTGGCTTTCAAACTATAGGGATATTTGCTACTTGGCCCTCTACGATTGGTTGGCATGCTTCTACTCTTCTGGAATATTCCACTCGCTAGCAGCACGCCAGCTTGTACCCCAGGTGCTGGAGGGGTGGACTTGACCATACCTCCCCATCCAATTAGCCCAACATCCATCATCACTCCTACTGTCTGCCATTCAATTAGCTCTTTGAACTCGGCCTTGCAAAGGATCACTGTGCCCAAGAATAAACGGGATTGCGAGCATGGCCTTATCTTCTGGTCTCGGCATAGCTTGTCCAAAGTCTATTTTCATCTGACCATGTGACAGGAGACCATATTTTGACCTCTTTTGTTGTATTAATTAATAAAACCTGGCACTTCTAGTGTTTTTCCGTTGCACCTCAACAGGAGCCCATCTTGCTTCTCACGTTCATTGTATTGCCTCAAATAGATAACCAGTTTCTTGTGATTTGTGATGTCATCTTTGATGTCGTGGGTGTTAGTCTTAGCAGTGCACGGTGGTGGCTCGAGTTATGGTTGCTTAGCTTACCATAACTGGCGAATTTCAGGGGTTTTTCGGTTTTACTTGGAACCATAACGTCCCTTTCACAAAGTTTTTTCACTGAATTTCATAGGTTGTTAGTAGCGCAACTTAACCATAACGTCCCGTTAACGTTTTTTTACTGAATTTCATAGGTTTTTAGTAGCGCAACGTCACCATAAATTCCCTTTAACACATTTTTTTATTAGCACGCAGACAATATACAAAGATGGAGTGTAAAAGCACTTTTTCAGAGATGGCTTTACACAGAATGTTGCAAAGTAAGAATTTATGGTCGTTCACAGTGAAGGTCAGCTGCTTCCATTTTTTGCTCGCGTGCCGGAGTGGCCCATGACTCGCACTATAAGGTTCTATTGTTTTTTGACCTTGACAGATAGGGCTCGTGCTAAAAGACTTCTTTTGAAGGAGGGTTGCAAAAACGTAAGACACGATAAGGATGACATTTCTGAAACGAAACCACTTTTATATATTATATCACTATGAGAAAGATTGTTGGCACAGACGGAGGCGTATTTTGGGACTGCATTACGCATAGACAATGGAAAATGCCAATATAATGTAAGTAGCCCTTTAGATTATTTCATACCAGAATATAATAACAATAGCGTGGCATTAAAGCTCGGTTAAGTTGTACTTGTTCGTTCAATGTGGCATATTGTTTTGTACCGTGCGCTATCACCGCCGAAGTGGTCCCCTGTCGCTTAGAGGGCTCTGAAAAAGGCAGAGAAGAGAGGGTGGGTTAATGGGAATAAGTTAACATACTCCGTTGCACTATCCTCGCTAGCAAATAGTTTAACGCCCTAATAAATAAAATGAATATTTTTAATGAAGATCGGCTGGTGATACTAATTTATGTTTTTTAAAACAGGCACATTCTTCCCTACTGTCAATGCCACGATTTTCAGACCCCAGCCGATGGTTTTTTTAACTTTCCAGGTGCAGCTCCATGTAAGCAACTTCATGACCCTCACCATTTTATGGGACAATCACCAAGGACCAATATGCCCTTACACGGTACTAGCGGCTAGAAGCAACATACCAACCATTATGGTGGTCTAATGCCTCGTTGTTGGAGCAGGCTTCCGATTATCAGTGCTTCTTTTATCATAAACCAACAGCGTCTGTACCGCAAAGGAACAGCGCGCGGCTCAAGATGAACTTTTGCGGATCGACAGCAAAGACAAATGCAAATTGCTGAATATTCTCTAAAGATTTGATGTCAAATAAATGTACTTTACGAAATGTAGAATCTTGCTGTCTGCTTTTAAATCACAGTTTCATATTCCGAATTGTTGCGCGCTGTGTTGTGAGATGATGTGTGTTGTTTTCCGGGTTCTGTGTAAAGTCGCGTAGGACTGGAGACGACTGGGCGCGTTTGGCTACGTACCCTGTAACCTCACGGAGAGAGGCGGGGAATATGAATGCTTTGATAATGTCAGGCTTAGGGGCAGGAGATATGATTTAGTGTCGCAAAAGCAGGTCAGCCAGGTCGATGGGGCAAGTGATAGGATTATCAAATAATGTCGGCACACAGCAGCCTGATTTATCGTTTGTTTAGTGGACAAAAAGTCGGGTAAGGCCCATAAGAAATTGTAATATCAGCCGACATAAGGAGGGTTCTTAGAACACTTTCAACCTGA
Source organism: Ambystoma mexicanum (assembly GCF_040938575.1). Classification (NCBI taxonomy): domain Eukaryota; kingdom Metazoa; phylum Chordata; class Amphibia; order Caudata; family Ambystomatidae; genus Ambystoma; species Ambystoma mexicanum. Next base: position 473,770,365 of record NC_090933.1, read on the forward strand.
CAACGAACAATACGAACAGCGTTCTCAGAACACCCCCATTTTGTTTAATAGCAAACATTTCGGGACACCGCGAGTGTTCTTAGAACACATTCAACTTGCCAGAGTACAATACGGACAGCGTCCTCAGGACACCCGCATTTTGTCTATGTACGAACATTGAAGGATACCGCGAGTGTTCGCAGACAAATCGAACACAACAAAAGTGTCTAGCACATAAAAAAACAAAACATTGAACCTATCTCATACTCCCCCACCCTCCCCAAAACACTCTTACACACCAACACACTCCACTAAAAACAATTTTGAATCTAAGTTTCACCGCGCTGTCCGCGGGCATTGGCGAATGCAAGATGGCGGGTGCCACAGAAAATCTGAACCGCTCCACGCCCCACGCCGTCCAATCAGCGAACATGTCGCATGTCCGCAGACATCACCCAAGCCGCTCGGCCAATCGGGGCGCTGTCCGCGGAGCGAACCGGGAAGTCCATCCGCCGAGCGAACGGAGATATCACAATTTTTTTTGCCTTACGTTTTGGTCATTTTAAAAAAAACTACTGGACGGATTTACACCAAATTTTCAAAAGCACGCTTTCGGGACCAAGCCCCCACTCGTGTCACAAATTTGGTGTAAATCTGTCCAGCGGTTTGGGCTGTAGGCATGCGCAAAGTTTTTTCCCATTATGTCTATGGGAAAACAACACAAGTTTTGGGACCCCCCTATATCTTTGCCCCCCCTTGACCAAACCTCTCCAGACTTTGCGAAATAATTCAGAGTGGGCCATATACTTCTTTTGCGAAGTTTGGTGAGGATTCGTCCAGGGGGAGCGAAGTTATAAGCCGCCCAAAAAGTGTTCTTCCTATGGAAACACCAACTTAACCATAACTACATGGCCACTACGGTGGTCATGTAATGTATATATATTCAATGAAAAAACTTTGTTAAAAGGATGTAATGGTTAAGTTGCACTATGGGAAATTATTTGTGATGTCATCTTTGATGTCCTGGGTGTTAGTCTTAGCAGTGCACGGTGGTGGCGCAAGTTATGGTTGTTTAGCTTACCATAACTGAGAAAAGAAGAAGAAAAATATATCAATGATTACAATGCAATCATTGCCCACTTATGGAATGCAAACATAGATGTGCAGTACATTGCAGACAAATCTACTGCAGTTGCACAATATGTTACAGCATACTTAACCAAATCAGAAAAGACAGAGTCCAAGACCTCTGGAATGACCTGTCATCAGATAAAACAGTGTCTCAGAAATTATACAGCTTGGGCATAAAAATGCTGTCCCATAGAGAATGTGGATCCTATGAAGCAGCTGATCGATTAACTGGTACTGCATTGTATGGTAAATCTGCAAATATAGTATGGCTAAGTCTTGGTCCAGCTAATTCTAGAAAAAGAGTTCTAAAATCATATGAAGATATAGAAACAATAGCCAAACATGATCCCAACAGCCAAGACATTTTAAAAAACAATTTATTGGACACATACTACCCAAACAGGAGTACCACTTTGGAAACCATGTGTCTATACCACATACCACAAAACTACACATACAAAAATAATATAAAACCTGATGAACAAAACCATAAATACAAAGTGACAAACGGTGAAGGCAGCTTAGTAAAACTCACCAAACCAAATTTAATTAATCATATCAAATTGTCATTAAAGACTCCTCAACATAAAGAAGTATATTACATGTCCCTGCTACAACTCTTTAAACCATGGAGAAAAGAAGAAGAAATACCAGATAACTATGACTCATATGAAGATGCTTTCAAAGCAAATGAAAGCAGTATAACTGATGTAAACTTTGCACAGTACAAAACAATGTTGCACAATGAACAGCAACACGAAGAAGAACTCCAGGCCCAACTAGATAAGGACACTCCTAACAGTAGTCAACCTTCTGTCATAGGAAGCCAAGAACCACTGGGAGACCCACTAATAACAAATGAGGCAGAATTAGCTATGATAGAAGTAGAAAACACCATGTGTCAGTATGAAGATAAAGAAGACTTAACTATACTACAATCAAAGCTAAACAATGAGCAACGTAGCATTTTTCAAGAAGTAACAAAAGAAATTGCACATGGTGTACAACATGAAAACAAAGAATGCACCTGCCAAAATTACAAACCTATACTATTGTATGTCAGTGGTGAAGCTCGTTCTAGCAAAACATTCCTAATCAAAATCATCAGTAAGTTCCTTCAACAATTGACAAACAACAAACTGTCAGCTGTTGTCACTGCCCCCACAGGTTTAGCTGCCTACAACATAGGTGGTGTCACTTTACACCGATTACTACTCCTGCCAGTAGAACACCAAAACAAATTAGATTATTACAAACTTTCTGCAGAGGCTGCAATGGAATTACGCAAAGTATTGAAACAAATGAAAATGCTACTAATAGATGAAGTGAGCATGGTGTCCAACCTAATGTTGGCTTTGATTCACCTCAGATTACAAGAAGTACTCAAAACAAACTATGAAGAGCTCTTTGCAGGAAAACACATATTGTTTTCGGAGATCTTCTTCAATTGACACCAGTAAAAGGTGAGCCTATTTTTAAAACATTAGGACACAAACTCTGCTGTAAAACTGTTGGCAGCATTGAAATGTCACCCTTTGGCAACATTTCCAATACAGAGAATTAACAGAAAACATGCGGCAATCTGCAGATCTCACTTATGCCAACATCTTAAAAAGTATCAGAGTTGGTATACTTTCTAAAGAAGGAGAAGCAATATTGAAAACCCGGCACATTCATGCACTTTATGGTGATAATGCATGTGCTACAGATGTTATGGAACAATTAGCCCACAAAAATGTCAATTGTATGGCCTAAATGCCAACTCTTGCAAGCTGTTTCAAATTCAATGAAATAATGTTAAGTAAAGAAATGCAACCAATAATGGAAATTAGCGCCACAGACAAACTAGATGTACATGGAATGACACTACCCATGTCTAATCAAGCCACAACAAGACTAAATAGTTTAGAAAAATCAATCTCAAACACAGCAGGCTTGGAAAAGATATTAAAATTATCCTTAAATTGCAGAGTAATGCTGAAACGTGACCTTGACATGGACCAAAGACTAGTTAATGGAGCACTGGGTACAGTTGTTGGCTTTCAAACATACCCACGTGACAACAAAATTCAGTTTGTCAATATTCTCTTTGACAAACTTTCAGAAGTAAAAAGAATAGGACGCTCAACAGCTCTATTCCTTCTCTTCAAAGACATGTATGTACGCAGAGAATAATTTTCTCTAACTCTTGCATACGCACTCACCATTCATAAATAACAAGGTCTTACCCTAGACAAAGCAATGATAGAGATTGGTAACAGAGTCTTTAAAGAAGGCATGAGCTACGTAGCACTATCACGCTAATGTACACTTGACGGTCTATTTCTAACCAACTTTGATGGAAGTAAAATAAACGCTGATATTCCTTGCATTTTAGAATACAATAGACTTTGCCCACTATACACCCCCCATCTAAACACATATTCTGTTCCACAAAAAGTAAAATGTTCAAAAAGAAAAATAAATCAAACAGAAATGCAACAGGATGTGACTGCAAATCTTCCAAAGAGAGTAAAAGAAAGTAATACTTCATCAAGTACCACAAGCAAAAAAGAATCAATTAGGGAAAGTAAACCAGGTACTTCTTCAAATAAGGAAGACAAACTCCAAAAAAAGCAGTCAGATACAGAACTACCTGCTCCATTTAAACTCTCAAATATAGTTGGTGTAAGTTGCTACGCAAATGTAGCAATTAATATTCTATTTCAATTGCCACCAATTGTTGACAACATTTACTTACACAGGATAGACCCATTGTGTTTGCAAATGTTAGTACTTCACAGAAACGCAACACATAATCCTGACAACCCGTATAGTGTTCATGGAATAAGACAACAATTGGACTTCTGTGCTGGAATGATGAAATTCACTATAAACTCACAGGAAGATCCACAAGAATGTCTAATGTACTTACTATTAGTACTGGAAAACAAAAACATACATATACATGAAATCTTCCAGATTTCATACATGTGGAAACATACATGCACTCTCTGCAACAATGTGACACAAGAACAAATCCCCAATGAACGCTTTGTCTATATATCAATACCTAATTGTGAATCCGTTCCATTTCAGCAACTTGTACAAAATGCAAACCATGGTAGATTATGTTCGACCTGCAATTCAGATAATCGCTCCACGTTAGTAATACAAACACATAGTAAATACATAATACTAATGCTTCTACGTTACAATGCAGATGGTACCAAAAACCACTGCAAGCTGACTGGCTTCACACATGGTCAAATATCACTGGGTAGGAAAACCTTCACAACAATAGGTATAATCTACCACGCAGGAGCCACAACCAATTCAGGGCACTACACTGCATATATAAAAAAGAAATGTGGATGGTTTGAATGTAATGATAGTACCATTACTCTAAAGCAGAGATTACCAGCACATCTTACAAATGCTTATTTAATATTCTTAAAACCAAATATTTATAACTAAACTGTACTTAAACCTTAAGTACACTTGTAGTAAAAAAAAAATAAACTGTCACAATATTCCAAAAGCTATCTAACTGCCCAAAGATGCTACAACAACTATTCAGATAAACTAATACCACTCAAATATAGAAAAAAACAGACAGTTAAAATACGCCAAGTGGTATCTAACTGTACCAAAATTTAGAAATATCCAAACAGATAAATCAATACTACGAAATTATATAAAAACATAAACAGTTAGAATACGCCTACTGGTATCTAACTGCTCCAAAATTTTACAATATCCAAACAAATTCCTAATATCTTAATGCTCCCAAAAACTGGAACAATCCAATGTATAAAGCATTAGCCAGAAACTACAAGTAAACACTGAAAACAAACAAACAAATAAACTGTAGCGTAACAGAAAAAGTTTTTTTTTTTAATCCAACATGGATTTTTTTTCTCCCACAGACCCAATGATTTTAGCAACAAACACAGAAACTGAGCAAATTACACAGTACTCTGGTTTGTCATCTACTAAATATGAGGGTCAAAAAAAAAAGAAGAAAATGTTGATTGTACAATGTAATAAGTCTTTATAAAATACTAATAGTAACATGCTATTTTCTTTTATCACAGAAATGAACAAGAAAAACATGGACTCCCGTTACTAAATCAAATAGTAAGTATAACATGAGAAATACAACTATCGCAGCATATCACACCCATACTGGCTTATAACAATGTTCCTTATAAATTTGTTTTTGACCCAAAGTTATAAGCCACTATGAGTGTGATATGCTGCGGTACTTGTGGCCAGAGCATAGACTCTTGGGTGCATGGCATATGAGTGTGATATGCTGTGGTGGTTGTGGCCAGGGCATAGAGTCTTGGGTGCATGGCCAAACGGCCATGCACCCAAAATTCTATACCCTGGCCACAACCACCGCAGCATATCAAACCCATAGATTCAAGCATTGCAACCATTTTAATGTCCGTGGACACAAGGAAGATCCTAGAACACATTAAACTTGCCAGAGGACAATACTTACAATACTTACAGCGTCCTCAGGACACCCCTATTTTCTTTATGTACGAATATTTCAGGACACCGCGAGTGTTCTTAGAACACTTTCAGCTTGACAACGAACAATACAGACAACGTCTTCAGGATACCCCCTACGAACATTCCAGGACCCCACAAGTCTTCTTAGAACACTTTCAACTTGACACCAAATCCATTCTGTTTATTTATGAACATTTCAGAACCACTGTGTTGTCCGCAGACAAATCGAACACAACAAAAGAGTCTAGCACATACAAAAATACAACATTGCACATATCTCTTACTCCCCAAACACTCTTACACACCAACACACTCCACTAAATACAATTTTTAAACCAAGTTTCACCTCGCTGTCCGCAGTCGTCCGCGAATGCAAGATGTCGGGTGCCACCAAAAATTCGACGCGCTCCACGCCCCCCGCCGTCCAATCAGCTAACACGTGGAATGTCCGCAAACATCGCGCAAGCCGCTCGGCCAATCAGTGCACAGTCTGCGGAGCGAACCGGGAAGTCCGTCTGCGGACCGAACTCAGATATCACTCATTTTTTTGCCTTACATTTTGGGCATTTTAAAAAAAACTACTGGACGGGTTTACACCGGATTTGCAAAAGCATGCTTTTGGGACAAAGCCCCCGCTCCTGCCGCAAATTTGGTGTAAATCCGTCCAGCGGTTTGGGCTGTAGGCGTGCGCAAAGTTTTTTCCCATTATGTCTATGGGAAAAAACAAAAGTTTTGGGACCCCCCCTATAACTTTGCCCCCCCTGGACCAAAACAATTTAGAGTGGGCCATATACTTTTTTTGCAAAGTTTGGTGAGGATTCGTCCAGAGCGAGCGAAATTATAAGCCACCCAAGAAATGCTCTTCCTATGGAAACACCAACTTAACCATAGCTACCGCGTCCATGTAATATTGGCGGCACTGTCTGCAGTTTATTCACTACATATAGCCAGCCTTATGATTGCTTAGTCTACTTGCGTTAGTGAATCTGTACAATTATAAACAAGCTTTGCATTTTCTTCAGTGCTCTCCACACGTGCAATCTTTCTTTTGCTCATAAATTTTGCTCAATTCTTTACTTCGCCATCAGATTATATAAGGACTATGTACTCTCTTCATTGTCATCTCTCATGGGTGTGTCATTTCTGCTTCATGTGACATCACCAGTCTTCTCTTTTACTCATCTTCACACTTCTTCTGGAATTTCCTTCAGAAGACTGTAATTTCTTTGCGGGTACATTATTTAAGGTTTGCTCAATGGATACCTTGTTTCAGGGACTCTTTGCAATATAGGCACAATTATTGGCCTTGCACATGTTGCAATTTTCTGTTGCCAACATATAGGCAAAATGGGGGAGGCACTTGGCTCCTCCTCTACACTCCCCCCTTGGTTGATTCATCCACCAACCGCTCATCAGTCTTCACATCTAGACATCCTTGTCTGAAAAAGTGCTTCTTTGGAGTTCATATCTTCATTACTCATTTCAGAGATCCTGCTGATTTTACATGCTCATTAAGGTCATGAGACTACATTGTCCATTCAGCTGCAGTAGATCCATCTTCCCACATACTTCTTATGGTTTCTTGGATACAGGAACGTTATTCCCTCATGTGCATGGACACTGGCTTCTATATACTTTTTGATTTCTTCATCAGTCAGCTCTTGGGGTCCAAACCCTGACTCGACATTGATCATGATCTTAATTCCTGTTGCTTTCTTTGCTGTCTTCTTGCACTTTGTGATTATTAGTATGATCACACAGAATCCAAACATGATCATTACTAACAGAGCTCTGAGAAACTTGAATATATTCACCATCCATTGTGGAACTCATGAGAAGATAGACACAAACCAGCTGTCACCTGCAATATCTTCTATTTCATCTTCCATTTTGATGTACAATTTCGTCAGCATCGTTGTGGCATTTGTTAAGGTCCCACTCTCCTCATCATGACAAGGTGTGAATGTGCAACATGATTCTCCAATTTTGGCACAAACACCTCCATCCATGGCTGCAATCATGTTCAGGACATATATATATACTGAAGAGTCATCAGACTTATGGCTCTCAATTCTTCCTTGATAGAGTTGAATCCCTTTATGGTCATACTGATCATCTGCAGGATCTCACAGTGAGTGATTTGCAACCACTTTACATTCGCCATCGTCTGGATCTCTGGCATGAAGATAGTCGTGAATACTGCAGCAGTCTGACTGAACAACCTTTGTTCATATAGAAGTAAAAGCTTCTATCAATTTAGCTGAGAAGTAGTTCACCATCTTGGTTCGATTGAGGAAGTGAACTGATCTCCTCTTTCTCAGGTGAGCATCTGCCTTTGGAAACTCTCCAATGTTCAGGTCACTCTTCGGAATCACCAATGCTGGAACATGGACAAGTACAACAGAACACAGCCCCCCCCAGTCTTTGCACAACTTCATGTATGCTCTGGATCCACATGCCCAGTAGTGGTCCATTATCACTACTCTCCATTCCTGGTACATCAAAGATTCAACCACACTGCTGGTTCTCTACAATTTTTCCTGTCGCATTGTTTGTGAAGCATATTTCTGCACTGGCCAGAGGCACTATCTGCAACGGGCCTCCTTTGTCTCGGCCCATGTCAGCATCTTTGCAAGCTTCCACCAGAGAGATTTGCATCCCTTTTCCACACAATCTACAACTGGTTTGTGATGTCCTGTTACTGCCATTGCTCTGCATAGAACTAGGCCTTCTTCCCATCCATCTGGAGAAAATACTGTTCTCCAGATTTGGATCTGGCCTCTTTCCTTGCGTCTTTGTATTTCTTCATCACTTTTTCCTTGGAGCTGACCATTCAGTCACCCATACCAAGGATACTGTTCAACCCTGGAACTGACCAAGGGAGGGAGAGCAAGGGAGTGAGGAAATTAGTTTTCTGGACCTCTATTTCTATAGTTATGAATATCTTGGACTTTCCCAAAGCAAATGGTAGGAGAGCACACACATAGCAACTCTCCTCAGGGGTTCTTTGTCCCACCTGCTTCATGTGCTGATACCACATGTTATTCCCCAAACGTGATGTACTGCCCATATAATTATTTAATTCATAATCATCTTCCCTTGTACTTCTCTTGTGTCTCCCTCTTGCAAGGTGAGTTTTCACATAATGGTCATGGAGTATATTGAACATGGACCTTCTTTCAGGGGGAATCAGAAGAACACTTGTCAGAGAACTGGGTGTCTTTACATATGTCACTAGTGTAGGAATAATCACACATGACCTTTGTCTCTTTGCAACAGATAATTCTGTATAAGTCACTGGAGTGGGAAGAATCAAGGGTACTCCTACCTTTTTGGGACCAATGAAGTAGACATTATCAAAAACAGAAAAACAATATTAAATGCTGAGCACAAGTATATAATGCAGCAATACATCAGTCCCCACCACTTCCAATTCTCCACACATCATAGAGTTTGCTCATTTTTTGGAACTGTGTTATTCCAACAGTCCACATTGTGCCTGTGTACTACTTTTAAGGAAGTAAGAAACCTTTGTAATCAAGCAACCTCGTTAGATGCTCTGGGAGTTGCAGGATCTGTTCAATTATCGCTGCAAGTAACCTTCTAATCGCAGGGCCATTTTTAGTATCTTGCAGGAGCACAAAAATATTAGTACTACACCAAACAAGAACAGGATAGGCTTGAAGTATGGATATAAATACAGTGAGAAATAGTCTATGGGCATTGACATCTGATAAAGCCATGAGGTTTAACTAAAGAGAAACTCAGTGAGGAATGAATTGGGAAACTGCTCCATTTTCCAATCATCAAACTCAAAATTGAAATCTGGAATTTTTAGCACATCAACCCTTTCTAAAGTCCAATTCAAAGATTCTTGCGTATCCAGAATGTTGGCTTTTGCACTCCTGCTAAAATATCTATAAAGAGTGTCCGGGCGAGCCACCTTCCAAATGCACACTTGCATTTATTTAATCAGCAATCTTAGCAACCTTCTTCCTCGTCATCGATTGAGTCTGCACGTGCTGAACTACTTCTTCTTGTCTTGCTTCCGAATCAGTGGGTGGGAGTGCATCGGTCTCACCAGCATATGGCTTTGCGTCACCCAGGTGTATAAAGACGCACCTTTCCTGGATTTTTACTGCTGAGGGAGTGACATTCTCTACTATGAAGGGTCCACTAAAACTGTGCTCGTGCCACCTTGTGAAGTTGCGCACTAGCACTGGGTCTCCAATAAATATTTTGGACACAGGTAATAGTTGTTTACATATGGTTGCTTAATGGTCTTCATCTGTGTCCTTGCTCTTCAGTTGATCTGAAATGACAGAGATACCAGCGGTCATACATGTCAAATAAGTATGTAACTAATTTCCTAAGAATTTTGCAGTCATCTGAGCATCACTTCTGCTCCTCGACGGAGGAGACACGCGTGTTCTCATTCGCTTGCCTGTCACTAGCTCGTGGGGTGTGAGGTGGTGGTCTGACCCAGGCTCATTTCTCAATGCATATATTGCAAGGTGCAGGCAATATAGCCATCCCTTCTTCAATAATAACTTTAATTTAGCAATTCTGTCCTTGAGAAAACCGTTGAGTCTCTCAAATATCCCGTTTGTGTGTGTGTGATAAGCAGAATAAAACTAGTGTTTTCTGCTCAGCAATACGCTAATCTGTTCAAATACTTAATTAATTGTCGTATCTCAGCACCTCATGTACTCCCCATCTGGGAAATACTTCCCGGCCTAAAAACTTCACAGCGCAAGTGGTATCAGGGTGTGTACATGGACCTGCTTCGATCCATCGCGAAAAGGGGCTCACCACCACTATCACTGTATCCACTACATACTTGCAGCACATCAATATTCAATGTGTAAATTCTGAAAAGGACCATTCAGTCCAGGAATCACTCATCTGATTGTTTGCAGCGAGTGCCCACTGGTAAACGTTTCACATACGATGCAATTTACGACATAAGTCAGGTTCTAACAGGTTCAGTACAAGCCAGTCTTTCGCAATATCTGCTGCAAGGCTTTCCTTAGTTACATGCGCAGGGTAGTGCAGCTGTTTCAGCGCTACCCTTAACAATGCTAAAGGCATCATCTGCTTTCTAGTGCTGTCCTGTCGCGATAATGCTTCAGAGGAGGATAAAGAACACCCCCTCCGTGTCCACAGTTCTTGCTGTTTGTGTGGCACACTGCCTTGAACCTCCATCAATTTTGTTCTTGACAAATGATTAAACCTTTCATTTACAATCATAATTGTGACTACTTTCTCTTTTACATTCGGAGTATCAAAACTTGAAAGATCTCGTGAATATGCAACCCTTTTGGACTCTTCGTCTGCGGCTTCATTCCCGCGAGACATAAATTCAGTTTGATTTGTGCTGCATACTTAACTATTGTGATAGCTACTGGGAGTTGTAGTGCCTTGATAAGCCCATTCAATAATGTTGCATGTTGCACTGGAGTGCCGTCCACTCATAGGTAGCCCCTCCTTTTCCAAAGTGCTAGCCCTTTGTGCACTGTTGACGTCACATAGACGGAGTAATTGTACACTGTCACTTCCTGCCCTGTGTGTTTTTCAAGCACGACAATAAGTGCCACTAATTCTGCTGCTTGTGCCGTGAAGTGAGACCATAGTCTTGCACGTGCTACAACTTCAAATTCCCCATTAGCTCTGTGCCTTAACACAGCTGAACCTGAATGCCTTTCCCCATCAGTTTGAACGATTTGTGAAGACCCATCAATAAAGAGAACCTCCCCTATTGCTAGTGCATTCTCCTTACCCTTGGAATATCATCATAGAACTCATAGTTGGAGCAATCATGCACCTGCTCACCCTCTGCCACAGGCTCAGCTACAAACATGGCAGGGTTCACTATTTTACACCTGACTATTTTGATTGCTGGATTCAATATAACCACTTCATATGTGGAAGCCCTCTGAGATGTCAATGTACCCTCAGGTTTCTCCAAAATGGCAAACAATTCATGCTCAACAAACAACATCATAGAACACCCCATCACAGTGCTGTTAGCCTTCTCAATGGTGAATGTGGCTGCTGCCAGCAATTGTTTGCAAGGAAAGTGTCCTCTCATTACTGGATCTTAAATCCCACTATAATATGCCAAAGGTTTGTACCTTAGTCTAGTCCTCTATGTAAGCACCACTGTCATAACTGTCCAATTTCTGTGCAAAAATTAGAAAAACTTGAGCTGTACAAATTGTGTTCTTCAATGATTCAAACCCTCCCTCCATTTCCTCAGTCCATTCTATTTTTTCCTTGTTAAGGTGTACTTTCTTTAGCGCCTGCAAAAGGGGTATTGGGAATGAACTATAATCAAATACCCATACTGTAACATACTTGCACAATCCCAAAAACTGCTGAATGTGTTTTATCATGTGTGGTTTTGTGGTTTTCATAATCGCCTCAGCTCTTTCAGGTGAAACTTTCCTTCCCTCATGTGAGATTAAATGACCAATACACAACACCTCTACTTGGCAATATTTCAACTTCACCTTGTCCTTTTTTATATCCTTTTTCTGCTAGAATAATCATTAACCAAATTGAATCTTGTCTGCACTCATCTTCTATTGTTCTACAAACCAGAATGTCATTTATGTATTGCAGCACAAGGTTTATAGTGATATAATCGAAAACAAAAAGGTCGAAAGTCAAAATGTCGGAAAAAAAGGTCGACATTTTTTTTTTATGATGCTTTTTTTTCGAAATGGGGGGTTCCCCCCCAACCCGCCTTTTTTCATTTTTTTTTTTGGTTTTATCCATTTTTTAATATATATATATAATTTAGAAAAAAGGAATTCAACTTTTTTTTCGACATTTATTTTTCGACATTTTTGTCTTTTGACCTTTTTTTTCGATAATTTGACTAGACACCGTAGCACAATACTTTGTAAATCAACATTGCTTAGGTCCATCTGCAGGAGCCTATTAAAGATCAATGGAAATTCTGCCTCTACAATCTGGCTAATTGGTCTCATGTCCTGAATTAGTCTCCACGACCCCCCTTTCAATTTCTTCACAGCATAGACAGTGATATTGCTCAGTGACTCTGACATCACTAAGATACCCTGTTCCGTTAGTGCTGATATAGTCTTGAAAATACCCTCATCCGCCTCTTGAGACATGGGATACTGTCTTGCTTGAGGTAAAATTACTATTGGCTTCAACTTAATCTTACCTTTCCCTATCCCTTCAATTAGCTTACATCGTAGGGGCCTGTAGTCCATAAAGATATTGGGTCTCATTACGACTTTGGAGGTAGCCATGGCGCTATTAGCGCCATGGCTGCTTCCAAAATTGTGTCCGAGTCCGGGTTCCCTGAATGGGGAATTACTGGGCCATTCCGAGTATGGAGGGCCCAGTAATTGCTCCTTCAGGGAATCCGGGCCCGCTCCTTCCCCATTCCCATTTGAGACCCCATAGGGATCAATGGGAATGGGGAGGGAGCTAACAACGGGCCCACTCATAATGGGCCCGTTGTTAGCTCCCTGGTTCCAGGACCCACTATGGACATCTGGATAAACCAGACGTACACAGCGGGTCCCGCGTGGGAACCTCGTAATAGTGTGGAGTGGGTTTAACGACACTGGCACCATTACCAGCGCCATTAAACCCATTCCGCACATCTTATAATGAGGCCCATTGGCACTTTTCCCAAAACTTCATAAAAAAATACAGTGTGCTGCTGCACTATCATCATTTGCAGTGGGATTTCCCTTTTCTCTATTCTAATCCAATATGTAATACTGATCTCGAATATTACTTCATCATCTGACGGGTCATCTCTGAACATATCCTCATCAGTGACGTAAGTCAATCTATATTCTTCCCCAATGGCAGTATCTGTTCTCCATGGCCTGCCCTCGTCATCGTTTCCTTCGAGCATGGCCATTTCCCCTCATACTATGGCTGCATCCAACCCTAAGGGAAAAGTCTGTCGCCCCTCTTTGGCCACACGTATCTATGGCCTGAACAAAAACTCATCAGGTATTCTCATAATCTTTCCCACTAGGTCGGGTAGCCATGTTAACAAAATGCATACCCCATACAGAAATACTTCTGGCTATAATGGCATTCCTTGTAGAGCCATTTTCCCTGTAAACGTCATTATAAATTTGCCCACGTTTAGATAATGTATCCCTGGAGTGGCACACACTTTGCCATCATCAGTGAAAGAAATTGTCACTTTTAACTTTGTCATTAAATCTCGGCCCAGAATATTAAGTGTTGTCTGCCGTGAATACAATAAAGGAACACACATGTCACACTCTCCTATAGAGACTGGTAATTCATCAGTAAAAGGAACCCTGCTTGTAGCTCCAGAGAAATCTTATGCATTCATGACATTTTCTGATAATGGATATTTTCCCTCTCGTACACATGAGCGAGTTGCACCTGTGTCTACTAAAAAAGAAAAGGATTTACCTCCTATGGTAACATCAACCCTTGGTTCTTTTTGGGGGTCTAGTTTTACCAATACTACTGAACACATCAAGTCACCATGTGAGCTGTCCTATTGTGGATACTTACTTATCCCCGTACCTGTAAAAGGACTCCCTCCCACCACAGTGACACCCCCTATTCTGGGTGTCAATAACTGTCCCTTGTTTGCATTCTGCTGTATCTGCATTTGTGTGTGCTGTGACTGCCCTTGCAGCAGATTCAATGGTACATGCTGTGGTTGCAATGTCTGTTACATTTGCGGTGCTTGTGCTTGATACTCTGTCTGATCTCGGGCAAACCATCCCTATTTTGTGAGCTTAATGCTGGAGGATAAGCCGTCCCCCTCTTGAGAATTGCCCATTCTGTACATACCCTTGGCTTCCACATGTTCGTGCAATGTGCCCTGTCATTCCACATGTTTAACACATAGGAGGGGCTCTTCTGACTAGTCCTCCTTGATTAAATCCACCTTGCACATTTTGATTGACATTCTGCATATTCTGGAACCCGCCTTGTTTATTGTGAAAACCACCTCTTCCTCTGTAGCCCATTCCTCTACCCCGCGGCATAAACCCGTTCCCTCCTTGGTCCCTCTTTGCTTGTCAGTACCGCCCCTTCTATGGTGTACTTTGACAATTCGTTCTGAGGTTACTTTGCTTCCTCAACTTTCTAGCATCTTCCTTCTTCTTTTTTTTCTCTTACAACAACCGGCAATGACGTGCTCTAATCAATTGTATCTCTGCCCATGGCTTTGCTTCCATTCCCACCAATTTCCTGGGCTGCCTTTGTACCTGTTCTGTCAATCACTGACACAGAATGCGGGGTTCCATTCCCCAGAAAGCCTTGAGGATGATTCAGAGGGTTTTGAACTTGATCCTCACATCAGTCCAGAGTCAGTTAGAGATTTTAGGGCTGGTGATATGCGATCCCTGTGCTTGAGGCCAAGGATAAGTCTTGCAGTCCTATTCTGGATTAGTTGAAGGGGCAAAGCGAGGAGTTAGGTAGTTTGAGGTTGAGGTTTTACAGTAGTCCAGCTGGGAAAGGACCAGAGCTCTGGAGACAATGAGTTTCTGGGGGAAGGTGAGGAAAGGGAGAATGCCTCTGAGGAGGTGCAGCTGAAAGTGGGACTTCTTGGCAAGGTCCGTGATGTGAGGAGAGAAGGAGAAAGATGTGTCGAAAATGACACAAAGGCTTTTTGTCTCACATGAGGATGAGGGGACAGGGCCCATGGATGCTGGCCAGAGTGTAGGAGAGAAGGAGGGAGTCTTACTAGCATTAAGGCAGAGATCTTTAGCAGTGCACCATGCCTGAATAGCAGACAGACAGTCAGGAATAAGAGAGGAAGAGGAGGAGGCAGAAGAGGGAAACTTGAAGGAGAGTTGCGAGGCGTCCGCATAACACTGGAAGTTAGGAGTGAAGGCAGAGCTCAGATGGGCTAGGGGGGTAAGGTAGATGTTGAAATGCCAAGGTGAGAGAATAGAGCCCTGAGGGAAACCACAGGTCAAGAGTGAGATGGAGGTGAGAAAAGGGCCAAGTTGAACCTGGGAAGGTCGTTCAGAAAGGAAGGAGGTCAGCCAGTTGAGAGTCAGGTCTGTGAGGCCAAGGGGAGCATACTTGACCATATCAAAGGCAGAGGAAAGGTCAAGAAGGATGAGTATGAAAGGAGAGTTGGAATCGAGATTAGAGAGCAGGTCTTCACAGGTGTTTAGGAGTGCAGTTGTCATGCCTCTGGCACCTCTGAAGCCAGTCTAGTGGTCATGGAGACAACCAACAGAGTCAGTATGGCAGATAAACTGGGAGATGGACAGCTTCTCCAAGTGTTTGCCAGGAATGAAATGCACAGATAATATAAGTGGTGGAGTCATTTTATCGGAAACAAAACAGTGTGATACATAACAGTGGAGTGGACAATAACACCGAAATGTTTAAATAACTATAGTGGTAGTGTGTTTTCTGAGTGTGTTTTCTGTAATTGTGGTCAGTAAGATCACATATCACCATTTATGGTGGTTGAGCACAGAGGATTTTGAGTCTTTTTTCACTTACTGCACTGCACCGTGGAGCTGAGATTCAGCAGGACTCAGAGACAGCTTTATCTACAAAATGTGTCACTTCCACACAAGAACTGCGCCACAGGTTTGATCCAAAAATCTATTTTATATAGTTTGAAAATTATTCCTAACTCCCATAGGAGAGCCCTTTCGGATGACATGTGTTTCGGCATGTCATGTGCCTATTTGAAATCAGGGCATGTAATATTTCAAAATATGACAATCACTTAAAGATACAAAATCAAATGTGCACACACATGTTATATTACGAAATGACAGACAATGAGGAGTGGTGAAGGGGAGGATAGTTAGAGTCATCAAAAAAAATGTAAAAAAAATATATAAAAGAAAATGCTCAGAACACACAATTAAGGTCCATTAGTGCAGTGTTGTCTTACATACAGAAGTAACCATTATACATATCCTTGTTATAGTCTTTTCCCACAAATATACACTATTATCAAGTCTTTCTCATTATCTCATGCCCGTAACCTATTGTTACAAAATCAATTAGTGCTGCATATTACTACCATTACACATGTCCATATCGAATATTTGGTTCACAACGTGTCCACTTATATGCGAAGCTCGGCGTGGAGTGGTTTATGGTGGTTGAGCAAGGAGGATTTTTGAGTCTTTCTTCACTTACTACACTGGTCCTTGGAGGCAGGACTCAGAGCCAGCATTATTTACAAAAGGTCCACATGCGGGCAAAGGGTCGAGTGGAGTAGTTTATGGTGGTTCGTGGGGAGTCGTAGGGGAGCCAGTACGCAGGTGATTGGTAAGTGAAAAGTGGAAAAACCACCAGCATATGTAGCAGATTAAAATAAGTACTTTCCAACCTGATATTCCCCCTTGCTCCCACCCGTTTCTCCCACCCCTCTCATTATCTTTCCTCCTCTTTTGGTAAACTGACATATTACTACTAGTACTTAGTAGCAAGTGCCCATTGAGTCACAACTCCCTCCATCATCAGGTTGGTCCCGGTTTTGACGTGACTGGTGTGTATTGGAACTGACACCCAGGAAGCTGCACCATACAAGCAAAGGAAAATAAAACAAACTCTTGCCCGTGTGCATGCTTTGCGCAGTCACGTAAAATGACAGCTGCACACCTTGGGAAACAACCCAGCGAGTATAGCAGCGGTCATGACCTAAACTCTGAGCATGACAAAAACATAACACGCTACTAACTTGCTGCCAGGGGAAAAACCAAATCTAAACTCAAGCACAAATGAAAATAATATTAGCACAATAAACATGGGGGTTGAACTTGAAATGCAGAACAGTATAAATGGGACTAATGTTGAAAAAACAAATCTAGCTAAAAGGAAACAAATTAACAGCATGTCTATTATCCAAAATAAAAGGATAATATTTTTTCCCGAAAGATGAGCTAGTACCGCCTCCATTCATAGCATCATTTGCAATTTCAACAGCAAATATAGATAATAACTCCCTATTAAATATGTGCTTAGACCTGCAAAGAGCATCGATAGGGTGGATTGGAGGTGAACTCAGGGACCCCAATACAAATACCAAATACAAATCTTTTGTCTAGCCCTGATCTGGAAACTATCGCCCAAACTGTGCTGGAACTATCAGTGCCCTGTACTATTGACAAAAGTAGTGACATCACAGATGATTCTTCTCATCAGCACCAAACAAGTTTTAAGTCAAGCCTGGACACTGTGGCAGGAACAGTTGATGCACTCTTTGGGCTGTGCTCGACCATGGCAAATGAGCAGCAGGCTATAAAGCAGATTTTGTCAAAAGTATTATTTTAGTAAATACTTCCAAGGAAGTGGACCTAATTAAACAGGGTACTTGTGGGAGATACCATCGTAGCACAACTGGGGACTCTGAACAAGAATCCAATATGCTAGATCCACCACTCTCGATAATGTCTAATGCCCTGGTGCAGCCACACGAATCTCTAATTATGATGTAGACTGCCTAAGGGATAGCCCCGAGTTGGAACAAGCATCAAGTATAATGGTGCTCACTGTACCTTGGAAAAACATCACCAGTGAAACGCAAAATGAGAAAAAAAGTGGAACACTATTGTACTTCGGAAAAAATGACCTACAAAGCCCCTGGCAAATGCGGGCTCATTGGCAATTATTACTTATAGAATGCTAGTTGGGAAGGCTACTATGGAACCACAAAGCCGGAATACAAGCAAGCATAAACAAAAGATGATATCTGGCTGGATTGATACAATAAATGGCTACAGTTCCCAGAAATTTATATGATGGCAAAAGTAGGTGAGGATGTGTACCGAAACAGTGTGGTCGATCAAGAGATGGGGCATGCACTTTAAACCAAATAAGGCAGGCTACTGCTGAAACTAGGTTTGATAATGCCCTGCAAACTGGGTGTGCATATGTGCCACCTTATCTTCCGAACTTTCCAAGCCAGATGGCCTTGGGTACCGAAAATTTACCATGGGACCATCATTCACCACCACTAGTAATCTCTTCCCAACTGAGGCTGTTGGAAATGGAGAACCCTAAGCTTTGCGACTATGGCCCAAGGTGTTATCCAGTTGCTTCATTGAGTGGGTGCCCTGAGGCTCTTGGTGATGTTGGACATAGAAGAAGTGGAATTGCCTGCATTACATAGCCAGAGCAAACTTGCAGTAGTGACGTTTTTAAGCCTGTTTGTAGTGGAAAGATTTTTGAGCAATGTTGGACATTGGGATTTATTTTACAGGTGCAACAGTCTGATACGAATGAAGAACAATTTAAAACACCATTTTACACGATGGAATGAAAAAAGGGATGCACTAAAAAAGGGGTCCTAGGAGCATGAAAAGCAAGCTATGAACTGGGAAATTTCAAGGATTGCTCCACTGAGTAAAACGATTAGGAATTGGCTGCCAGTGTTGGAAGAACTTAGTGGCTGACTCAGTAATGCTGATTTAAGGCTACACTTACTTTCGTGGAACACCCAGAGCTACAGATCTTTTACCTACCACACTGAGGGCATAGACGTCTTGACCTCTGCTGACATTTTCATGTTACAGGAAACTTGGTTACTAACTACCATACCGTTAGATGGGTATCAGACATGTGTACTACCAGCAACCAAAACTAACAAAGGAAGACTCAAGGGAGGCTCTATGTATTGGGGTTAAAAACCATTTAAAAGCCAAATTATATGATTTAGGCATGAGCTGCCCTGGTTGTTTGTGTGTGGAGTTCAGTAGTTTACTGAGTGGGAACAATGGAATATTAGTGACTAATATCAATGACCCGCCTGAAGGTGATGGCACCAAGGAGCTTTGTGCATGTGTGGAAAAGCACCTGCAAACTTGGAAGAGACAAAATTCAATGGGAGCAACGTTGGTAGCAGGTGATTTTAATGCTGATTGTATATCAGTAGAAGAAAAGTGGAGGGATGATAATGGTCTGGTGCGAGGTGAAGGATTTATCCCTGCACAACTACGAGCTGCTCCAAAAGAGGTGTTGATGGTCAGAGTTGTTACGCAACTTTCTATTGGAGCCACTTGTCCTCAGTGCAAATGAGAGCCTTTTGGAAGTGGTGACTTGGGTAAGGAGAGGGAGTACCTTCTGTTTAGATTGTATATTCACCACTATTGTGTTGTGTAAGGCTATGGCATACTATATGATTATACTGACCACATTGAGTGACCATGCCAGGCTGAGTGCTATGTTTAGTGTCACAAACAAAAAAAAGGAAAAACCCTGCGCTGGCCAAAGCTCTGGTTAGCTTGCAGGGCCATCATATCATATGGCCAGAGTTGAACACTGAGGAAGTCAACTCTTTTGCATTGCAGAGATATCCATCTCCAATTGACTTACTAGAACAATATTATACAGGCGATATACGTGATTAGTTACTTGATGTTTGGCCTTTGTCACAAAGAAACGAGTTGCTAGACATTAGAGAGAAAATTCAAATGACTCTGTTTGATGCCAAAATACACAAGGAGAAACTCACCCTCCATAGGAGGATTCTGGTAATAAAAAAAGAAATTGGAACCTCGAAGCTGGCAAGAAGAAGCATCAGATTGGGGCGCTCTTGATCAATTATAAGAACTGGACACGACTACACAAGCAGAGTGCAGATTTAGCCAATTGGAAAATGGTGTCAACTTTGATTAAGACAAATGATTCACAGAGCTTTTGGTACTTGTACCACACTTACCTTACGGTATCTGTCCCAAAAGAGACGTGCAGTATTGGCGAGTTGGATTAGCTCAAAATGTGAGAAAGGTATATTGGTATGATACAGTATTGGTGAGAGACAAGCAACTTATATTTCCTCAGCAAAACAACTTTATGGTTCAGACTAGTGATGATGAAATATTTAACATTCTTATTAAGTTGAAATCATCCCGTGGCCCCAGGACCTGACGGCATGGCAAATATTGTCCTGAGGAATAATCTGTGTCACTGGGCAATATTTTTAAACACCATGGGCCTCATTACGAGTTTGGAGGCAGCCATGGAGCTATAAGCTCCATGGCTGCCTCCAAACCGGGCTCCATTACCGGGTTCCTGCAATGGGGTTTTACCGGGTCATTCCGACATAGGAGGACCCACTAAGTCCTCCTTGCAGGAACCCATCCCCATTCCCATTTGAGCCCCCATAGGGCTCAATGGGAATGGGGAGGGAGGTAACAATGGACACATTACAAGTGTCCCATTGTTACCTCCCTCTTCCCCTCGCGGGACCCGGAAAAGATGTGCGGAATGAAGGGGGCCGGTCCCGTACCGGCCCCCTTCATTCCGTCAGCGCCAGGGTCGTAATGAGGCCTCATGTATGCTGACATTATAGCCTGCAGGGCTGTACCTAGGAGTTGGTGTAATTCCACATTGATACCAGTCTATAAGAAATGAGAGTGTGCTGTGGTGGGCAATTATAGACTGCTATCAATGTTGGACACAAGTGGTAAGGTTTTTGCTACCATATTGTTGCAAAAATTATCAAATTGAGTCAAGGAAAAAAGGCTATTGAGGACTATGCAGCTTGGCTTTAGAAAACGCTGCTCCACTTCAAAGGCTATGTGGGTGCTTCAGCTTTTAGCAGGAGGCATCTTGGGGGGCCTGGATGTGGTGCTGTATTTGTGCTTTGTTGATTGCACAGCAGCCAATATGTTGCAGACATTTGCGAAGCATTAACTGAATGTGACAGCTTCCTCCCGTGAATTGGCGCAATTGCGGTGCAATGGATCGCCTACGCAGATGACACAGTACTTTTGGACCGTACCCCGGTGGGTCTTCAGCGAGCCATGGATGTGCTGGTGCAATACGTGGAAGTGAATCAATTAAGGATTCATCCAAATAAAACCAAGGTTCTACAACTGCAGGGTAAAGGCTGTAATTGTACTGGGTATGGGTGGCACATTGGTGGTGTAAAATTGGAAGTAGTGGATCCCTACTTAAATCTTCTGTAGTTTTCAGAGTCTAGTAAAATACAGGACTTATATAACATGGAAAGGCACTCATAGATGGCAAGTATTAAAATGGTACATGTTCAGAATGGGTGGTGGATCCATAGAGGACCTCCTAGAGGTCTACCTGAAGTCAGTTGTGCCGTGCATATTGTATGGGACTGAAATCCTTATGGAAAAGCAGGTGGGATGTTTCAACATCCTACATGGGAAAATACTAAGATCTTCACTTAATCACCCTGTGATTAAGACTGGAGCTAGGAGTTACGTCCCTTCATACGAGATGGAACATTGCTTGATGTAGACTGATAATGACTATAAAACAAGTGAGCAGATAGATTCATCAGATAGTATATTGTCTATGTTTGCAGCACATTTTTGCTTCCGACCGAGAAATGTGGTACAACTCGATCTAGCAACTGTGGTCTAGGGTCATTTGACAAATATTGGACTAAAGATGGTGGATATGGATAGTCCTGGTTATTTCCTCCATGATATTAAGATAAAGTTCAACCGGATAAGGACTTTTGATAACCTATTAACACAAAATCATTATCAAGAATTCAGGTCGCATGGGTTTGTACCTCTGAGACTGTGAAGCTATTTAAGAAACAATTGTGATAAAAACGGGGCGCTTTATCTTGTATCTAAGGGTAAATCTGCTACCAAACCTGGAATACATGGGGGGCTTGGATGGGTATACATCGAGAACACAGGTTGTGCCGACTATGTAGCCAAAAACTATAAACCAGTCACCAATTATTGACTAGCTGTAGGTCTGGCCAAAAAAACTACCTAGAGAGTTATCATAGGTTTTGTGTATCCGCTGAAAGGATAGAAATGGATCAATTCTGGGTGTCCATAATGGGGGTTCAGTCGTTAGTTATCACAGCGGCTGAAATGCACATATGAGATGGGATTTACGTCTTTTTAAAGTAACAGGATTGTATTTTCTTACACTATAGGTATGACAAGGTGATATGTGACTTTTTCAAAATGAATATTTGTGAGTACAACTTTATGTTAGATAGTATGTAAGATGTAATTACCAGGATTTGGAGGTAATGTGAAGCAAAATGGTATAAGTAATATGGAAAGTATGTTTTATTGTTGTTTTATTGCTGTTTGAATTGATTTCTGTGTTTTACATGTTTTATATGCAAAAGGCTAGATACATTACCCAAAAGCATTAAATAAAAACAACCACAAGTAAATTACCATACATTTACAATAACAATATATAAACATTTCAATGTCATACTTTGCATATAAACAAAATATTAATTACTAAAGTACATTTAAGCATAGCAAATTTATCATTTATTTAACAATAAACATACCATACAAATTAAACATAAAATGACTAACTAAAAAACTATTAAGATATCATATACACTAAAGGAAACATGCCATACAAATGAAACATAAAATGATTAACTGAAAAACTATTAAGATATCATATACAGTAAAGGATTAGTAACATTTTCTTCAACACATAACAATATATGCAAAACATGTATAATTTACAAAGTTTGAAACATTTAAAGTGCCATAGGCATTATACTATGTATAAAAATGGAAACATGTAATATGTGCATTTAATTAAACTAGTAAATAAGGTAAAATGTTAATACTAACAAAAGAACCACCCATTAAATGCATGTTAAAAATTGAAATATATAAAAATAGTTTAACTTTTTTTAAACACAAATACATCTTCACACAACACATTACATCACCTTCACTATATAACATTTTATAGCAAAGACAAAATATTTTGCATAC
This sequence comes from Ambystoma mexicanum, assembly GCF_040938575.1. NCBI lineage: Eukaryota > Metazoa > Chordata > Amphibia > Caudata > Ambystomatidae > Ambystoma > Ambystoma mexicanum. Next base: position 473,793,695 of record NC_090933.1, read on the forward strand.
AAAAACAGGAATATTTGGCTTCCCAATGGAGTAAACAATAATTCAGAGCAAATATTTGTTATTGCTATAGATCAAAATAATATGCTTATGTACGTGTCAATATCAGCAAACAATGTATACATGCAATTGACCTTTCAAATTCTACGATACCCAAGGCAAAGGAATAATTGATAACAAGCTGTTTACGTTCCAAAACTCTCCTTTCAATAAACAAATGACCAAAGAGTAATACCATATTACAGGCAATTAGCATATGCAGAGTATTATTGACCTCCTCTCAGTGAATCAGAATGTTCTGAAAGCAGTGAATACTGCTATTGACTGTATTACAAACATGTTCACACCCCAAAGCACACAGTGAAACAACAATGTGATTTTGGTGCAAGATATATTTTTAAAAGTATACTGCCTCTGTGGGAAGGTTATTAATTTCACTTCAACATTCAAGTTAACACACCAAAGAGAAAGCTGACACGTTGGAAAATGCTTTCACTTTTTTAAAGATTAATCATTTACGTTTTCGTTGCAACTAATGTATACTCACGTTGGACATTTTCCAGTTTAACCACATTTGCAATTAAAATGCTTAACTTATGAAGTCAACCTTGTTATGTACAAACTACAAATAAAACCACATTGATTTTACTAATACAGTTTGTTCTTTACTGTTGGTTACTATTTTAACATGTTTTACTTCTGAAATCTCATCACAATTATTGCTATTACCACTATGTTCTAATAGCCTTATATGCCTCTCCCTCAGTCCATAAGACTATAGTATTGGTATCCTTATGTCCTGAACCCCAAATAGCTCCAGCAGCACCAAGCTCACACCTGTTAGCTGTCCTTGATTACTTAAGGCATGTGCTGCTCAAAGCCCAAATGGACTACTACATTGTGAGTTTGTACGGGAAAGTAAATGGGGAGCTGGATGAGGGTGTGGCAAATGGGGCTGGCAAATGAAATAAGGAAAGAATGAGTATGGTGCATCATAAAGAAGATAAGAAGAATGTGCAGAATAAGGAATATAGAAAAGCCACTCATGTGGGGTAGTATTGGCAGCACAATTAAATGAATTCAATGGAAATTTAACTTCAGAAAAGATAAAAGAATATTACAGGAAAAGGAAAGGTATTCATAATGCAGCACAGAGCTAAAGAACAATTAAATGGAAAAATAACCAAGATCAAATGCACTGGACATTAGATAAAATGCCTTAAAGGGCAGAGTGCTACAAAAGGAGAGAAAGAGAAGGGTAGACAAAAAAAAAATAATACTGTTAAACATGAATAACATTGATGGGGAAAGGAGATGATATCACAAAGGTTTTGCTGTTGGGGCCTGAAAATCCATCAAAAATTGTGGGGCGAGGGGGAGATAGAACCATATATAACTCATGTCCTTGTTCTCTGCATACATTGGGCCTTATTAGGACCCTGGCGGTCCCGTAATGAACGTTGCCGGCACAGGACCGGCACCGTTCATTACGGGATGCACTATTACGAGGCCTGCTAGCGGGTCCCGCTTTTCATGTCTGTTCTGACCAAACGTGAAAAGCGGGACCTGCTAGCAGGCCAGCATGCTAACAACGGGCCAGTCATTAACGGGCCCGTTTTTAGCATCCTCCCCATTCCCATTGAGCCCTATGGGGCTCAAATTGGAATGAGGATTGATTTTTACCGGGTCCAAGATAAGGGCAATTACTGGGTCTGGCAAGGTCGGCATAACCCGGTTATTGCCCTTTCTTGGACCCGGTAAAAAATCATTACCGGTGGCAGCCGTGCCCTTAATAAGGGCACGGCTACCGCCAGGGTTGTAATGAGGCCCATTGAGTCAAGCAAGCCTATTTTTATTGTCCTATGATCTTCTGTAGGATTCTCACAGTTCTTTCTCATGTCCACCAAATCTGGGTAGTGATTGCCACTTTTCCTCCAGGCTGAACTAATGCAACTTGCTATTCTTTGGTTGCCCAGGTTATTTCATCAAGACGCATCAGATTATTCAGAATCCCAATGTACAGCTTGTAGCCCATGATTGTAGATCTGACCACCCCATACCTGTTATTTTCCTGTTCAATTGGTGTTTGAAAAAGCAGCAACACAGCACATACCTCTGTCTAACTCACTGGGTTTCCATGCTCTCAGGGATCCATATCTCATTAACAATCATCCCATATTGCCAACGAGACTCCAGCTCCTCTTCTCGCTTACTCTAGAACCCTAAAGACAAAGGGCAACTTTAGAAGGCTCAGTTGTCTCTGTTCTTGTTTTCACTTCGTAGCATTACACATGACCTGAGATGGGTACCATGTCCACTCACTGTTCCATCAGACACAGTGTTAAAGCTTTGCTGTTCCCTGAATAATTTAGTTGGTACTTTATCACCTTTCATTTGTCATTTTGCAGTTCAGTGCTATGAAATTATCCTCTGGCCAATGTTCAGTCATCAATTTGTCTGTCATACAATAACAAAACATGAAGTAAAGTACCACAAACTCTATATGTATCTGCATGTTGAAATGTGCAGTATTTCTTTTTCTTTTATTTTGGACACTTACAAGATGCAACAATTCACCTAAGCAATCGTGGGTTACCTGAGGGAGAGAGTTGATTGCAACTTGTAGTCCCTTCTCCCTATTCCATGGCGGCAATTTACTTTGTTTACTTTATTGTCAACTTACTTCAATGGCTGCCATGGAAAGGGAGAAGGGACAATGTGTGGTCCCTTCTCCCATTCCATTCCGGGCATTTTCTTTGTTTAATATGGCAACCACGGAAAGAGAAATAGACTATGTTTTCTGCCCGTGGCCGGCATTTTGAAAAACTTTTTTTAGTTTTTTTTTCCAGCTGCAAAACGCAGCGCGTCTCGCAGCTGGGGAAAAAAAAAACATTTGTACCCCGGTCTAACGGGCCAGGGTACCAATGGCAATAGCCCCCTCCACAGCGTGCCATTGCCACCTATGGTAATGCCCCGGGGCCTTCGTTAAAGCCCTTGCTATGCTGTAACTGTGGGCCCCGGGGGCATTACCTTAGGCGGTAATGGCCTGCTGTCTCGGGGCATATTACCACAGTTTACAACTTGAATAAGCACCTAAGGTGAATTAGTACATATCACAGAAATTACACAGCATTTCTGACAATCACGTAATATCCATACATTGATCATGCATGGATATGCATCCTAGATAAAAAGACTTAGAGATAAAAGCATTTGTAAAAGTAGTGTTGGGAAGATATTTACCTTGACAAGGCCATCCAGAAGAGAATGTGTAGAATATATCAATTTCTGTTCAGACCGGTATAGGAGATCCTTATCATTACGCTCCCATTTGTATTGTGATGCAGTTTCTCAAATTCAACATTGCTGGTCTGTGTCAAAGTGTTTCAGTTCCTGATAATGCACCCCTTATATGATAATGGATATGTGTTCAGTGATGTGGTAATTTTGTGTATTTGCTATAGCTGAAAAACGGGCATTTCAAATTATGACATTAAAATACAATACATTTAAAATTAAGAAAAGCAAAAGAAAACAAAATATACATAGCTTCTTCATCATAATCCACAAAAAAAGGAATCATGTTGCAAATTTACAATTTTACAATTGTGCAATTTTGCAATCTTTCCAAGATATTAATAACTCATTTGGACTAATTTATATATCATATGTCCATTTAACAGCAAAGAAAATTGCACCTTCTTTCCAGTTACACCTTTGGTCACTTCAGGTAAATTTAGGGCTTGCATAAAATGTATCATTGCTATATTCCTTCCAGATTTGTGACTATCAAATAATGCCATCCACAGTACCTCAGTGTCTAGAACTTGATACGCCTTAAAATAATGGTGGAAAAATCTAATTCTTAGAGTAATCAACGCAAGACATTCAGCGACCAAATGCTTAATCGTCTCTGGCTGAGTGGTTTTAAAGCAGAACCTGCAGTCAATGCTTGAAATGATTTTGCGCGTATACAACACCTCATTAGTGGACCATAGGACCATCCTTAATCTCATGAATAGATTTTGAAATTTAGGATCAGGGAATCTTAGCAAGTAGAGCTCTGGAGTGTTTAACTTTTTTTATCCCACATGCCTGGTCACTGAATATGCGCAATTTACAGCATATTTCTCTGCTTCTGTTCCAGTCACTCAACCAGAGCTTTATTTTGGCCCTGACCAGATCAGCAATCAAGAGACTCTCCCGAATCCCCTCTAATTCCATAATGTCCTGAATTTTAAATCTCCATAATTGCATTTTTGTACACTTTGTTGTCAATAAATATTTTGAGAAGGTATTCATAATGCAATTCGGAGTGACAGACATCAAGTATTTCCTGTACAAAGATAGAAGCTTCCAGGTATACAGGGCATAGAGGTGAACTATTCCGAGTTCATGGCGTATAACACACATGGGGACCGTCTGCGGTAAACCTAGTACTGATCCCAAAAAGGAAACCTACATTTTCTGCCAGATTAATTTCGGCTGCCATTGCCTCGTTTCAGCCCCATATGTAAGAATAGTAGCTGCTTTTTGTTTGAAAAAGGTCATAGCTGGAGAAAACAAAAACTTTCCGTACTTCGCCTGGATGATGCAAGGCATAATGATGTAGTTTGTCATTCATATTGGGGCTGATGGAAAGACCCAAATATTTATACTCCTGTACGACTTCCAATTTAATGTCCTGCAAAATCCAAGGAAACACCTTAGACAGCCTCTTTTGATTCATGCTGGTTACCATGATTTTACATTTTGCCTGATTGATCCTGTGCAGTTTCGCTTCAACATAACCACCAAGTCTCTCTAGGAGGGCTCGCAAACTCCTGGGTGTTCTAGCCAACAGCAAAAGGTCATCAAATTAGAACAACAATGGGATTGCTTGCCTCCCCAATTTAGGTGAATCTGAGGCAACATCCCCAAATTCATGAGACATGTCCAATGACAACCTAATCTGCACAGTGGTCTGTGAATGCAGTTCTTTGATCCAATATACTAGGTTTCCCGGACAGGCAGCTTTTTAAAGTTTTCCAATCAATAACTCTGCATACAGAGTCAAATGCTGCTGCTTGAAAATCGATAAATGCCATATAAAATGGCTGCTTTTTGAGGTGTTCCTGCTGTTTTATAGCTTCCAGGACAAGTAAGTTTATAGCTGTTCCCAGTCCTCGCATGAAACCGGTCTCATTGGTATCCCACAACTTGGGGATATCAAGCCAGTGATAAAGATCTATACGGATCAACCTGGCAAAATGTTTTCCTGGCACGTCCAACAATGTGATCGGTTGATAGTTCCTGGGGTTTCACCGATCACCTTCTTTATAAATTGGTAGAAAAATGAATTTCCACCAGGAAGGAGGGAGGAGCCCTGTCCCACCTACATGCCTGAAAATTGGCAGGAGAAAGTTTGCCAAAGCTAACGGATGTTGTTTGATGACATAATTTGATAAGCCGTCAGGGTCGGGGGAGCCCTAGAAACGCTGAACTTAGAAATGTACAATATAATATCCTCCAGGTCAAAATCTAAGTGACCAGCCCTGGTGACCTCATGTGCTCCCAAGCTACCAACCAGAGGGGTTGCAGCATAAAGGGTCTTATAAAATGTGACCCAAACTTCCTCTGGGACAGCATTTATTTGCATTGCAAAATATGCTTGCCCCTGGGCTTGATTCAGAAGGCCCCAAATTCTTGCAGAACTTTTAGGGGCTAGTGTTTCAAGCATCTTTTCTGCATCGTGCTGAAAAGTCAGAGCTTGTCTTGCTTTTAACCAGTTTATATAGCGGCACTTGATTGATCTCAACCTTTCCGGTTTGGTAGCACTCGATAGTATACAAAGTTTCATTTTTTCCGCCCGGTAGGCGGCTTTCTTCTCCGCCACCTCAGGATCATAAACGTGAAATTTGTTTTTCAGAGGATGTTTGGGGGGATACTTTGCGGTCACAAAAATTCTCATGACATCTACACATGTAGAGAGTTCTCCTGTTCCTGATTGGTTAAGGTAAGCTGAAGGAGTTAACAGTTGTTGATTAAAATCCTCTAAAAGGCTAGGTGTCCAATAAACTTTATTTTCAGCACTATTCAGAACTGGGCCGGTTAGAGAGGAACAAAGACATTTTTTTCTAGGATTGGACCAGGTCCACGATATTACTAAGATGTCATGATCACTGGCGACTTGTAATTTTATCTGAAAATTTGTGACAAGATTGAATAAGCCACCACCTGTAAAGACATAGTCGATCAAGGCTGTTTGGGAGCCTCTATGGCAGGGGTTAGCAGGCGGAATGTCGCCTTGAACACCTCCATTGAGCATGTACAACTGCCGCTCCTTCATCAGTGAATTCTATTGTATAGCCACTGATGAGAGCTGCTTAGCAGGATGGGCTAGGGACATGATATTAAAGTCACCAGCCAAAATAGTGTGCTTACAAGCTGGGTCCAAGGCTATCAGATCAAACAGATTTTACAGATCCTTAATAAATTCATCATCTGAAATACCAGCATGGTTCCAATAGGCATTGATAAGGGTGAGAAAATACCCATTATATCTGATTTTTACCATCTGCAAAAAACTATTGGGAGAAACCCAAGGTTCCAAACACAAATTTGCAGATGACTTAACAGCAACAATAAGCCCTACCATCAGACGTACACTAACCGGGACAATGGCAGGTAACAAGGAAACAACATATTGATCCCACAAAGGCAGAGCCGAAAGCCAAATCTCCTGAAAAGCAATGATATCAAAATCCTGAAGGAGGGCACTTTTAATAGATGTGAGATGTTTGAAACCCCTTGTATTTCAGGAGGTCAAGGAGATTGTAGAAAATTTCCTGGATTGTTAATGTTGATTCTGTGGGATTCTTTGGAGACCAAATGTAGCTAAATCAGCTTTTTTATGGCCAACCTATCCATCACTTTGATGTCTACTTGAATCATCCTCACCTATAGCAATATATTGTTACCCATAATTTGGAACATTCTGATGGTCAAAGGAAGATTGATTAAGCAGCAAAAAAACATATTATAGAGTTCTATCCGCACCTTAAACAATGCATTCCTAACCAGACCTGATTTCATCCAGAGCTTTACGACTGATAAATCTTTGTCATGTAAAAATTCTATCTGCTCGATGTTGTTTGAAGCAAGATCCTCTAAAGCTGGTATTTTAGCAAATATATTCATGACAGACTGTCTGTTGAGGTCATATGTGTGAAACGGGTGTAAACGACATTGTAAAATTAAATGAGATAAGTTATGATTGGCATGCAACAGCCTAGTGTCCTGTTTTAGATTTAATTCTGGTTGATATGTCGTTTGTGTCTCCAGCCTTCTTGTAATGGGCTGCATCACAGAGTCCCCAAATAATTGGTTAGTACGAATAATCGGAGAATCCTGACGCTGAGACTAAGAGAAAACACGTTGCAAGGATTGATCAATCTCCTCCGGCCAGACCTCTAAGGTCATGTGAGTGGTTTCAACCTAGCACTCAAACTAAGTCAATGCCTAGCGTGAGATACCCAGCTGGAACCCTTAATTATATATTTTTATGTCTAAAGTTCTTTCATTTCTGAACGATGTACCCTTATATCACACCCCTCTCTTTGAATCCCCACAATCTCACTGAACCAAGAAGAAGGTTGTTTTGCAAAGTTAAAAGATTTTTTTGAAGGATTGAACAATATATATATATATCACACTTTTATGAATTATGAACAATATCTGGATATCATACTATTAATATTTATACCTTGATCAGCGTTGGGTAATATCACAGTCAACAATCTCTTTAATCAATAGAAGTATGGATGAAAAGAATAATGTAGCATAGGATAAAACTTTGTGTGGGTGCAATGAAATGCAATGATATGAGAGTAATGCAACACAGAAATAAAACTTGATATGAATTCAATCAAATGCAATGTAATCACTCTTTCCCCCTGATACTACTCAATCCCCCCCTAATATGCAGTATGAAGAGATGGAATGAGGGAACACAGGTTTCAGGAATACACAATCAACAAATACACTTTCAATCCCAATTCCCCCCAGCAAGCTTAGAGAGAAACAGGAATGATTTTAAAACAGGTCAATTGCTTTGAATGTGGTTTGTAATAAATGGGAAAAATGCTGAAAATGGATTTAATTCGCTAAATGGATTCAAAACTAGTGAGAGCTGTTTTGGATGGCTTCAGGAAAACACTAGCAATGATGGTTGAACAACTGGTAGATAGAAAACTGAATTCAGAGATTAAATGCAAAGAATAGCTATTTTATATGGAATGAAATTGAGCCAAATGCAGAATCGCAGCAAACTTTTCAGCATGCGATAAATGCAGTTCCAGATTTGTTCAAAAGCTAAGGATGTTAGCTTCAAAATGACACTTACATTCCGTTCCTAGCATGTACGGTTCAGACGTTATGAAGGTTTTAGCAAAGGTCGATTTTTTTAGAAAAGAGTCAAGATTTCAAATGAGAGACACGCTGTTGAAGATTACAAACAAGGATTTCTTAACCATAAGGGAGGCTATGAAGATGCGAGATACCAACGATATAGCCACCGGTCCAGAGGCGCCTCTGTCTGATCTTTGTCTGCTATGACACTTGCCTTTCTTCAGAAAATATAGATTAGCACAAAGATGATTATCACTACAAATATCACAGGATTATATGGATGAAAGAAGGATTCAAGACAGACAAAGGAGATTCTACAATGCAGTTCTAGATATGTTGGAATAGGCTGGATAGGATAACTTAATGATAAGAGATTGGCTATGGACAATTCTATGCTAAATACTCACAACTATGGTTTTGGAATATGCCCGTCAGGGATCTGGTCATGGGTTTGGACTGGAATCTGCTCGCCACTGGACAGGATTCAGTCGCTTGGTTCTGCACTCAGCAAGGCACTCTGGTATCTGAACGGCTTCTTGGACCAGATCTGACGGGTTGGTTCTGGGTTATAGCTGTGCTCTACTGGTTTCGATCTCTGGTTTTTAGCAAGAGTTCTTGGCAAGAAGCAGGAAAACAGCAAAGCCCGGCTGTTGAATTGGTTGGGCCCCTTGGAAGTTTGGGGTTAAAATCAGGTTGAAATATTTTAAAGACCAGCTGAGAAGGTTTCAGCTTTGGATTGGACCTTCTGTTTTCAGAGTTCTGGAGTCTTGATCTGGGTTCTGGAGTCTGATTATACTAAGGTCAACCCTCTAGGAATCTGATAGGTCAGAGAATTTCCTCTCCCCTGATTTGAGAAGCAACCAAAGTGTCATGATGTGTCATGATGTGTCATGTTTAGGATCCAGGGATAAACCCTCCCCTTTGTTTCTGTACAGTATATCTAATTTTTCACATAAATCATATTTACAATATGACCAACTTACTAATAATACATATTTATATCCCAAATTAAATGAGGCACGTATCTATCAAAGTCTCATCTTCCTAAGAGTTTCAGTTCACAAATGACAGTTTTTCGTGCTTTTAGTCGGTTACCCAGCGTCAGATCTGTATCACTTTTTCCACATACATGCGCATAACATCTAGGCATATTCCCGTAAATTTTGATATTCCTAACATTATCACAATTGCTACAATCTTAACATTTTTGTGATTCAGTCTCTGAACATCGCACAAATTCCAGAGTAGTTTCTACTTGTGAGCAACATTTTCATTTTAACAATCTATAAATTTCAGATTTTTACAAGTTTAGCACAGTTTTCTATAAGTCTTTTTCTCAAACATATATTTTTTTCAGTACCAAATACACATTTCAGTCTAGCTCCGCCTCCAAGGCTTGGCTGAGCCAGAGATTCAACCTGAGCTTGTTCCTGCCAGCCGCTGGTTTCTATTGACGCCCGAATTAACATTTTCTTTTCAGTCAAGGGAGTCTTTTGTCCCCTGGCAGAGCAACAGGCCAAAGTCCCCCTCCCAGTTCCTTTCACACCTGCCTGCCAGTTTCTCGACAGAGATCAGGGGGGAAGATTCCTTTGTTGGGTAGAAGGTGTGGAATGGCTTTGAAGCTCAGTGTGGCTGGATTTAACTTACTTTTTAAAACCATGTTTAAAATAGTCTTTTCCTAAAATACAAATTACATTTCTAACAAATATATCCACAAAACTCTTAGTCCCAGTCGTTTTAAAATATAGTTTTGAATTGTATCCACCTCTATTGCTTTTGATAGGAAGTCTCTTCTTTTGCATACTTTGAATTTAATGTAGAAGTTTAAAATGACAGGTCAAGTAAAAGCCAACTTCTGACACAGGTGAGAGGCGGTACTGCGCCCATTTGTAACATATTTTTCCAAGCAAGCATCTTTGAATGTGGATTTTATTCTGATGAAATATGTTTCTGCTGACATTGTGCTTAGGTGAATTCTTTAAATAAAGTGATGTTTAACACCCAACAAGGATGTTGGATCTTTTATGAGGTTTGGGAACCATGATTTTTGCACATTCCACAGCCAAGGAAAAACAGATTTTTAAAGCAGTTTTGGGTTTTCCTTAGCAATGCAGGACTGCTTTTCCAAGTAGTTTCATTTTCCTCTGTGGGCAGCCAAATGATATGTTTTGGCAGTGGTCTCCTGTGTTACCACTGACATAGGCAAAATGGATTGGCGGCCTATTTTTCAGGTTTTCCTGCACACTTTCAGAGATTGTTAGCGCAAAGATCTTTTTGGCGACTAGCCCGTTGTTTCTGATGCAGGCAGCGCACAGTGCTGTTGCAGGGCATGGACTAGTGGGTTAAAGCATCCCACAAGCCCCCCTCTTGCGATTTGGCATTGATCATCCATCAATGGGAAGTTGCAAGACTGCAATGTCAGTCTCATTTCTTTTGTTCCAAAATGGCAAAGCGCATCATCTTTTCTTCCATCAAGGGTGGATCAACCACTTCTCCTTGCCCAGTCCTGATGTGAGTATTGAGCGATACTCCAGGCCCCTTGCATCTTTGGTCCCGGTCCCTGGGTAGTCATCTTTGGTCTTAGTTTCCATGGTTTCCAATCCTAGGATGACAAAGCAAAAGCATGTTTGTAGACATTTCCCCACCACTATTAATGTAGTGGGGCAGACACATGCATTTTGATCAATCAGAACATATCTTTCTATTTTAAGTTATGGACTAAATATGGAATATTTTATAGTTCGATTCTAGGGAGCTGGAGTGACCCCCTGTCAGGTACCAGAAGACTCCTCCAGTTGCTGCAGAGTGTGCCTAGGATGGCAACACCTTAGTTGGTTAATATGGACCCACTTATCTTCCCCACTCTGCCAAACTACCATTGGGGATGCGGATTTTGTAGGCGACTGGTGAGATTTCGTCTACAATTTCAAAAGGACCCCTCCAGGAAGGCAAACATTTGCGCTGTTTGGCCTGGTTCCTTTGGAAATTGTATAAGTAGAGCCTGTCTCCTACATTGTATTCTGTTCTAGTAGTCTATAAGTCATAGTGGGTCTTCATGCTGTCTGCAGATCTTTCTAGATTTCGCTGAGCGTAGGCAAAAGCATGTTGAAGGTGTTTTCTTAGATTTTCAACATACTCATGAGTGGTGGAGGCATTGATCAATGTCTGCTCTTGAGTTCTGTAGAGCAGATGCTAGGGAAGCACCATCCTGCATCCAGAAATTAGCTCAAACAGTGACATTTTAGTTGCAGATGAAGGGGTAGATCTGATGACCCTTAGGACAAGAGGTAATCGAATATCCCAACTTGGCCCAGAATCTGCCACAAACTTTTCTAATATGCTCACAATTGTTTCATTATTTCTCTTATCTGCATCACTAGAGGCTATCTGGTAAGCAATGTCTAGCTTCCTTTTGACCCCAAGTATCTCCAACATCTTTTTCATTACTTCGCTGGTGAAATGGCTACCTCAGTCTGACTCGATCCTTTGGGGTAGTCCAAAACGCAAAAAGATGTGGTTGATCATCAGGGCAGCTGCTGTTTCTGCCTTGCAATTTGGGTCCCGGGAGATATTCCACCCATTTAGTAAACAAGCATGTCATGGTCAACATGTACTTGTTTCCCCTAGAGGAGCGAATCACGGGCCCGAAATAGTCGACTTGTAAATCTGACCAAAGCAGTGTCATCCCCCTCTTTTGGAGCGGCGCACGGTGTGTGAGGGATGTTGGCTGAAACTGTGCACACACAAGACACCCCTTCAAATATTGGTCGAGGTCCTTCCCCATGTGTGGCCAGTATGCAACCTCTCTTAAGATTTCAAGTGTTGTATGAAACCCCCTATGACCGGCTTTGGCCGCATCATGGGCGTGACTTAACATCAGGCTTCGCAATGAGGTAGGGACCACCCACTGATCATGGCCAGCTAGGGATCTCCTTACCAACAAACCGTCTTGGATTCTGAACATTTTTGGACATTTCATCAACACTCTGAGGTCCTCTTTCCCTATGTAATCCGTATCCGTCAGGGGAAAGTTCTCAGGGTCCTCAATGTGTTGATAAAACTTACCAATTATTGGATCCCCTTTTTGAGCCGTTCATTGTGAGCATTTGTCTGGGACCTAGTGATGGCAGTGACCTGGATTTCCCCCAAAAGGGACTCAATCTCATGTAGATCCTCTTGGATGGCTCCGGTTCTGGTCAGCTGATCAGCTAATTCATTTCCAGTTTTGTCTGGACCCTCTACCTTGGAATGACCCTTGATCTTTTTCCAATAGATGGTCATCCCATTCGAGGTGACCCGATCATCAATATTTTGAATTAATTTCCCATGTTTCAAGGGTTTATTATTAGCACATAGCATGCCTCTGGTTTTCCAGTTAACCAGGTGCTCCACGACCCTGTTCCGTACATAATCTGAATCTGTGAATATGACCAGTTTGTAGAGTTGATTTTGGACAGCAGTGAGGATGGCTTGATGCACAGCCATCAACTCTGCCACTTGACTACTTCGGGGACCAATCTTGTACCCAGGGGAGGGTTCTGGGGACTCATTCACCCATGCATTCCCTATGCCGGCCACAAGTTCTTTTTCCCCCGCTTTTGTCAACATGGTAAGAGCATCCATCCACATAGACAGTGGGTATTCCCTCACACTTGTCTTCTTCAAAGACTTTGCGTGGGGAATTAAGGTATACCTCCAGGTTGTCCTTGATTTTTAGACTCTCGTCCTCAAGACAGTTTTCTCTGGCACAATCATGCAAGTCAGCCAGACCTTGCGCGAGGGGACACTTCTTGTTTTGGCCATATCTGACCTCCACAGGAAAGCCTTGCATTGACAGAATCCAGGAAGTAATTCGGGAATTTCTTTCATTTCCGGCCCGGATTCTGTCACTGGAGATATTGCAGAGGCTGGTGTGGAGTCTCCACTATGATGTGTTCCCCCTGGAGAAACGGGCGGTCATTCTTCAATGCCCACACCATTGCCAGGAATGCCTCCTCACAATCGTTGAATTTTTCCTCCACAGAGGATAAAGTTTTACTCGCATAGGCGATTACTTTATTGACCTTGCCATGCTTTTGATATAATACTGCAATCAAGCATGTATTAGAGAACCCTGTCTCCAAGAGGAACTCCTTGTTTCTGACAGGGTAAGCTAGGCAAGGCACTTGTGATAGGCTTCTTTTGAGTTGTCTTACTGCCTCGGCTTGTTCTGGACCCCACTCCCACTTGACCCCCTACTTCAAAAGGTGAATCAGGGGCCTTGGGACCTCTGCATAGCCCACAATGAACTTTCTACTGTAATTAGTCAGTCCAAGGAGGATCCTTAGTTCCCGCAGAGTTGTGGAGTCTTTCAATTTCTGGAGTGCTTCCACTTTCTTTTCCTGGGGACAGAGACCCTGAGGAGTAATCTCATGCCCCAAGAAATTTACACAGGTTCTACACCACTGTGCCTTTTGAAAGGAAAGTTTTGCTCCGGCAGCCCTCAACTGTGTCAGAACATAATGGATCTCCGCTATGTGTTCCTCCACAGTTGAGCTTTTGATGAGGACATCATCTACATAAGCCAGGTTACCACTTCCACCCAGGTCGGGCATGGCCTTATGTAGAAAAATGTTGAGTTCATTGCCGGAGTTGATGTATCAGAAGGGAGTCCGGGTCCAAGTGTACTGCTGCCCCCCAAAGGTAAAGGCCAGCTTGTATTGGTCCTCCCTACTGACAGGTACAGTCCAGTACCCATTGGTGAGATCTATTGCAGTGAATACCTGTGACCCCTGGATCTGGGCCAGCTCTTGGTCAATGTAGGGAAGAGGCCATCGGGAAGTATGGACCCGTTTGTTGAGCTCCCTAAGGTCGGTGCAGAGTCTCCACTGGCCGTTTGGCTTCAAAATCGCCAGCACCAGGTTATTGAAGGTGCTGTGGACTGGACAGATTATCCCACAGGACTCAAGGTTATTAATTATTTCAGTAAGGGACTCCATTGATGCGAGAGTCAAGCGATATTGCTTCACAAACACTGGAGTCATGCCAGGGTCCATGGGAATTGTTGCTGTGCGGATGTAGGTGCGACCACAGTCATATGAGACCACCGCAAAGAGATCTTGAAAATCCAAGAAAACCTGTTTCAATTTTTGCTTTTGATCCAGAGTCTCACAAGCATCAGCTAGGTTGACTCTCTCTTCAACCAGCTGCCTGAAGCCTGGAAAGACTTCTAGTTTTTCTATATCAGCGGCCTCCGCCAGCTGGGTGGAGAAGTCCCAGGTCACAGTGCTGATTTGGACTAGTGGCTTCAGGTGGGGAAGGCAGCCCTCATGGACCTGGAAAATCACCTCATCCCTCCTGAAGTCACAGGTCACATATTCCTTACCCTAAGGACAGGAAGTGTACACCAGGAAGTTCCCCCCATGCCGGGTAAAGATCCTGTCTGGTGTTTTGTTGTCATCACTGTCATGTCAAAACAGTCCTTGGGGATTGGTCCTAACAGTTCATTATTTAAATCTATGGAAAAATGTCGGTCATCAACCGCCATTCCAATAATGGTGCCTGTGGCTAGAGTGATACTCTTTAAGTCACTGTTATCCACCTCTATTGGAATGGTGTCATGTTCTATATTGACTAGTGGTGTTGGGTTTACCCCCAACCCTTGCTGTTGGAGAGAAGCATTTAGATGAATATAGGCATCAGAATTTTTCAATTTCTGTCCTCTTTTAACTTTCACTTCCCGGGAGAATTGTCGGGTCCTTTCTGGGATGGTGACTTCGTCTCCAATCTGAATTTCAACTGCATAAGGCAGCAGTTGAGCTGACCTAAATGCTTTCTCTGGGTCATCAAAGCCCATGGGATTATCCACTAATCGGGACCAAGCTTTGAAGTTTATTAGATCCAAACAATTATGGACTATGCTCTTGTTGCCTATGGAGATTTTGAGCATACACCTGCTCGGCAGGAGATGTTTGGAATTGGGCTTTTCCAGATCCATTTCCCATTTGTCTATCAGTCTAAATGTGGGAATGGCTGGATCTTTTGGGAGTTTGCGGACATTGGCTTCGCTGATGAAGCTCTTACCGTTGTTCACACACTCTCGGGCGAGAACAGAGTCCTTCCCTTCATTTAACTGAACAGGGATTAACAACTGCTCTTCAACTTGCTGAATATCAGCCAGGCTTTGAGCTGACTTCTCATCTTTCTGGACTATAGGCTAATGGCTGATTGTGGATTGGTAAAGAATTTCAGAGTGTTTCCTTCCAGTGTGGAATGACACCTTAAACTGGAAGGAAGGTTGATTTTCAGAAATAGAGAGGACCACCCATCACCAGTTTGTCGTCCTACTGCTATTACTGTCATGTCTAGGATTTGATTGTTCTGGAAGTGAAATTCTACTTGGTCAGGTTTTTGTTCAACCATGTGGCAGGTGCCGTTTAAACTAACATGGTTGACACTCTGTTTTAATTTTATTGGTCGGCTAGTCTGGGTCCAGAGGACCTTGTTTACGCAATCTATTAGGGGTGACAACATTCGCAGGAGGTCATTCCCTAGTAAACAATGGGTGACCTCTGGAGTCACAACTATGACCGGGTGCTTCACCTTGTGTCACCCAATTTTAATGTCCACATCCGCAGTCCCCTCGATGGAATTGCCTTCCCGTCAAAGTTCTGAAGTTGTCCAGGAAGAGGGGTGAGAGGAATTTGGTAATTCTCCCCCCTTCCTGAATTCAGTTGATCAAAGACCCGTTTTGACAGAAGGGTAGCTTGGGATACAGTGTCCACCAGAGCCAAAATTGTACCCCGCCCCTGTATTTGTACCGGGGCATAGAATCTTCCCTCCTTCTCCACAAGGGGGCACAGATAATGTACATTTTTGGACAACTGGTGGGTTAGTTTTCTAGTTTTGGACACTGATAGGGAAGTGATTTGGTCAGAATTTTGTGGGGAGTCTTGGGAATCTGCAAAGAAAAGGTGGCAACTAGATATGGGAGAAGGTTTGGGTTCCCCTGGTTCCGGATCTGGGCCACTCCCCCCCTTTTTGGAGGCAGTCACCAGGATGGGTTTGAACCAGGGGATTTTTATGTTGTTGGATCTGTGGTTGGATGATGGGTGGCGCTAGCTCAGTCCCCACATCTACCCAGTATGGATTTGAATACTTTGGGACCCATTTTTCTTTGGGAGGAGTTCCCCCATCTCTGAAGGAGAAGATCCTCTGAGGATACCTCTCCTTCAAATTGGAAGATGTGTACCTTCTCCTCAAAATTGGTCTGTTTGGGCTCTTTGTTTCTCCCAAACCCCCTCTGCTCCTTGGGTGGCAGACTTTCAGGGGCAGGAGATTTTAGTTCCAGTTCCTGGGTTTCCAAGGGCTTTTTACAAGTGGGGAAGGAAGCTTCCTCCAAGGCTTTAGACCCCCCTTCCCCTTGTGCCTCCTCCCTGGGAACCAGTGGGTTGTCAGGGTTCTTCCCCCATCATTGTTCTGGAGCATCAGGTCCGGGGTTCGAGGCATTCTGAGCTGGCATGCTCATCTGAGGGTTCTGTTGTGCCCTCAGTATGCGCCCCAGATCCTGTGCCATGTTTTGGACCTGGCGCTCTAATTGTGACACCCGCTCAGGCTGATACGGGGTCCTGTTGTCTCCCCTGGGCTGATCCTGGGAAGGGTAGCTATCCCTTCTCTGACAATGCCCCGAGTTGGGAAGATTTGGGTACCCCTCCACCCTTGACCTCCCCTCTCCCGGATTAGGTTGTCTGGGCTCAGGAAAGTGGGGAAAGAAGGATGGATGATTTTGGGGTTGAAAGTTTTGTGGGTACCTGGGGAAAAAGTTCTGTCCAGGATTTGGGGAATTTCTGCCCTCCTGGGGGAAGTGAGGAGGGAAGTTCCCTGGTTTAGCCGACGTTTGGTTGGATCCCCGCCCTTGGGCTGAAGGAGTCCACACATAACCCAGGATGGGTCTGTTCCCCTGGCAGCGGGGACTTATGTAGTCAGGGGAGTGAGGGATCCCATATGTGGGACTACCTCCTTGGCTCCCTGTCTGCGACTGGCCCGAGGGCCTTCTGGGCTTGGGATTGCTCTGCTGTGCAGGTGGGTTTTTAGGCCCCCCCATCTCCAACTCTAAAATGGGGGCAGCCTTCACCTCTGCCACCTTAGCAGCAGCAGGGTTGTTGGTTGTTTTGGGGCTTTTGGGATTATTCTTGTTTTCTATGGTCTTTTGTAGCTCATAAATTTGGGTGGCCTGTTCAAATGACCCAGTCTAGTGATCTTTTCTCATGAAAATCTCTCACTCGCTGGGTCATGATATACTTTGGTAGAGTGTGGAAAAAAGTATTGACAAATTCTTTGCTGTTGTTGAGCACCCTTCTGGTGGTCTGCGCAAAGGCACGCTTTAACTCCTGCACAAATTCTTGTGGGGCCTGATCCTACCCACATTGTAAGTTGTAGGCTGCCTTGCAAGCCTCCTGCGGATTTCTATGTACAGAAAAATGCTTCAAGATGGCTGCCCTATAGGTGGACCATCTAGAATGATTTTGGTCCTCCAGCCCCGCAAAGAAGCTGGAGTTTTCTGGTGAAAAGGTCCATTTCACATATTGGATGCAGCTACTGCTGTCTTTCAAATGGAAAGTTTCCATCATCTGCTCAAAGAGCTCTAAGTGCTCCCAAACAAAATACTTAGCATTCTTATGGTAAGGCATGATGACGTTTCTTATCGCCTTGATTTGGTTTAAGGGGTCCTCAAGCAAGTCCCCTTTTGCCTTATCAGCCTTTTTGGTTCGGGTAACCATTGTCCATTCCTCCTCTGACTCAGAGGCACTGCTCCCAGAGGTGCCCGTCTGGTCTTCTAGGTTTTCCCGGATTCTGCGAGCCTGGGAATGGCTGGCAGAATGTGGGGACCTAGTCTCCTGTGTCCTGGGGCGCTCAGAGGAGTCTTCTGATTCCTCCTTGCTCCCAGGATTTGATGGGTACCCCCCCACTGTCCTAGCTGGGAAGAGGTTTTCAGGATGCCCTTAGTGGGCCTACTCTCATGGAGTTCCCCACTAAATTTCACAGTACGTGGGTACCCATACCCAGATGCCCGCCCATCCATTCCTGGGAGGTGCTGGTCTATGAGCCCCATATTTCTGATTGGATTGAAATCTGCCATCCCTGTGTCCCTTGGCTCATGTGCGCCAGTGGACATGGGGGTGGCAGAGTCCAGGGATTGGGAGAGCGAAGGCCTCTGGTACTAGGGTTCCTGAGGTTATGCTCAGGTGTTTGCCTTTCCCAGCGAACCTCATCTCTATCAGCCCCTTCTCCCTGTTGCCATGCAAGAACCTGAGCTTTCTGTTTCTCAATCAAGGCCTTACTACACTCTATCAATCTCTCTTGCATGGCTTCCTGTCTGTGGAGCCTGTCATTGTTCTCACAGAGAGCATCATTTTCTCTCTGTGCTTCCAGGGTGGTTTTTGAGTACTGGGCCAGTCTTTGCTGCAGGAGGTTTACCTTCTGAGTCCTGTCCATACTGGCTTGGTCCTTCCTTGCCAGAGCCTCTTCCACTCTCCTGGTGTGCTGTAACAATTTTTGATGGTCTTTTTGGAGGTCACCAAGTCCCTGGAGGGTGAGGTGATTTTCTTCCAGTTTCTCTTTTAAGTGACAGACTTCCTGGCTTAAGGTGTCCCTTTCCTGAGCAAGAGCCTGCCTCTGTCCCGCCAGGTCATCCCTCTGTCTTTGAAGTGCACCAGCTTTCTGGCGCTCTTCATCAAACTCTGCCTGGGTATCCAGGTCTTTCAAAATCAATGTGTTGCTCTCCTCTTTCTCTCTATCTAGTTGGCTTTGCAGGGTGGTTACCTGCTCTGTGCATGCCCTATTGAAATGTATTTGTTGCTCCAGCTTTTTTTTTCTGGCTCTGCAGTAGAGAGTCCAAACTTTCTTGGTACTCCTTCTGCAAGGCCAGAATTCTGGTATCCTGTTCTGCCTTTTCCTGCTGCAGGATACCCAGGTCCGCTTTTTTTTATTATGTACTGTCTACTCTCATTTTCGGACTCTTGGCTCCTCTGTAGTCTCTGCTCAGCAGAGTCCAAAACAGTTTGGGCTTTTTCTAATGCTTGCAGTTGCCTACATACCAGATCTTGGCCTTCAGCATATTTATTCTGTATGGCTCCTATAGATAAATATAGATATGCCGCTATCTTGGCGATCTTGTTTTACTCATCCTTTGCCTTAGGGACCATATATAGTTCACTCAGGGCCATATGTAAGGGACCCTGGTCTTTCCATCTATCTAACCCTGTTGCAGTGATCTGTTGTGTGATTGCCTGCAACCACACATTCAGATCCTGCTCTATCCATTTACCTTTCACAAATAACTTATGCAAAAGGTGCTCTCTAGCCATATTGATCCCTACCAAGGTCGCCATTCTGGAAATATTGATTTCCTTACTGATTTACAGAGGTTTTCTTTTATTTTTGCAAAACAGACTGTTTCCTTACAGTGTTCCCTTTTGAGAGGTGCTTTTACAGTGTCACACAGTGTGGTAGCCCAACAGGATTTATGTACCCTGTCAGTTAGCACACTGTATTAAGCTGTCACAAGTGGTATATCTAATTCAGAAATCCTGCTACGAGTCCCCACTCTGTAAGTGGTTTCAACCCAGCACTCCAACTAAGTCAATGCCTAGCATGAGATGCCCAGCTGGAACCCTTAATTATATATTTTTATGTCTAAAGTTCTTTTATTTCTGAACGATGTACCCTTATATCACGCCCTTCTCTTTGAATCCCCCCAATCTCACTGAACCAAGAAGAAGGTTGTTTTGCAAAGTTATAAGATTTATTTGAAGGGTTGAACAATATGTATGTCTATATCACAATTTTATGAATTATGAACAATATCTGGATATCACACTATTAAAATGTATACCTTGATCAGCTTTGGGTAATATCACAGTCAACAATTTCTTTAATCAATAGGAGTATGGATGAAAAAAATAATGTAGCATAGGATAAAACTGTGTGTGGGTGCAATGAAATGCAATGATATGATATTAATGCAACACAGAAATAAAACTTGATATGAATTCAATCAAATGCATTGCAATCACTCTTTCCCACTGATACTACTCAATCCCCCCCTTGTATGCAGTATGAATAGATGGAATGAGGGAACACAGGTTTCAGGAATACACAATCAACAAATGCAGTTTCAATCCAATTTCCCCCCAGCAAGCTTAGAGAGAAACAGGAATGAGTTTAAAACAGGTCAATTGCTTTGAATGTGGTTTGTAATAAATAGGAAAAATGCTGAAAATGGATTTCATTCGCTAAATGGGTTCAGAACTAGTGCGAGCTGTTTTGGATGGCTTCAGGTAAACACTACCAATGATTGTTAAATAACTGGTAGATAGGAAAATGAATTCAGAGATTAAATGCAAAGAATAACTATTTTGTATGGAATGAAATTGAGCCAAATGCAGAATCGCGGCAAACTTTTCAACGAACGAGAAATGCAATTGCGGCAAAACTAGAAGGAGTTTGAATGCGGTTTTGGATACGTTTGAAAGCTGAGGATGTTAGCTGCAAAATTACACTTAGTTCCTAGCATGTACGGTTCAGAAGTTATGAAGGTTTTAGCAAAGGTCGATTTTTTTAGAAAAGAGTCAAGATTTCAAAAGAGAGACGCGCTGTTGAAGATTACAAACAAGGATTTCTTAACACTAAGGGAGGCTATGAAGATGCGAGATACCAACGGTACAGCCACCAGTCTGATCTTTGTCCACTGCAACACTTGCCTTTCTTCAGAAAATATAGATTAGCACAAAGATGATTATCACTACAATTATCACAGGATTATATGGATGAAAGAAGGATTCAGGACAGACAAAGGTAATTCTACAATGCAGTTCTGGATATGTTGGAATAGGTTGGATAGGATAACTTAATGATAAGAGATTAGCTATGGACAATTCTATGCTAAATACTCACAACTATGGTTTCGGAATATGCCCGTCAGGGATCTGGTCAAGGGTTTGGACTGGAATCTGCTCGCCACCGGACAGGATTCAGTCGCTTGGTTCTGCACTCAGCAAGGCACTCTGGTATCTGCACGGCTTCTTGCACCAAATCTGATGGGTTGGTTCTGGGTTACAGCTCTGCTCTACTGGTTTGGATCTCTGGGTTCTAGCAAGAGTTCTTGGCATGAAGCAGAAAAACAGCACAGCCAGCTGTTGAATTGGTTGGACCCCTTGGAAATTTCGGGTTAAAATCAGGTTGCGAGATTTTAAAGGCCAGCTGAGAAGGGTTCAGCTTTGGATTGGGCCTTCTGCTTTCAGGGTTCTGAATTCTTGATCTGGGTTCTTCCTGCAGATCGCTTCGCCAATAAAATCAGTTGATGGTTAAATGTGTGTCTGTCTCTAGGTCCTCAACAGTCCCTATTTATGTATTTCTCAGCGGGGTGGGTAGGCTGATTATCCTAAGCCCAACCCTCTAGGAATCCGATAGGTCAGAGAATTTCCCCTCTCCTGATTTGAGAAGCAACCAGAGTGTCATGATGTGTCATGATGTGTCATGTTTATGGTCCAGGGATAAACCCTCCCCTTTGTTTCTGTACAGTATATCTAATTTTTCACATAAATCATATTTACAATATCACCAACTTACTAATAATACATATTTATACCCCAAATTAAAATAAGGCACATATCTATCAAAGTCTCATCTTCCTAAGATTTTCGGTTCACAAATGACAGTTTTTCGCGCTTTTAGTCGGTTACCCAGTGTCAGATCTATACCACTTTTTCCACATGCGCATAACATCTAGGCATATTCCTGTAAATGTTCATATTCCTAACATTATCACAATTGCTACAATCTTAACATTTTCGTGGTTCAGTCTCTGAACATCGCACAAATTCCAGAGTAGTTTCTACTTGTGCGCAACATTTTCATTTTAACAATCTATAAATTTCAGATTTTTACAAGTTTAGCACAGTTTTCTATAAGCCTTTTTCTCAAACATATATTTTCTTCAGTACCAAATACACATTTCAGTCTAGCTCCGCCTCCAAGGCTTGGCTGAGCCAGGGATTCAAGCTCAGCTTGTTCCTGCTAGCAGCTGGTTTCCATTGACGCCCGATTAACATTTTATTTTCAGTCAAGGGAGTCTTTTGTCCCCTGGCAGAGAAACAGACCAAAGTTCCCCTCCCAGTTCCTTTTACACCTCTCTGCCAGTTTCTCAACAGAGAGCAGGGGGAAGATTCCTTTGTTGGATAGAAGGTGTGGAATAGCTTTGAAGCTCAGTGTGGCTGGCTTTAACTTACTTTTTAAAACCACGTTTAAAATAGTCTTTTCCTAAAATACAAATTACATTTTTAACAAATATATCCACAAATCTCTTAGTTACAGTGTTTTTAAAATATAGTTTTGAATTGTATCCACCTCTATTCCTTTTGATAGGAAGTCTCTTCTTTTTCATACTTTGATTTTAATGTAGAAGTTTAAAATCACAGGTCAAGTAAAAGCCAGCTTCTGACACAGGCGAGAGGCAGTACTGCGCCCATTTTTAACATATTTTTCCAAGCAAGCATCTTTGAATGTGGATTTTCTTCTTATAAAATATTTTTCTGCTGACATTGTACTTAGGTGAATTCTTTAAATAAAGTGATGTTTAACACCCAACAATCTTTTGTGAGGTTTGGGAACCATGATTTTTGCACTTTCCACAGCCAAGGAAAACTGATTTTTAAAGCAGTTTTGGGTTTTCCTTTGCAATGCAGCAATGCTTTTTCAAGTAGTTTCATTTTCCTCCGTGGGCAGCCAAATAATATGTTTTGGCAGTGGTCTCCTGTGTTACCACTGACATAGGCAAAATGGATTAGCGGCCTATTTTTCAGGTTTTCCGGCGCACTTTCAGAGATTTTAAGCGCAAAGATCTTTTCGGCGGCCATCCCGTTGTTTCTGATGCAGGCAGCGCACAGTGCTGTTGCAGGGCATGGACTAGTGGGTTAAAGCATCCCACAGTCATCACTTTTTCCACAAGGGACCCTGACATATCCACTCTTGGCATTTTCTGCCCTGCTGGCATAGTCGAGGAGTCATCCTTTGGCAGAGGCAAACATTTGTTAGGTTCATTACTATTTGACTCCTGCATGGTAGTCATAGGGAAACATGCTTCTTTTTGCTGCTCACTCAAATGCAGTAGATCATCCAAGGGTGCATAGGCCAAATCCTGTCTCAGGCCTCGCTCCCTAGGGTGATGCACAATCTTCTAAAAGTACACTTTTCGGTATTTATTGGCAATTGCAGTACGTGCTAGACCTGCGGCCGACTTGGGGAGTGTTAGCTTTTGGATAAACTGCTGCGTGCCTGTGATTGTTTTTCCGGGACTTACTTTGGCATTTTTAGATTTTTTTGGTGGCAAACTCGCAGCTAATAAAGTATAATTGGAAGCCAGCGCTAATTCAGCATTACTTTTCACTGGGGAGCAACCACGTCCAATATTAATCACAGCTTCATCTACGCCATCAATGCCAGACCAGCCTACATGCTTGGATTTTCACTTTTTGTTTTTTTAAACATGGTTGGCCGTGTTGACAGATAGATTCAATTGAATCAATTCTACTGCATTTAGGTTTGTTATGTTTTTACTATTATCACAAGCAGAGGGGGTCAATTGCACTGTTGTTTGTTATTTTGGGCTGTTCGCTATGTTGCAATAGCCTAGTTTGCTGGGTGCGGGAATAATCTATTAGTAGCACTTCTTGAGATGTTACAATCGGCGCCGCTGGGGTACAAGCTGACACGTGAGGAAATTCATCCATTTGGACTGATATATGATGAGCAGTAAGCTTCAATTTATTCCTGTGCACTAGCTGATCTAAAAGAGTGTGCTGTGCCTTTAATTTACTGTCCAATGTTTCATACAATCGTGTAAGAGAAAAAAGTGCTGTGTTCATAGTCTGAAAGAATGTATCAACACCCACGCCATACTCCGCCCCAACGGCCCTGGCTACCTCCGACTGTGACATCGTTTTGTGCCTTGGTGTCGGCTGTGTAAAAGATATGGACATGGCAGAGTTGTTGAAGGCTGTGGGGGAAAACATAACCGGAGATTGTGATAGGTGCCTGATCTGTTGGTTAATGGCTGTATCTTTTAAAGGGGAAATCCGAAAAACTTTGAGTTCTTCATGCCCCATAAAGCCTAGGGTTTTGTTAGTCACACCTTCATTTCTGTTTACACTTGGGGTAGCATTTAGCTGATTAACTCCAACACGCTGGTCATTTGTATCATTATGTGGTAATGCCGCCAACTGGGCCAGAACATCTGTTGCAATCTCACAACCTCCACAGCTAGATAATGACACCGGCTGGAGAGGTGTAAGCAGGAGCGCCCCAGCCTTGACCAACGATCAGACGGTGTGTTAGTTAAATCCACAGTAACAGTGTCTGTATGAAGTACTTAAGAAGTTTTTGACTCAATTTGTCCACTGAGTGCTGTTTGCTGTAAATCTTGATGCACTTTCAGGTCAACAGCATAGAATTTTCGTATGTCCGCCATCGTCAGTAACGTACAGGCATTTGAAGCAGCTTTGCTACTGCGAGAGAGATGTATAACTTGTGTTGATGATTCAGGAGTTAACAAAGCGGTTGCTGCGTGGGCTGTGATTTCATTCATGGCCTGCATACCTGCTGTCAAAGAGAAAGACATCAACTTGTAGCAATGCAATTGCAAAAAAACAGACAGAATCAAACAGTTATAACGCAATATGGCTCCCGCCGCCCTTATGAGAAGATTGGGACCACCCCCTTCAGAATACAAATGTTACAATGGGTCCCTAGACCCAGTCGGCTAGACCAATGCGAACACCCAGAACAAACAGAGGTAGTTCAAATTAACAGCAAAAGGAAATACTGCATGAAACGTTTTAAATTACCTCACACACCCCACCACCCTCTGCCAGCTGACAGCCAACAGCACTTATCAAAAGCACTTGCCCAAAATATGCATCCCCGTTCTTTAAATAGAATTCTGGGAAGGGAGGCGGGGTCAATGGGTAATCCTCTCTAAAATGAAATGAAAGAAAAATCAATGAAATTATGTAAATATAACCAGTTTTTAGGCAGTTATAAAGATAAATTTCTGTAGAAATAGTCCCACTTTGTCCTTATTTAGAGTCCATACCAGCAAGGTATTTTCCAATCAAATGCAGCACAGGTCCTCGCCAGCAAGCCTCTGAAGCCGACAGCACTTGTCAAAAGCACTTGCCCAAAATGCAATTGCGTGCCCGTTCTTTAAATAAAATTCTGGGCAGGGAGGCGGGGTTAATGGGTAATCCTCTCCACAATGTATTTTCCAATCAAATGCAGCAGGGGTCTTCACCAGACAACAATTGTCAAAAGCACTTGCCCAACATGCGCATGCATAATAATTGTAATGTTAACATGCAAAGTTGTGGATTAGGCCCTTGTGGTGGGAGGTAGATGAGAATTTATGGAGACGTGCGATGTCAACACCAACCCCCTAAATAACTTTGTAGTATAATGTCACTTCTCCCCAGGGGGCATCCCCTCCCCGTGAGGCTAGGAGGGTGAGACTGCTATGCAACATTCCCCCTAAGGGTGGCGGGAAGCGGGACCTTGCAGGGATAGACTCCCCTCATGGGTACAAGGACTCCCATTCCTCTATTAGCATGAAGATTTGGTCATTTTTAGTGTCATTGTTTCTATCATTTGTTGCAGCATTTCAGGAAATGTTCAAATGGATTTAGTTTTGCCACGTTTTACAGAGCACTAGGCTATGGAGTATGTGGTGGAATAATGAGCAGCAAAAGATATTATTACTGGTTTCCATTAGCATAAGAGCCAATTACCGCATTAGCAAGAGTCCTCCCATTTTGAACTATGCCCCATCAGAGTTGTAGATGTCTGCCATTCAGAACAGTAGGCCTCAAATCAGAGTCTTTTCACTTCCATATAATTCAACTTTATTTCTGCTTCCTCCTGCGAGTGTTCAGCATGTCAAGGTCTTTGGAGGAAGGTTGAGTTGCAGCACACATATTGAATATTGTTGCAGACCATAGCTGTTCTCAGGAGCTTTTAGTGGAACGCAGAATACTGGTTTCTGTTTCCGATGATATATAAGTAGGATAGCTGTGAAGGACATATTCTGGTGTGAACAAAGCCTTAAGTAGAGACTTTGCCAAAGTGTAAAACTAGATCATGGTTATACTGTCCCCTAGGAAGCGTTGGGACAACTGGGTCTGCAATTGAATGGCCTGGTAGTATGAATAAATGTGAGAAATGAATTTCCAAACAGTGGAGCCTCAGTTATGTTTTTTATTAAGCCACTTGATTTGGCATCCTGAAGGCATCCTAAAGGAAAAGGGAAATGTTAGAAAGTGCATTAACTATATTTTATGCAGTGGGGAGCGCTTGCTCAAAACCCTGTAAGAGACACCCTTTTGAACAAAACATGCAGTTCAGGCAGGCATTCACCATATTGCCTAACGTGTCCACATTCAATCTTTAATAACAGGGCACTTGTTCTTCGGCCCCAACTGTACATTTGTTTGTGATATAGGTGTGTGTCTTTCAGCAG
Source organism: Ambystoma mexicanum (assembly GCF_040938575.1). Classification (NCBI taxonomy): domain Eukaryota; kingdom Metazoa; phylum Chordata; class Amphibia; order Caudata; family Ambystomatidae; genus Ambystoma; species Ambystoma mexicanum. The sequence continues at coordinate 473,820,624 of NC_090933.1, forward strand.
ATGCATAGCTGTTGTGTGGATAAAACATAACACAAACACACCATTAGTCATAGTATGAAGAGGCTGTACCTCAAATACCGATCACCTCTTTTATCATTCCACCACTATTTCCTGGTGGTGGAAACATAAACCGTATGTGATACAGCTAATAGTCGTCTGACAGGCCAACATCTAATAATTATCTGACAGACCAAAATATAATGATTGTCCGATAGATCATTGTCAACTTGAATGAGAGTTAAGCTTATTTTTTTCTGTCCCAATGGTGGGCCAGCTTTTTAAATAACATCTTATGCTATGTTGAAAGTTGGGAAAGCCTTGTATAGGTATTGTAAGGATATTTGGCGTGTTACAGCACAGAGTACAGCACTACTGCACAGGTAGCAATTTTTTTTTTGATGCAGCACCACCACATGGGTGTGGTGCATTGCTATATGTGTTGCCAGATTAACATGGACATATAAGTAAAGACAGGCTATTCAGTCAAAAACGATTTTAACATATAAGATGCAAATCTATTTTTACAGTTAAAAGCACACGTGCACACTCAAAAATGCACACTATTTTTCACCTGAAATGCCTATGGTGCAAGAGACACATTTGAAAATTAATAACTAACATTATTAATAAATAACCTGACTAATAAAACTGCATTTAACATAACCCACTAATAAAAATGTGTCTCCACTGCAGAATTAGGGCTACTCTGAAAGTGAACTTTTAAACGCACATTCATTTTTTTTTTTCTCTGCTGCTCTGTCCACATAACTACAGGAAGCAAAAGGACTCGAAGGAACAGGAAATCAGTTGGTTACAAATAATTACTGTAGAAATGAGCCATTGTGTAGTGAGGGAGGAGATGGCATGATTGATTTCTGATTGGAGCAGCGTCATAGCAAGTATCATGCTAGAGGCAGTGATGAGAGTTTTTCTGGGGGAGCTTGAAGAGAGGGGGAGGACAGTCGGGATTTGGCAGAGATGGGAGAAGGACCTGTTTCCTGGCTGAAGCATTCCTGCTGCAAAAGCTGAGAATTCCAGGCAATAACCCCGGTTTGAGAACGAAAGACGCTTGTTTTCAGTGGGGTTAATCTTCAACGGAGCCAAATTCAGAAAGAGAACAGCTCAAGAAAACTCATGCTGAACAGATAAGGTAATTACAGAAGTGTTGGGGCTGAGTGTGTACGAGAATATTCAGTCAGTGTAGATAAGGAGATTCCTGTGCTTTAATCACATGTTTAATGTTGCAAATTGAGTTCTTGTCTCCGCCACTCTCTTTTCAGTGTATCACAGACAATGCTGTTACTGTGCTATTTTATTTATTTCTGTAAAGAATGAGATCGTGTTTAAATGCAACTTTTATAATACACAAAAATATTTGAAAGCAGACGGGTGGTGTGTTTTATATTTACCAATACAGTGCTGATGATGTGGGGAGATGTTTAGACAGTGCAATTGTCATTTTCAAGGTAGCTAAACGTCAAATTTGCTGCAGCCGGGTGCACAATGTAATTCAGTATGAGCAATTATAACTAACTGTGTGTGTTGTAGTTTGTCGGAGGTCTATGAGTCGGCAAAAAGGGAGGCCCGGGACATAGTTCACTACTGTATATAAGATAGTGAAAATACCACATGATAGCTCGCTGCCGTAGATAAGACAGAGAGAAATTGCCCATGGTGGCACACTAAAAATGAAAATGTGGTGTTCCTGAAATGCAAGCCTGAGGTCTCCCTAGTGATTACACGAAAAATCTAAGCAAAAATAAGGGGTTCTGGATATTGGGGCCACAAATAAAACAAGGGAATTATGCTCACCAAAATACCACCAACCACGCATACCAACCACGCATACCAACCACGCATACCAAATACGCATGTCTGTGTGCTGAAATAATGCATGTCCACTGTATTATTGTTGTACATGGCCCAATCTGAATACAAGGAGTGATTGTTGCTAAGTTATTTTTCGGCGGTAAGAAAATACCGTCAGGCCCCAAATCTCCACAAAATACCGAACATATTTATGGTGCGTTGCAGGCCGGGAAAGTGATCATAGAGTACCTACTGGGCGTGGCAAGCGTGTCTCACACTGCCATTTGCACATTAAAGGGAATCCATTTTATAATAGCAGTGTGCCACTAAAAACGAATTTCAGAATGTCACAAAGGGAAACCACATTCTCAGACCTAGTGCAATATTTAGAGGCAAAGTTGTTTGCACATGGGACTTGGTCGTCGAATAGCACGTTAGAATGGCGTGAACGCATTCAGGGTGAGGTGCAGAAAGAAAAACTAGACAATATTTTTGCAGAAGGCAGCATAATTCAGGTCTGCCTTACAAGATTATTGAATGCAGCCGATAAAAGTGCAGAGAAAGACTGTTTAATACGGCTATGCGGCAAAATATGGTTTATTTTGAATAAGTCCCTGCGAATGCAGGAGAATGATACTCAGCTAATTAACAGGTTAAAGACTGAATTAGATGGGGCAAGTAAAAATCAGGAAATGTTGAGAGCAGAATTGGATGTATGCCAAAAAGACATGCAATTAAAATGCAGAGACTTTGATACTCAGTTATCCAAAAGCAAGAAAAAATGTGAGGATAGTGAGCAAGAATTGGTACACTTAAAAGCCTTAGTGGACCACATTAGACAGGATAAAGATGAGGTTGTTTCAGAAATGCAGATTTTACAAAAAGAACATTGTGAAAAAGAATGTGATCTCCAGAGTGCAGAACAAGAAATGATTAAAATGATTCAAGAAAGAGACAAGAGAAATAAAGAGTTCAATGAATGCCAAATGCAAATGTGCGAAATGCAGGAGGTGATTAATAAGATGAGTGATGAAAACAACTATTTGCAAAATGAAGCAAACAGACTCCTTAAAAAGTGTAAGGACTTGGAACAGCAAATGTGCATTCCCAGGTCCCAGGAGAGGCGGCAGGGTACCACATTCAATGGAGTGGAGGTGAATTCTACCTCTGCCCAAAGAGCTAGTGCTCCAGTGACTGGGCCGGTGACTGAACTTGGTTGCAGCGCCCTTGGGGGATTTGATACTCCCATCGGGGGCAGCCACCAATCTCATACACCTGAAAACAGGATTGAATCACAAAATAGTGCAATTCCATGAATTGCAACAAGTAGCCCCATAAAAATAATGAAATCCATTAAAGCCCTGATCAAACCATTTAAAAAGGGAGGTGAATGCTGCATTGAGGATCACTTAGAAGCGGTGCATGACATTTTTAAAGCACTCCAGATACTTAAGGAACAGTACAGACAATATTTTCATTTAACTTTAGATGCCCCGACGGCCAGCATCATAAGGGGATTAAATGAACAGCAGAATATGACCTGGTTGGAGTTTAATAAATTAGGCGTTATTTTTCTCCTTTTCAGTCATTGCAGGAGGCAAAGAAAGTCGCTTACACAATTACTGCTGGACCTAATACATCCCCTGGCCAATTTTTACAATACTTAAAAAGAGCATTTTCTCGCTTTGATGTATCTTTTGACTCAAATTCCAATGAGTTTAAAACTGCATACTTCTATGGGCTACAGAAAGACATCATATCCCAATTGGTCCGTGAATTTGACCGTGTCAAGTCCCTTGAATGGATTGTACATCAAAGCACAAAACTATATGAGGTACTCTATTGTCAGGGTAGAGAAAGTGATAAAATGAAAGATAGTAGACCTAAATCTAAAGAACCCTCAGCCACAGTAATGGAAATCAGGTCAGCCAAAATGTCCTTTGAGTCTGCTCAAAGCCAAGGTAAAAATAATGTGACACCTGAACAAAGGGGTAATCAACAAAGATCGCCATTTCCTGTACCAATGTTCCAATCACATGATCCTAGTAATAGAGAGAGCTACATCAGCCCTAGGTATTTAGGGGACAGACCCCGGGTAGGATATCGGCCTGATATGGGAGGTATGAACAATAACCAGAGACAAAATCAAGATCAAAGAAATGATGGTCCCTACCAGTCATTGGGGACACAGAGCAGATTTGATCCCAACACCATGATATATGGTAATCAGGATAGGCCCCGATATGTGGATCGATTTACTGATAATGGAAATCAACGTAGGGGCCAGTACCCACAATCTGAGAGACAGGACATGAGGCAAAACGTGAACTACAATCCACGTCAGTACAATGATTCCCCACCAGGGGACTATAATCAAAGGATGGGTGCAACCCGCTCCCCTCCACAAATGAATCAAGAGTTCAGAAACCATCCCAACCGACATCAATCACCTGAGAGGTATCAGAATAGATCCAATCAGGGGGAAAATAACCAATATCGACCTAGACCACAGAAAGAGGATCCTAGAGAGATGGAAAGGTTCCAGTGCCTTGAGGCCCAAGTGAAAATGTTAGCTGAGCAAATAGGAAAGCTCTGTACAGCACAAAAACAACCTTCCAAAGAGGGGCTGATGGCCATAGCAATGACCGGGGGGCTTCCGAAAAGTACTCATGATAACTGCAGTGCCAAAATGACAGATTGCTCTGATATAATTTTGCATAACGACTCTGAGATGCCTAATGGATTAAATGTGAAAGTGCCAGTAAATGAACTTGTGACAGAAAGTGCAAATACTTCTAAAAAAGAGGTACGGTTTAACCTAGAGCTAAATAAAACAGTAAAGATTTGTACAAATGAAAAAGAAACATTAGGAATTCCAAAAGAACAAAGGGACAGATTTAAGAAAAATGACTCATGCATGGGGAATACCAGTGGACAGGGAGTAAGTGGGGATGCTATAGCTCCATCCCTGGGCAAGCAAAATAATGACCAAACACAGACAGAAAAAGGAAATACTCAAAAGGAGGGTACAAGTCAATCACCTGAAGAATTCTTTGAGCCACATATTTTTGAAGAGACTGAAAGGGCTGGTATCACACTAAATGATCACAAATGCACAGAATTAAAAAATGACAAATTGCTGAATGATGTTGTTACACATGTTCAGTTGGAAGGTTGTAATGTGGTCTCTGATGTTACCCAGATTGATGGGCGAACAGTGGCCACACTCCAAAAAACCTCTGATCATGGAGAAATGAATAAAGTCTCTCGCGCAGAAATGGGTAAAAAGGAGGGAAAAATGTCTTTCCATTTACCAATGTGTTTAGCCAAAAGTGAAAAAGACCTGAGAAAGGTGAGCCCTGAAATCAGTAAGAATTCACATTTCTTATGTGTATTAGAGGAAGTTGAGGACAGATATTATGCACCCATCACTGTAGAAGAAAAATGCCACACCTTTGCTATGATTGACACTGGCGCACAGGCCACAATTATGTCCAAGGAGCTGGTAAAGAGTATCAATGAAGGGAGACCCCCACAGAGTCAGATCACAGTGAAGGAAAATCAAGGCCCAGTGCATAAATTTAATGGGGAGGAGGTGCCCATCATAGGTGTAACTGAGGGTGACATAAAAATAGGAAAGCACAGAATGAAACAAGAGGTATTGATCACATCTATTTGTGAAATTCCATTTCTGATGGGGACAGATTGTCTGAAAAGATTGTCTCCTCTAATAGATGGGGTGAATGGAGTGCTGTGGTCCTTAACCAAAAAACCATTGAGGCCTAAGAAACTAAAATCACAAAACAGCAATATAAATGAATGTCACACCGTTGCCAAAACAAATGATGCTGTGGAGGTATATCTCCAGAATAGCTGCATACCTAGTGTCACTGTTATATTAATGTGTCAAGACAAAATGCAGAGCGACAATGAAAAACTACCTGTACAAATATACTTGGACCCAAGGAAAAATTGGCAGACTGCCATAGATGAGCACACATTACGTTTTTATTTAAAAGAGAAAACATGCAAACAGAATATTGCTCCTAAAACAGATTCAGAAAAACACATTACCACTCTGGCAGAAATACACATGGAAGATGAGCAACCATGGGTTCATGTTGGTATAAATGACTATTTTAAAACAATAAAAGCCACTTTAGCGCTTGGACATGAAAGGAGTTTCATTAATGAGAAATTGTTGCAAAAAATAATGGAGAGGGAAGAAATCCCGAGATTTAGGATTAAAAACCAATATGTTTCTGGGTTGGACAGTCCAAACTTTGAAAACCGAATTGCAGGCAGATGCATGCTTAAAATTAGCATTGGGCAGAAAACAATTTACCATAATGTATGGATAGTGAGTGGAGCACAAAATGAATTTTACATGGGCAATGACATCATGCACAGAATGTGTATGGTGTTAGATTTCCTTAATCAAAAAATATGGTCACGCCTAGGTGGTCCGGCACCTGAATTTGAAGACAAAAGAAGGGCTTATCATTGTGCACAACTGGTTCCTTATGCAATCGAATTACAAATGAGGAAAGATACTATTATTCCTGCATTTACAAAACAGTTTGCAATAACACTGAAATGCAAAAATGGACAGCAGATGAAAGGCTCTGATGCATTTGTATGCTTGAATGAATCCATAAAACAGCAAGGCCTGGATTATGAATACATTCCATTGGTAGATATTGGTGAAGGATCTGTAAAAATTATGGTAAATAATAAAGGTTGTCAGGATATTCATTTAGAGGAAAACTCCCCATTAGGAATGGCCATACAAAAATCACATTATACGGCAGATTTAAATAACATGGTGATTGGAAATATTCCTGAAAAGTATGTAGATGCCAAGGGTGAGTTGCCAGAACACCTGGACTCTCAGCCCAAAGGAATATTTAAAATTCATTCTGTGTATCCTTATGATTCAAATGAGACAGTGTGCTGCCATCAAGAGGATTGCATAATATTTAATTTAAATGAAAATGAAACAGAAAATCAGCCCATTGAAGTGGAAGCTGATATGCCAACATATTTAAAAGTGGCAGATTTACAAAAAGACACAGCCACACAGTTAGAGGAAAGCGCCGAGATTCCCTTACCAGAAGATTTTCCAGAATTTTCCAAAATGGTAGAAGAGCAGATCTCCTTAGCGAATGCGTGTGAAAGCAATGAAGATAGGGACAATCTGAGGGAGATATTTGTGGAGTTTAAGGATGCATTTGCAAAAGAGGCTTATGATTGTGGTTTAACTGATTTACATGTGGCCACACTACCAGAAGGGTGTAGCAGAAATCCAGTGTTTGTACGCCAGTATAGACTACCGCTGGCATGTTTAGAATCATTGGCAGAGATTATTAAAAATTTGGAATCGCAGGGAATCATCAGGCCCATTCATAGCACATCCAATACACCTATTTTAGGTGTGTTAAAGCCAAATGGTCAATGGCGGCTGTGTGCAGACTTGAGAGAGTTAAATAAAAGAGTACCAGTATCTAGATGGCCACTGCCATTCATTGATCAGGGCCTAGCTCAGGTACATGGTTCAAATGTATTTACCACATTAGATCTCACCTCTGGATATTGGTGCGTGCCATTGGCAGAGGAGATACAACATTTATTTTCCTTTACATTTGACAGGACTCAATATGCCTGGCTTAGAGCTCCGTTCGGGTACATCAATAGTGGGAGTGAATTTGGCATATTTTTGAGAAAGGCCATGCCGGATGCAGCGGAAAGAGGAACAATAGTTTATGTGGACGATGTCCTGATAAAAAATGAAAGCCTGAATAGCCATTTTGATGAAATAAGACATGTACTTGGCCAATTGCAGAAAGCAGGCGCCAAAGTATCTTTGCAAAAAGCACAATGGTGCAAGGAAAAAGTGAACTTTCTAGGACATGAAGTGACTGAACATGGGCTAAATCCACAAAAGAAGAAAATAGAGGCCATACAAAGATTAAAAGATCCTAAAAATGTGAAAGGAGTAAAACGTTTATTAGGGATGACAGGCTATAACAGAAAGTTCATTGAAAATTATGCAGAAATCACTCAACCATTGACTAAACTGCTTAAACTGAATACTCCCTGGAAATGGGAAAAAGAGCAGTCTGATGCAGTGGCTAAATTAAAGGAATGTCTTGTAAAGGCACCATGTTTAGCATACCCCATAAAGGACAGGGATTTCTTTATAGAAATAGGTTTTTCTGAACATTGTATGTCAGCAGTGTTATCACAAAAACACGATTTGAATCACAAAACCATTGCATATGCAAGTAAGGCATTTTCCCAAGTTGAAATGAAATTTAATGAATGTGGAAAGGCCCTATTAACCACTGTGTGGGCGCTACAACATTTCCGCCCCATTGTTCAGGGAGAAAAGGTGATTATTGAAACAAATCATCAACCTTTGCAATTTTTAGAGAGTAAAAGAATTAGATCAGGTAATCTAGCGCAATCCAGAATCACTTCATGGACGCTGGCATTACAAGGTTTTCCCGTAGAAGTGAGATATGGACAAAATAAAAAGAGCCCAATTGCTCAAGGGTTAGCTGACTTACATGACTGTGCAGCTGAACAAATACCAAATGAAATGGAAGTAGAAACTAGTTTGCAGGAATTTGAACAATCAGCACACAAAGCTTTTGATGAAAAAACATGCAAGGATTTGCCAACTGTATATGTGGATGGTTGTGCTTTTCACATTGAAAATGACAGTAATAAACAATTAGTGGCAGGAATAGGAAATGTCTGGTTGAAATGTGAAGGTGTCCCCAGTATAGGGATGAGGATTGGAGATAGGAGCAGTCAGGTGGCGGAATTGGCAGCCATTTATAAAGCAATTGCTACTGCAGTTGATAAAAAGTTCAGTGAAATTGTCCTGGTGACTGATTCTGACTATGCACGGAATAGCTTTGTGGAGTATTTGCCTGGTTGGAAAGCAAGAGGCATGGTTACCTACAACAAAAAGCCACTTAAGCATGGAAAAATGATACAAGCCATAGACAAATTGGTGTCAGAGAATAAGTTAACAATATACTGGAGAAACATTAGTGGGAATTTAAAAACACCAGGAGAGGATAAGGAGGGAAATGATAAGGGAGAATTGCTACCTATTGATTATTTAATGGGTGAAATACAAATTGATGCAGTCACACGTTCTAAAGCACCAAAGGAGGTAGATCAACCGGTGGTGTAGTGGAGTCAGGACACGCCAGACCAAGATTTGATTGAGGCACAAAAGAATGATCGAATTTTGGGAATCTATTATAATCATTTGATAGATCCCAAACAAAATTCTTTAACAGAAAATGATTGTATGGGAAAAGAAGAGTTGAGGGTGCTATTAAAGAACAAAACACGAATTAGATTACAGGATGGACTCATGATTAGAGAGTCCATAACAGGACAAATACAGTGGGTAGTACCCCTTTCATTCAGAGGGCTAATGCTACACCATGCACATGATGCCATAACCGCAGGCCATAGAGGTTCACAAAAAACATTAGAAATACTAAAAGATTATGCTTACTGGCCACATACGTCCCAAGATGTGGAATTATATACTAGAGGATGTCTAGTATGCGCCCAATTTAAACTTGCTTCACCAATGCATAGAGCACCATTGATGAAAAGAGGCCTAACTCTCCCATGGTCAGATTTGCAAATAGACTATGTAGGTCCTTTAAAAAGGTCGAGTAGGGGAAGCCGTTATATTTTGAGAGTGGTATGTTTGATGTCGAAGTGGATTGAATGCATTCCTGCACCAGATTGTAGTGCACAAACAGCAGCCACATTGCTGGTGAACCATGTGTTCTCAAGGTTTGGGTTGCCACAAAGAATTGAGTCAGACAGAGGAAGTCATTTCACAAGTACTCTAATGAGTAAGGTATGGCAAATACTAGGTGTGAAAAGGAAACTACATATCGCATATCGGGCAGCGTCTTCAGGTACAGTTGAAAGAAGCAATAGGTCTGTTGTGGATATTTTAAAGAAATTTGTGGCAGAAGCAGGTTCCAGCTGGGATTTACGTTTACCGTTGGTTTTGATGGCAATCAGATCAACTCCTGCCAAAGCAACAGGTGTTAGCCCCCATGAGGTCTTGACAGGTAGGAAAATGGTGTTACCACAACACCTACTATACAGAACACATGAGCAGACACTTGTGAGTGCATCCACAGTTCATGAATATATTGATGAACTGAGGAGGCATTTGCAACATGCATTTGCTTTTGTGCAGAGAAATCTGGAAAGAGCTGCTGACAGTGCAAAGTCTTATTATGACAAAAAGACATCAGTAAAGGAATACAGTGTAGGGGATCAGGTGTACAAGTTTCATTTTGGAAAAAGTAAACAGAAAAATTCTAAATTTCTAGCAGCCTGGCAGGGGCCATTTCGAATTATAGATAAGGTCTCTCCTGTAGTTTATAAAATTTTGAAAAATGAAGGTGAAACGGCAATAGAGCAGTTTGTCCATGTAAATCAAATCAAACCATGCCATCCCAGACATGAGATCAGGCAGCTTGAGCATGTAGAAACAGATAAAGTCCCTTGAACACAAAAAGAGAAAATAAATGGGTACAATCAGGAGGCAGTGACAAAGAAGTTAAAAAGTTGATTGTTATAATGGCACATAAACACTGTAATATATGTAAAAATATATAATAAATAAATAAATAAATAAATAAATATATATAATGGAAGCTCATGGTTGGTGTGCAGAGAGAAAATGTATTAAATATTGAATGCTGTTTTATATGTGCTTGTTTTCTTTTTAACTTGTGTTTAATTTCAGAAAAAAAAAAAAAAAGCGAAATATTTTTACCAAGCATGTTTTATTTTTGGCAAAAGGGTGAAGTTAGTATTGTGCTATGTACTTAATTTGTTTATTTTCTATTTGATTTAGAAAATTAACATTATTTGGTCGGAGGTTCCGGGATCAGAGCCCACGGGAGACGATGGAGTCCTGGAGCCCACGTGGACGGATTCCGGGAAAGCCCCAAAAGGGGGCGAAGACCAAGGCTGCAAAGCGATCAGCATTGAAGATGATACCGATGATATGGTTAATGATGATGATATTTGGAGGGATCTTCAAGAATTCAGAAGCACAGGTTGTCATTGAACCTGGACCAGCATCTGGTATCGCGGTGGAAGAGGCACCAGGATTCATCATGAGTGATAGAAGGATGATTTTCCAAAATATATACATACCATTGAATCCTGAGATTTTGATTGAAAAACACTTGAACAATACCGGAATTAAGATTGAACAGACTAAAGAGTGGCTGGAAATAAGAAAAGAGGACACTAAGCAGTCTATAAGAGATATATTAATGCAATTGGAAAAAACATTCGTGAATTCAGCAGACATTAAGAAGAAGAGAGGAAAGAGAGGTGCGGTGATGCTCGCGATATCATTGGTAATGTCTATAGTTGGAGCCATAATAGGTACCACAATATCAACAGCCAATTCTATTTCGGTAGGAACACTGAGTACTAAAGCGCAACAACTGAGTATTGACCTAGAAATAATACAAAAAACATTAGATGGAATTAGAGGGGGACTGGATGAACAAGTAAGATTCATAAATGAAACTGCAATCATTCTAAATGAACAAGCGGATGTAATGCAACGGGCGACTAAAATAATACTTAAGCATGACAGAACTTTAAATGAAATATTGAACATAATGAGTCCTGTTGATAGACTATTAACAAATTATATGAGAGAAGTTCAAACTGCAGTTTCACAATTGATTCAAGGACATATCCCCTTGTATTTTGTTTCGCAGGATATTATTCGTCAAATGATAGAAAGATTGACCAGGAGGGAAATTGATATAATACAGGTAAAAATTGCATTCGAAATGGGTAATGCAATGCCGTTATATGTGGACTTGGAAAGACTAGATATCGGATTTTTGCTATGCATCCCATATGTAGCCCCTGAACTTATTTACCAAACGAAGTGGGTACACAACGTGGGATTTTGGCAAGAGGACACATTTATTAAGATTAAGACTCCAGAAGTGGTGGCATTTCAGTCATGGGAACCTGAAGTTTATTTAATACCAAACCTGGAAACATGTGTAAAATTTAAAGAACAAAATTATATGTGTCCAGGTAAACCGTTTGTTCCTGATGCCACAGATGCTATTTGTGGTTTGAAATCTGACCCAAGTATATCAGAAGGATGTGAAGTGATTATTAGCAATATGGGGAGTGAAGAAATGGCACAGGCTAAGATGGTCAGAGGTAAATGGTTGGTCAGCACCTGTTTAAAGAACATGACGGTAGTACATTTAAAAGCAAAAACAAAGAGGTGATGGCTGGAAGGTTTAGAATTAATCTTAACCACTGGCAAGGCTCTGGGCAACCCTCCAGACCACCGTTCTTCGCCTGCCAAGCCATTACAGAAGGGAAAGACCATATGCAAATCAGGCTTGGCCCCACCCCAAAAGGGGCAGTCCAGCCCGAACTGCTAGGCCACATCCCTTCTGCACGAGACCACAAGCATCCCCAAACATGTTTCGCCCTTGTTGGGGCTCATCAGTGAGGAGTAGCTTGGGTCTCTAGGCCCAGCAGGCACGGGACCCACGTCTGGGCATACCCGTCCCACTCGGGGTGACATGCACGAGACCACAAGCCATCACCTCTTTGTTTTTGCTTTGTCACCCCGAGTGGGACGGGTATGCCCAGACGTGGGTCCCGTGCCTGCTGGGCCTAGAGACCCAAGCTACTCCTCACTGATGAGCCCCTGCAAGGGCGAAACATGTTTGGGGATGCTTGTGGTCTCGTGCAGAAGGGGTGTGGCCTAGCAGTTCGGGCTGGACTGCCCTTTTTTGGGTGGGGCCAAGCCTGATTTGCATATGGTCTTTCCCCTTCTGTAATGGCTTGGCAGGCGAAGAACGGTGGTCTGGAGGGTTGCCCAGAGCATTGCCAGTGGTTAAGATTCATTCTAAACCTTCCAGCCATCACCTCTTTGTTTTTGGTAGTACATTTAAACCATGGAACATACGTGGTTAAACAGGTGAAATATAATGTTTTTTATTTACAGGTTCCAAAGGATACAATTGTGTCAATTGGGGGGTTAACATTGTTTCATGTAACAAATGATGTTTGGGAAAGCCAAGTGGAAAATATCGATTTTTTTCAAAGGGATACTTTTCCAATAGATCCGGATGTGGAATATTTATTGAATCACAAAGAAAGACATGTTATAAAAATGAATTTGAGAAAAAACAATATTACAATTAGTAATCTGGGGATAATAGAAGTGGAAAGATTTAATTGGGGAACCTGGGGGGAACGCTCAACAGTGGGTTTGGCTGTCCGGGTGCTAATCATGGGTGGATGGTTGATTGTGCTATCAGTAAAAATGAAAATGTTACTGATTTTACTAGCTACGTCAGGAAGAGAAAGATATCCCAATACAAATGCATTTTAAAAGAAAAAAAAAAAGAACAAGTTGTTTTTAGGAATTGGCTTGGAGCGTAGCCAAGTTATAAAAACAAAAGGAGGGTATGTAAGGATATTTGGCGTGTTACAGCACAGAGTACAGCACTACTGCACAGGTAGCAATTTTTTTTTTGATGCAGCACCACCACATGGGTGTGGTGTATTGCTATATGTGTTGCCAGATTAACATGGACATATATGTAAAGACAGGCTATTCAGTCAAAAACGATTTTAACATATAAGATGCTAATCGATTTTTACAGTTAAAAGCACACGTGCACACTCAAAAATGCACACTATTTTTCACCTGAAATGCCTATGGTGCAAGAGACACATTTGAAAATTAATAACTAACATTATTAATAAATAACCTGACTAATAAAACTGCATTTAACATAACCCACTAATAAAAATGTGTCTCCACTGCAGAATTAGGCCTACTCTGAAAGTGAACTTTTAAACGCACATTCATTTTTTTCTTTTTCTCTGCTGCTCTGTCCACATAACTACAGGAAGCAAAAGGACTCCAAGGAACAGGAAATCAGTTGGTTACAAATAATTACTGTAGAAATGAGCCATTGTGTAGTGAGGGAGGAGATGGCATGATTGATTTCTGATTGGAGCAGCGTCATAGCAAGTATCATGCTAGAGGCAGTGATGAGAGTTTTGCTGGGGGAGCTTGAAGAGAGGGGGAGGACAGTCGGGATTTGGCAGAGCTGGGAGAAGGACCTGTTTCCTGGCTGAAGCATTCCTGCTGCAAAAGCTGAGAATTCCAGGCAATAACCCCGGTTTGAGAACGAAAGACGCTTGTTTTCACTGGGGTTAATCTTCAAGGGAGCCAAATTCAGAAAGAGAACAGCTGAAGAAAACTCATGCTGAACAGATAAGGTAATTACAGAAGTGTGGGGGCTGAGTGTGTACGAGAATATTCAGTCAGTGTAGGAAAGGAGATTCCTGTGCTTTAATCACATGTTTAATGTTGCAAATTGAGTTCTTGTCTCCGCCACTCTCTTTTCAGTGTATCACAGACAATGCTGTTACTGTGCTATTTTATTTATTTCTGTAAAGAGTGAGATCGTGTTTAAATGCAACTTTTATAATACACAAAAATATTTGAAAGCAGACGGGTGGTGTGTTTTATATTTACCAATACACTGCTGATGATGTGGGGAGATGTTTAGACAGTGCAATTGTCATTTTCAAGGTAGCTAAACTTCAAATTTGCTGCAGCCGGGTGCACAATGTAATTCAGTATGAGCAATTATAACTAACTGTGTGTGTTGTAGTTTGTCGGAGGTCTATGAGTCGGCAAAAAGGGAGGCCCGGGACATAGTTCACTACTGTATATAAGATAGTGAAAATACCACATGATAGCTCGCTGCCGTAGATAAGACAGAGAGAAATTGCCCATGGTGGCACACTAAAAATGAAAATGTGGTGTTCCTGAAATGCAAGCCTGAGGTCTCTCTAGTGATTACACGAAAAATCTAAGCAAAAATAAGGGGTTCTGGATATTGGGGCCACAAATAAAACAAGGGAATTATGCTCACCAAAATACCACCAACCACGCATACCAACCACGCATACCAACCACGCATACCAAATACGCATGTCTGTGTGCTGAAATAATGCATGTCCACTGTATTATTGTTGTACATGGCCCAATCTGAATACAAGGAGTGATTGTTGCTAAGTTATTTTTCGGCGGTAAGAAAATACCGTCAGGCCCCAAATCTCCACAAAATACCCAACAGTATTCACTTAAGTAAATGCTAGTCCTATTGTTGTAGATGTGTTTTCTGGTGATTCCTCTCATGATAGGAGCTACAATGAGCAAGGAGGTTCATTCATTAGGCAGGATGATATATGTAAGATGTGTGAAATGTGCACATGAGCAGCAGTTGGTGCATTCAATTCATGTATTGAAACCCACCTTGTCTGTTGTGAGATGGTGTAGTTTGGGATTTATAACGTGAAAGCAACAGAGCACTGCACTTTGGTGAAACACATAGAGGTTAAGATAGAGTGGAATGACTGAAAAACTGAGATAGGTAAGGGGAGCAGTGGTAAGAGAACTCTAGAGGGGAGAGTAGAGTTCAGTATGTGTGAACATTTAAAGGCAGGATATATTTTGAAAAGTAGGGTATTCAGGTCATTTATTTAATGATTGATGTTGGCAGTGAGTCTGATCTTCTTTTTTCCTTTGTAGGGAGGGTGCATGGTAGTAAACGGCTATTTTTATGTGTTTTTCCCTCCTACAGTTCTTTGTTATGAATTGACTAGAGTTGTTGCTTCCAGTGGTGCAATGGCCAGGAAGTGTGGTGTTTTACTGCTGACTACTTTATAGGTGATGCAATCTGTCTTGTAAATGATGCCTTCTTTATGGTGTAGCAAGTGTAGCTGCTTCCATATCGGGAGCAGTGTAGTTGAACTTTCTTAGTCCTGTGATGAGGCATGCTGGACGGCTTTCATATGGGACAAGATGGTGTTTTCTGTCCCTAAGATTCAAGTAGCATCAAATGACACCCCTTTAATGAAATCCTGACCTCGTTAATTAAGCTTTATAACTATTATGTCGCAAATAAAAGAACATAAAAGGCTATGTGCATGGAGTAGTTGCTAGGAACTGGCTAGTTCCCAGCAGCCATGCCGAAACCTGATGAGGAGGGAGGCGCAAGGCTTAAAATGCAGCCGGGCCATGTCTGCCAGATGCAGCCCCCTGAAAACTGCAGGCAGGAAAGGGGTGGAGGCGGTGGATGGCCACTCCCTCTCCCATCCTAACAAAGTAAGGAATGGGAGAGGGATGATACACACTTCCATTGCATGGGCCCCATCCCTGAGGTGCGGCCAGGGCATTTGGAGAACAGCAATGGGGGGCAGGGGGCTCTGCCTTTAACCTTATAAGGTAAGGAGTGGAGGGAGATGTGGGTGCTTTTACAGGCCCGGGCCACATCCGCCAGGCGTACCCTGGGCAAGTTGGAGAGCTGCACTGACAAAATATGGCTGTTAGTGCAGTGCTCCCCTGAAGAGAGGGAGCACCGCATGGAAAACCCTGGCTACATGGCTGTCATTATGGTGCTCCTGTGATAAGAGGGAGTGCCACACTGACTGTCATGCCACCAATGGCCCTGTGGAATGGGATGGCTTTGTCAGGTCTCTGCATCTTTGCCTATAAGTGCCACTGTCTTCACATCCACGGGGCGTTGTCAGCCATCACCAGAGAAGACCTTGAAACTCTATTTACTATTTCCTTATGCAATGTATTTATGGTAACATGAACTATCATTCTCATAATGCTCCTGCAATTTGTCTGGAAAAACCAGATGCCCAATCCAGAAACTAATTTGCATTCTAAGTTGCATGCACATTGGATTCACTGTGACTAGAAGGAGACTTATTTCAATGTTCTGCAGCATTCAAAATGCCAAGGCAATTATTGTGCTTTTGTTTCCATACAAAGACTCCTGGGCCCTCATTACGAGTTCGGCGGTAACCATGCTGCTATTGGTGGCATGGCTGCTGCCGAAATCGTGTCGGGGTCCGGGTCCTCGGAATGAGGATTTACCGGGCCATTCCCAGTTCGAAAGGCCCAGTAATTCCTCCCTTCAAGGACCCGGACACGGTCCTTCCCCATTCCCATTTCAGCCCCCATAGGGCTGAATGGGAATGGGAGAGGGAGCAAACAACGGGCCATTACGAGATGGCCCGTTGTTTGCTCCCTCTTCCCCTCGCGGGACCCGGTAAGCACGCCTGGTTTTCACCAGAGTGGGTTTTCCCAGGTGTGCTTACCGTGTCCCGCGAGGGGAACTCGTAATGCGGCGGTACAGGGTGAACGGCGCCAGCACCTTTTATGGCGCCGTTCATTCCATACCGCCAGGGTCATAATGAGGCCCCTGGTGTTGGTCTGCACTGGATCCTCTCCCAAAGTGCATGCGGTAGATTTCCATTAATCACACCTGTGACTGCTTGTGTGCAGCCCAATCATTCAGCTCCACCCATGCTTTCCCTCCTCTAGCACTTCTTATAAGCTGTCATGCCCACACACATCCTTGTTCTTGCATTGCATTCTGAACCTCGTGCAGCTGCAAAACATTTGGAATTTCTCTCTGCCCTGCTAACTATTCTCCCTTGTGCTTTGCCAGTTTCTGTGCCCTGATCCTCTGGTGCTTTGCTCCAATTCTTAAAGCCTTGACTTGCAGGTTTAGTTCTGCACCTTTTACTTGCTGCCAGTGTGGTTCTTCTTCCCCTTGTGCTGAGGCCCTGCAGCAATTCACCTCGTTTCTTGTACTGATTTCCTGCAGCACCCAGACCAAGCCCATGTACTGTTTCCCTGCAGATTTCAGTCTCTGTTACTTGCACTGTTTCCAGTCTCCTTCTCTGCTCCCTGTTCTTCCCTTCCCTTGCTTTCCACTCTATTTACTCTCAAGATTTACCCATTAGTCATTATGGGCCTGACTCATGGAAGTGTTTTATAATGGAGCAATCCCATAGGAAAACGTTCCATGAATCAGGCCCTTAATGTTATCTTGCTTTTTTTGTACCCTCTGCCCTTAGTTCTAGTCCTGTTTTCCACAGTGTTGCCTTGTATAGTTTGTGTTTCTCCAGTGCAGGTTTCCAGCCTGCTTGTGTTAATTAGATTCAGTTACCTTGTACCAGTATGCTGCTCAGCAACCTTGTAACAGTACCCTTCTCAGTTATTGTGTAACAGTACCCTTTCAGTTGCCTTCTACCACTTATCTTGGTTACCTTGCACCAGTTATTTGCCTCTGTTACCTTGTGCCAGTTCATTGCCTCTCTTATCTTATACCAGCTCCTTGCCCCTGTTACACTGGGAACACTCTTTGCCTCTGTTACGTTGCGCCAATTTGTTGCCTCTGTTACCTTGCACCTGTTCCATGATATAGTTTTCTGCATTCCTACTTCATGCATTCCTGTTTTGAATATTTTCTTCCCTTTTTTGGCTCTTAATGTCTGACAAGTGTTTTTCAATGTCTGCACCTGGGCCTCTGTATATTTATTTGTACTGAAATTGGATCCCATTCCTTAGGAGGAGATTTCTACCCCTTTGTCTCATTGTACCTGTACTCTTTAGAGTATTTCACATAACAGCGTGTTGAGTTCTGTTCCCACGGAAGACATCCACTGTATGTTCTAGTTCAACCCACATTCGCTTTTCTTGTGTAAGTACACTCCTTGTTAGTTTGTTAGAGTCCAGATATACAAGCTTCATCTGCTGACCCCTTCCATGGGCTTTCAGAGTGTGGTGCTTGTAAGGGTTACTTGCACAGAGGCATTGAGCTTCCCATATTTCTGTGGGTTGTCTGAAGTCCAACCTGTGTACACCCCTAGTGGGAATCCTAATGTGTCCTGTACATGGTTGTCATCCCTTCTTGTTCACCATCAAGATTTGTCCTTTGTTCCTGTTCCATTGTTCTGATTTACCTTGTCTGTTCTTCCCTCTTGTTTACCATCCTTTTGTATGCCCCTATCTGTCCCCTAATCAGCATAGCCACCCCACACCTAGCTGGTTTTTTCCTGAAAAGGCTTTGCATTAGGCACTTTCAAGGCTACGTCACTCCCCTGGGACATAATAATAATTAATCTCAAATCGCCATGTGTAAGCCCCGCCTTCACATAGTGATCCACAAAGGGAGGCATTAGTTTCACATTCTGTGAAGCCCAAACCTTTCATATTCTCCTGAAATAACATGTCAGTATTGTGGAAAGCCATTTCCAAAGTTACGAGCAGGTTTAAACAAATTGAAAAAATCTGATATTATTTGTGAAATTTGCCAAATATGATCCTTTACCAAAAGGGCCTTTGATGCTATTAATAAGGGAAGGAGGCAGAGTTAGTGTAAAGAGGGGATCTCACACCAGCTGGCGGATGGTTCCACCCTCTTCTTTCTCTCTTTTTCTCTCTTCCTTCCTGTCCCGTCCACTTCCATCAATAATAAGCACTTTGGCTATGATGTCAGAAAGTAAAGTCTACTTGTTCCAAGGACAGGGTGTTGACTCCTAAAACAGGCTTGCTCAGTCTAATCACCTGGAGACTTGTGCCTTTAAATGAAGGGGTCTTCTAATCCTTCTTTTTTTCATTCTCAAACACCTGAGGAAGAATTAATTCAGAACTCTTTTGGGAATTGATATGTCCAAAGCCCTCAATCACAGAGGTGAAGAAGGAGCAGGCTAACCAAACTAGGTTCCCGACCTATTCCCAAGGGCACAAAGGAGGTGAATCGGCACCAGCCTGCTGTTTAGGCCAACTGATTCACCACACCTGAACTGAGCATGACCCACTTGCACCGCAGCTTCAATCCTGGTTCAAAGCTGTCATAAAACCAGAAGGAACTATTGACCAACAGCCACCCCACAGTCAATTTTGGGTCATATAAACTGGTTCTGTCATGTGTGCACCTTCTTCCTCAAAGATATATCATCTTCAAAGAACTCTGTGGCTGCTGAATTGTCTTGCACCCCTCTATTCTTATCCAGAGTCCGGCATCTTTTTTCTCTGCATCGTCGCTGTTCCTCCCACAGGGATGGGTGTTGTACAGTGTTTTTCTATTTAGTTATTCTCGCAGGTATTCTGGTATGTGTTTAACTAAAGTATATATATGTTATTATAGAACCTTGATTGGACATTCCCTTTATTTTGGATATTTTGGATGTTACACATTGCTGCTTGGGTTGTTACTGAATTACATTCACACGCCTCTTGGGAGTATAGCCTTCCCTCTGCCCACGTCACCACAAACGTCGAAGGAGATAGATCTCTCAACTGTGCCTGTTTCATCTTCATGATTGGGATCATTATTGTTTTGTAGAAGTGTGAGGGCTGGGAAAGCGGATTAGCCATTTCTCATCCCGGTACTCCTGCGTGCAGAAGTTATTTCGTCACAACCATTACTGGCCATCTAATGTAAACGCAAAATCTATCATTTTACATACATTTTAGGATTTCCTTACAGCTAAAATACCTTGCGTTTGCGTCTGTTGGGTATTATCAATTTGATGCAGTGTCCACCTATATCCTTCTGACTAACCTTGCCGCTATGATCAGATGCTTTACAAAATTGACCAAGATAGAGTAATCGCAGTACAGCATTTTCATATCAACAATCATTTTTTGCAATACTTCATTCAGTGAAAGACACAGATTCTAGTTACTAATATAATGAAGTAGCTATACAAAGCTCCTGTAATAAGGCATGCCTCCTGCCAGGGACATAATAAATTGCAGACTCCTTGTGGAATGATGTTGGCCTATTGGAAAAGTGCTGTCAGTTACCCATTACTAATGGATGATAAATCTGTCCCGCAGGCTATTGTTGCTCTTTGCAGTGACATCATCTGTACCTCCAACGTCTGCACATTCTATCGAGACTATGTTTGGTGAGATAATTGTTTACACGATTGTCTGACTAAAAGTCACCTTTGCGATAGCAGTTTTGTGACCGGTTTTGCAGTTTTACATGGATGAAAATGGAGTCCGCATTTTATTTCTAAGAATTTCACCAGTTATTATAGATTTTCCCATGTACTAGTTCCCTATGAAATAGAGCCGAATAAAATGATCATTACACAATCACGCAACCATGCCGATATCACAAAGATACGATTGCGTGATTAGAAATATGTATTATAATTTTCGCAAAAATGCTGCGACATGCAGGGTTCTTTTGTCAAGTCTGAAAGCTGCGCAATTTTCCTGTGAATCTCGGTTATTAACGTACGTGCACCGAGGATGGAACATTTCTTGCTCTGTCTATCCAGAAATGATACTGTCACAGGAAGCAAGCAGTGTTTTATTGTTCAATTCCTAGCCAGTATTTGGATAAGACAGGGAATCAATGGCATTGCATTACACATGACATTGCTGTTTTGTAAGCTTAATCTCTGCCCTGCTGGACCTTTGACGACCCTGCACGTTCAGAGCTTTGGCGTCATTGGCAAGACCCACTGCCTCATGGGACAAAGGGTTTAATACCATGGCGGAGGGATATGTGTTTACATTCGGTGATCAAGCTGGTACTCATTAACGTTCACGCCCAGAAGCGAGAAATGTACACCAATTAAAAGCAAGCATACATCAAAGGGTGTTAATAGATAGTGCGCTTTAGCAAATACAGGGCTCTAACACTCAATTGTCTGACAAATTAAACGTGTCGTGCACACGTCCGCTTCTTAAAATACACCCTAGAAGCTGAAAACACACGAATCTTTCCCCCTTTTGAACAATAAAAAAGGGCAGCATCTTGTTTAGGCATGTGCTGACAAATTGCATAAGAAATACACCAATAAAATGTCCAGTCATTTAGGACCCGTACTCATTTCAGAGCGACGATATTTGAGGCACAAGTACGCACTGCTCGATTTTGGATTTTGAGTGAGTGATTTGATTTATAAAGTGCTTACTACCCAGAGATTTCTAAGGTTGGACCCGGGGATAGAACCTGTGTTGCTACTGTCCTCTTGTTTCCAAGGCGGGCACATTGCCTCTGAGCTATCCTCCTGAGACCTAGCTGACCAAATGGGAAGTCATCATTCCGAGAAGGGACATCTTTCCCCTGCCCGCACATTAATGCAATGTGTGAGAGGCTGCTTATCTTTGAGGAGTGCCACTGCTATCTCAGAGGGGTTGATGTGCAATGCCACTAAAGACATCCTGGGCCCTGCCACAGCTGGGCGTGTGTGTCCTGCAGCATGTCTTTAGAATGGAGGCATCGCCTAGAACACAAGAGGGGCGGGGGGAGGAGGGGTGGTTTGGGATTTTCTCAGTCGTTCCATGGGACACTCCTTTCCCACTCCCATACGTTTAGCTCTAATGGTGTGGAATGTAATGGTGTCAAAGGTTTATTGCACAAAACTGAAAACAATCCATGCCCCTTTGCTTAACCTTTTTTAACATCCCCTGAAAATAATTGTTTTTAAAAAGTCGTCTTTTGTCAGATGTCAGTGCTCACACATGAATCTCACATCCATCAAGCATTTATATTTCACTCCTGACACAAAGGATATATTTAAGAAACGGAAATCCCACACACAGCCATGGCGCATACATTGTGATTCATTCGAATAATGATTTCCTGTAATACCTTTGAGCCAGCAATCACAAGAATGAGACACTCTGCTTCAAACTTTCAATCTGCTTCTTCAGGACTCAAACTTCTTTCTGTAACACTCATCAAATGTTGCATCAGTCATGTCTTATTTATGCGCATTTTTATTTGTATGTATGTATTGCTGGATGGTGCTACAACCCCAGGGTTCCTCAGCTCTGTACCTAGTGTTTATGCTTGTATGTCTCTGACTACATTGAATACGACAGAAGACCAGAACATTGAATTGAGCTGAAAGTTGATCCATTGTATGTTTTACAAATAACATAAGTCCACGCTGCAGCTTGGACTACCATGAGGTCATGATGGACAGATCGACGTTGGGTCTTCAACCTGCAACAGTATATTGTGCCTGCTGGACATAGAAGGATAAGACTTTGCAACCTGTAATGTCTATCACCATGCTCAATGCCCCTCTCTAACAATCTTCAGAGCAATTTGAAGGACCTAACGTCACAGGCTATATAAAGTATGTGGGTGTCTTCCTATCTCCCATATGTGTAAAAGGTCTGGGACCCCTTGCTCACTGTGCGTAGCGAGGCACAGCTTCACCTCACTGATGAGGCACAAACAAGGCCAAAATAAGTATCTGGGGTTGCTGATGTTGCTCTTGTTCAGGGAAGACTTGGCTTGGCATTTTGGTGCTGGACTGCCCAGGTGGTTGGGACCAGACTGATATGCAAATGGTAATTTCTCCTCTGTGAAAGATGCAGTGAACTAAAACGTGGCTCTAGACCCTCCTGTGTGGGAATCTAGCCATAGAACATGCCACGCGACTGTGTTCACTCTTAGTAGAGGGACTCCCAGACCTATTGCAAAATGACAGGTAGGTGATATTAACTTCGAAATAGGAACTCTTGATACTGCTTTACTCATGAAATTGCAAAACATAACACATATATGTCTGATACAAATGAAAGAAAATGATGATAGCCGTTTAAGCATTTTATGAAAAGAAGTCATGTTTTGGGAGATATGGTTCAAATGATTCTAATTACGAGACAGGTTTTGACAGAATACATTAGCCAAAAGCAAGGGCACTCCTAATTACCGTTCCCAAATTAAAGATGTGATTAAGATAAACCAACATCTAGAGTCCTTCACCAAACATATAGGAGAGTGACAAAAAGTTGCCAAATTGGATACTGAAATTATTGCAAAAGCAAACAAAACAGTAATTTTATTTGATGTTATTGTTTAAAGGACTGACTTAGCTCAAGAGCAGATGACTGCTGTACCAAGTGTGTGTAGCCACTGTATGGCCTCTTGTCTTTTACCAGTAGCACAACACTGTGAGCTGCGATATGATTGTCAGTCTTTGCGTCCATCGGGATTGGTCCTTAGTCAGGTATTGTTGAAAAAGCCACTTTTTTTAGAGCTTTGTGCAATTGGATAATTGTGGGGGCATTCTGTGCCAATACAGGAATTGAGTTCCAAAGTCTGGGTGTGTGGCGAGAGAAAGATTATATGTGGGTCCCTTTTTTGCAGGGAGATGTGATTCATGCCTGTTGTACTATTTGCTGTGTGATGAGCGACTACCAGATATGTAGAACTTAGTTGCAAGATATGCTGGCGTTCTACTAGTACTACCATATATGATGGAAACTGAAAAGTTGCTGAAACAGTTACTACTTTGGAGGAAGATGCACAAGCCATTTATTTCGTTTAAAGTTATAATTTTATTGAAGTTTTAAATGCAGAACATATCAAGAGCAGAGCCCTTAAAATGTAAGGCCGCAGCATCGCACATAGGCATAAGCACATTAATATTTCAAAAGTAGCCTGGGAAATATCTGGTAGTAACCATTAATATGGGTTGGTTAAAGCATTGGCGGACAAAGTGCCTGATTCACAGAACGTATTCCTATGAGATTGTGCCATAATAAAACTCTTCTGTGAATCCGGCCCTCAGTGTGTAGGAGGAGACTGCTTCCACGTGCAAAAGATAATAACTAAGGGAATACTACTTTAAGAGCACAATGAAATCCACTCTCAACATTTAAAATGTACTTCAAGGTTAGAACTATAAATGGCCATGCTAACTAGAGACTATTGTAGTAGCCATGTGTTCTCTATGATCCTGTTGAGGATGACATAGAACACTGAAAAAACAATGATGTCTATAGTTTATAGACAGACATATTCCTAATATTGGCATCATGTATGACCTGAGGCACTCATCTGTGACCTAACTCTCTAGTGTAACAGTTTCTATCTTAGGAAACCCAAAATAGGCTTTTTCTACTCAGTCAACCACTTCCGCAGTTTTTACCTTTGGCAAATATAAACCCCCCATAAGCTTATCTTAGATACTATCAGAAATTGACAATAATGGATTGCAACATTCCCAGTAGCTGAGTGGAATGTTCAGCAGCTTTTAAATATATATCAACAAGGAACAGCATATATCAACATGTGAACTAAACTCCTCTAATTGCTGTCAACAAAAACATACCTCTTCAACCCTTTTCTGTGTCATCAACGGCTCCCTCAAGGATCAACTTCAGTAGTTCCTCTTCTCTTTCTGTGTCCGAGAAACACTTGGCTAAGCAGATCATAGCAATCCTGCTTCTACAACTTCGGCAAGGAAGGATTTCTTCAGAGCATTTAGTCTCCTTCTTCTCTTCTGAGTCTCAGTTGTGAGGTCTGGTGAGAGGAGGCAATTATGCTGTTGATATTCCAAAGCAACCTTCTTATTTGCTGCTGTGAAAATTCTCTCTCTATCCCAAGCATCTGAAACCTTAACATTAAGTCTTGGTCCCACTTTTGTATCTTGTAATTGACCAAAGTTTACACCTTTTGATCAAGTATCACATATCATGTAGCTAGAGTAATGTTCAATTTATAGGTAGGGCCACTCTGGAGGCCAATTGGTGGAACAGGAATTCAAACTGTCCCCTTCCGCACCAGAGAGAATACCCCTGTGTTAAACGGTAATTATATAGTGCCCCCTTAGTATTTATATTGGCCTAAGCCCAAATGCGTTACACGGAAAACCGCGTTGCAAAGTTCTGATTTTTGGGTTTAACTTCGCCGCCATTTTAAGATTCGTCCGCCATTTTGATTTTCACTTGTGTCCCATATTCTAAAATGGTGGTCTGTGTTTTCGACTCGCAGCCAAGCCTTCCGCAGAGAGCCAACTGTTTAATTAAGCAAAGAGACCTTGTGCTTCATATGAACTGTCATTCGAGTGTTGTCTGCGCTCAGAAGTCTCATCCTTGTATAAACATGGGGACAATGAAGAACAAACCTCGAGCGTATGCTTTGGCTGAACAGCATTGTGTAGAAATGTGGAGCAAGGCTTACTGCGTGATCCGAGATCATACATCACCATTGTGTCTTCATGGAAATGCAAACCTATGTAATCCTTTGCATAATATTGTATAATCTGTATGTGAACTAGGCACGAACTCTAGACTACAAATTATTAACATGAAGAGAGGCTGGACAATATTACATGGAATTGTATAAAGCACAAATGTTTCGATGTCCAGCACTCTCTCACCTCTCCTTGTCGGCTGGTACACACTGCAAGGTGTTGGGAGCCAGAAAGCTATCTGTTTCTTTGTAAACTGTACAGTAATAATGTAACCTCTAGCTGTGATGTTGACTTTATTAAGGTCCAATGCAGCCAGCACCGGGTCACATCATGGCGAAGGGGTCTGGACGCTTCCTGGTTAGTCAGAAATTGAATTGCTCATTTGCTGAACTATGTGGAGCAAAGAAGTCTGAAACTGTTTTTTTTTATCCTTTTTCTTGGTCTTCCCAATTGCCATTATAATGCTTACTTCAATTCTGTAAAGAGTGCAGTCAGGTGTGTAAAAGGTCAGTGAAGCTGAAACTGGATCAAACAGAGCTTAAGTGTTTCTTCATCCAAGCGTCCTCCAAGTTTTGTGCTGACCAGGATGTTTACAGAACTTTCAATGAGGAAGGTTATCACTAGAAGTACTAATAGGGCATTAGCACTGCTCAACTATTATTTTTCTGTTACCTAGTTCCAATATTTTATTGGACAGTCAACTTTTTTGAACTTGTCTAATTCCCATGGTCAAAATATGTGCCATTGACCTAGACTATAGATCTGCCCTCTCCACTATGGATATTCACATCCATAAAGTAGACACTTTTTGGCCCATTCATGCCCAGCTAAAGCATGAAGCATGTTCAGGCATGATCTTTGAGCTTTGTGCTTGTTCCATTGCAGTCTTAAGATAGCACTCTGGGGTTAGCCATTGTTTCCCTAAAGTAGATGAGCACTCATAGTCCAACTTCTGTGCAGGAACGCTCCATCTGTAGTATTTCCCATGTCAGCAATGTCTGCCAGGAAATTGCCATTGAGAGACGACAACTGTGATCCATTCTCATCTCTCAACTGGTGTCATGAAGGTTTGCAGCCAGAGCACTTCCTGCTTCTTTGTGACAATCCTCCTTCAAGCAATGCAGTGTACCTCTTTGTCAAGAATCCCCTAAAGCCACCAGCCCATTCACAGCACACTTTACCAGGTACAAGCCAGGACCATACACCGTACTGCACAACACTAATCAATTACGGTTGTATGTATCCTCCATGAAGATTGTGTACCCAGGGGATCCAGCAGCAAGATATACAATAGACCCCCAACAAGCTGCACCGTTTCTTGTCTCATCGGCAGTAGCAGATGTCGCCTTACTCCCACAGAAATCCTGCAACATGATACTGCCCACAGTGATACAGCTCCCAGTAACACTGCAGATTAACTCTCCCCACCAGAGCACCGTCCTTTAGACTTCCCAGATGATAGGGATGTGTCACTAAAGTCTAATTTGGGGTCAAGTCTCCCTCTTCTCTGGAGCACTAGAGAAATGTGGTCATGTTGGTTCGCCTACAATCCATGTCTAGACAGAAAACATCATTAAATGTATAATAGTGAGGAACCTATAAACATTTTCCGGGCCTATTGGAAGCATATGACTTTTATAAAGGGAGTCAAGAAATATAAGATGTATATGATTCATGGATCATATATAGATCACACTCTAGTTAGACTTAAGGAAACTCCAGGTAACATTAGTTATTTAGCTGTACTGTTCTCTATTAAAATAATATGAGGGAGGTGATAGAGTATGCACATGTAGATAGTTATATGATTTGGTACATGGTTATGTCATTCTGGAATATGCAGTAGAAATATTATGTTACGTTATTGTGATTTATACCACACACCGCTGCCATATTCATGGTCTCCAGGAGCTCCGGTTGGATCTAACAAGGGAGGGTGCTCAGAAGGGATTAGCTAGTTGGAACAAGAGGGAAAGCGTGAGAGAAATGTGATGTGCTGTAAGTGGCTTCATTTTGAAAAACTGCTCACTGTTTGATGGATTTGTTTTTAGATGGTGTTATGTGGTGTTTGGTGTATGAGTGGGTATGTGATTGTTTGTGTGTAATTGGATTTGTTTTATGTTGAGTGTGGCTTTCAGTGCTGAAATTGCTCCATGGCCAAAACTAACTTAGAGGCAAATTATCATTGGCGTTAACATCCCAGGGTGTTGTTGGTGTAGTTTTCCTGTGGCAGGCCTCGTAGTGCTATTTTTTTATTTTTTATTGCAGTCCTGCAGTGGTGGCCTCTCTGAATGGTAAGTGCTCACTTTGTTGGGGCCTCCTGGGTGTAGGACCCCATGGGTGTGGTGACTTAGGGCCTTGTCGTGGTAGTGGGATCACAGTGGTGAAAACCTCTGTGTTGTAGTTGTCGCTCAGTTGCACGATCTCCTGGTGGGGGAATTCCAGCTTTGCAGTGATGGATTTCAATTCAGTGAGTTAAGAGTGGCCAGAGTTAATAATTGCAGGTTCAAATTGGCTGGGTGGTAGGGTCAAATTGGCAAAACTTTACATTGGCAACATTTAGAGTGGCAAGGTGCAGCCGTGATACAACCTCACAGTATCATACTTTAAATGATCAAAAGCCTCACAGTGACAAGGATCAAATTGGTTAAGCAGTATGGTGGCAATATTGAGAGTGGCAAAGTGCAGACGTAATGCAACCTCACAGTGTCACACTTTAAATAATCAAAACCCTCAGAGTGGCAAGGATCAACTTTGGCAGAGACTCAGAGTTGCCAGGATCAAATTGGGAAGACTTTAGAGTGGCAGAATTCAGAGTGGCAGGTGCAGACATGATACATCCTCAAAGTGTTACACTTTAAATGATTACAACTCTCACAGTGGCAAGGATCAAATTGGCAAACTTTACATTGGCAACATTCAGAGTAGCAAGTTGAAGACGTGATACAACCTCACAGTGTCACACTTTAAATTATCAAAACGCTCACAGTGGCAAGAATCCATTTGATAAAACATTACATTGGCAACATTTATAGTGGCACAGTGCAGACGTGCTACAACCTCGCAGTGTCACAATTTGAATTATCAACAACGTCACAGTGGCCAGGATCAAATTTGGAAAAGCCTCAGAAAGGCAAGGATTACAATGTCAAATGTTGACATTGGCAACATTAGAGTGGAAAGGGGCAGAACTGTTAAAACCTCATAATGGCATAATTTAAATGATCAAAACCCTCACAGTGGCAAGGATCAAACTGAAACAAAAAAACTTTCATTGTCAACATTCAAAGTTGCAAGTTGCAGACATGATACAATCTCTCAGTGTCACACTTTAAATTATCAAAACCCTCACAGTGGCAAGGATCAAAATCTGTCAGAGCACCAGAATGGCAAGGACCAAATTGTTAAGACTCTGTGGTGGAAAAACTCAGAGTGGCAGGTGCAGACATGATACAACCTCACACTCTAATACTTTAAATGATCAAAACCCTCACAGTGGCATTTGGCACAACTTCACAGTGGACAAATGCAAGGGTGACAGAGCATCAGCAGTGGTCGAATTGCAAGGGTGGTGATATAGTTCAAAACCAAGAAACTGGCAGTGACAGAATCTAGCAGAGTTGTTGATTAATAGTGTTACCAAAGCATTGATTAGTTGTTTACTGAATTGGGCACATAATAGGGTTTGGGCGCAGGTGAACAGGCAAACAGAAAGCACCCTTAGCCTGTGTCACCAGCCCAAGGTGGCACAGCTGCTCATAATCAACATAAAAGTTTATGCTTGAGCAGTATTTTTCAACACAAAGGAATTGGACAGACAAACCCAACAGTGTGTTGAAAGTAATGATTATGCTCAACAACCGTGATGTGTTTTAAACAATCTCGAGGACAGACATATCACCAGACAGACTGCTAAAGCCTGTCATGTGCTCTCCAAATTGGTGTGTGTCATTTATTGTTGCAATTTATTTGTGAGGTTTTTTTTTTATATTGTACATTGTATGAGTGGAGAAACAGAAAAACACATATAGTAAAAGGAGGACAGAGACATTCTAAATGCCTGTCCCTGCCTCTCCTGAGAGATGTCCTTTGTTTGTGCTGGTGTGCCACCTATCTATTGGTGGATAGGACAAGAAAGGAGCATTTTCTGAGGCCAAAATCCATGATAAAGCACCCTTGACAATGTTGCAATTCTGAGAAACCGACCATCTCGTTAAGTCTGTCCTTTTGTCTAAACGTGAATTGGAATAGAACACCCAGACAGTATTAGTGGCAATACACAACTTTATTGGCCTTTATTCTAGGTGTCTGTACCAGAATAAATTCTCTGAATTAAAATCAGTTACATAGCTATGAAGACCAAACCAGAGGGGTGACCAGCATGTTCACTATGCCTCCCTACTGATATAACATAGTATGTGGCAGGTATGTCCTAGCCATCACTATGTATATGGCTACCGGTTTTGGAGGAGATTATTACTAGTACCACCTTCTTCAGGACTGTCTTCTTAAACAATGAGGCTCCTATTCAGACATGTATGGGCATTTCTTAGTTTGCCACAGCTCATTTATATCGACGTACAGTTTGGAATGATCTCACCTTCAAATGATTTGGAAAGATACACTCTTGAGCCCTAGAATCAAAAATCAGAAAGAAAAATGGATCACCTTTTCTCCCCTGATTGCTGAAAATACAATTTCGTTTTCATATTGAACAATTAGCAATTTATTTGTATATATTTGTATATATAACTCACAACTCACAGTTCTCCCTGCTGCCAACATAGTTGGGAGGATAGGGTATTTTCTCTCAGATCTTTTTCTCGTACAGATGAGATCTCTAATCAAAAGAGGGACATTTTAGTTTTTGTGTATTTTTACTGTCATCAGGCTTTTAGAGGCCTATTTTGTATACTATGTGCTATATAAGCAGCACAGTCTCTAGCTAACATTTATTCTAACCTTCCCCTGAGTAGAATGCTGAGCGTGCAACTAGCTTTTATTTGTTCGTAGGTCGAGGAGTGAATTAAGTAGATCTCTAGCCTTGTTCTACTCGTACCTGTGCATGTCTGAATGCTCATTGAGGCCCAAGTGTTTGGCCCATGTCAGGTGTTCTGCTCACTGGCCTTCATGATTGGTGGTGGGTGGGCACACAGGGACACGGATAACATAGCTCTGTTTGCTGGTATGCCCATGCCACTTGTGCATGGGGAAAGGGGGACTGGCATCAAATGGCAAGCACTTAACATTTCAGCGGTTCATTAAAAAAAAACCTATTACGGGCTTTGTGTTAGGAGAGCATTCTCCAGAATGGCTAATTTCCCTTACCTGTTGAGTCCTCAGCAGCTCTGCTGGATTTCTAGGATTTATATTTTCACCTGGTAAGAGTGTGAGCCTTTTTTACCACTCTTACATGTGTTTTGCTGTGTGTTGTACATTTTGTGCTCCTGGACTATGGAATCTCACCCACTCCATAGGCATCATCTTTTAACTGTGTGTCACCCAGCACCTTTAGTTCAGTGACACAGGGTTGTCTTTTTAGACTTCCCACTGTTAAACTCCATTTTCCTGGACTGACTACTGTCTCCCAGAACATGTAATGTTGCCATTGACTTTACTAGTCTTTTTAAAACGACAGACCCAGTACACCCGATCTTCCCATAGAGTATTGGAAGGGTTAATAGTTATACCTTTTTGTCTGAGTCTCATGCAACATTATTTCGTTCCCCTTTCTCTAAGATTTGGCTGGTGACAGTGGTATCTACCATTTTTATTCTATTGTGAGCTATGAAAATAGCCTTGGTACTGTTAGAGGCTATGGTGGTAGCCTCAAACTCTAATCCGCTGGACCCCTTTTAATTTTATTTGGTTCTGGTAGGGTTTATTCACCATTTCTTTTTGTAAAGGTCTTTCTCATGTTTTACTCTGCGCACCACACCAGGTTTGGTTCCTTTGTTTGCCGTTCTTTGGCGGGCTTCTGCACAGAAGCCCTCCTAGGCCCCTTAGTGTCTGGGTGGACAGGATGTGAGGGAGGGGTTTGAGGCCCCCTGCACATGGTCTCCTTGGAGACCCACGTTGCACTCTAGTTTGATTGGCTAGGTGGCTGTCCTGCCAGGACAGCCACTCTGCTGTGTGATTGACAGCCAGGCTGTGTGAATGGGGGAAAACTGCTTAAAAGCAGGTCTCTTGGACTTGGAAGGCACAGGAACGAGAGAACCAATGAAGAGCTGAAGGAAGAGGACTGCTGCAACTGCTGGACATCCTGGTGAAGCCCTGCTGCATGTCCGAATTGCCCGAAACTCCAACGATAGAGAAGATCTGCAAGGAATGTTCTTCCCTTGAGCTTGGTGGGACCAGCCAGCTTGTCAAACACCAATCGCCGGCCTTCCTCTCCTGGTCGAATTTGCTGTGCCTCACTGCAGTGAACCGGATAGCCAGGAGGAACGGAAACTGTTTGGGTTTTACGGAGCGCACATTTTGTTTGACGCTTTGCTCTGCTGCTGGCTTCTTCCCTGGCCAGTGCAGGACCTTCCAGTCTTCCTCCTTCTTGTCACCACGACAGTCGCTTCAGGAACCGTAAGCTTGCAGGAACTGCCAGGGACAACAGCCTCAGCTACAGCCTTCTTCTTCATTTAAGATACTGTGCAAATTCGGTCGTTCGTTCTGTCTCCGAAGGCTTGTCCTTCTCTTCTCCTTTGAATAACTTTTCTTCGTTTTGAACTCTTGGCAAAGACTTAACCGCAAACTACTTTGAACTGTGTGATCCTCTGCAAAGACTCTGAACCATTAACATTGGCCTAGGCCTATTGATTTGAGTCCTGGTTGTAGTAAGCCTTTTCCAGATTGCCCTGCCTATCACTTGTTGGTGCTGATTGATTGTTGATAACCTTGTCTTCTCTCCATCTTAAATTACTGGAGTGCCATTTTGCTCACACTTCATTTTGAGCTTAACTTGTCCAGAATTGATTAGGGGTCATTGTAGTGCATTAAGATTGTGATTGCTGTTGCTTTATATTAGTGAACTGTTTTATAACTAATGGTGTAAATAAATATATATATTTTAACTCAGAAACCTTGAATCAGTGTTTGTTTGAACCATAGTAATTGCTGTCCTTTGTGTAACTTCTGATATTGCTCACTTTATTCTTGAAATAAGTCTGGCTGCTCAGCCATCGCTGCCACTTTACTGTGAAGCACGGGCTTGTACCAAAGGTGAATTTGTACTTGCACTTGTAGTTTTAATTGTGTGTGGTGTTCCTAAAGGGTACTGCATATGATTCTGCCTAACACTTAGAACCACTGGACAGGAGTTTCCTATCTTAACAACACTGCTGGGTTCATGTATTGCAGAGTTGATTATTGAAAAGCCTTTTTTAACATAATGAAAAATATGTCAGAAAACAGCTACCAGTGAAATATTGGCTCAATCGGCAGCGTATGCTACTATTCAGGAGGTATACAATGTAGGTGACTGGAATGATTGTTGTTCATGAGTGATACAGCCTTGTATTCACATGTATGATTTGCAACAAGATCTGAAGGGTCATTTGTAGCATGATGGGAGTTTGGACACACCCCAGAGTCATTATTGCATAAACAATTACCCATTTAATGTTCTAATGTGTTTTTTCTTATGACTTACCCACACATGCGAATGGTTGCCAATACATTAGAAATTACAGTTCTAACTATATCAATGTTAAATAACACAATACAGTTAATACATTTGTGCACACATTATCTAAAGTTGCCTTTGCACCTATGGATATATGCGTGAGAGATCCAACAAGTTGCATTGGCCATCTAGTTGTTGATTGATTTTTTATTCAAGCTGCTAATGTTCAGGGCAAACTGACAGTGTTTCCTTTATTGCAACTTGAATGATAATCTAAAAGATTGATACAATAACAAGAATATCTTCATGCTTGGTGTATTTGCTTTTTCTGACAGAGCAACTCTCCTTTTGGCCTGGCAGCAGTATAATATATGTCAATAAATAAGATATGCTATAAATCATAAGCCCTCAGATGAGGGAACACTATTGTGACAGGCTGTAGCAGATGGTTTTGAATCATTGTTGTATGGTAGTATATTCTTAAGTGATTCACACATCATATCTAGCTAAAATGAATCAAATGCACATGTTAAGCAAAAATCCGAAAGCCAAATGGAGATTCTGGATTGAATAGAGCACATTCATAAAGTAAGTCAGTTTAGGTAAATGGGCAGAACGCTTTCCGCCCGTAAGCCTACCAAATAAGGTATATCTCAGTCTCTTAAGACTCATGCTCTGCCATGAAATTACAAACCAAGCATGGGAATGAGATGCCTATTATGGGCTATGTGTCCCACAAACAAGAACATAGTTAATAACTGCTCAGTGCAAGAGAACCGACTGAGAGACCATGACATAAGACTGCACAGCAGGATTATTGGATGAGTAAACTCTATAGTAGGGCTTTAACATTTTCGTGGTTATCCGAGATCTATGTTCTCGGGTAACAAAGTAAAGTCCTGTTAAAGATTTTATTGCAGAGGGCTATCCTTTCAGGTAAATAGGAAACAGGCCCTAAATGGAACCCCTCCTTCCGTAGAGGTTTCTGTTTTGTAGTGGTATGCTCCTACCGACCTGTTATATTTGGGTAGGATCCAGCCCCCTAACCCCCAACTGGATGTGGTACACCAACATAATATAGACAAATGCTTGCAATTGGATTCACTGCAAATGCTTCTTTAATAGTTTCCCCTTCTTTGTCTTTGAACATAGGTTTTCTGGAAGTCTACTAACCTATCCTGTACCTTTAATTTGTCTTCTGTCAAACCTTTGGCTTGGCTAACACAGCCCCTTCTATCTTGTTCCTCTTCTATGCTTTCCTGCTATTGCTTGATGTTCTTGGCTCATTCAAAACATATTCTGCTTTTCTGAATCTACTTCACTCTCTCTCTCTTTACTCGCTATAACACAACTCTCTCACTGCAACACCATCCCTACCATATTTTGTCATGTGCGCAAAAGCATAAGACAGAATAGCCACCTTGTCAGAATGCAAAATCCGTCTTTTGGAATAGAAGGATTATAGAGTGCATGCCCACTGATTTAATTGGATGTGGGACAGTGTACATGAATAGTTGGGCCTTGCCACCTCATGACATTTGCTGTAAACGAGACAAAGATGAGCTGCTGTTGCTGAGCACTGCTGCTGCAGGAGAAAACTTTGGGGGCACATTGGGATACATTGCAGTGTGATGAGGCAAGAAAGAGAGGGACAAAAAGGATAGTGAGGTGGTTACAAAGGGTTGGGGCTGGAGAGTACTAGTTGTGTTTGGAGAGTGTAATGGAGATGTGGACAGAATTGACAGGATAATTAAGAGTTTTGTAGCATAGTGACAGTCAAAAAGTAGGCAAAGATAGATTTTTCTAATGCAGCTTTCAAGAACACAGTGTTGGAATAAGGGAAAGCTAACATCGCAAAACACAACTCCCCTCTGCAAGTCAGGTGAGTTGTGCTTCTTTATATACAGCTGTTGAGGCATTGATTGTGTCAGTGGGTAATCTGATGTGTCAGTTCATTTCGCCTAAGCTATGTTGGCCTTCATTGGCCATTGCTTTGTGTCCCAGCTCCTTCCTCATTATCAGGACGGTGTCTGCAAGTTGTCTGCCTTCTCTTATAACAATAATAATCAGCCCATGCCCTGGTTCTCATGGATCAAAGCTACAAAACATTGTTCACAATGTTGGGATGTGATGCCAACCTCATTTTGGTCAGGCATTCCTACTTGTTGTCTGTCTGATTCAAGAGTGAGTTTGTTTGCAGATTTTTAGCACCCCTGAATTGAAGAGAATGGATCAAACAGTGTCTCATTCCCTGGCTGCTAAATTTGTTTTATTATAACTTCAGCACAAGTTCCAAGTCAGGGCACATGCTCCCACCATTCACAGCTCCATTACTCCTGATCTCAGGATGGTACCATGACAGGATTGTAAATCAGGTTGAGTGGTCTCCACAAAGACAAAATCAATATCTCAAGATAGTATATAAAAGTGTTTATTATGTAAAAGTGTTTATTAGGGATTTAAGATAACTTTCTGGCAAGTGCTACCTCAAATTTTATGTAAGAATATCAGTTCCTGGGTTCACTTCTGTCTCTTCTCCAACCAGTGGAAATCTCTCTAAAGATTAGTATTAGTCACTATCTGGCATTAACCACAGTCTTTAGTCTCTTTTTCTAGGCCTCTCCTCTGTGAAAACATTCTCCTTCTGCTGTTTTTTCAATAGCACAATGTAGGTTACCGGCACCATTTTCATTACATGCAGGCCAGCCAGACCAAAAGATGCACAGCATCTCCCAGATTCGAGGCAGGCTTAGAGGTTTCATACTGTTGTTTGGGGTTTGGGCAACCTTTTTGGCAGGTAATAGGGATAAATAGCCCCACTAGTAAACACTGACAATCCTGGTTATCACCTCCAATTGAGTTCCTCTTAAGATGACTACTAGTGTATTCCCTCTATCATGATCCTGGCTTGCTAATGCCATGTTGACATTCTTGAAGTTCTTCCATATGTGTTCACCTGTCCCTCCTCCTCTCTCACACACCTATTGGACATTCATTGTGTGTCTCACTCTCCATTATCACTGCAATATCATTGTAACTCTTCTGCTGCCCCTTTAACATTCTTTTATATCTCTAACCTTTCTGTTTATATCCATATTAACTCCTTTTCCCATACCTGCACTCTTCAGCTGTCATGGCTGCCTCTTTCTCAGCTTCCAATCTCTCTTCCTATTCCTCTGCTCGTCCTTTCACCACCTCTCTGCCATATCCTAATCTCTCCTCCAGCTCTTCTGATCCTACTTCTCTCACTGGAAAATGTTCATACCTCTCCTCTGCTCTACCTATTACCTATAAAAACCCATAATGCACTTTGACATGGTTCACCATTGTTGTATATGTTTCAAATTGTGGTTGAGAAGACAATGCTGGGAAAGTCAATACTTGGAATGCACATTTGTGATCTGTATCTCTGTAAATACTAACCTGATTGCTTCATGTGTGGTAACATGCTGTTGTGGTCCTGTTTGGAGTGAGTTCAGAAAAGTTCATATTATAATGATATAATGCAATTTGTGAGAACAGATTGTCCCAATTTCTGGTATCTTCATCCTCCACATTCTGCAAAAGATGATTAATGGTCCAATTGAACTGTTATAATAAGATAACCATTTGGGGTTGCCATGTGTAGTTCCTTTCTGTCTAGGTACAAAGGAGATTTTTAAGGTTAGACTTGAAGGTGGAGCCTTAAGCTGTCAAAATAACCTTTTGAATCCACTCATGAAAAATACGGGACTAGATGCCTGATTACTTCACACTGCTAAATCCCGGGAGTATATAGTTGCTTAGTCTACCACTACTATTTTATTTTATGAACTAGCTTATATTCAGTTAAAAATACCCTGAAAATATTAATATGTGGGAAAAGGAGATTTTAATTATGGGAAACAATTGCAATATCGCTCCCCAAATCTGCCTGCTGAGGGATATTTTGGCAACTACTGCATATTTATCAATATCTTCTTATATGCAAACAAAAATATCCCAGGCCAAAAGAACATGTTCAAGCTGTGAATCTATGTGTTGGTGACCCCATGGTGGCCAGTGAAAGAAGGGGATTCGATAAAATGTGGGATGGGCTCCAAAATGGAGAAGCAACCTATATCTGGTGTTGATGGTGTCTATCCCTCTTTGTCTTGTTTAAAATGTGATAAAGAAACTTCCTCCTTGCTATGAAATATGGGTCAGGTTTGTACTCTCTTTCCTCAGGGGAGGTGGATTGCTCAAAGGCTGACTATAGGAATATGTCATTCATCAAAGATGCTACAAAATGGGGACTGCAGTGGACAGGTTAGTGGCTGATGGAGCGTATTGTTTAGTAGACTGGGTTAGTGGAACCAAATCTGCTTCCTCCAGTCTTTGTATGGCTCCAGGTACATCATCAGGGAGACAGGGGATGTCTTTTTCACAAATAACCTAAGCCACTAGGTCCCACTCTACAAACACAAATGTCTTCTTCTTATGTTCAGACAAAATATGACTCCTGTTCTTATGTCTTTCTCATATTTTTAATCCAAACCTGATTCAGGAGCTATTTACCCACTAGTGACTGTTGGGATATTTTGTTTCAATCTTATGGAAACCAGACAAATGCCTTTGGGAGTAAAATATATATCACCCATGTTGTAGAGGTCAATTCCTGAAGCTCCTGTGATGATGTGGCCGGCCATCTGGGCAATTGGTTGAATCTCCCAGATGGCTAGGCAGGTTTAGGGAAGATTTCTAGATTAACCTTTTTAGATCTCACTTCCTCTGACACATCTGTCATGTGTTAAGTGGTATCCAAAAAGACAAAGAATACTAATGTGAGTTGAACAAAAGGGTTCATTACGGATTTGGGACAAAGTTGGGCAAGTTCAAACTGAAATGTTATCTCAGAATTTCAGTTCCAAGGTTCTGTTTTTTCTTTTCCACATTCTATGGAAATATCTCTCAAAAGTCTCCATGGCATCACTCAAAGAACTTGGTCTCTTCTTGTGGTTCTCTCCTCAGTTTTCAAGTACTTCTTATGATATTTGCTGGCTGGCATGATGGAGGACTCGGCTCCCAGTTAAATCCCCTCGTACAGGCCGGGGTGAAGTTTTTCTCAGAGGTGATGCAGCGTATGAGGGTTTTTGGGCTGTTTTTCTTGACCCAACTCCTTGCCCCTGGTCCCTTGCTCTGTAACGCCCAGTCCACTCTAACTATCCCCTGTGCCAAGTATGTTTGTAAGGCATTCCATCTCCACCACAGTAGCTCTGCCATGTACCTTATCCCACTTCTCTCACCCATGTGGCAGGCATAGGGTACATGTCATCCTAGCCATTTTTGCAATGACCTCTTTGTAAATCCTTAGTTTTCCTTAGTTTTTGCTTTAACTGTCTTTACGCTTTGGGTGATACTGTCTCTTCTATCTCTTTTTCTCCTTTACTTCCATCTCCTCTCCAGGACATCCTCTAATCGATGCTTCTGATCCCCTGCTCAGCCTCCTCACCCTACACCTCCTCCAACTGCTCCTCAGATCCTCCTATGACCTCTAGCCTCCTCTGTTCCAAATGTCACCTATTTTTCCAACAGTTGTTAAACTGCTCTTTTGTGGCTGCCTTATGTATGTCTCTATCCCCTCTCCCAGGGAGAGGTTGCCAGTGAAGTTTTCTACATTTTATTGGTAAAGGATTAGATCATTTCCGAATGAACTGATGATGGTGCTCTTTATCCTCGAGGAATGTGAGTTTCTTGTGGCCTCCCAGGTGTGGCATTGAGTCCAGTCCAATTTTTTTTAATTATGCTTAGGTATTGTAAGTGACTTCAATTTAGCAATCCAACTAAGTCAATGCCTAGTCTGGGATGCCCAATGGAAGCCCTTATTTATATATTTTTATGTCAAATTCTTAAATCTGGATGATAAACCCTTATATAACGCCCCTCTCTTTGAATCCCCCGGACCTCACTGAGCCAAGAAGTAGGTTGTTTTGCAAATTAAAAGGTTTATTGGAAAGATTAAACTATATATATATATATATATATATATATATCACACTTTTATGAATACATTCATATTTGATAGCACACTTATGAGTATGAACAGTGATCAACAATGGATAATATTACAGTAGCACAATTCCTCAATTACTTAGGAGTTGGTATAGAAAGGATAAGGTAGCAGAGAATACTTTGTATGGTTTCAAGGAAAAGCAATGATGGAAAGAATGCAGCACAGAAATAAACTGGATATGATTTCAACAAGAGATTATCTGATCACTTTTCCTTACTCCCCCCTATGCAATATGAAGAGATGGAAATGAGGGCACACAGGTTTTCAGGAATACAATCAAAAGCAGTTCAGTTCCTGTTCCCCCCCAGCAAGCTTAGAGAAACAGGGATGATTTTAAAACACAGGCCATAACTTTTAAATGTGGTTGCAATGAAGTGAAAAAAATGCTAAAAATGATTTAAATTCCCTATAGGAGATTCAGGGTAGGTGATAGCTACTTTGAATTAGTTCAGGTCAACATTAGCAATGATTCAGGAATGATTATCAGAGTGAAAATGAATTTCAGCAGTGGAATCAAGAAGCAGCTATTTTTAAAAGTGGTGAAAATGAGTCAAATTGCAATTCGTGGCACTTTTTCCGAGTGCGTTGATCGCGATTACGGAAAAACTGTAAGGAGTTGCAATGTCGTATTGGGTTTGTTGGAAAGCTTAGGTTCTTAGCTTTAAAATGACAGTTAAGATACAGAAGTTTTTATGGAGGTAGATTTTCAGAAATGAAGTCAAGATTTCAGAATGACAGATGACATTTTGCAGCTTTGAAATCACAGAATGGACACACAATTTCTATTCAGTTCTAACTAGGTTGAAATGGATGGGATGAGATTACTTTAGACTAAGAGATGACTATGCACAGTTCTTGGCTGGATACTCACTTCTAGTTTTGGACTGGAATGGGCCTGGTCACAGATCTGGTCAGGTTTGGGCTGCGGTTCTCTCGCCATTGGACGGTCTCTGGCACTAATTCTGCTCACAGCGGGGCCTCTGGTCTGCTATCGGCACTGCACAGCGGTCTGGTCTGGGTCTGGATACAGCTCTGCTTTCTGAGTCTGGATATGGTCCTATCCAGAATCAAACAGCTCGCCCGGCTGTTGAATAGTTTGGTTAGGTTGCTGGATTCTGAGGCCTGCTGAGAAGGATTCAGCTTTTGGTTCAGGCCTCTCTGCTTCAAGTTCTGGAGTCTATCTGGAGTCTAAGTTCTGGATATTGTCGGGCAGTGTGCTGTGCAGAAATCGATTAAAGAGTGGAAAAGGAATGTGTCTATCTGGGTCTCAGTGGCTCTTTTTATGTCTTTTGAAAGTCGGTGGGAAGGCTGACTTTCTATGCCAAACCCACTAAGGATTTGATTGGTTAAAGGATTTTCTGTGCCCTGACTGGAGAAAGGGTAGTGAGTCAGAGTGATGCTACCATTTTACTATCTATTGAAGAAACGCCCCTTTGCTTTTACTTAGAACCCAATTTTTCATAATCAAATATGTTTCCAAGGTACACAAGTTGTTGAGAATACATGTACACATCCCAAATTAATTTAAGACAGTTCTCTGTTCAACCCTGATCTTTCTAAGAGCTTGGGTTCAGAAATGACCACTTACTCACGATTTTCGTGGGTTTCGCAATATTGGTTTTGCATCAAATTTTACACGGATGTATCTACCCTCTCTGGGCACATTACAGTAAGTTTTCATTTTTCTGATATAAACACAGTGGCCCTCATTAGGACCCTGGCGGATTTTTTCCGCCGTCGGCGGACTTTTCCGCCATGGCGCAAAGTCCCTTTACGCCATGGCGGATGGCGGACTTACCGCCCCATTCCGAGGTCGGCGGGGCGGTAAGTCCCCATTGACCCATTTACCCTTCCCCATTCCCATTTCGGCCCCATAGGGCTCAATGGGAGTGGGGAAGGTGTTAATTACGCCACCGTACACTACGGTGGCGTAATTAACACCGAAGTCCCATAGCGCCATGGATTTTTACGCCCGCAAAAAGCGGGCGGAAAAATGACCATGGCGCTATGGGAACTCGTAGTTGGCGGTAAGGGGTCGGCGCAGCTAACGCTGGCGCAAACCCCTTACCGCCAGGGTCCTAATGAGGGCCAGTGTCTGCATTATTAATAAATCGCGGGGTTTGGTCTCA
Source organism: Ambystoma mexicanum (assembly GCF_040938575.1). Classification (NCBI taxonomy): domain Eukaryota; kingdom Metazoa; phylum Chordata; class Amphibia; order Caudata; family Ambystomatidae; genus Ambystoma; species Ambystoma mexicanum. The sequence goes on from NC_090933.1 coordinate 473,862,115, forward strand.
GAGCATCTCACAACGTCCAGCTTAGTCTCAAATTGTGAGTGAAATTGTCATTTTAAGAATCTCCAAATTGTACATTTTTGTCCGCTTGGTATAATTAGTTATCAGTATTCTCACAAAACATATATTTGCTGGACTCTCTGAATCCACAGTCGTTTGTCTCTGCCCCTAGAAACTTGGCTTGACTCAGAAATCAGATGTCTTGCCTTCCCCCAGAGCAGTGTTGACAGTTCACATCCAAAATCAGCATTCCCTATTCAGCTGAAGGAATCCTTTGTCTGCTTTTTCCTGCTAGCAGGGCATAAGTCCAGGGTGCCACTCTCCATTTGATTAAAAGAAACATGTGATTTCCTGCCTTCTTGCTGAGAAGACTAGGTGTAAAGACTTCCCGGGGACAGCCAGCCTTTTGAAGTCTCAGCTAACTCTAGCTTCAGAAATACAGGTCTCCTGTCAGAGTTTAGATCGCTAGCGCTGGTCAGTGTCAAGCACCGGTACTGCACCCATTTTTGGCAGCTGTCTTGAATTAGTACATTTCAAAAAGGGGATGTTACTTGGTAGCATATGATCCTTGCTAACATTGTATTGATGTGGATTCTGCAGTAGAGTAATGTAGAACACCCAACCAGAAGTTGGATTTTTTGTTTGGTGGTTTCGTGCCTATGATTTTAGCAATTTTTGACATTAATTAAAATGGATTTTGAACAGCACCATATTCCCTTGCACTGATTTTGCTCTGTGTGCAGCCAAAGGATAGGGTCTGGCAATGGTCTCCTGTATTAACACTGACAGAGGCAAACGAAGATGGTGGCCTATCTGTCAGGTTTCCACTGTGCATTTTTGGATGATTTCTGGCAAGCAGCATGCTTTCCGGCGGCCATTATGATGTTTCCGCTGCCAATAATGCACAATGATGTTGTAGGGCTTGGATGCGTGGGTGAAACATCCCACAATATCATGCATGACTAGAAGTGCTGAGAGTCTGAAGTGTTCACACATGGTCAGACCTACTCCTACAGTGGCACGTGGGTAAGTGGTCTCTGTAGCACATCTTGGTGAGGGACCATGCTGTTAGTTGTGAAAAACAAACTGGTATGAAACAGATCATATTCCTTAATTCAGGACATGAATTAAAGAGCCCACAGACCTGATTTCATCAACTTTGTTTGCCAGTCAACATGGGGTATTTCTTAAATGCCTGATTTCCCTGCTTGACACATGTGAATAGTCCCTGCACTTGACCTGTGTATTGGGGTGCTAACCAGCACATAATCCCCATGCCATCAGTGGGCCCTGCATCACAGAGCAGGTGGCAGCATGAAGCCCTCATTGTCACCTCCATTCACACACTGTGGCCTGGCAGAGGACATCAACATAAAGTAAACTCCTGCTTTGTCTAGACTTAAAAGGAAGATAGTTGGTAATGTCCCCCTGGGTTCTCACTCTTTTGGGTGATGTTACATCATATCCCAAGAGAGTTCGACTTATGTCCTTTCTCAGTAGGCATATTCATGTCTTCTGGATTAAGGTTGTAACTGATACAACCTTTTAAAACTTCACCAAGATCATATGTATGCCTTTCAATAGAAACTGGCGAAACACAATGTTCATGCCTACTTCATGTGGGCATTTCATTACAGGGAGAGAGGTGGAGCAGCAGCAGTGATAAAGGAGTACTTCATATGCTTACTGTGGCACACAAGATCACAACAATTTTCAGCAGGTCGTGAAGAGTCAGAAATGCTTTGCTTTTAGATTAGATTAGCAAGTGAGGTTTTTGCGATCTAATTTCCCAGATGGCCATCAGAAAATATCTGTGCCGTACCACTGCAATATACTTCACCAACTTTGTAAGCAAAGCTATGCTGTAAATGACTAGGGGCCTCATTACGACCCTGGCGGAAATCGAAAAACGATGGCGGAAATGCAATACCGCCATCGAATAGCGCTCGGTGCGATTATGACCCGTCACCGCAAAGTACGATGCCATTAGCGACACCGTAGTGAACGCCAACGCTAACTGCACCAAGTACGCGCGCGCGCGCCATGCCAAACCGTAAATTCCACCATGGCGCAACGGTACGCGAATTCTGACCCTAGCGGACATGCACCTAACGCCATCAAGCACGGCGGAAAGTACCATTCCGCCATGGTGAGAAGTACGGCATCGCGAATCAACCGTAAACGGCCCCACTGAGTGCCTGTACACCGCTCCCTGGCCACATTGTACAACTGCCCGTAGGTGCAATGAAGTCACAATGCAACCAGTGAAATGTACAAGTCACCCATGCATGCCAACGAACAAAAGAATCTCAAGAGGGGCCAATGGGAGCTGCAGGGCACAGATGGCACGAATACAGAAGCTATTCCAATGGACATGACCTCAGTCTCCCACCAAGAAACGCACGCAAACACAGGCACCTGTGACCAGCAATATTCAGAAAATCACATCATTCCACCAATCCACCTGGCTGACCGGCATCTGTTACACAAAACCTAATCCCCCGCCCCTGAGCATGACATCATTCAAACAGTCATATTGGCAGCCCTTTTCCCTGACCCCACTGGGCTTCGTAGGCAAACGCGCCCAGCACAGTACCACGCAACTATACTCCGAAGCTGTAACCCAATGCAGATCTCCTCACAATACATCGCTCCCCAAATAGGAATATGCCACATCACTTGCAAAGAAGAACGCTACACGGCCCATATCAGAATAGAAATTTAATGCACAACAAATTCACCAAGCCCATACAGCCATTAGGCCATGAACTCCAAAACACATTTCACCATTGTGGGCTGCATCCGCAATAAATGACCAGCTACTTCTTGTGTGACGCCCTGTTCCTTCATGGTACACAGGGCCACATTCTCGTACGAAAAGGCAACATGGAAGCGCCCAGAACCGCAGGGCCGACCCAATGGGGAGGCACTAGTCCAGCTGAAAGGCCGAAATGTTGCTCCGAGCCACTAGTACTGCGTAAGGGCATGTGGCCCATTGGCGATCGTCCCATAAGATCGTAATGCTGCTCCACTGATTAACACGAAGCAGCAGGTGTCGGGAGTAAAATCCATCTGCAGGAGTGGCATACAGATGGCAGTGGCAAAAGGGGAGGAGATACCTGTCAACCAAATGAAAAGAGAAAGAATAGAATGGCCATCAGAACTACATTTGAATTACTCACTTCAATGATCACACCAAATCCACAGCCATATGCATGCTAGCCCACTCCAAAGGATCATCACCACCCAAAAACCACTTGCGACTCATAACTATCTATATCGAGGTGAAAACACCATCACAAACGAGTGTACCTGTGCATGCGTCTGTTAAAACAGAATCCATCAGATGGGATTGGTAACGTGCATGGACACAAGTGTCTGAAGGCGCGTCGAGACAGGGAGGGCTCAACAAGGCCAGATAGACGATGGTCCCACTATGGCAGCCCTGCATCACATAGCGCAGGGGAGGCGGACAGATCCCAAGAAGCCCTGTACATGGCAAACTCTGTATCAAATCATCTGTCCATGCATCCATTCATCATTCCCTCATCCCGTAATGATAACGCCTGTTTCCATACTCACATAACATGTGAAAATTCCATTGAGTCTGTGCGTTATGCAGCCTGCATAATCCACTGTGCCCCAGCCCGTAATTCCAGTGTTGTGAAGTAACATGTATTTGGGAACGTCCGGCCTCATCGTCCACTTCGCTATTGCGCATCCCAAACTATTCATATCAATCATTGCATCCTCGCCATGGCCCCTGTCCCAAGGACATTGAACAATAGAACGTTATATTTGCAGTGTGACCTGTGGGCATCTCCTCGCCGCTAGCTGAAAACCGAAAGCGCCGCCCTTCGAATTCCTCATTTGCAACATCACGTCGAAAAGGCATCTGTGGCCGCTTGAAATCACAAATTAATCCATCTAGTGCGGCTGTGTGTGTAAATGGCAACTGCCTTCACTCACAAATGGGACGACCCCGCCCGTCGTTGAAACTCGGTACAGTGATGCATGAGGGTCCACCGTTACTCGAGTACTACGTTCCACTGACCCTTCACAAGTCTGTTCTCGACTGCTAAGATAGTATGTGAAACAATGGGACCATAGCCGAATGAACATATCAACCAATGTTACACTGCCATCGGGTACAAATACATGATTGTAATAGCAAGATGCCATTCCTCGAATTGCAGCGTTGTGTGCGGGACGTGCTCGCCCAAAGGGGAGAGCAGCTTGCACAGGTGGAATGAATCACCACAGGTGGAGGCCATACAGCCTGAAAACACATAAATAGCACACCCAGTCTCCTCCCACAACCACACCCACTCCGAAATGCTACCGGCAGGACTCGCGATGTTGGCCCTGGGGACCTGATAGCACTGCAAGTACTCCAACTCCAAGAAGAAGACGAACACCAACTACAACCGGCCGCACGGAGGAGACGCAGGAGGAGGAGGAGGGCAAGGCAGGGCCAGCAAGGGCCGCCAGCACAGCCACTACCACCACGCAGGCAGCCCGCAATCCCACGCCTCCGAGCACATCCGTTCAACCTCACTGATGAGCAGATCCACACCCTCTACCGTTTGGACCGGGACACCATAGCCGCCATTGTGGAAATGACACAGGCTGACCTTGTCAGCATGATAGATAGCCCAACCGCCATCCCACCCCTACTGAAGGTGGTGTCTGTACTACACTTCCTGGCCACAGGCACCTACCAGCACACAGTCGGACAGTTGCATGGCATATCACAGCCACTGTTCTCACGGACACTATTGCAAGTGCTCGATGCCCTCCTGAAGCACGCAGACGACTACATCTCTCTACCACGCTCGGAGCAGGAAATTACCAACACAAAAGTGGGATTCCATGCACTTGCCGGCATACCGGGTTGCATTGGTGCCATCGACTGCACCCATGTGGAATTGGTCATCCCACATGCCATGGAGGCCCAGTACCGCAACCGAAAACAATTTCATTCACTGAATGTACAAATGGTGTGTGACTCCAACAGGATCATTACACATTGTTGTGCCCGATTCCCTGGATCAACCCATGATTCTATGGTCTTGAGGAACTCAAAAATACCACGCTACATGGAGCGACACGCAGGGAACAGATCCTGGCTACTCGGTGAGTCTCATTTCATGAATGCTGATGTGGGGTATGTGATGCGGCAATGACCTGGCAGGAAGGGGGGGGTGCGTACGTAGCAATGGCATTCCACATTATTCGTTTATCGTCCACATCCAGGTGATGCCGGATATCCACTGAAGAGATGGCTCCTCACACCAGTCCGGAACCCACGGGACCAGCATGAGGAGGAATACAACCATGCCCACTCACGTACCCGTATAGTCATTGAACAGGCATTCGGCCTACTGAAGACTCGTTTCCGGTGCCTCAGCAGGTCTGGCGGGGCACTCCTGTACCGCCATGTGAAGGTTGCAAAGATGGTGATGGCATGTGTCATGCTACACAACATGTGCGTACGTAGAAATGTGCCCATGCCCCCTGACGCAGAACTGCAAGCACCTGAAGATGGTCATGATGAGGGTGGGGATGTGGCAGCACCTCAAAGAGTCTGCGAGGCACAGGAGGGCCGTGACATTCGTCAGCATCTCATAGATGCATGCTTCTAGCACTCACGCCTGGTGGCTGATACATGGACACGGGACTCGTGTGTGTCTGGTACATGCACAATATGGACTGTACGCCTATGATGGCCTCGTACACAAAGATCAATGTCCACACATCTCATTGGTTGATTGTGCATTGTTTATGGCATATGTGATATCATGTTGAACACCCTATCGACCCGCCACCCAAGTGAGCCCAACACCCCCCCTCCACCCTCCTACCTCCCCCCCGAACACCAGTGTCCAAAGATGCTCATTGTCAGTGGGCAGTCGCTATTGCAAGCCCCCTCTGCGGGTATCAGGGGCACCCCTGCCTGTGGAGCGCAGGTTCCTCCCAGATCTACGTTGGGGGCTGCCCTGGACGGAACTTGCAACGGATGATGTCTCTGCCTGCTCACGTCCATGCATGTCCCTAAGGGTTTGTGAGAGCTCAGTGAGCACACGACGCACTGCGGCAAGTTCGGCACATACGTCTTTGGACGTCGCATGCAGTTCCCCCCTCAGGCTCTCGGTGCTTCTCTCCATTTGGACTCTCAGGCTCTCGGTGCTACTCTCCATTTGGACTCTCAGGCTCTCGGTGCTACTCTCCATTTGTGCCCTTAGTGTCTCTGTACTTCTCTCCATTTCTGCCCTAAGTGTCTCAGTTGATGTTTCTATGTCTGCCTTAGTGCCCCCACATTCATCGGCATGGTCCTTGAGGAGCGTGGCCAGTTGCTGCTGTTGCACGATTAACTGGTCGAGGGACTGTTGCCTCTGCTGGGCCATGGCCATTTGCGGTGGTGTCACAGAGTGGCTGTTCGCCTCATGTTGCCCTGCCACAGGGCTTGTGGGGGATGGCCAGTCGTCGTCTTGTGGGTGCCCCTGCGTGGTATCCTCATGGTGTACGGGATGGAACAGACAGGGGGATTGGGACAGGTCATGGATGGATCTGACTTCGACATCCCCGTCTTCTGTGTCGGAGCATGCTGCCATTAATGGAGTGTCACCTATGGTGCTGCTGCCACCAGAGGCAGTGCCTTCTGTGGCATCCATTGGGGGGACCTGTGGTGGTGCTGTTGTGGGCATGCTGGCTGCTGGGGTGCCTGTTGGAGTTCCCTCCTCTGTGCTGCCACTTGATTTGTGCTGCTGCCGTGTCTTGATGCGTGCAGCTGAGGTGGAGGGTCTTTGGCCGTTGGTCTTGGCCCTCTTTGCAGGTGTGCTGGTAGGGGTGTCCTGAAGCTCGTCGTTTGGATCGGACCCTGTGGTGGAGTAAAGGAGGGGGAGCGTTATTAATGGGTCTGTGGGAATTGGAATGGCAATGTATCACATGCTTTGGGGTGGTACCTGAGGGTGATTTGGGTCGGGGCCTTGGAGGTGCTTTCATTTGTGTGTGGAGTGAGGGTGCAGTTGTTTGGCAGCCTGCAGTTAGGGTGTGCCTGCTGCACGTGTAGAGGGTGTTTTTGGGGTTTTTAATTATTTATGTATTTATTGTGAGTTTTAAAGTGCGCTGTCAGGCCAATGTGTGTGGACGTTCTCCTGGACATGTGTTACTGTTGCGCTATGTGGACACATGGTGATTCACATGATTGGACATTGTGGATTTGGCATGGTTTTATTTGGGCCACCTACCGGATTCTTCGGATGTCTGCACTCCTTTCTCCATCCCTCCGACTCCCTATATACTCTCCATTCCAATGGTGGAGGCACAGATTTCTTCCCAGGGGGTCAACTTGATGGGTGATTCCGATCCTCCCCCGGTGGCTGTGGCAATGTTGCGGTTGGCAGAAAGTATGCTACGGACGCGTATCTGCAGGTCGTCCCATCGCTTTCTGCATTGCTGTGGGTTGTGGGGTGCGGTCCCCACCGCACTTACCCGCTGTGCCACCAGGGCCCATATGGCCTTCTTGTTCGCAAGTGCCGTCCTGGTCATTTGCGTGGAGAAGACGGCGGCAGCATTCTCCTGGAGGGTCTCTGTGAGCACGGTGAGTTCCTCACGGTAGAAGTGGACCTGCCGCTTGCGGTCGCACGCTTTCTTCGCTACTTTTCCCATTTTTCTTGGTTACACTAGGGTGGATGACGGGTTGGGATGTGTCTCGGGGTAGTGTTTTTAGTGGTTGTGTGGATTTTGTGGTTTTATAGGTGTACGGCGTGATGTTTCCCGTTCCGGGACCATGTTTTTACTTCCGTTTCCGTATATTTACGGTCACCGTACTTTCCGGTTGCCGCTCACTGCGGTGTCCGCTAAGATGGGTGGCGGTATTGCACCTAGGGCGCCGTACGGCGGCGGTGTGGGCCGTTTTGGGGTCATTTCTGCCATCGCGGACTTTGCACTTCCGCCATGGCGTGGTGCTCGTGCCCGATGGGTCGGAATGGGCCGCACTTTGCTCCATCGTGCAATGGCGGAAACGCTATTTACGCTGTGGCGGTCCGGTCAGTCACTTTCCGCCAGGGTCGTAATGACGGCCAAGATCTTCATTCATATTCAAGCTTTGTGTGGGGCCTTCTTCAAATTGACTCAGTGGAAGGCACCCATGTGTGAACCATAACTCTCTTATTCACTGAGGCACATTCATTGGTATACTTTTGGGAAATGTTCTATCTAAATAAACCAAAGCAACATTAAAGCACATATCATTCAGACATCTCACAGCTCATGAGACAAATCTGTGGGGGACACTCATCGTTTTTATGGGTACACACAGCAATACAAAACAGGTGAACCCTCCTTATGTAAAACACATTAAACATGTTTCACAACACGTTTGAATACATTCAGTGCAGGATTCAAAGAGTTATGAAAGGCCATTTAAGTACTTAGCGTGTATGACAAATATACTTAATTTATTACAGATAAATAAATCACATCCTATAGCTCATACTTTACAACTGTGATTTATGGCCATTATGTATGCAGAGAATATTAAAGGGGTAGTCCGCTCAGAAATGTTATTGTCTCAATTGATCAGTGATGTATATTCGATCACACATCGATCCAACTTAAAAAAATGTCTGGTCCATCTTACCATAGTGTTCCTCACTTTCTCACTTTTATACTTTCGAAAATACCTACTTACCTGGACACTGTGGAAATCTTATCTGTTGATTTATCGCCCTAAGTTGAAGTGCCCTCACAGCAGTTATACAGAACACCCACCCCTAAAGCTGACATCACTAGTCAAAAGGATATGCTTCACCTATTTTAATGATGTTCTCTCTATGTGACAGATGACCTGAGACACATGTCTTTCCATGCCTTGCAGCAAATCGACTGGCTAACTTTTGTAGCCATTGCCACTGACTTTAACGATTTCTTTTGTTTGTTTGTTTGGTATTTATTATGCGCACCGGACCCTGGGGTATAAGGGCGCAGAAAGTAAGAATATGTACAGTTTAGAGCATAAGTTACAGGTTACAGTTACAAGTTACAGAAATTACCAGTTACAGGTGCAAGTTTACAATACAAGTTTACAATCATATGGTGCAGAGGCTGTGTAGCAAACAGGCGTAAGCATTATCATAGGTTCAATTAGCAGTTACTGTCGTTAGCCAGTTGATTACAATTTGCCTGAATTTGGAAAAAGAGCATTCTAGCCTTGCGGTAGTGGGTAATTCGTTCCACAATTGAGCAGCTTTTGATCCTACTTTGCATAATCTACTGTATCATTATGTAAATACCATCTGTTCTTTTTATGTATCATTTGTGTGTATTTATTGTAACTCATTCAAATCTAATGTCTGTAACCGAAGCCTAAGGTTTACTTGTATCCCTGTGCAAATGCCTCTTGATACCTTCGGGTTTGGCACGCAATACAAATAAATAAACAAACAAACAAACAAACTAACAACCCAACCACTTTGAAAGACTGCTCTCAGTAATAGAAACCTAACTTTCTTAAGTCAGATTTTCAATTTATGTCCTTCAAATTAGTGTGGTGGATTGAAAGCCAAATAACAAGACCCTTTATCTAGTGTTCACAACAAGGCACAGCGAGTTTAATTTCTGAGGGTGCATCTGCCACAAAAATGAACAATATTCATGGCCGACTGTGCAGTTAAAAACAATGAAATAGTTCAAGTATTCCTCATAGCAAAATATATATTCCCATTGTAACGGGAACAATGTGCCTGGTGACACCACATTTACAGATTATTTCACAGATGTGGCTAGTCGCGTTGCAGACAGACGCGGTTTGCCCTTCATGGCAATAGGACAATGCTAAAAAAAACAAGCAAAACAATAGTGTAGGGCAGTTTTTCTGGGTGAAAGTGGGGCAACGTTTGATGGCAAAAAACTGAATTAGAATACACATCAGGAAACAGGCTTTTGCACCTTGAACCCAATAAGCATCCTCGTGTTTAAAAACCGACGGGACTCCAACACATTCGGCCATTTTTTCCATTGCTTAAATCATTTGTGACTATACAACCTGTTTCGACATTAATCAATGCACCTAGTTCCCAACACCTAATAAGTATGTATTGCTGTCACTAAGTAGCTAATCACTACCAACTTTCATCTTAAAGTCATAAACGTATTTCAGTAATTTTAGATGACGTATAGAGGTGGTTGCAGCCTGGAATACAGATGCATATATATAGAAGGATGAAAGGCAGTGTGTTGATATATAGAGGCGACACAGGTGGACTGGGAAGGAGGTCCCAAAGGGGTGAAAGTTTGCACAAAGGTGCAAGGTGCCTATACAACAACTAGTGTCCCCAGGTGCCACAAGACATAAAGTGGTTAGGGAAACAAGTGGAGCAACTAAACAATAACAATAAATAAACAATGGTAGTCTTACTAGGCCTAGGCACATTTGTATCGTGCAAGTGCAGTTATAATGGAAGGAGAGAGTGAAGGGGGATGGACCAAGATGGACCAAGATATGGGCAGGTGATACTGGGCGCCCAGCCAGGGGTGCCACTGGAGGAGGCTACTGGCTAAGTGCTTGGATGGAGTTGTCTCAAGGTGTGGATGCCCTGTCACCTGGGAGTCAGGTGGGGGGACTAGAGGTGAGTGCTGATGGGGCGGTGCTGGTGTCGACTTTCTCAGAGGGCTTGGTAGCCTGTAAGACTCATGAAGGAAAAGGCCGCCAGTCACTTCGGCTGTGGGTGGCCACCAGGAGCCAGTGGAGAGCTTTTAAAGCTGGAGAGATGCAGTCTCTTGGCTTCAGGGCAAGGATAAGTCTCAGAGCGTTATTCTGTATTTGGGAGGCAGACTGAGGAAGAGGCTTTTGCCGTAGCCCAGCCTGGAAAGTGCCAGATCTCTGAAGACATTGAGCTTCTGGGCTAAGGTGAGAAAAGGGAGAATGCCTTGAAGGAGTTAAAGTTGAAAGTGTGCCTTTTGAAACGGTCCAAAATGTGAGTGGTGAATGAGAGAGAGGAGTCTTACATCACCCCAAGATTTTTGGCCTCACTAGATTGTGATGTTAGAGGGCCCAAGTAGGGCGGCCATAGGACTGGAGGGAAACAGGGAGCAGGGGTCCAAATCGGAAAGACCTTCACCATACTGACGTTAAGAAAAAGATAATTGTCTGAACACCTAGCCCAAAGAGCAGTCAGAAAATTGGGAAGGAGAGAAGAGGAAGAGGAGGTAGTAGGGGGAAGCTTGAAGGAAAGCTGTGTGTCATCAGCATAACACTCAAAATGAGCATACAAGGAGGACATTAGGTGTCACATAAACCTTAGCTCTGTTTCAATCTGCAGCCGATTAACAATATTGTGACTTTCCAGCAAAGATTGACTCTGTATCTTAAAAGACGGTTTGCACCACAATTAATATTTTTATTTTTATTTTATTGAGCATTTGTAAGGTGCTTTAGACAGAATAATTGTGTTTCAAAGCGCCACAAGGCTAAATTGGATGGGAACAGAGGAAATAATAACAACAATGGCAAAAACCTTAACTATACAGTTATGGTTCTACTAGTCCTTGTTGTATTCGGACGTGCAAGTGCATTTGAGAGAAGTTCAGGGTATGGAGATGGAAGGAGGGGCAGAGAAGTGGACCAGTGCTGGAGGAGGCACTGAGATGAAAGTGCTAAGGGGAGCCAAGGAGTAGAACCTCAAGCAAAGTACATGCGACTCACAAGGGTGGGATGTTGAGCCACCAAGCAAGGGCCCATAGGGCAGTGCAGTGGGGCGGGGTGCAGGAATTCACTGGGAGGAAGGGCATGGGATCATGTAAGATTCACGAGGGTCAGGCCACTGTTTACAGAGGCAGTGAGTGGGAATTATCAGGGAAAGAGTTATAGAACAGCTAAGTTTTCATCAGTTTCTCAAATTTAAGAAGGTTCTGCTCAAGTCTGAGGGGGCAGGGAGGCTGTTCCAAAGGGAGGCACCAGCCAAGGAGATGGACCTGCCCCCCACTATATGCAACTTTGTACAATTAAAAAAAAAATGCAAACACTGTATAAACGGTTCAATATGGCTTTATTTAAAAAAAGAAAGAACAAAATTGTGATGAGAGAAAAGTATCATTTGTATCTTGAATTCAACATTTCAACAAGTTTAAGTTTGGGAGGGCAAATCTCTTTTGCAATATTCTGTGGCATAGACTGGGCCCTGGGAACACAATCTGGAGCTACTCCATGCATTTGCAAGGCCAGCACATTCAATGTCAGATCTTTTACAAAATCAAAATCCATTGGCTGGAAGATTAGCTTTGTCAACAACGGTTTGCTTCTTTTGGTAAACTCCTTGTTGTAACAGGGTGTCCTGAATGTTCCTGCAGTTTTTGATTGTTCTCTACCAACGTTCTTGGTATGTGCAAGTACAGCCAGTCTTGTTTAGGCTGACATACCATCTACGGCAAAATCCAACCTTTTCAGTCCTGTACTTTAGACCTCCAAATCTCCAGTATGTCAGAATTCGGTAAGTCCCCTCATGTCTCTTGAATGTATTTTGTCATACACAATCTTCGCAAGAGTTGTGTTAGGAGGGGAGCCTGGGACCAACCACATTTTCTTACACTCATGCTCCTCACTCAATGGTGCATATGCACATTCGTGGAAATGTTTGTTGGAAATGTTTGTTAAATTCCCATGAGTGTTTGTTTGAACAATGGTGCATCAATGAACACCCTTTTTTCGAGCAGCATATCTACAGATTGATCATAGATTTGTGAGCTCCACCAAAGATGATTGCTGACAGAATGTGACCAAATTAAAATGTTTTCTGTAAACTTTTTTTTTCCAGAAATTGTATCTTTTTTAGAAATTGATTTTGCAATGTGCCATACATCATACAGATGCTGTATGTGTGGGAACTGCTCTCGCATGACCGTGGCTGTTCCCAAGTACCAGTCAGTTGCTATACGGCCTATTGTAATTTGTCTGTGTTGCAGAAGTTCAATGGATTTAATGAACCCATATTTTCCCATATTTTTTCATTGCTACCAAAGATGTACATTTGGACACTTGCACAATGACTGTACTCACAATTTTATTTTTTGTTTCTATGTCTTCAAAGTGGTAAGTGCAGTATTTAGAAGAAAAACCTGGAAGTTCACACTGTCTAGGGATACACAAACTAATCTAAAGTTATATGTGTATAAACCACAGTACATTGTGCCCCAAAGGCAACTTGTGCAGTAAAATATCAATGCAATTAAAGTATTCAACAAAAACTCCAAACCATTTGTTATGTTACCTGCTCACAGGCTATTGTATTCAACGATCAGTTGGAAAACACTATATTGGAAAAATGTAGAAAAAAGTCAAATACATAAAATAATTATGCCTCAACCACATTACTCACCTGGAGTAGTGTGTGCTAAAATTCAGTAGGAACTGCCTTGGGAAGTAATTTGCGATGGAGTCTGGGGTAATGCTTTTTAGAGAACTTTGACTGCTTGTACATATCGTGAGAGAAGTGCATGCTACCAATGCAGAATCGATTGCCCCTCACAACAGTCAAGAGATCGTTGGCTCTGCCTGCAATCTTGGACACTGAAAATTCACAGTTTGACAGCCATTTTGTAACTAAATGTATATCCATCGGAAAGACACGCAGGTCAGTTTTTTTCACCTTTGGCATGGCTTACTTTGGGGAAACCCAAAAAAAATACATGAATTAATTGTTTGATTTTCCTTATGATTTGCTAAAAGAAAACAACTACAAAAAATTACTATCAAAACAAAGGTCACAGTGAGTACATTAAACATCACATTGCATTGGCAATAAAGGTACAAATACAAAATGCCACCTAAGGCAACATGCATTGAAAACATGCACTATGAAATATTACATTTGAATGCAATACTCTGTAATACTTTGTGATATGATATGATATGTCAATTATAACATGCCTGTACACAACTGTTTCTAGGCACCACAAGACAAGGAAAGGAATATAGGGGGAAGAGAAGACAAACAATCCTACTAGGCCTAGACACAGGGATGTGTTGATGGCAGCGATCAAGTCTTCAAAGGGTAATCTGGAGACACTGGTTCTGGGCTGGCCATGTGGCCAATGGTCCCTGTGCCAAAGAGCCCCTTTGGCTGTACATGGTGTTTGGCACCTTGAGCTTTCCAAGCCTCGCAGCCCCCTTGCGAGAGCACAGCCACAGGTGCGAACTGCCATTGATATCGGGGGTGGGGTTGGGGATGTGGATGAGGTGAGTGCAATAGACTCGGAACATAGTGAAGGGACACAGAGATATGTTGATTGGAGGGATGGTGTCTACAACTGGGAGCTAGACATGTGGTCAATGGTCCCCGTGCAAATGGTGGTACATGATGTTTGGTACCTTGAGCCTTCCCGTCCTTAAAGCCCACTTGCGAGCACACAGCCACAGGTGTGAACTGCCATTGATAATGGAGAGGGATGGATGTGGTTGAGGCAGGCGCAATAAGACATGGAGATATATTGATTGCAGGGACATGGTCTTCAAAGGGGAGTGTGGAGACGCCGGGTCTGGGCTGGCCATATGGTCAACGGTCCCTGTGCCAACAAGCCCCATTTTGTTGTACATGTTTTTTGGCACCTAGAGACCCCCAGGCCACTAGCTAGTGCACAGCCACAGGGGTGAACTCCATTGATACCGAAGGGGAATGGATGTGGATGAGGTGAGCGCAATAAGCACACAGCACAGTCCAAGGACATGGAGATATGTTGATTTCAGGGATGGGGCCTTCAAAGGGGTGTCTGGAGACACCGAGTCTGGGCTGGCCATGGTGTCAATGGTCCCTGTGCCAAGAGCTCCTTTGGTTGTACAAGGTGTTTGGCGCCCTGAGCCTTCCCGTCCTCGCAGATCCCCTTTGAGCACAGAGCCACAGGTGCAAACTGCCATTGTTATTGGAGGGGAATGGATGTTGATGAGGAGGGCGCAATAGGCCCAAACACAGTCAAAGAACATGGAGATATGTTGATTGCAGGGACAGGGTCTTCAAAGGGGAGTCTAGAGACACTGGGTCTGTGCTGGCCATGTGGTCAATGGTCCCTGCGCCAACAAGCCCCATTTAGTTGTACATGTTGTTTGGCACCTTGAGCCTACCCAACCACCCACCCCCCTTGCCAGCGCATGGCCACAGGTGTAAACTGCTATTGATGGTGGAGGGAGGATGGATGGATGTGGATGAGTCAAGCGCATTAGGCCAGTAACCTTGTTGAAGCACACCAATCTTTCACAATCGTTTTCGATGTTTGTACGTTTTGTGGATTTACAAATAATTTTAAACAACTTTCTACTTATTGACTCAGTTTTAAATTTATTTTTATTTAGTTTTGTAAAGTGGATGGCAACGATACACTACAAATTGTACTGCTGCGGTCTAGGTACTGTCTGCATAAATATGCGTTATTGTCCGGAGTCACTGGCGAATTTCTCATGAATAATGTGAACCACACAGGCATGTATCACTCATCAAACACAGAATCCCAGTCTTTTCAGGAATCCACCAGGTAAACGCATGATAGGCTACAAGCCTGTACCACGTGTGTAAGAAATACAGAAATAGTTTATTTGAATGAACCCAATAATTGCATGTACTATGTTTGAAATGCTGTTTCATATGCAAGGCATTGTTATGCTTTATAACAATGCCTTGCACAATAGTGTTACAACTATACCTTTTCGTGGAAAATACTGACAGTGATTGGAATATCAATTGTAATTTGAACGCCCATTCGATCAAAAACAGTTTGGGAGATGGGGGAAACATTGTTTTTAACTTCCAAATGAAAGAAAGGTAATTTTACGGACATTGAGTCTGAAGATGATTATTAGGGCTTGAGATATAGGTGAACAACATGCCATGTTACTTGTCTTGGTTGTCAAACACACATTATATATTGTGTTAACATACTAATTAATTGGATTATGAGGGCAAACTGTAGATCGAAGTTTGTGCATAAGGACAATCATCATTTGCAACACAGATCTTGTAAGGCTGGCATCCATGAAGTCAAGCAGATCAGTAAGGCATAGCAGTGGTGTATCTTCTTCAGCAATGAAAGTCAAGAGCCAGAGTTTTCTCTGCAACAGTAGTTTTCCAACACAACTGGCATTACCTCATAACGATAGCAAGTACACTAGGTAGAAATGTCTTCCATGTGACTGGTTTCAGGCACCAGTGATTGATCATCACGACTAGCATTAGATCCCCGATGTTCTTGACTTTTTTCTCTTTCACAGATTTTCTCTTCTGAATATTCTGGCTCATACATATAAGGATAAATAGTGGCCATAGTTACTGAATATTGAAGAAGTACAGAATCAACAGTGTGATAAATAGACATTTTGTTTATTTGTATACAGTAACTAAATGAGGTTTCACATTAAACTTCAATGTTACCGAAAAACAAGCAATAAAAACAGCCATGTTAGAAAAACCAATCGTGTAAAGACAAGCTTAAGAGGGAAAAACGTTAAAAGATCACAGGTACACATGTAAAGAACATGCCATGTTAAAATAGAATTTAATTATGGTTTGGTAAAGACATTTGTACATAATATAATGCCTTGGCATTTCCATGGACACACGTCAATAGGTTGTGACTGAGGATGTTCACACGAGATATGCATTGGCATTCTGAACAGGGGCTTAAGCATCTAGTGATGTAAGCTTCTGTATTAATGCTCTGAGGGCACTTGAACTCAGGGCGATAGATCAACAGTTACGATTTCCACAAGATGGCAGTGTCCAGGTAGGCATTTTAGCATGTGTACAAGTGAGGAAAAGGTGAGATGCATATGATTTTCTTTAAAGATGGGTCGATGTATGATCGAAAATACATCACTGATCGATTGGGACAATAACATTTCTGAGCAAACTACCCCTTTAAAACATTAATAACATAGTGAAGATACAAGGGTGTATAACCCTATCAATAACCCTATTGATAAAGAAAAATAAACACAAACCCTAAGGACAAAGTGAAATCAACTACTTATAAGTACATGTAAAGTCATATTTCAAGGTTATTACATGTGTTTGCAATTTAAGTGCAAACCAGTCACTCATACATTCTACATGGGCCCAAATCAATGCTAAACACACATAGGTGACATCTAGTTCACCTTTTCTAAAACCGTGCAAACGTATGCAGACATTGGTGCCAGTTGTTTACAAACTCCAGTTTCTCATTTGTGTCCACACCTAATGTTTGGGCTTTACCTTCTTCAGGGCCTTCATCAGGGTGTAGGTAAGGTTCAACAGGCTGTGAAGCAATCTACAACATGAAATAAGGATCATTTGCTTCTCTTTATGTAAATGCTCACATCGCCAAACGGTAGTGTTAATATTTATGCTAAAGGATGTTTTCTAACCTTTACTGATACTCTCCTGGCCTCAACCTGGGACTGAACGCGTCCAGACTCCTGGTTTGATGCTAAAATCCAGGCTTAATGCTCTTGTTCTTCAAAGACAAAAATAAAGTAATGTGAAGCGGTCATGTCAACTTGGTCCCCTTTTGGGAACAAGAGGCTTTTTCGCCCCACTCTCTGCCTTTTGTATTACAATACAACTGCTCCAATATTGACATTGGTTAAACTTAGTTCCTTTGTATTAATATTTTGTAGTGAGCCATGCATAAAATTAATAAAAGATATCTTTTGAAAATCCTTTGAAATACTTTGGCATATTTAATTCACTCCTTTTTTAAGTTTAAAGTGGTGGTGCTCCAGGCTGTTAAGAGCAGGATACAACATGTTAAGAAGCCAGAGTTGTAAAGTGTAAGACTGCAGGCAAGAGGCATTTGAAATAACATTTGCATAGAGAGCAGAAATATGAAAAGCAGACCACAGCAGTGCATCCTCAAAAGTCATTAAGAAGCTTTTTACATGTAAACTGTGTCAGGTAGAGGGAAGCTCCATGCTGGGTGTGCAGCTCACATACACACTCATGTGTGATTCACTTTCTGATTTTACATTCTTCAATATGCCTGGGGGGGCTGGACAACAGCTAGCGGTAGCAAGCTAACTGCTTCAAAGATGCAAAGATGATGGTTGACACATGCAGCTTGGAAAGAAAGATATATTGATGTAATGATTTTTCAAGTGGTCTAGTTGGACAGCACCAATTGTCCAGTAGAACAATCTTAGTATTCATGTACAGCAACTAACATTCATCAAAACAAATGTGCAGTCTATCCCAGTAGACCATGGAAAATTCCTCATGTACAGCAAAGGTTTCATCAAGTTCATCAGTTTATCGCAGTTGTTTCAGAGGATGGCCTTTATCCAAGTGCAAGGTAGGTCAGCAACAGCAGTGGATTGGGATTCACAACTTCTATTTATGGGGCACAACTACACTACAGTGGTGATGTTGATGCTGATGATAGGAGACATTGGGCCTCATTACAAGTTTGCCGGTCCAGATACAATGGTACCGGTAAGCTTGCCGGTACTGTTGTATCGGACCGGCAAACTCCGAGTTGTGCTCGTGGGTACCTTTCATTCCGCCAGGTCTGACCTGGCGGAATGAAAGTCACCCGCGAGCACAGCATTCCCAATGCACAGGAACCGTTGATAACGGTGACTGTGCATCCGGCTTCCCTATTCCCATTGAGCCCTATGGGGCTCAAATGGGAATGGGGAAGAATTTTTTCCGACACCGAGCAATGGGCAAATACCTGGTCTGGCAAGGCCGTAATGACCCAGTAATTGCCCATTTCTCGGCGCTGGAAAAAATGCAACTTAGGCGGTAGCTGTGCCTGTTTTACAGGCACAACTACTGCCAGGGTTGTAATAAGGCCCATTGTGAGGAGGATTAACAATGATATTAATGCCATGGAGTGATACGTGACAATCCTGCTACATTTGTGTGCAGATGATCATGATGTAGCATAGGGGTACATGATGAATTTCCAAGCTTGCACAAAATGCAGTACCAAGTGAATGCGTGAACAGACTGAGTCACTCACCCACCGGTTTGTTGCTGCATTCCAGGGCGTGCACAAACAATTTTGGCCACACACCTTTGTCCAAGGGGACACACACGCATATTTTCTGCCACACACCCTCAGGGAAAATGGCACACATACACCCATACCCGCAATTTTTGCTGCACCCCAGCAGGGAAAGGGATACACATACACCAACTGTGTTTCTGCACTCTCTCTGTTAGAGGCACACAAATATAATGTGTGCTGCACTCCTGCAGAGAAGTGGGCATGCAGACACATTTTGCTGCACTACCACAGGCAAGTCAGTGCACCCACACAATTTGCATGTCTCGCTTGGTGATATGAACCCAAATGAATTACATGTTTTTTGATGAACCCACTGTCAAGTCAGAGCGGTGTGCCTTCATGCATTGGAAATAATTGCAAAACATCATTACTATTTTTCATCAAGGCTTACTAAAATGTTGTACAATGTTGCCAGAGGTAATTGACAGATGCACAGTAATAGTGTTACAACTATACCTGTTGAGCAACTGCTTTTGTTTCCCATTGAACTGGAGACTTCCAGCCCTTTACCATGAGGTAGCAATACCCTTGAGATGTATGGGGATGCAGAAGTTACTTAAACATCAATAATCAAAACGGCTCAGGAAGTTGTCAAAAGGATAAGTGTTTTAATATCAATTATCTAAAATAGGGAGTACAAAGGACATCAACAGACGTCTCAGCGTAGGATATCTCAATGCATCTAAAAAAAGCATTCTTTTATAGCAAAAAATTGTCATTGATGATGTCAACCTACGTATGACTAACGTCATCCTACGTGGCAAACTACAAAAACCTATTGAAGAAAGTAATAGGACCGCAGGGAACATCTAAGGATATGATCCATACTCGTCTAAAAGAGTGAAGAAAAGTGAAATGTTTCTTAACATCAGGTGGGGCAACTAAGCCCTCCCATAAAACAGGTCACTATGAATGTCACTAAATACACAATGTCTCATTGGCTTTGCAAACTATAGGAGCCTTAATCACGTGCCCCCCTGCCATTGGTTCTGTAGCATAGGTTTCTTCATCTTGATCCCAAGATGCCACTTACCTTTGAAACTTTCTTGATGCCTTATAGAAAATCTTCATTCTCTAGTCTCTGCATCTCTTCTATATACAACAGCTCAACTCTGCGTGACATCGCCATTCTTCTTTACCGTGCATTGGTCCTGCTTATTCCGGGATTTCATTCAAATGGCAGTCATACTGTCTTGTATGCAGGTATGGCTTCCTCAATGGGAACCTTGCCTCATGATTCTCCTTGGATTCTCGTAAGTATCAGTATTTTCACTGGTACCATACATGTCTCACACTCTGGTTTCCAACAAAGAGGCAATATGGGCGAAGTGTTTCAGGTTGAGGTACTTAGCTCCTTCTCTACACCATGGTCTCTAGGAAATCTCTCAAAGGCTGAAGGCAGTCAGTGCTCTCACTGACATTTAGCTCTGTGACTCTGACACTGGAATCAAAATCTCCAGGTTTGGGATGGGATACTAAAGAAATATAAAGCTATCATAGAGTTCACTGAAACAGTGTACCAGGTGGAACCCAACTTATGATGGTGAAGAACTTCCACTAATTCCCTTCCAATTATTTGTAAGAGTACACTGGAAAAATAAACCACCCCTGTGAGTTAGACATAAGGCTGCGAAATTGCATAAGGAGCCATACATACACGCATTGATATATTCCAGTACCCATGAAGATGATGGCACTGGAGACAACCTCTAAAGTGTTATACGGTTGTACAAAAGCATATGAGGTGTATAAAAGAAGCCTTGATGACTATACACATTCCACTGCTAAAAGAGAAATCTAAATGATCATGCTGTAGAATTTCTTGCTTTTGAAAATGTAAAAGGTATCGCCATAGAAATGAACATGGTGCATGGCTGACATAAAAGAGGATAGATTAATTCCTAAAAAAAACCAAAAGGCTTCTTCAAAACCCAAAAAAATATACCAAACATCACAGTTTAAAATGAGTATTTTGTGTTGTTTTTATTTTTAAATGTATTAAGAATACCAGGCACTAAAGTATGATGGAAAAGAGGGGAATTTGTTCTTCCTTACATGATAAGTGCTTTCCATTCCTGACCCTACTCGGCTGGCTGTACCTCCCTCTCTCCACTTTCTTCTCATATACATGCTGCTCCTCCTATCTCCTCCACAGGAAAACATGCTTCTTTTCTATTTTATCTTTCCTCCTGCATCACTCTGGCATGCTTATCCCGACTTTCCCCCTGCACCATTCCTGAGCAATCCCCTTCCCTCTCCACCCCTACAACCCTCCCCCTTGCATGTTACTCTTCCTCCTAAGAGTCCTCCTCTCCTCATCATCAATGTCAATCCCACCATTAATCAACATCAATGTCACAAACAGTTTCATCATAAACCCCAATAGTGTCATCTATTGGAAGAGGAGACAGATGTTCTCTGTACCTCATAATACCTAATCTGCTAAGTAAATCTCTCTCTCACTATTATGATATCAGGTAGAACACAGGATCCCCAAGTCACTGCATTTCTATATCAAGATTGCTGTACTCAATGTTGGACAGCACAATATCTGCAGTCTCCCACCCAGTCGCCTTCTTCAACTAAAGGAAAAAACACAACACAGCATTTCCCTACAAAAAGTGTCCCTTTTACCAAATTAATTATGCTTCCCTAAAACAAAGTGCAACCACGAACAAAATAAACATCAGAGTATAAAATGGCATCCACAGGTAAGAAGTCAGAAGCTTTTATTTCACAGAGACAAAGTCCTATTTCATGTGACTTCAAATACAACTTTAATTGCCGGCGCCATTTTGGAAAAATAATAACGCTACAGGGATCACAGGAAACCACTTTGCATCATCCCTTAACTTTCTTTTTTTGAGCTCACATGTTGATATTTAAAGGACAAGGCAGTAAAAACCTGTCTTACAATTATAGGTGCTAAAGGGTTCCAGAACAGACAAGATGGACATTATCAATTAATTTACAAAAAGTGCTTACCCTTACACGGAAGTGAAAAGAAAGGCTGATAGTTATGTTAATGAAACTATGGAGACATGCAGATAGTAATGTTCAGTGCAATTATTCAAGAGAATATTCACACCATGTTTGTTAAACTATGTATTTTTTATTTTTTATTTTCCCTAGAGATGGTCATTAGGACTGAAATGCAATGGACACAAATGAAATAGATCTTTGCCTCTGTGAAATAAAAGCTTCTGGCTTTTTCTATGCATATTTCAACGTGTTTTTCTGGCAACAGGACCAAATAATCCCCCAGATTATCTCGAAGAAAAATGAAAATATATTAAGAACACATCCGAGCGGTGCCCTCTCTAACTCTAGTATAATTTATCCCCCAGGTAAGAAAAAACACTGTGCCTACAACATTAACATAGGTTTCACACAACTAACAATCATTCTAAGTTTTAAGAAAACAAACTGTTGACTAATCTCCAACCAAAGTCCCTCAAGCACTTCCTAATGTGTGATGTGGATTAGCCCTACCACATTTTGCAATTAAGCTCAATTTACAAACTAAACAGGAAGTGCATACACTTACGTAGGCTTTCATCCTAAAAACTCACTCAAAACTTTACTTGAGAAGCTGATTTCCAAATGAACATCACTCTAATTTGCTTGCAGGCTCCGACTGATGCACCTAAATGCAGTTAAGGTATTGTGGGATGTGGTTTTGGGAGATTTGCTCACGCTTACAACTCATCCATCAAGGGCTAAGGATTAGTTGCATGATCTTGACCTGGTTTAAGAGGAAGTGTTTGCAACAAGAATAGGAGACATAATAACACTGATCTTATTTGACTCACAAGTAACATGTACCAAACAGTGCAGCAAGAGCTAATATGCACAAATTGCATAGTTAAAATGTCAGTATAAGCACTAGAATAAGAAAATCCCTTTGTGATATTAGAATGGCCTAATCGGTTAGAATTCTGACTAAGATTCAATACGTGGCACAAATGTATCTTCAGGATTACATTTCTGTAGACCAACCCAAGTGAGTTAATTGTGGGGCTATTTATCAGACCCATGCACACAAGCATCAAGAAAGCCGACCCGCTATCACCACTGTGGATCCTTTTGATTTACCAACCGCAAGTGGTAGCAATTAGACTAGACTAGCATATTCTCTTAATTCTGTGGTAGGTGAAAATAAAGTTCATGCTACACACCGAAAACATTATCCATATCATATGGAAAACTCAAACAGACGCTTGATAAATGACGCCACTTATTTCAGATTTCCCAGCATTCATAGTTTTAAGCATAATTGGGATACATGTAAAACCCTCTCCCTCCTTGCTCAGACCAGAAAATCGTACACAGTTCTGCTTTAAATGAGTAAAAGATAAGTGCAAAACTAGAACATTAGATTTAACGCTGGATTGGTAGAAATGATGAATAGAAATAGGCAAACATTGTCAGAGCGCAGATCAAAATTGATTTGCTCACATGAGACAAGGTGAACATTTCCCTATGGAACGAGATGTAACGTGCTCCTAAAATTCATTCTCTCTTTAGTATGCTCCTCATAACACTCTGGTGCCACTAGTGGATAGATATAAAGAAAGTACAATCTAAAATCCTCTGGGGATATTTTTGGCATACAAAGGGGGTAATTCATAGATTTCAGCGCAGAGGCAGCGCACGCGAGCAGCGTAGAGAGGGAGCGTGGGCCACCGTGCGCCAGCCTCCTGCACTAAACAGCATTCTGGCGTACCGCGTATTCATGGATTTTCCAAGCCATTTTGAGCGCTGGCGCAGTGAACATCCCGAAGCGCAGGTTACGCCCCCAAGAACTCCCCTTGCGCAAGGAAAAGCCATTGAAATCCCCAATGCGGCGCAAAGGGCCGTGCTAACCCTGGACCAGCTTACAGGGCCGCTACATTCTAATCGCGTGAAAATACTATGCGTACCCCGCTCACGGCAGCCAAAACGCATGATAATGTACTTGCGCACCCCTCGGAATACGCGTACCCCCTGTGGTGTGGGCTGCCTGTGGGGCATGCCCAGGGTGGATGGCCTGCCTGCGGGGCATGGGGAGGGTGAGTGGGCTGCCTGTGGGACATGTCCAGGGTGGATGGGGTGCCTGGGTGTATGCCGGGGTTATGCAGGGCGTTTCACACACATTAGACATTGTGCGAGCGGGGTATGTGTATTTCGGTGGTGCGCAGGGAGTTTCACACGCGATAAGCTTGGTCGAGCGGGGTACGTGGATTTTGGGGGTGCGTGGGAAGTTTCACACGCGATAGGCCTTGGGCGAGTGGGGTATGTGTATTTCAGGGGTGCGTGGGAAGTTTCACACACGATAGTCCTGGCGAGAGCGGGGTACGTATATTTCGGGGGTGCTCAGGAAGTTTCACACGCGATAGGCCTTTGGCGAGCGGGGTATGTGCATTTCAGGGGTGCGCGGGAAGTTTCACATGCAATAGGCCTTGGGCGAGCGGGGTACGTGTATTTCGGGGGTGCGTGGGTAGTTTCACACGCGATAGGCCTTGGGCGAGCGGGGTATGTGTATTTCGGGGGTGCGCGGGAAGTTTCACACGTGAAAGGCCTTGGGCGAGTGGGGTACGTGTATTTCAGGGGTGCACAGGAAGTTTCACACGTGATAGTCCTAGCGAGAGTGGGGTATGTGTATTTCGGGGGTGCGCGGGAAGTTTCACACACGATAGGCCTGGCAAGAGTGGGATACGTGTATTTCGGGGGTGCGCAGGGAGTTTTACATGCAATTTGGCATTGTGGCCCCTCCCGGGTGTGCCCTTTCCCCCCTCCCCATGCCCTGCTGGCAGCCGAAACCACAGGGCACTACCCTACACCCCTGACCATGCCTTGCAGGCAGCCCACATGGCACCATGCACTTGTGAGCCCCCTTGTGAGACACGACTCATGTCCCCCAACCACCTACCCACCATTGACGGGCACCTGCCAGCAGGCCCCGACTCATATCCCCCACCCAACCAATCAACCACCATTGACGGGCACATGCCAGCAGGCCCTGACTCATGTCCCCCGTGCCACCCACCCACCATTGATGGGGACCTGCCAGCAGGCCCCGAAAAGGGTGCCCACCAAACACCATGTTCTAACAAAAGAGACCCATGGTCCTAATGCCCACACAAACCCCCGGCCCCCCAGTACAAGCATGCAACCATCCACTGCACCCACTCCCAAAGTACCCATGCCATGAGAGCCTCAAAAGAACCACCATGCAATGCATAAAAGTACAACAGAGCCACACAGTGGCAAAACATGACTGGGGCAATGCTCATTGAGACATGCACAAAACCAATGAGAGTACACAACACTGGTAATGAAGAAATATGATTTGTATTAAAATATGCAAAGAAAAAACATCATGAAACATCAAAGTTGTAAATGAAGAAATTATGAAATCCAAAATAAAATGAAATCCAATGTAAACCAAAAATCCACAAGAGGATAAAACGGAATTTGTCCATTTCAAATGTCCAAATAAAGTACATAAAAAAAAAAAGTTTTAAAAAACATTGATCCATGGGTTGACAAAATAACTAAAGTATGTACAAGTGTGGAACTATATACAGTGAAAGTCCAAAGGGTCCATGATGCCCAAACAAAAGGAAAACTAACAAAAATCCTAAAAACACAACTATATACATAAAGTGGAGCAAAGTCCATGAACTCCAAAATAAAGAAAAAACAAATGAAACCTAACCCTACAAAGGCGGCTCACTTGTTGATGTCTCGGGCCAAGGCATCATCGAGCTCCTCTTCAACGTCCTGAAGGCGGGCCTCTTCCCTGGCCCCGGGGTCTTGCAGGGATGCAGCCATGGCCTCCTCCAACTCCCTGCAAGTTTCCTCGAGGCACTCATCCCACCTCAGCGCCCTGCGCATGGAGTTCTCCGCCCTGACCATAGTGAGCCGTGCCTCTTCCACCTGCCACCGCTCTGCATCTATTTGCCGACCAAACCGCTGCCACACGGAAGACACACCCAATCCAAGGTCCTCCTGCCCTCCAGCCGATGCCTGCCCCTGTGATGTTGATGACCCCAAGCCATCATTGCTCCCACCTTGAGCCTGCTGCTGCCGTGCATGTGCCCTGCCTGTCTATGCCTGCACGTCCTCCTTCTGCTGTGGTCGGTTTGTTGGGCTGGCCACCCATGCTGGACATACGACTCCCGAGTGTGGCAGGGATATGTCCTCCACCAGCCTGGCCGCTGGGTCAGGGCCAGCTCCACAGGGTGCCCGGGTGATACGTGGGCAGGAAGATGGCACGGAGGATGACTGGCGCATAGGGGGTTCAGTTGAGGAGGGGGCAATAGAGGTTCCAGCACACGGAAGAACCCAGCACTGCTGACCCGTCCTAGTAGGTCGACGCGGTCAATGAAGCATTCGAAATGACGTGCATTGTCCACACGAGAACCCTGCATGTCATCCTGAATGTCACGTTGACGCAACACCACCCCAGCCTGGACAGGCTCAACCCGGTCCCGGTAGCCACGTCCACAGGGAGAGGAAGGCCAGTTGTTGTTCGCGCATCCCCTCCCTGAAAACTGGTCTGGACGAAGGCATCCCTGCTGGTGTGGGATGATGCAGTCACAGGATCGGGGACAGGATTACAAACAGGCACCTCCGCGGCGGCCTGTGCTGCCTCCTGTCCCTGCCCCTGGACTGCACCACTTGCACCAGTGGAATGCCCCCCTCCAGAACCCGTGCGTGGGCCTTCCACGGCCTCCTCCTCAACCAACCCCCCACCAACCTGGATGACTCCATGCCATCTTCCTCCATAGGCTCTGTGGGGTCTCAGCTGGCCCTTCTGCTGCCGAGGAGTCCACCTCCGACCTCTGCCTCTTGGACCTACCCTCGGCAGCTGCGGACGTGGGCACGGCACCAGACTCCTCACTCCCCGGAGAGATGAGAACCCGGGAGAGGAGCTGGGCCTTGCATCTGCGGCTGGCGGTAGGATCCCTGCCGCTGTGCTCCACAGCACCTCTCTGCCCTCTTCATCAGTTGACGCTGCAGACAGGGAGAGACAGAACACAGGCATCAGGGCACTGTACAATGGTCTGATACACACATGACAGTTGTACATGAGTGGCAGTGTCAAACTTCACAGATGGCATCACACTCCCCAACACACATATCATTTGAACCCACACACATGCACAAATGAACAGGAATGTTGCAGCAGGCAGCACCATCCATACAAATACAGCAGCATTAGCATCCGAAGGTTAGCCTGATGTCACATGCAACACGGGGAGTGCTGAACACATGCACACACGCCACCAGACATACATGCATCTGTACATCTCCAGCACCTGTCACAGTGAAATTGTCGGCAATTATGTCACATCTGTCAATCAGCCTCCTACATGTTGGTGTCACATGCACCCATGGTGTATCACAGTTCAACACATGTCAAATACACACACACACACACACCTTCACTGTGCACATAAATGAAGGTGGAACCAGAATCCATGTGTCACACCCCAACCATGCCACAGTACATACACAGAAATTCTAAGATGTGTGCATCCCCACATGTATTCGTGCATCATGCATTTCTACACATACATCATTGATGTGCCTCACACATGACAGGACTCACATGCGGCAGGCTTATGTCCCTGTACATACACAACCATATAAGTCCCTTTCCAGACATATGTCCAAGCTGCACACTCCTGGCAAACCACAACATGCACTACGTCCAATCAGTACACATGGACACTTACCGCCCGACTCCAGAAGGGTGTGCCTCTCAAGGACCTGGAGGTGGAGCGCAGGGTGTATACGTTCTAGGACCCTCACCTGGTTGTTGCTAAGGCGGACCCGGCACCCCTCTGCATCCTCTGCCACCAAGATGGGTGCCGGGCCTTGCTGAGGGTCCTGGACCTGAAGTCCTCCCACCGCTTCCGGACTTGTTGTATGTTGCGGGCTGCCACCCCCTCCACGTTGATGGCAGCCACAATGTCCTTCCAGATCCTCTTCCGTCCTTCATTGTCGGCGCATGCTCTTCCAAAGAGGGCATCATAATGCACCAGGACTTGCTCCTTCCAGGATACCAACTTCTGCGGCACTGAAACTGGTAGCCCTCTGCCTCTCTGGCTAGGGGTTGCCAGTGGTCTCCGATGGTGTATCCCCCGACATGGCAACCCCCAAGGCAGGTGTGGGTGGGCAACTGGGTCCTGGTGCTGGGCTGAGGGTCGATGGAACATCAGTTGGGAGTCTTCTGTTCCAGCAGGGGTGGTCACAGCAACTGGACCCCTGCAGATGGCTGACGTGCAGGCACCAAATAGCAGGGCACCTGGCCAGCAGGCAGGCAGGAAGCAGCAGGTGGCAGGTGGGAGCGGGCTCGGGGCTCTGTGGGGCAGGAAAATGGCCTTCTGGGCAGGAGCGTGGTCTTCTGTGTGTTGTCGCATGGCCAGCTTGATACGGAATGATTTGGCACTTGAAAAAACTGTACGTCAGCGTGTAATTTGGAGAAAGGCCCTTAGCACGAAAGCACATCTGTGATGTAATGCGCACGGGCGTTTCCCTCCACAAGGGTGCATAGTGATTGTACACGTGCAAAAACTGCACGTCCGGGTGTCACTGCATGTAATTGGAGGAAAGGCCCTTAGCGCGTACGCACGTAAGTGACGTTGCACGTGTGGGCTGGGTTAAAAGTTACGCGTAGGATGCCATTTTGTTTTACATGCTTTTTGTGGAGAGTGAGCGGGTGATTTTTGTACTTCTTGTCAGTTCACACGCGATTACTTCACAACGGTTCCAGTTCATTCTCCTTGTATACTCAGACAGCGTTCAATTCTACTTTTGGCGGGGTGTTGCCAATGCGCACACGCACGTCTTTTTCATGTTCTTTTTCCAGGCAGATGGTGAGTCGCGCATGTATTTTTCAACTGTGGATGCCCCTGTGTGTCGCGTACCCATTCAGAGGTCATTGCAGCCTGCGTGTATCATGCGTACGCTTATTTTTGTGTTTCTGAGTGCCACAGCATAGTGCGTGTTCTTTTTTCCACGCACGTGTGCTACCAGGGGTCGAGTGCATGTTACATTTTGTTTTCGGGGTGACTGAGCATTGTGTGACCCGTCATCTTCCCCCAGGGGTCACAGACAGCCTTGCTAGAGCACTAGGGTACGTATTCCATCTAGTACCCTGCTCCCTTCACCCCAATTGCCCAGGACAATTGTTTACTGCACCTCCCATTCGCACAAGAACATCAGTGCCATGGATGGGAGGCGACCAAGTGGTAAGGGAGGCAAAGGTTGCCGACCTCCAAGAGGTGTCCGCAGTAGGAGACGTGGCCAGGATGTGCAGGGTGGCCCAAGAGGCCAGTGTGTGGAGGACCAATCAGGGACACTTATGCCCCCCCCCATGGGTCGGGGAGATGCAGCTGACACCATCCCAGCTCAGGCCTTGTTAACCTGGCCCATATTGTTGACCGAACTGGCACAGGATGACTCACAGGCCGACTTCTGTGTCACAAAGCCAAAGCCACGTGTGGTGATGAAAGTTGCTGTCACCAGGCCACATGGATCTGGGGCAGCAATGTCATCTGCTGCCCCAAGTAGCTAGGGTGAGGAGGCTGCAGGGGCAGCTGCAGCTCAATCAACCCCAGCTCTGAGTCTCCCAGCTGGGACAGTGTTGGTCCAAGACCATCACGCCAAGGTTGGTCCCGCCAACATCACCAAGCAGCCAATGCCTGCAGTGAGACCTATGTTCATTGTGCCTTTGGCTACTTCCAGTGCCCAGTCCACCTGCGCTTCAGCCCCTACCAACCAGAGCGGCGTAAGCCACACAGGGTCCACACCACCTCTTAAGAGGAAGAAGGCTGCTCTTGCGGTACAGGCTGGGACCCCAGACACGGCTCCCCCGGCACGTCAAGGAAGTGGACTTTCAATGATGTGGAACTAGACACACTTGTGGGCTACATGTCGGCCCATGGACGCGAAATGCTGGTGACTGCAGGGTGCAAGACTACGACCGTCAACGTAGGGCCCACTGGCAGAGCATTTCAGACCAGATTAGTTCCCTTGGATTCGTGAGGCGCACAGCTGATGATTGCTCTAAGTGGTGGAATGACCTCAAACACAGAGCAAAAAACAAGCTGGCTTCCAATCATGCCTCTACTCTGGTAACTGGCAGTGGGTCTCCACCAGAGGAGGAAGTACTCACAGAACATGTGTCAATTGCTGGAGGCTTCATCCCAGAGGATCAGATCCAAAGTGTGGGAGACCTACCAGATCTTGAGGCAATGTCCTGTGAGTGGGCATGCATGTGTGTGCAAACCGTGTGTATGTTGCTTGGGTGATGTGTTCTGATTGAGTGCCAGGTGAGGCTGTGTAGTGTTCATTCTGCCTGGTTGATTGAATCCTTTGCATGATTAACACACATTTTGTGCCGTTCTGCCCCAAATTCAACATACTTCAGACATTGATTTCACCCCACAATGCCCCACATTTGTTTACTTATTATGGGTATGATTTCATCAATCAGGCTGACTGAGTATTGTGCACTTACACATGCCCTGCACACAATCACTTCAGGGCCCTGTTTGAATGTTCAACATGACAATTGTCTTCTGTCATGTCCAAGTGATCAACCATTGATGTATCCATGTGCCTGCCATAACTGTATTAGTGAACACTGGCTTTGTTGCAGCGTGTGGCACATGCATGTTTTGTCACACTCGTTTGCATGTTCTATTTCATGATGTCCATCACACAGGGATGGGGGACAGTACTGATTTGCTACCATCTGGGTGTGCTCATCAAATCTGCCATGGCTATGCTACGTGCCATCTGTGTGCTGGCATGTGTCATGTATGTGGATAGTCCATGCCACTCACAGGCTAATGTGTGATGCAGGTGCTATGCAGCATGCAGCACATGTGCTGCTTTTCCATCTTGTAGTCCTCAGTGTCTGCTTTTCAGCTCCCCTTCCACTTCATTGCCAGTGCATGCATGCCAGAGTTATTGTCATGTGGGACATGTGTCATTTATGTATTCGATGAGTACCTCGTGATGCCTATGTGTGTGGGCTATGCTGCTCATGCCTGTCTTCATTACTTTTCTTTTATGTTTTTGCAGGTGATGAGGCACTAGAAGCTGTTGAGGAGGAGGAGATGGCGCAGAGGCAGGAGTACTCAGAGCCACAACCAGGCTCCAGTGGAGGACGTGGGGTGTTGGGTGAAAATCCATTACTCCTACAGACCATCCTCTCCACGGGTGTCTCTGGGTACACCTCCGAAGACCTATGGCTCAGGTGCTAAATCTGACATTGAGATAAATGTCCCGTCGCAGGTGAGTGTTTCTGGCAGGGATGCTGTTCTGTCCAACCCACCTGCACTGGGGTAGACCCCTCTTTGGGCATTCAGTGTTGAAAAGTCTGCCTGTGGCGGTTACGGATGCAGGGTCACACTCCACTATATTTGCTCCTGTTCCTGGGCCAGCAGATCAAAGGAGGAATGCAGTCCTGCAGCCTCAGGCAGTGCCAGCACAGCAAGGTGCACATCACTTTGCCCCAAACAGGTGTGGTGCCCGCCAACGCGGTGGCCGTGTGCCACCAGGCAATACTGTGTGGGAGAACTCCATGTATACTATTGCAGCACAACAGGGGACATTGTGTGAGATGATGGCTCAAGCCGTGGATAGGATAGCCACTTCCATTCTCCCCCCTAAAAGGCAGGTGGAGCTCCAGCAGCAGGCAACAGAGTCCATGTGCCGCTCACACAGGGAGGACATGTTGGCGTCCAACAGGGACTGTCGGGCTGGACTGGTGACTCTGCACACAGCCATATCTGCAGAGTCACATTCCCACAGGGATGCCCTGAGGTTAGAACACAGGTCCCTCAGAGATACTCTTGGTGCACCTGAGGTGTCCCAGAGTACAAGGTCAGAATAGCAGTTGTAGCAGCTAACACGCACACTCTCAGCTGAGCTCCAGGCAACCCGTGAGGAGATCCGGGCATGACGCGAGGCCTTGCAGGCAGAAATGCGTGCTACCCGTGAGGTGCTGCACGGGGATCTCTGTACCATCATCCTGCAGAACCAAACCTTTCAGACCAGCATGCTTGCTGCCATGGAGGAGCATGCCAGGGCTATGCATGGTCTGCCTCCCATATCACGCACACCTTCTAATGTACCACCAGAGGGTGATGACAGCAACGGCAGTTCTCCCACTGTAGAGTAGCCATGCAGGCCATGAGCCCATGGAGGGTTTTTTTTTTCTCAACATCCACGCATGTGGGTGTTGGGGTGCACCCTGTACCTCCTCCCTCCTTGGTGCCCCCCCCCTGGTTGACACATGGCCATTTTTTTGGTTTTTTCATATTTCATTCCAAATTGCAAATTAGAATTAGAATTTAATTTATTATCTTTTTTTCTTCTTCTTTTTTCTTTTTTATTTTCATTTTCCTTTCATTTTTAATTTGTTTTTGTATTTTCATTTCATTTTTTTATTTAAATTGTATTCAGATTTTTACTTTATTATTTTATTTATTTGGTTTACTTTTCATTTACTTTTTCTTTTTCTTTTTTTAATTTGCATTTACTTTTTTGTTCATAACCATTTTCTTTCAGATTGTGAATTCATGTTACAGTGTGTTGCTTTGTGTGGCTCCCATAGGCATCCACTGTGTATTCCAGCTGGGCACATGCAGGCTTGTCCTGTCTTTGGGTTAGAAACTTGGGTTCCTGACACACAAGCCCCTCCAGCTTCCCCTTTCCATGGGCTTGAAAAGGGTGTGACCAAGTGACAGTAACTTACACAGGGGCATTGGGCTCCCATAAGTTGTGTGGGCAGTCTGTAGCCCAAACTGTGTATACATCCCTAGTGGGGATAGGTGTGGATTTCTCCACTGCATGGTTGATTTGTATATAGTATTACATACAGGACGTTTTGCATATATACATGTAGCTTCTTCATGTCTTAACAAGTCCGTCTCCATTGCAGATGCAGTTCATGTTGTATGCAATGCACTGCCACATTTTCCTACCAGCAACATACTGCATTTGGAAGGTGTCGATGTGCTGCCTTTGTCAGGTTGTGACACTTGCACTACTTTAATTTTTTACTTTCATACGTTGCCACTGTTGGATCCTGTACTAATGTTTTGTCTTGCTGGTAAGTATTTGTTCATGTGTGCTGTTTTCTTTTTCATTAGTGAGAGGAAATTGTCTGTTTCCATTTGGGACAATGCACTTTGTGACAGTTGTGTCATGTGTTGAGCATTCATTTGGTTGCTTTCACATAGCATGCCATGCCATGGTGTGTTGGGTAGCTGAGATGGGGTTAGAGAGGGGTTGGGTGACATACCACTACTTGGTTGTAGTAGTTTGAGGGGGTAGTCCTTCATGCTGCATAATGTGTGCCTTTTACTGGCACAGCATTGGGTGTGTTTAAGTAGCTAGAGATGCACACAATGTAGCACTTCCAGGTAAACAATCTCAGGGTGGTATGGTTGTGACAGTTGACTGTCCCTTTTGTCATCATCATGAATTGTCAGCTGGTATGTGCCAGGCCTGGGTGCACTCCGCAGGGGTGGGATTTTAGGTGAAGAAATTTGCCAAAAGCTGGGTACGGGCTGCCTCACCACATGCCCTTTCACCTCCCATGTGCAGCGGCCGTGCATGTGGTTGGGGATATGGGGGCACCACCATGTCCACCGGCACACCCCGCCGGGTTGCAATGTTGTGCAGGACACATGCTGCCACTATGATCCTGCACACTACTGGGAGCGCATATAGCAGCTGCCTCGCAGAGCGGTCAAGGGAGCGAAAGCGTGACTTCAGCACTCCGAATGTGCGCTCCACTATGCCCCGAGTTGCAATATGGACTGTGTTGTATCTTACCTCGGTTGGTGTGGTAGGTTTTCATATTGGCATTATCATGTAGGTGCTCAGAGGGTAGGCACTGTCCCCTGGGGAGGTGATAATGGTTGTCATTTGTTGGGTTTTCCCATTTCTCAGTGTCTGACATGCATGTATGTGCAGAGTCATTTGTACTCACCAATTAGCCATGTTTCGCCATGCCTCCCAGCTTCCAAGTTCCGGATTAGGGGTGACATTCGGAATATGAAACTATCATGGCTGGACCCCCGATAGTTGGCATATACTGAGGTGATGATTCCCTTGGCTACATACAACCTTCACATTAATGGAATGCCAGTGTTTGCGGTTTCGATAGATGTGCTCAGTGGCCCTGGGAGGACGTAATATGGGTGCAATCAATGGCACCTGGCGCTTTGGGGAAGTGTGCCACCCAGTAAAAGTCCTGGATGACGGCCTGCCTTTCTGAAGGTGTTCTGGGCATGTATATGTGCCTGCGGACTGAGGGGCGTGCAGTCATGATTGCCAGCACCTGGTGTAGGCAGTGTGACTGCGTGGCCTGTGAGACACCCCGAACTATGGCATTTGTCTGCTGAAATGACCCAGTAGCCAAGAAGTGCAGTACATTGAGCACCTTTTCCAAGGGGCTCAGTGCTTGGGAACACAGGGTGTGTGATGTGAGGTCATCCTCCCACTCCCAGACCAGTTCTAGGATTATTAGTGGTGGAAACCTGTACCTCCCATAGACCTGGTCATCAGGCATCCCAAAAAGGCTAGTCCTGGGTAAAAGAATGTGGAGCCTGGCTATCCTCCTCCCCCTGGCGTGTCCCACGACCACTGCTGCGAGGAACGGTATATTCATTGTAGTGTATGAGCTTGTTTGTTGTTTGCATGCACTTTTATGCTGCGCTGGGATGCTTACGCCTGCTTCCTGCTGGCGTACGTGTTTCCGGATTAGCGCATCTTTTTTGGCGCATGAGTTTCCCCTGTTCGATTCCATGAATACGTGTTATTAGCGCACGAGTGGGCGTTGCGAGCATTTACCTCTGGTACATCCCCCGTAACGCCCACATTTTCACGCATTGTTCCCCATTCCGCGTGTTATGCCCTGTGTTCCGCTCCCTTTTCTTGTGTGCGCTACACATTGTGCGCTTTCACTGTGTGCGTCGAGCATGCCGTTTAATGACGTGTGCGCCCGTGTGCGCCACCCACGGATTTGGCACACGCAGCACATTCCATGAATCAACGAACGGCTGCGTGCACGGCTTTAGCACGCGTGCGCTGTGATTTTCACGCTTGCACTCCCCTTTTAGGCGCACATTTGTTCCATGAATTACCCTATGAGTTCTGTGCTTCCAGATTTGCTGGGCATCCATCTGCCCCCACCCCAGCCGCGTCCCCCTCCTTTGTGTATTCTAATCTGCCATATGAAGTGGAAGTTGAACCATCATTGGTTGAATATTAAATACATCAAAGATTAAATCATGCATACATTTAATAGAAATATATGACATTACCAAAACTACCATTTTCAAATACCTCATAGCACAACAAATCTATGGTTACTCTATGCTGTGATGAACCGTGCCGATTCACGGAGCAGAGGTTTCCGTAAGATTGTGAGAGTGGTCTGCCCTGTGTATGTTTGAAAAGAGCCTAAACGAGATGATTCAGATTTATCCAAACATGAGCCTGACTTTTCATGAACTTGTTTTCAAAATATTCTATGTTGAAGGTATGCAAGCATGATCTTGTCACAGCACTGAAAATGATCCTTAATATATCAGCCACACAAACGGGTTTTAAATCAGCTGCGTATCTTGGCGACTTTTACTTAAATATGTTGCTTGCAGCTTTTCAGACCTTCCTTATTTTACTGACCATAACCATGGACCCATTACTAAAAGTACCTCCGTGATCACCAATCATCAAACAATGACACCTCTTTAGACTGGCCTGCCCATTTCCAGAACCCGTTTCCTGTAGTGGTGGGAAGGTGAGTCGCAGGAGAGAGCACCGTTGACCTTCACTGTTAACATTTTTTAATGATTTTACTTTATTCCTGTCTTTTGAATTATCAGTCAAGATAAAGCATCCCTTCCTCTGAGCATAGGGCAGATGAATATAAATGATGGTATAAGTGCCACAAACAGTAGTATAATATTGTTTTTGGTAAGGTAGTACCAACAGGAAAAAAAAGACGAGGAACACATCTCTTACTCATCTTCAAAATAATAAGGTGGTTGCACAGTCCTTGGAGAAGTTGGGTGGATCGCCGTCTAATCATGTTCCAGTCCCATGACAAATCCACTTACTTGTCATTGGAAAAACACACCCAGTTACACTGAGGGAAGTCAAGATCAAAGTAGCATTGGTACAATGTGTTGCATCAGTTTTCATTGCGCTTGGAGCTACTCCACTGTGATTGAAAATACAATTCTATTGGTTTTCTGTATTAAAGGAGACAGAGAAATGGTGCAATGTAAATGGGAGGATGCTGGAGAACCTACATGTCGAGTTGCAACCAAACTATTAACTATGCAAAATATTGTATGAAAGAGCCAATGCATGCATTTCATGAAGAGAGAAATCATAGCTGATTGGGAGGAAATAAAACGGCCATGGAATCCCTTTACATTTTCGTTAATGAGGCCCATTATTTGCAAGGCTTAACTATAGTTAATTTCAGAACAGAGTAAGCTGTTTTGTTACAATTTAATTTTAATCAGTTATAAATGGGCAAGGGTTGTGTACGATGGTGAAATATTCCATTTGCGGTGCTGACCTTTTAGTTGTGTGGTTGTATTTTATTAACTGAGACAAGTTGGTATTTGATGAACATATTGAACGCTTTAAATAATGTTAGATTGGCATGTTCAGGTCTGTTCCCAAAATAAGGTATAGATCTATTGTTGTTCTGTCTTGTGATTCATTTAATTAGAGCCTTTTTCGTTAATACTTGGTTCCTGCACAGTAATCGAAATTGGGTATTGATTGAAACAGAGGAAACCATTAAAAATGCTGTTTGGCGATTTGTATGCAGCAATTATGGATGATTACTTTCATACTATTGCTATGATCGGTTTTCCAGCAAATGGGTAATGATATTACTGTACGGGTGATGGTATGCGAGCAGAAATGTGAGTCAACAGAAATTGCATGATGAGTGCTGGGTTAAAATGGATTTGTATTCTTAGTTCCCTCTTTGATATGCCTGATATATTTAGTATAATACCTATCTGTTTATATGCTGGGCATGAATGCCATGTCTATATGATTCAATACATCTGAAGGACTATTAAAGAGTGCTTTGTATGAAATATATGATAAATAATAGAATGGTGTTTCTCCCCATGCATTGCCACTTGACAGTAAAGAATGGGCAATGAAGCACAGTCTCCTATTCCACTGAAAAACGGATCCACCTTATAACTGGTAACCTTCCTTGTCAAAGTATGCAGGCCATTCCAAGAACATTCAAAACCTGATGCCCCTCTACTGGTACTCTCGTCAACACTGACTATACCTCACTTTAGGGTAAAGTTAACAAGGAAGCTGATGTGGCGGGTATCATGTCCTATCCGTTGTTACCAATAGGCAAATGTCTTTTGCATGACATTAGCAATTAACATTCTCTTCTGAAACATTGTTTAACACAATATCCCGAGCATTGCATCAAATGCCTGGAACTCTGTCTCCTTGCAACATGCCCTACCATTGTAATGTACTTTGAAGTGTGCACTGTAGTGGCCTAACATCATAATGTGTTTAGCCAATGCATAGAGCACCACCAAGAGCTCCTGTGAGAAAGATAGTGTTAGGTTACCTAGTATAAGAATACAGGGGGTCTTTGGCCACCACCAGATGGAAGAAGTAGGCCAGACTAACAAAAATGTAGGATGCACACTCTCATCCTAGATGTTCCAATAGACTGCCCTTTCGTTGAGTGCAGTGGAGGATTAGAGGTCATATGATGGTAGTGGAAGCTAAGTCTTCTACAGACAGAGGTATAGTGGTTGAATTTCAGGTGTGTAAGGATTGATCCTTAGGGACACAAACATGGAGAGGGGTGGAGTCTGACTTTTGTGAGTTTCAGGGGATTTTAAAGGAGTGACCTTCCAGCTGGGAGGTAACTCTGGAGAGTGCAGCTTTGTAAAGCACAAGGAGAATGAGGAAAAGAGAGGACATGGTTTTGGATTGGTGAGCATTACAGAGAAAGTTAGACACATGCATGACTGTCACCTCAGTGGAGTGGTTACCACGGAATACATATTGAAGAGAAACTCCAAGGACCTGAATGATGGTATAAGTGCCACAAACAGTAGTATAATATTGTTTTTGGTAAGGTAGTACCAACAGGAAAAAAAAGACGAGGAACACATCTCTTACTCATCTTCAAAATAATAAGGTGGTTGCACAGTCCTTGGAGAAGTTGGGTGGATCGCCGTCTAATCATGTTCCAGTCCCATGACAAATCCACTTACTTGTCATTGGAAAAACACACCCAGTTACACTGAGGGAAGTCAAGATCAAAGTAGCATTGGTACAATGTGTTGCATCAGTTTTCATTGCGCTTGGAGCTACTCCACTGTGATTGAAAATACAATTCTATTGGTTTTCTGTATTAAAGGAGACAGAGAAATGGTGCAATGTAAATGGGAGGATGCTGGAGAACCTACATGTCGAGTTGCAACCAAACTATTAACTATGCAAAATATTGTATGAAAGAGCCAATGCATGCATTTCATGAAGAGAGAAATCATAGCTGATTGGGAGGAAATAAAACGGCCATGGAATCCCTTTACATTTTCGTTAATGAGGCCCATTATTTGCAAGGCTTAACTATAGTTAATTTCAGAACAGAGTAAGCTGTTTTGTTACAATTTAATTTTAATCAGTTATAAATGGGCAAGGGTTGTGTACGATGGTGAAATATTCCATTTGCGGTGCTGACCTTTTAGTTGTGTGGTTGTATTTTATTAACTGAGACAAGTTGGTATTTGATGAACATATTGAACGCTTTAAATAATGTTAGATTGGCATGTTCAGGTCTGTTCCCAAAATAAGGTATAGATCTATTGTTGTTCTGTCTTGTGATTCATTTAATTAGAGCCTTTTTCGTTAATACTTGGTTCCTGCACAGTAATCGAAATTGGGTATTGATTGAAACAGAGGAAACCATTAAAAATGCTGTTTGGCGATTTGTATGCAGCAATTATGGATGATTACTTTCATACTATTGCTATGATCGGTTTTCCAGCAAATGGGTAATGATATTACTGTACGGGTGATGGTATGCGAGCAGAAATGTGAGTCAACAGAAATTGCATGATGAGTGCTGGGTTAAAATGGATTTGTATTCTTAGTTCCCTCTTTGATATGCCTGATATATTTAGTATAATACCTATCTGTTTATATGCTGGGCATGAATGCCATGTCTATATGATTCAATACATCTGAAGGACTATTAAAGAGTGCTTTGTATGAAATATATGATAAATAATAGAATGGTGTTTCTCCCCATGCATTGCCACTTGACAGTAAAGAATGGGCAATGAAGCACAGTCTCCTATTCCACTGAAAAACGGATCCACCTTATAACTGGTAACCTTCCTTGTCAAAGTATGCAGGCCATTCCAAGAACATTCAAAACCTGATGCCCCTCTACTGGTACTCTCGTCAACACTGACTATACCTCACTTTAGGGTAAAGTTAACAAGGAAGCTGATGTGGCGGGTATCATGTCCTATCCGTTGTTACCAATAGGCAAATGTCTTTTGCATGACATTAGCAATTAACATTCTCTTCTGAAACATTGTTTAACACAATATCCCGAGCATTGCATCAAATGCCTGGAACTCTGTCTCCTTGCAACATGCCCTACCATTGTAATGTACTTTGAAGTGTGCACTGTAGTGGCCTAACATCATAATGTGTTTAGCCAATGCATAGAGCACCACCAAGAGCTCCTGTGAGAAAGATAGTGTTAGGTTACCTAGTATAAGAATACAGGGGGTCTTTGGCCACCACCAGATGGAAGAAGTAGGCCAGACTAACAAAAATGTAGGATGCACACTCTCATCCTAGATGTTCCAATAGACTGCCCTTTCGTTGAGTGCAGTGGAGGATTAGAGGTCATATGATGGTAGTGGAAGCTAAGTCTTCTACAGACAGAGGTATAGTGGTTGAATTTCAGGTGTGTAAGGATTGATCCTTAGGGACACAAACATGGAGAGGGGTGGAGTCTGACTTTTGTGAGTTTCAGGGGATTTTAAAGGAGTGACCTTCCAGCTGGGAGGTAACTCTGGAGAGTGCAGCTTTGTAAAGCACAAGGAGAATGAGGAAAAGAGAGGACATGGTTTTGGATTGGTGAGCATTACAGAGAAAGTTAGACACATGCATGACTGTCACCTCAGTGGAGTGGTTACCACGGAATACATATTGAAGAGAAACTCCAAGGACCTTTGAATAATGGGGTAGGTAGGAATCTGGGTGATAGTTAACTGGGACCTTTGGGTCGAGCAAGGTTTAAAAAAAAATAGGGGTAGGGCATTTGCAGATTTGAAGAAGAGAAGGAAGATTCCAGCAGCGAAAGAGTGGTTAACAAGCTCCAAAATATGAGGACATGCGATTGTGATTTTGTTGTTCACGACCTGAAGAGCAAATGGTTTGATTAGAGTTCAAGATGGGTTAGTGCTCCCAAGGAGGGGTGCTAATTCAACAAGATAGCTAGTAGAGAAGTGGTTGACAGTGGATTGGTTGCAGAGAGAGACGAAGGGGTGGAGAGAAAGGATGGCTGTGAGTGTACCATGAATTATAAGGATTTTGGAAGAGGTGTAGGGGCCATGTCATTAGCAGAGAAAAATGACTCACTAGATATTGGGTTGAGCGGTGGGTGCAAAGCTTGGAGAGCCGAAGATAGTTTGTGAATATGTGAGAGTGAATCGAGTGAAATGGGGTGTGAGGAGCAGCCATCTGGCAAGGGTGTAGAGGCCCTGGCTGTTTTGATTTTTTATCAATTAATACAATGATGCAAGCAACTTCCAACTATGAAAGGGTAACCTGCTAATCACATATTACTTTCCTTAGCTCCATAACAAATACATAGTACATACATGTGCCCTGCTGCATCAGTAGCCTGAGCTGCAGCACCTGTTCGCCGGCAGGTTCAGAGGTTGCAGGTGCCCATTTGACTGCTGCAGTAACAGCAGCGTCTCTGCAGCACAAGGGCTTCATTTAAGATATGTACCCCTGTTCCAAAAACGACATATCTCTGAGTATGCTGTTCTGGTGGCATTCTAAACTGAACATATAAACTATACCTGAGTTTAAGATATGGTGTTAGCATCTCTTATAGTTATCCAAGCCATATCTACATGATATGACATTTGTCCTATTAGCCCAGTTCAGCTGTGAAGGTGTTTTGTTTGCTCTCCCCCACACAGGCTGTCCTACTGCTGCTAGCAAGACTTTAGTCTAGGAGGCTGCCTTCCTTTGTTCCTTTGTGAGGGCAGATAGATTGGATTGTCACAAGGCCAATATAACCGTTTTTGTCTTTCTACTTTCTGGATTCCCATGTTCCCCATGCCCCATCTTGTCTCTTGGCAGGTGGATACACTTGTATATAGGCACCATACAAATGTCCAATACATAAATAAATAAACACACTCCCCAGACATACAGCCACTCATCTGGAAGCTGTCCTGAATACAGGAATCAAAGGGAACACTCTTTCACAAAAGGCATGGACTCACAGCAGGGTGCTGAATGCCAAAATGGCATTTGATCATAATGAGAAGGGGAAGGGGGCAGGGTTAGTGAAAACCT
This sequence comes from Ambystoma mexicanum, assembly GCF_040938575.1. Lineage (NCBI taxonomy): Eukaryota > Metazoa > Chordata > Amphibia > Caudata > Ambystomatidae > Ambystoma > Ambystoma mexicanum. The sequence continues at coordinate 473,903,794 of NC_090933.1, forward strand.
AGGGAGCTCTTTACAGCTGTAGGAAGGTTCCATCCTCTTGTTTATCTCCATCTTCCGTCCTGCCCATCCAATTCCTTTAGCACAAATTAATTTGTGTGTGATATGGGAAGGCAAAGTCCACTTGTCCTAAGAACAAGGATTGGAATCCTACAGCAGGCTTGCTGTAGTACAACTGCCTGTGGGATTTTGATTTTAAAAGAATGTGCCTGACACTTCTTCTATGATTCACTCTTGAACATAATCATTTATTGGACCGTTGTTGGGAGAGTTGATCTTTCCAAAATGTTCCACCTTTGAGCTGAAGATTGAGTGTCCAGGTAGAGGGAATCAGAGTGCCTAACCATACTTATAGATCAGTGTGTTTGAACTGCTGCTGGGACAAGACATGCCTCTCTGCCAGCCAGAACAGAATTCAGGACCTCACCATGTTGAAGACCCCTACAGTTGTGTACCGGCTTCCCCATGTACGGGAGCACGAGAACAAGGATCAATCTGCTACTTGACTACCTAGATTGAGAGTTGCAGAACCATGTGAGCCAAGCCAGCCAGAATCTCTCTTTTCATATCCTCATACTGGTTGAACTGCTTTTGAACTGGGTTTGCTCTGTTTCAAACAACACATAACTGAATTCTTTGAACCATGGTGCTTGCAGCTTGAACCAGCATGATACCACATCATACTTTGCAGAGCCCCTCACCTGCTCCACTCAAATCAACTGCTAATTGCTGGACTCCCACTCAAACCGCTGCCGTGTCACATGCTGACTCGACATAGCAGTTAAACAACAACTTGACTTTGCTTGACCATGAACTGCCGCTTTGTCGAACTGCAGCCCGGAGCATCAGGATCACTGCTTCGAACCGCCACTGACCTTTCACTCAAACCATGGCAGTATCACTTGATGACCCTACCCAGAGGTTACCACCCATCTCAAACCTGATCGACCCTGAAGCAATCCTGGTGAGTGCTCCAACCTGCATCGCTCAAATGTCACATTGGAACGTCTCTGAGACATACTAGTTTACAACTTAGCTTAACACAACTCCCTGCACCTGAACTTGGCATGAACCACTCACATAACAGCTCGAATCCTGGTTTGATGCTGATGAACGTTCAAGAACCATTGGTATTATTGACTGCAAACTGCCCCTTTTCTTAATTTTTGGGCCTGAGAGACCAGTAAGGTCACTTTGATTTCTTTTGCACAAAGGAACATATATTTTTTTCAAACATTGGGGGTCATTCTGAGTTGGGCGGTAAGATGGCACCGGTAAGGATGCTGGTGCTGGTAATCCCTTACCGCCCTATTCCGAGGTCCCTTAGCGGGTCCCAGCAGGAACAGGCCCGTTATTGGCACCTTCCCCATTCCCATTGAGCCCTATGGGGGCTCAATGGGAATGGGGAATGGTTTACTGAATGGGGATTTACCGTGTCCTCCAAGATCGGAATGACCCGGTAAGTCCCCATTCAGTCAGACCGGACCTGGAACCGGGTTTGGAGGCAGCCATGGTGCTAATAGAGCCATGGCTACCTCCAAACTCGTAATGACCCCCATTGTGTTTTTTTCTTGCATTTCACCCTTGATGCATTACTGAGAGTGCTGCATCTTGCTATCTGCGATTATTTGGTGCTTCTTCTAAGTGGTGGGCTTTGTGTAGAGTTTTTTTATTTAGTTATTATTGCATATGGTGTGTTTATTTCATGGCCTGTGCTAGCGGCCGTGTAGTTATGATTAAGTTGCACAAAATGTAGTAAGAGCACTTTTTGTACGGCTTATAACTCTGTACCCCCTGGACGAATCCTTACCAGACTTTGCAAAACAAGCAAATGACCCCCTTGGATTGATTGTTCACAGTTTAGTGAGATTTTGTCCAGCGGGGACAAAGTTATAGGAGAGGTCCCAAAATGTGTGGTTTTCCTCATGAATGCAATGGATAAAAAAAGTTGCTCACGCCTACAGCCCAATCCACTGGAAGGATTTTCACAAAATTTGTGGCAGAAGCAGCGGCCTGGTCCCGAAAACGTGCTTTTGTTAATTTGGTGTAAATCAATCCAGTAGTTTTTTTCAAAAGCCACCTAAAAGTAGGTACAACAAAATTAGAGATATCTTGTTCTGCTCCGTGGACTACCTTCCCTATTCAGTCTGCGGACAGGCCACTGATTGGTCCAGGGGCCGTCTTGATGTCCGCAGACATTTAACACACCCACTGATTGGTTAATAGAGAACGAGATGTTTGTCAAAACCTTTAAAACGGTCGCCATGTTGGATTCGCAGACAACCGCTGGTGTCCGAGGACACCACAGTAAAAACGTAGTGAAAAACCCAATATTGCACTTGTCAAACTAATGAAACAATGGGCCTCATTCCGAGTGTGGCGGTAAGGGGATTAACGGCACTGGTAAGGATGCCGGTGCTGTTAACCCCCTACCGCCGCATTCCGATGTCCCTTAGCGGGTCCCACTAGGGCCAGCTGGTTTTATGAGCCGCCCTTAGCGGGAACCGTTCAGGGACCAGGGAGCTAATAACGGGCACGAAATTTGCAGGCCCGTTATTAGCTCCTTCCCCATTCCCATTGAGCCCTATAGGGGCTCGAATGGGAATGGGGAATAGTTTTCGGAATGATGGCTTACTGGGTCCGCATTGGTGGGAATGTCCTGGTAAATCCCCATTCCGACACCACAGACCCGGAAACGGGTTTGGAGGCAGCCGTTGCCTCCAAACTCGTAATGACCCACAATGTCTGGGGAGGTGAGGGATGATGAGGATGGGATGGCATAAGATCATAAAAGCTAAATAATTGGTGGTTTTTCATTTTTAAAATTTTTTTTTTACATTTATAAAGTGCACAAAGCAGCCCTCAGGCATCATGGTGCTGTTACAAGCAAGGCTTACTTAGTTACATGAAACAGAGGGAGAAACAAGAGACAACCTGTCTGTGGTTCGTGGTTACAATTAACCTAATGCCAATCAGGTAAAAGTTAAACGTGCACTGTACCATGATGGAGGGGGCAGTCTGTATCAGTTGTTACAGGGGAACCGGATAGAACTCAAATCTACTGGATCAGATATTTGGGTGCCCCTAACGGTGTTAAGAGGGCAGGGATAGTTAAAGGATTGTTTTGAGGGCTTTCCGGAAGGACATGTGAGAGGTCTCATTCCTGAGCGTGTTTGGGAGGGCATTCCATTGCTTCGGAGCAATGAAAGGGAAGCTGGTGCCACCTGCTTTGGCCCTTTTGATGGTGGGGACGTTCAGCTGGTTGGAGTAATGCGATCGCTTGGGTTTGGAAGAACTGGTTCTGACTACTTTTTCAGAGAGATAAGAGGGGGGCTGTGTTCGCAAGGCACTTATGGGTTATAGCTAGCGTCTTAAATATTATACGCTCTTTGACGGGGAGCCAGTGGGCAGTGCGCCTTGCATGGGAGATATGTTCTCTCTTAGGAATGTTTAAGGTGGCTATGATTGCATTGTTTTGAATAATTTGAAGTCTGTTCAAATTTTTGGCTAAGGTGCCAGCAAAGAGAACGTCGCAGTAGTCTAGTTTTGCCCCAATAGTGGCTCTGGCTATGGAGAGGCAGTTCTGCTTAGACAGGTATGGTTTGACTGCATCAATCAGTTTGGTTGCGAATGAGGCAGAGGAGGCCATGGCGCTTACCTGGCGCGTCATGGAGAGTGTGGAGTAAAGTACACCCCAGAGTCTTTACTGAAGGTGAGACAGTGATTATTGTGTTATCCGTGGTGAAAACACTATATTGTTTATTAAGTTTGCTAAGAGTTTCCCTAGGGCTGACTAAGAGAATTTTGGTTTTGTCCCCATTGAGGCAGACCCTGTTAGCTTTCATCCAGACTTGGATGGTGGAGTAGATCTTGTGCAGTGACTTGGCATCATATTCATATGAGCCAGAGAGTGGGAAGAGGACCTGAGTGTCGTCAGCATAGTTTGTGTACACTATGCCGAGAGCGTCCAGTTTGTCGAAAGGTGGTTTGGAAAATATATTGTACAAGGTAGGCGATGTGCAGGAGCCCTGGGGGACTACGCAATGGATGGCGGTGGGAGCTGCACAGGCCGTGTCAGAGAAGGCTTTCATGGCTCTCCCTTCAAGGAAGAAGGTGATCCAGGTTATGGCTTTGGGGGTGAATTGTGCTGAATTTGTGAGATGTCTTCAGAGGGTCTTATGGTCCACAAGGTCAAAATTTGCAATTAATAAAGAAGGAGAGGAGTGGGTTTGCCTTTGTTCATTATTTCAGCTAGTTGGTTTTTTAAGTTCAGTAGCGCAGATTCCGTTCTGTGACCCAGGTGGAAACCTGATTGCCTCTTTCCTAAGATGCCATTGGGTTCAAGGAAATGCTGGATTTGGGTGAATGCCACGTTGACGAGCATTTTTTGCAAAAATTGCACCATTGTGATAGGTCGGTAGTTGTTGGGGGAGGAAGGGTCTAAAGAGGGTTTGTATAATTCTGCTATAATCACAGGGTCATCGCAAAAAAGAAGGCTTGAGGACTGGAACCTCTAGAAAGGGTTGGAGGTGGTCTTTGGTTAGATTGTGTGGGGTCATAGCTAGTGCTGGTGGTGAGGGAGTGTTTGGTTTTGTGGTTGTGGAGATCAGGATGGTGAAGTGAATGAAGTGGTGGTTGGTCCAGGGGCAAGGAGTGTTGAAGCTGATGGCGGCGGAACAATTATGGTCAGCAACCCAGTTTAGGGTGCGTCCTTTTGAGTGTGTGGGGTTTGTGACTCTTTGCACAATTCCCATGTCCTGCAGTTCCTTGGCAAGTGCTTTGGCTTGCTTGTCTTTGGGGTCGATGAGGCCCAGGTTTAGGTCACCAGTAAAATGGTTTTTCTGGTGGTTTTGAGGTTCTCACCTAGGAGATGGAGTAAGTTTCCCTGAAAATCTGAGGACCGGCCTGCGGATCGGTAGACAGTGTGGATGGTGATCGTGCAGTTGGGAGAGAGGGAGAGTTTAACGGCGATGGAGTCTGCGTTGCCTTCCAGTGGGGAGTTTAATTGTTTGAGGAATAAAGTGTATTTGACTATGATCACTACTCTACCCCCTTTAATATGCAGTCTGTCTTTCCGGTGGTTGGTGTAGCCTGGTGGAAGAGCTAGAGAGATAGCAGGATCATCTGCTTCATGAAGCCATGATTCTGTGATGGCTAGGAGGTCCAGGTCGAGGTTAGTGAGAAGGTCACAGATCTCAGTAGGGTGGGCAAGGAGCAAGTGTGCATTTATGAGGGTGCATTGGAGTGGGGACGGGGAGTGCTTGGCTTTGTTGTGAGTGTGCCTAAGGGTGATTTAAGTTGAGTGATGGTGGCTACTGGAGGGGTAGAGGGGAATGAGTGGTTAATGGAGTGAGCTGAGTGAACCTTGGGTCTGGCGGGATTCTTCTCAGGGAATGGCGTGGGCCCATCCGGGAGTATTTTTGTAGGTGACTTGGGGAAGTAAGGAGCAAGAGGTTGGAGGCTGGAGCAAGTTTAGGGGGGGTCTGAGTTCATGGGAGCCGAGTAACTTGATGAGTGCCAGGCCAGAATTAGGTTCCTAATATCAGTTGGCCTAGGGCACATTTGGTATTATTGGGGTTTGGTTTGAGACCTACGCATAATTAACTTGCGGGCAAGGTAGTCAGGGGAGCTGGCTGTGGCATCAACACACAGATGTGTGCATATTTGCGATGGCTGGAGAAGGAGGGTAGGAAGGGAGTGTGGGGGTGTTCTCTGAGCAGGGAAGCGTAGTGGCCATATCACGAGGGAAAGTGTGGGGAGAGAGTGGCATTACACTATGGCTAGGCATGAAGTGTTTACTTACAGTGATGTTCATCTCCGATGTCCGCAAACAGTTTGGATGTTCGGGGACTGTGATGTTTGCGAACAGCTCAGCTGTTTGGGACCATCCACACATATTTCTGCATTAAAGGGTTGGTGAAAAGCAGTTGCAAATGACCTTGAAAGTTTCTGCAAAGTTTGGTGCTGTCTCGCCAAGATGGAGTAAAATTAGAGGGGGGGTCCCAAAATATTTGAAAGGCTTATAAATTTAGTGCCATTTGACGAATCTGCACAGAAGTTTGCAAAACGATTTTAGACCCAGATATGAATGTTTTAGCAAAGTTTGGTGGAATTTTGTCAAGGGGGGCAAAATCAGGGGGGGTCTCAACATTTTTAGATGGCATATACATTTCTTGCTGCTTGATGAATGTGCCCAAAAGATTTCTGAAAGATTATAGACCCAACATTGAATTGATTTTGTTAAGTGGGGGCTAAGTTATATGATTACTTTATGTACATATATTTTGACAATTTTCAAAAAATAAAACATGTACGGATTTGCAGCAAACTCATCCAAGGGGCACTGGCAAAGACCTGAAAGCATGGTTTTGCAAAAGTGTCCGTGTTTGATTTTTTTTAAGAGTGTCATAATGTGGGTACAAAAATAGTGATATACCTTTGGTGACTGAGGTATAGCCTGTGGCCACGGGGAGTGAGCAGATTGTTTGAGTTATGGCCTCTTTGTCCATGATGATTCAGACAATCTGGCTACTGGCCATGACCACACGGGACCGGCAATGAGGTTAAAGTAGGCATGACCACAAGAGACCTGCTATTTGGTAACATTTTTTTAAATCAGGATAGGTTTGAATGGGTAAAGAAATTCTGCCTGTGGCTACAGCCTGAAGTGCTGGACAGGATTGCAATAACAGATTGCAGTGACTACTGCTGCAGACACAGCAAGCCTCAACAGGCTCTGAGACAAATGCTAATCAGCAGATAATTAGCAAGCACGCCGAATCAGGCGCCCATGTGGTCACTGGGCCAACCCCCAAATCATCAACCACCCTTATTTGCAACCATACTGGGACAAAATATTGAGATTGCATCCCGGACTCATTTCCACAACCTCACAGCAAAGACTGGCCTCATATCCACATACCTTGATAAAGACCCTAGAGGGTCTAACAATGAATAAAGCACCAACAATTGTTTTCAAGACTGCTTTATTATGACAAAAGTTACTTATTGAATAACCCAGCGCTCAGGTGAATAGGGCTCACACTCCTATTTGAAACCTAACACTTGAAGAAGGAAGGGCACCTTCACAAAATAACCCCATCACCAGCAGCAGGGTAATCCGGTTAAAGTACTATATAAAGCGCAGTGATATACCCTTTCTACCACACTGTAATTACTTCAAAATTGTGTACTCTCATTTCCTTATTGGGACATGTGGCATATCTGAAGCTCTAGGTTTAAATGGGAAAGAAATTCTGCTTGCGGCTGCAGCCCGAATTGCTGGACGGATTCACAGCAAACTCATGCAGGGAGCATTTGCAAGGACCTGAAACCATGGTTTTGCAAATGAGACTAGTTTTATTTTTTGAAAAGTGTCATAATGTAGGTACAAAAAATAGAAATATACCTTTGGTGTCTGAGGTATTGCCGGTGTCCATGGGCAGTGGGCAGATTGTCCGGGTCATGGCCAAAGGCCATGACCAGGACAATATGACTAATGGCCATTACTACGAGGGACCGGCAACGGGGGTAAAGTGGGTATGGCTACCAGAGACCAGCTATGTGGTAAAGTGTTTCGGCATTGGGACTAAAATTTAATGGGAAACAGAATTATGCTTGTGGCTACAGCCAGAAGTGCTGGACAGGCTTGCAGCAAACATTCGCGAGGAACATCAGCAATGACCTCAAAGCATGGTTTTTCAAATCTGTCTTGTGTTTTTTTTTTTAAGTGTCAAAATGTAGGTACAAACAATTGTGATATAACATTGGTGCCTGGGCAATGAGCCTGATCCTTAGCAAGGACAATTGTGTACTCTTGATTTGCATATTGGGGCATGCGGCATGGCTGAAGTGCTAGGTTTTAATGGGAACAAATATTCTGCTTGCGGCTACAGCCTAAAGTGCTCGACTGGATTAACGCAAACCTGCATGAGGACCATCAGCAATGACCTGAAAGCATTCTTGTGCAAATTTGTCTTGTGTTTTAATTTTTGTAAAGTGTCCAAATGTAAGTACAAAAAATAGTAATAACCTTGGTTCATTGATAGTGGGCCTGGCCCTCGGCAAGAAATAATGCCTACTCTGATGTACTTATTGGGGCATGTGGCATGGCCGAAGCTCTAGGTTTAAATTGGAAAAAAGATTATGCTTGCAGCTGCAGCCCAGAGTGCTGGACGGGATTGCAGTAAACTTGCGTGAGGTGCATCAGCAAGGACCTCAAAGGCTGCTTTTGCAAATCTGTCCTGTGTTTTACTTTTTTGAAAGTGTCAAAAGGTAAGTACAAAAAACAGTGATATAACTGTGCTGCCTGGGCAGTGGGCCTGACCCTCAGCAATGACAAATGTCTACCCTGATTTGCCTATTGGGGAATGCAGCATGGCCGAAGCCCATTCCCAATTGATAGTGGAAACTGGTCATGCAAGCCATGAGCATTAGCCATTGGCCACGTTATGATAGTGGACACTGAACTGAGATGCAGTGGATATTGGGGGTGGTTTGGTGGGGCTGGGGTCATGGTCGAGTCTCATGCCCAAGGCAATACAACCATGACTTGCATCCCCAGCATGCGCTGGTGATATCAACACACATCAGTATGCGTTGCAAAAAATATGTTTGTTAAAGGAGGTTTACAGTTCTTTCATATATGTTAAAAAAGGAATTATTAATAACTTATACACAGTGATGTAACATCATGAAACATTTTCACTCATGTGGTTAAGTTGCCCTAATAAAAACCTTGTTAAAGGGAAGTTATGGTTACAAGTCAAACACAAAAAAACAGAAATTTTCCAGTTATGGTAAGCTAAGCAACCATAACTCGTGCCACCACTGTGCACTGCTAAGACTTACACCGAGGACATCAGATGACATCACATATTGCATTTTTTTTTAATGAAAAGCCCCTACAAGGGGTTGTGTTTATAATGTTGGTAACAAGATGTCAGGGGTGATTGGGAGAACTATCATGAACTACTAATGTATTAAAGTATGTACTCATCTAAACAAAACATTATATTGAAGTGTTGTTGTTAATTCAGGAACCTAATCATACATAAACATAGGTATTGGCTGTAGCATGCACCATAAATGTACAATATTTTTTATCTGGTAATTTTGGATAGTAAAATTATTAATGCTAACTTATCAGAGTTTTGAGTAATGTTAACCATGGAATAATTAGCTAATAATTCAAGAAATACTACATACTTGTGTTAGTACAAACAATACATGTGAAGAGTCACAATGCATACAAATCAGAGACACGTACAGGGAAACTAAAGTAAGGAAGAAAGAAACAACATCACCAGAAATGTGCAATAACATTTAAGTTCATCTTCATGTATACAAATGAATTGTGTGTTTGAAGCCTGCTTATTGCCCCGATAGAGCACCATAAACTGAGACAAAATCCTAAGGAAATTACTTTAAGACCATACAACAAAGGTAACATCTAGATATATAGCATGTTTTGAATTTCCATATTCTGACGGTCACTGAACACAAAACCTGGCCTAGATATGTTAATGAACAAAAACATGTGGCCTAGATATGTGATGTCGTCAGTGATGTCATCAATTACATTTGTGATGTCATCTTTGATGTTATGGGTGTTAGACTTAGCAGTGCACAAATGTGTGATGTAAACAGTGGCCATGTCTACCAAAGAAACCTATTGGTGTAATAAGTACGGCTAGTGCGTCGGAAGAAACATATTGGTGCAACATGTGCAGTGGCCATAGCCAACGTTCATGGCTAGTGCCCCCCATAAACAATGTGATAGTGCAACATGTAAAGTGGGAAGGGCCATAGGCGGTGCCCACTTGTCATAACTGAATGCTATGGATAGTGGGTCCTAACGAAACCTGTTGGTGCAACATCTTCAATGGCCAAGTCCGATAGCTATGGCAATTTGGCCCCAAAGAAACCTATTGGTACAACATGTACAGTGGCCCCTGGCCATGGCTGGAGGCCATGGCAAGTGGACCCCAAATAAACAATAGTATTAAAAAAAAATGTAATTCTGTGAAAACGCTTTAGTTAAGAGAGAGATAAGGTGATCAGATATAAGGTGAAACATACATAGGAACAAAACATTTGAAAGTCACTTAAAAATGTTTAGTTTGAAACCAGTTAAGATGAACAATACATTGCAACAAAATATTTCAAATTCAATTAAAAAACCTTATTTAAAGAGACATTAAGGTGAAAATTAAGGTGACATTAAAGTGACATTAAGTGAATGGAGGATGGAGGATAGCATAGGAACAACGCGCTGCTCTTGGAAGCAAGACCTTGCAGATCAACAGGGGTTTGAATCCCGGATCCATGCTTATAAACCGAACTCTGGTATTAGGCTTGTTATAAAAAACAATTAAATAAATAAATGCAATTAAATAAAATGTAATGCTACAAATCCCTTGAAATTCTGCAGACAATTCAGACAAAGCCAACTTAACTACTCACCCTCTACAGCCAGGCCATCTAAGCACTGTCATTCAAAACAATCAGTGTTCCCCTTGTGTGTGACTACATAAACAGAAGAGTTGTGAGTCTCTTTCTTAAGTTCAGAAGGTTATAAGACTCTCTAAGGTCATCGGGCAGTTCCTTTAAACGTTTGATGGCATACTTTTTCCTTTTCCATATAGCGTTTTTAGTTCTTTCCTTTTCGCCGTCTCCCAGGATTATGAAGGGAAATCGCTCACATTAGCGAAACAAAAAATGTATGCTTTTAATTTCTGAAAAGCCTTTCTGCTGCAAAGCACAAATGCCAAGATATCTTGTGACAGATCCCTAGATGTTGTCACTTTTCCTAGAGGGCGAGCACCTTCCCATGAGGCCAGGGAGGTGAGGCTGGTATCAATAGTCCCCTCTGGGGACAGGGACAGAGATCTAGGGAAAAGGTGCTATAACCCCCTCCCAATTGACCCTCGTAAACCTACAGCTATGGTCCACCATAGTAATATACATAACCACCCCATGTACCTGTGTAGGGTCATTGGTATAAAATCCACTGAGACGAAGAAGAGTGCAGACTATATTAGTGGCTTACATCACAAAGACTGGGACGAGGAGGAGGTGTGGAACTATGAAGATCACTACCAGAAGTAGGTGTGAGCATTCCAGTTTTCCACTAATGGCCACTACCAGCACCAACATAAAAACAGAAGATGGACTAGGGAGTTTGTCAACCCCTCTCTTGGGGAGCTGCTAGAGAGGAAGCGGTTTGGTGTGGAAGCAAGCAGGGGTTGCTAACTGGGATGCTAGCGAAAAGGCAGAGATGTCCACACACAGTCTGATGTTTGAGGACCGATCTGGAAGCTGGCAGAGCAAAGGGGCAGACCCTAGGAGAAGTTGGACCATGCAGTAAGTTACAGATGCACTTTATGCGAGGGACCAGAGACTGCAGAGCTGCCACAGTACATCAGAAGGTGAAGGAAGTCGCGAGAATAGAGAAGGAAGAGCCCGAAAATGACTGGAACATGCCAGCTGAAACCCTAAAGGTACCTGGGTTGCAGGCTGGAAACATTGTTTATTTGCTTCCTAAACAACGTTCTCAACATACCCAGACTAGTGGGCGCTGTGACAATGTTTTTTGGAAAAATATCAGCCAAATCCATCCACCAAGTCAAAAGTTATTAGCAATAGAATTTTCGGATTTCCTATTGGTCATAGGCATCACATTAACTATAGGTCCCGACTGCCGCCCTATGATATATATGTTAATATATTTTTATATTTATTTACAGAAACCTGATTGCACATCCTTTTCTTTTGGACTGTTATACTTAATTGTTTTGGTTGCTATTGATTCACTTTCACACTCCTCTTGAGAGTATAGCCTTACCTCAAAGGGTGAAGGGGGTATATCTCCTAACTTTGTCTATTTTACATTCATGATTGTGTTGGCTCTTGGATTGCAAAAGGGTTGACTAGGCACTTTAGCTTCTACTCATCCTTGTACTCCTGCAGGGCAGATGTCAATTTGTTGCAGGAGCATATCAGGCCTTTGAAGTAGGAAGAATTGTCAAAGTCCTTTGCAGCAGAAGGAGATGCAGGGGGCATTTTGTAGACTAGGAACTGGGTTGGGATTCAGGATTTGCATCAGCACTGCAGGTGAAAACACATGTTTGTTTTGAGGGACTGGATCTGAGAAGTAGTCCAGGGCTGAAGATGGGGTTTGGAGTTAATGCACATTCTGCACAGTGTTGCCCAATGGGAGACATAAGCACATACTGAAAGTCGCAAAAGGCATGATCAATGGATGAGGCATGACTAGGGGAGATAGATAGGAGAGAAGCCCTCACATCAGCAATGTGAGGGGTAAGAGAGTCCTGTTTGAATGTCCTATTTATTATTGAAGATGGGAGAGGAGGAGGGGATGGAGGGAGTGAGAAGTTAAAGTGGACAATAGCATGTTCAGAGGGAGATTAGCCAAAGCAGAGGGCAGAGGAGGAGAAAGAAGTAGTGAGAGATATAAGGTCAAGAGAGTTTTTTGTGAAGTTGCTTGTCTGGATGTGGAGAGAAGAAATGAGTTGTCAGACAGAAGAGAGTTAAGTTCATGACAGGTGGCTGTAGAGAACTTGGGAATATTGAAGTCCACCAACATTACAATACTGATGTATGTTAATAGTAACTCAAGGGGAAGGATCAGGTCAAGTAAGAAGCACTATCGGAGCTGCAGAGAGTAGACAGATGGCCAGAACAGTGAGAGGATTATGAGGCAGGAATTGAATAGTTGTACATTCAAAAGAGGAAGGGGTGACATCAGAAGGGGCAGAAAGGCAGTGTATAAGGAATTATTGAAAAGCAGCCCTAATCCACCATATGATATTATATGATTTTTTATTTGTATCGCGCTCGTACACAAGTGTTTCACCATATGTCCAACAGGTCAGGCAGAATGGGAGAAGGTAGCAGAGTCAGTGGCTAGAGCCACTAGTTTAGCAGAGTCATGAAGGAGATATAGATTAATCTGTTAGCAACAAGTGAACGTTGAAAATTGGAAGTGGTCAAGGATGTAGGATGGTTTGTTGTAGATAGATTTTGCATTCCAGAGGTCAAGTGAAACAGTGGTCAGAGTTGGAGTAAGGATCAGGTTTCGATTAGTAGATGAGGGGGATTTTTGAGGTTGGATATCCAAAAAGAATGGAAGCATTGTGTTTGAGGGTTGGAATTGCAGGGGGAGAGGATGGAGATGGGAAGGTGGGAGAGAGGTAGAGGTTTGACCGGTTGTGGCTACAGACTGCTACAGAGTCTGAGAAGTAGGTAAGTGAAGTCAGTGTAGGAAATACACAGCCCAAGTGGGAGGTTGTAGGTTGCTAAGTGGTGAGAGGAGGCAGGAGGGAAAGCTTAAAAAAGTTCTGTGTTGGACTAGACTTGGATAGAGGTGACTTCATGACAGTTAGTATTGGCACTATTTGCTAACAGTCCTAACAGGCCCATATAGTAAGTCGCCCTGTGCTGCTTTTAGATGCTCATGCTGGATGCCCAGGGGTGACTGAATAAAAAATAAGGCTTTGTGCCAAATGACCATCTGGGAACCCATCCAAATGGTCAAGAGGTCTTCCACCCTGCCCTGGTAGGATGCAGGAGAAGTTGTTGTTTCAGGCCCAGGTGTCCTTTTTGAGGCAGGGTCCTCAGATGCTGATTGGGATCCTATGAAATGGGAGGATGTGGTCACAAAATAATGAATAATCTGTCTCTATCAGACCTGTACATAAAACAAAATGTGTGGTAAATATCCAGGGTAAACTTGTATTACTCTGCTTCTAAATGGTTTTGGATCTTTTGTTCGACCCCCAACTTCACTTTGGAGGAAATGCTTGTCGTTAAATGTTTGCCAGGCTTGAGTGGTAGACCCTTTAAAAATGCCAAGTTGGTCAACTAATCAACCACTTAGTGATGACCAAGGATCAAACCAAAGAAGGTGAGAAGGGGGCTGGACATAGAAGGGATGTGGAGAATACATGGTGGGGGTATGCACTTATGATAGGAATCGGGTAATGATGGGAGTGTTGGGGAGAAGCTGAGGTATGAGTATACATGTGTTAGCACCCATCTCTAGAGTACATAGTAGAGTGTTGGGCAGAGGGACATGGGATGGCAGAGGGGAGAGATGATAGGGGTGCATAATTAACAGGAAGGGGTGGGGCTGGGGTGGAAGAGGGTGATGCAACTGTCATGGAAAAAGACCATTAACAATCAACGATCATGGAGGATTGGTGAACAAGTTATTATTAAAGCAAAGCACGACAAAACAAACCAACGACAGTACAAGACTTCGGCACAAGAGGTATGAGTACCCGTCTCTAGAGTACATAGTAGAGTGTTGGGCAGAGTGTTGGGCCAACGACAGTACAAGAAAAAAAGACCATTAACAAACAACGATCATGGAGGATTGGTGAATCGGCCATGAGGTATAAGTATACATGCGTTAGCACCCATCTCTAGAGTACATAGTAGAGTGTTGGGCAGAGTGTTGGGCCAACGACAGTACAAGAAAAACAGATCATTAACAATCAACGATCATGGAGGATTGGTGAACAAGTTATTATTAAAGCAAAGCACAACAAAACAAACCAACGACAGTACAAGACTTCGGCACAAGAGAGACCCCTTACCTCCATGCACACATCTGTTATACCAAAAGGAAAACATGCATTTGAATGGAATGGGTGTTCCGAACAGGGCATGGAATCATACTGAAAACATGTGCAAGGAGGTAGCAAAGCCTCATTATACAAAACCTTGATGCCAGCTGTGTTATTTCATTTTAGGTAGTGTTATCAGGGAGAGCAGCATAACATCATATATTTGAGAAAGGTGAATATACTCCTGAAAGATGACTACTATCTACTAATGCTGCTTTTGATAGGCAAGCTTGCAACTAATACATGCTTATATGTGCCAAAAGGGAACCATGTCAGAAATGAGAGATACAGAGGTAAGCATAATTGCACTCTAGGTGAAGAGCCTTCACTGCAAAGTATGAAGCCCTGCCTCACACAAGCAAGAAACAGTATTTAAAGATGGCCATTTGCAGTGCCCAATCAATGTTATAATGCAACAATATGAGCAGGGACTGCATGCAATTTTAAATTCTAGCCTTTCCTCCACAATCCTCTCCTATGAGACCTTCACTCCAGTTTCATTACATACATCTCTAGGGGAACCAACGTTACATCCCAGCATGTCATAGAAAATTGTGTCGTCTGAAACATAACAGTAAAGCACTTGGGCAGATACTGGTATGAAGGAGGTTTGCAGTGTGATGAATGCGGGTGAAAATCTCAGTAATATTGCTTGAGTAACTTGGTATGTAAGAACAGCACTCACTCTTCAAAATTGTGCACTCTCATCCTTGTGAGGCCAGAATGATGTCTAGAGCCATATGATTCTGGATCACCATATTCAAATGGCTACTTGTGCTCGAGATAATAGAGTCAAAGAGAATGCAGTGTCATTTGGAATGTCCTCCACTAATCATGAAAATTGGGTGAAGGATTTCTATTTATCATAATCCCAAGGGCTGGCATTAGATATTCTACCACTGCAGTAACATTTTCCCAGGCAGTGCTTCTCCTGAAATGAGACTAAGGAGGAAATGTAGAAGCATGACACACTGCAGGAGACTATGCCACATGTAACAACTCCCTCCCCAATTAACCAGGGAGGAGTTGTCCCCACAGATGAAATATGTTATGGAATATGTAGCATACCCAGAATGGTCAAATGAAACATTACAGTCAAAGGCAAATGTAACAATCACTATCTTAGAATTGGTTGACCTGGGTTAGTATAACACAGAAGACCTATCTCTGGGGAGTAAATGTGGAGTGCTGTTGGCTTAGTGTGTACTTTATCTGAGATGGGAAAATGTAGAGGACTGGTGAAGCCAAAGTGGGATTGAGTGTCCCTACAGGGACCTCACTCCTGTGGGCTGTGTTTCCAAATTGAGATCCAAACAGATATCCCCCCCCACTGGAAGGGATGGGTGCAATAGGGAATCAGGAGGATAAATCATGTGTCAAATGGGTACAGACTCAGCAGTCGGTCTGACTGAAAATGCAGACATACTGCCAGGAAAGTTTCAAGTAAGTGTTTTTGCTATGAAACCAGGGATGTGCAGAGGGAACCTCAATTGCATGACAGGTTGTGTGGGAATCATCAATCACAGTAAAATGACAATAAATACATTTTCTGTCCATCACTACAATTTATTTATTTATTTATTACATTTGTTAAACGCCTTAACCCTCGGGTATCACGGCCTTGTTGCAGACATCTTACAATAAAGTTCAAACAGTATTCCAAATACAATACATAAAACATTGATACAAAGAATTACATAGGTTAAGACATTGCATGGTCACTTACACTATATACAATTTCTGGCAATAGTCTACCCTGAGGAGGTATCTATCTGGGCCAGCAGAGGGTGAATATTGTGTTTGTGGTTAAATTAGTACTGTTTGAATAAACAGGTTTTTAATTGTTTTTTTTTTATAGATTGGAAGAAGTCATATATACGGACATCGCATACACTAGGTGAAATCCTCAAATGTCCAAATTCAGGAACCAGAACATGAGAGCAAAAAGGTTTGTGGTTTGAAGACAAAGGGCCTCATTACAGGTTTGACTGTATTTCAGTGATAAATCCACTGAAATACCACCAAACAGAATTACCACTACCGGCTCTATCTCTAATATGTTTACCATGGGATTACAAGTGGTTGTAGGTGGCGTAAAT
The DNA here is from genome assembly GCF_040938575.1 of Ambystoma mexicanum. Taxonomy (NCBI): domain Eukaryota; kingdom Metazoa; phylum Chordata; class Amphibia; order Caudata; family Ambystomatidae; genus Ambystoma; species Ambystoma mexicanum. The sequence continues at coordinate 473,920,541 of NC_090933.1, forward strand.
CCACATTTTCTGGAGGATTTCTGGCAGAATTACCACCGGCGGAGTTACCGAGTGGTATTTCAGATGATTTTTGGAGGAAAAGTGGAGGATTTACCTCCAGCATCAAGCTGGGGACATCACATTGAGGGGACACATCCAGAGGTGAGTGACTTGGTCAGTTGGCATTTTGTTCAGAGCTACAGCTCTCAGGTGCTCTTCTACAGGATCACAGAGCATATGTTTGTGAGATCCAGAGGATTCAGAAACTGCAGATGGTACATGTGAGTGGCAGTAATGTGAAGCAGACAACTGCTTGTGTTTTTCTCAAAATTAAATATTTTATCAAATAAAAAGGTGTCAAATAAGTCCTCGCTGGTACTATTCTATTAAGGAATTCCCTACCTAGTCTGAAGGCTAAGGGAATAACTCCTAAAATAACTACAAGTGAATTTTTTACCATGTTATATCACAGATATGCTTTCTAACTCCTGTCGGGAAACACAATTGGCCACACTCAACCTTCCTTTGATGCTGTATGTACTTGCAACAATTGTGAAAGTCGATGGTTTTTCGGAATGTCTTAGTAGGTGTTTCCTCTTTAATTAGAGACACACAACCATCTCCAGCAACAGCAATAGTTCAACAATGGAAAATGAGATGCTTTTCTTCTTACCTGAACACTACGGCTTTAATTATTAGTGTGCGTGATACATTTCCATTGTTAGCAATACTTTTCAAAACGATGAACAGTTTATACTCACTGTGACTCTTATGCGAGTTACTTTAGAGCTGGTAACAGCTATCAGCAAGGTTTTCTGAGTGTACCTAAGCATCAATCTTCACTCAGTGGCCCAGGAACACTGCGATTGCAAGCTGCTTCAACTTCCCAATTTCATCTACTAAGGCTTTGGGCACACATGGGACCCACACCCTTTTGCAGCACAGGTGTCTCAGGTCCACCCACACAAGTTGGGAGTCTCCTTCACTCCCCTGTCCCTATGCTTGCTTTCTACTATGGCCCTCACAGTCACGGCTCTGCAATTACAGCCACTAGACGCACCTGGGAAAACCTCCACTCTCAGCACGTCTGTCTCAGTGCACCCACGACAATGCAGGATTTGAGAACACAGGGGACCCACTCAGAGCTTTTATGTGAAATCTGATGTCTCCATGATCCGGTGTCCTTTCTGTGATCACACTTCCTCATGAATTGACAGCCTCATGCTCTTCTACTACTGCTACTCCTGCCAGCCTCCCAGCTCTGGCCCCAGCTCCTTCTTTATTCCTTCTACTGCTGCAGCCTTTTATGCCTCGTTGGTGGGGCGGTTTATATTCAGGTATAAGCCATTAATGTCAATTGCCTGACACTTACAAAGGCTGTTAGGCCTAATTGCCTGTCTTCTACATCTATGTGCTTCTTCAGCCCTCTTCTTCGTCTCAGTTCCCATATAATTCTGGGACATGTAGTTTAGTTTATCAAAGTTAGGTCTTCTTGAATATGTGTAAAGGTAGCTTTAATTCCCTTAGTAATTTTAACAGTGGGGCTTTTGATGTTAACTTTATTAGAGGAAGATAATTTAGAGAAACAATATTTCAACCATTCCTTGTAGTGTATCCTTGGTATTGAGGAGGGCATTTGATTTTAGGGACCAAAAGGATTCTTTCTTTTGGTATAATATGTTGTTATGTTACAAACGTAGGGTTTACCACCTTAGAATTGATAGGAGGTTGGGATAAATTAAAATGACAAAGAGCCTTAACCTCTTCTGACATAGTGGTAAGAGTCTCGCTGTCAGAGCAAAAATACTGCGTCTCATCCCTTAGAATCTTACTCTGGCCCTGTCTCCACCCAGGTGATCCTCCCGCAGTACACCATCGCCAGGGTTGGCATCAGGAAGCGTCTGCCTTGCCCTGGCCATCTAGAAGGAGACTTTAAGCAAGGTTTCAGTGAATTATCCAAAGGATTCTTCACATACGCCAGTAGTGAGGTCTGAATCAGGTTTGTTTCTTCTGGAACTTTGAACACCTGACGAGGGAGCATTAGTAATAGATCCAGCAGGGATCTCACTGTGTGCAAGAGATTCAGAAGCTGAGTATCCTGGTCCAGCATGTGCGCATAATGGCTGCGCGAAGGCAGTGCCTTCACCTTCTGACATTGGCTGTTCCATTCTAGGAACACTAGAAGAGTCTGTCATTGGCAAGAGGCTGGTGGCGTCACTGGTGTGGGAGACGGTGGTCGTGGTGGAACTGGAGCCAGACCGAGGATAATCGGTCATCACAGAGGTGGTGTCATCAACTGGGGTGGCGACTTTACAACCATGTGACACTTTGATCCAAGACAGGATCCCTGCACACTTACCAGCAGAATGCATGGTCAGTCAAATCCAGAAGCGTAAACGCCACCTCCGCTGGGGTGCATATTTCCACTTGTGGACCTTCGCCAGGACCCAGTGTCCTGGCTGCATAGGGTGACAAGGTTCACTAGCTGGTTCAGGCAAGGCTTCACGGACCTGAGCAAGGAGAGATTGGACAGTTTTAATCAACATGCAACAATTTTGGAACAAATAATCATCCTCTAATGGCAAAAGTTTAATGTGGGGAACTGCTGGAGGTACAGTTCCCCTTCTCATAGGGGACAAGTGATGATTTCACGGCAGACAGTTTATGTTTATGCTCGGGGTAATTGTGCATGGCAAACAGAACCAGAGGCAAAGCATGGGGCCATATCAACCCTGAAGACTTTAGACAACCTCAACTTGAGATTGCCATTCCGGTGTTCTGCATGCGCGGTAGAGCACTGGTGATAAGTGGATTGGAACTGTTGACTTATTCCTAAAGCCTTGTACACTTCTCTAATAATATGACCAGCAAAATGGGTTCCTCAGCCACTGTCTATACTGAATGGTAATCCAAAATAAGGCATAAACTCTGCTGATAACTTTTTAGCTGCTGTGTCCGCATCTGCTTTTCTACATGGATAGGCCTCCACCCACTCAGAAAATACATCCATAAGGACCAAACAGTATATATAGGTCAAGCAGCCGGGAGCTGTACGAAGTCTGTCTGCACATGTAAGAATGGACCTTCTGGTACAGGACATGCAGATATCTTTGTGGGCACCGGTCTCCCAACATTGTATATTAAACATATGACACCATTTTCACTATAACGCCATAGATGCTAACCCAAGAGCCACCCAAACTCGACGCAATAAAGTAATCATAGACTTATACCTCAATGTGTGAAACATGATCTTCACGAACCATGTAGAGCAGAAGTACCTTAGGTGCCACCACGTGGGCCTTTGGGGAACGCCACACTGAGTCTACTCCCAACTTACATTCTCGTTGAACCCAAGTCACCTTTTCAGCTTCTGAAGCTTGATCTTGGAGGATTGCTAGACTAGAAAGGGAAGGAATAAGTGACCTTGGAACTGCAACACAAACAAGTAATTCCTTAGGAGCCACAGGCCCATTTAAGACTGCTGAGAGAGCTGCACAATCTGCTAACATATTTCCTTAGGTGGTAAATGACTGTGAGTGATCATGCCCCTTGCATTTCACTATAGCTGAAGCTGCGGGAAGTAACAATACGTTCAATAAAGCCGATACATACTTTCCATTTAATATTGGTGTGCCAATGGAATTTAAATATCCATATTTCTTCCAGAGCACTCCGAAATCAGTATAGCTCATAACCAATCTATCTCAAACCAGGGCACATGCACGGGTGATGTTGATGAGCTCGGCAGCCTGTGCTAATTTTGCCATGGGTAATCGATATGCTTCCAAAAAAGTATGGGGGTTACATACAGAATACCGGGGGACCAATCCCCCATTTCTCAGAAAAGGATGCAAGATGTGTCAACAAAAAGAATCAAGTCAGGGTTCAACAAAGGTACATCCGAAAGATCAGCACTGGCTGACAGCCGTCCAGATCTCCATCCTCTGGAGTTAGTGGCAAAGAAGCGCAATTCCAAACTGAACATCCAGTCAAAGTTAGATTGCCAGCAGAAATAGGGAACTTTTCAAAACAGGTGAGACAGGAATTTGACACATGCTGTGTCTTTCCCTTAAGCAACAATGACAACACTGCATGAGGAACCGCAATCGTGAGAGGATGCCCCTGGACCAGGGAATCAGTCTTTTCTACTGACAGGGCAGCAGCAGCGATGGATCACAGACAAGCTGGGAGTTCTGTAGCTACCGTAAAAAAAGATACGCTGTGATATGATACGGGCCAGTGCTTATCTCCTTGTAACTGAGTCAACACATCCTGAGCAAACCCATTGCACTCATTGCAAAACTGTACAAAGGCGTTAGGATAATCCAGCAAACATAAAGCTGGAGCCATTGCAAGTGCTTACTAAATTGTGACAAAGGCGTCTTCTGCTTCCTGATACCATGGCAGGAGCTAGAGTGTCGAATCATGCGTGAGGTTCTGGAGGGGCTTAACTATGGACACATATTCCAGGACCCACTGTCCACAGTAATGTATCATCCCTAGGAACCCTCTGATCCGCTTCTTTGTATGAATATTAGTAATTTTCTGAATTGCTGTAATCCGATACTCAGACAAATGTCTTTCCACAGCAAAAATCTCAGCCCAGGTATTGCACACGGGACAGACACACCTGTAATTTGTCTTTAGATGTCCTACAATCCTTTTCAGCAAGTGCTATGTATCCCATTTGAAGCCTGGTGAAGATATTCCATGTAGATTTATGGGTAAATGAAAACCGAGGTCTAGATGTCAGGGTGTTTGGTTATTGAGAAAAATCCAGAACACAAACCTCCAACAGTAATATCTTTGGATGAGTAGGGAATAGATGACAAAATGGTAGTTGGATTGGGTGCGACCGGTAAAGCTGGCAATACTGCCTGCATTAACTGCACTCAAATCTGGAATAAAACAATAAACCTCTTTACCTGGTGTCTTAGTAGGCAGAATTGAAGTATTGCAGGGACTGTGGGTTGGTACATTAATACCTTGCTGGAAAAGGGATTCTATTACAGGGAGGATGAATACCTTCTTCACTGTCACGAATTAGGATACTGACGTACACATGGCAGGGGTTTAGCAGGACTCCAAGTAATTTTGGCTGGCTAACATTACTCATATAACCAGTGTCATTTGCAAGGGTAGATCATAATTTGACTGGGACTTGGTCCAATAGTTTATGACTTGAACAAGGAGTGTCAGTCCGGTCTCCAGGGTTCAAATGAGTAATTTCCTATAATACTGCCACCAACTCACGCCCTCTGTGAGCAGGAATTTCAAGGTATACACAATCAGGGGAACAGTAAATAAAGCAACTTAACTTACACAATATATATAATCCAAACAAATTCACAGAAGAACAGGGACTCAGCAAAAATGCAATGATCAGAAATTGGACCTATAGTAACCATAAGCATAGTGGACAGAAAATGAGATATCTGAGAACCACCTATACTTACAGTATTTACAACATCATCACAATGCATCAATTGTGGAAACTCAAAGGGCCTCATTCCGAGGTTTGCGGTAAGTATGGGTTTTTACCGGCATGGCGGAAAGACCGAGTCCGGTCTGGTACAACGCCGCAATTTACAGGCCATTCCGACTTCGCGGGCACGAGCTTTCCGCCATGCCGGTAAATCCCCTAGCGGCATACCGCTAAAGGGCCCGTAAAACCCCTTAGCGGCATGAAGCGAGACGGCCGTTACAACACCGCCACCGAAGCTCTACTATCCGTTATTAGCGGTGACCGTAATTTACGGACACCGTAAATTACGGTCACCGCTAATTAACGGATACGGAAATTACATCATCACACAGGAACGGGAAGGAGCGCGGCGGCCATCTTTAAAAACACAATCCATTGCCATCCCCTTGATACAGAACCCGGAGGAAGATTCTGAACCTGAGACTTCCCAGCATTCACCTATATCATGCCGAAAGCACTCAAAAAAGGAGCCGCACGCCTCCGCAAGGTGCGCTTTACACAGGATGAGCTACAGGTCCTGGTAGACACCCTGCATGCCAATGCAGAAGTGGTGTTCAGCACTGATATGCGCAAGGCCACCATAGCAAGAAAAAAACAAATATGGGACCTGGTTGCCCAGAGGGTGAGCGCTGTCGGCAACACCCCCCGCACAACAAGGGACTGCCGCAAAAGGTGGGACGTCCTCCGTCTCAGGGTGCGGGCCATCCTATCGGCCAACAGGACCCAGGCCCTGGAGACAGGAGGAGGCCCAGCATCTCCAATCAAGATGATGCCCTGGGAGCAGACTTGTGCCTACATGATGGGCCCTGAATCCATCGAGGGGGTCGGCGAGATGGAGCGCGGTGCCCCGTCATCCGCAGATGGAGGTGAGTGTCATGAGTGAAGACAGTAAATGCATTCCCAATTCAAGCCACCGCCAAGGGATGGGCAAGCAGTCATGTCACATATGCCCCCCCCCAATCATGCCGTAACAAGTGAGACCCAGGCTGATGCCACTTGCAAGGCTACAACCCATACTGCCCATAGCACACATAGAGGCAGTCACTGTGAGTCAGCACAGTACTCTGCCAGCTTGATTGACCCAGACACCTGCATGCATTTACCATCCTAGCCCAGATCAATGTCCCACTCACCACCCAAATGTCACCCAAACGCTGCAACACCATTCTCATACCATAGCCTTGAAGCGATGCTGACCCCCAAATCATAGCTAATGCCATCTCTCTCTTCCACCCCACAGGCAGCGGACATGAAACTGAGGGCCATGAAGCCACCCAGCCCTCCACCTCCAGGGGCACAGGCAGGGGACAGCGGAAGCCTGTAGGAAGGAGGAGGCCACAGGCAACACCATCTGCACCAGCAACCCCCATGGAGGCTGCACAACCCCCACCCACACCCCTACCCATGCCTGCACTGGGAACGGACACATACCCCACAGTCCACTCGGAGGAATCCAGTGTGGCAGGGGAGCACGCTGCCATGTGCCTCATCGACGAGCCGGAGAGCCCTACATCGGTTCACCTATCTGACGTGGGGGAGACATGTGACACAGCGTACAGGCCGGAAACACCATCTCACACACAAGTCGCACTCAGCGACTCTGGGGAGAGTTACACCCCAATCCTTACAGGCCAAGGAGCACCACCTGCCTGTCCTGTATCCTCCTCCCCTGCCGAAAGCCCACAGAGCCCTGCACGGTCAACACCACGGCTGGCTACCACATCTGCCACACCATCCATGGATGGAGTGCACGGGCAGCGCATCACAGCCCTGCTGGAGGACTTCCTACGGGACAACCGTCAATCACATTCACAATGCCACAATGACCTGCAGGCCCTGGGTGAGGTAATCACTTCAAACACCAACCGCCTCTGTGAGTTGCTGGGCCGGATTGCTGATGCCCTGGAGGCAGCACACCCAAGACCACAGCCCCAGTGGGAGTACCCACCATCACAAAGTTCATCCACACAGACCAGCCCTGTCCGCCGGTCAATGCGGACACTCCGCCGCCAGAACATGAATCCCCCTGGCTCCGGAAGTGGCCAATGAACATCCTGGCACACACATTTGGGAGCGGGAGGGGGGTGAGGGTGTGTCATTGGGAGTTGGGGGGAGGGGGAGGGGGTGAGGGTGGTGGTTTTGTTGTACACGTTCAAACTTAAACTTTTTAATACACTGGTTGTTCATTCACTAAAACAGAGTGGACATTGATCATTTTGCTTGTGTATTTTAATGTCGCACAGTACATGGTGTACATGTATCCCCACACCCCGTGCCCAATGTCCTCTCATCCTGAAACCCTCAGCTGACTTGTGAGTCAGAAATATTGTCCAATCAATGCTTGACGCACAGAACGTCCCTCCTGTGCATCGGGACCCGGCTGCTTTCCTGCCATTCCTACCTCCTCCCCCTCATCGTCATCTGGTGGTGGCATTTCAGGGGGCAGTGGCACGTTCCGACGGATGCACATGTTGTGTAGCATTACACATGCCATGGTGATCTTGGACACCTTCTCGTGGCTGTAGATGAGTGCCCCACCTGAACGGCTGAGGCTACGAAATCGTGCCTTCAAGAGCCCGAAGGTCTGCTCTATCACCACGCGTGTACGGGTATGGGATCTGTTGTAGTCCTCCTCGTGCCTGTTCTGTGGGTTGCGGACGGGGGTCATGAGCCACGGCTTCAGAGGGTAGCCAGCATCACCTGCATGGAAGTGGAAATGAGGTAATCGTGTGTTCCCTCATGGTGGAAAATTGTACTGGTCATGCATGGCCACAGATGATTACTGGGATGAGCATGCATCCCCCCCTTCCCGGCCAGGTAGAGTATGAACCCCCCCCTTCCCAGGCAGGTGGAGTATGAACCCCCCCCTCCCAGGCCGGTGGAGTATGAACCCCCCCCCTTCCCAGAACTACTCACAGCCCCAAAGCAATGCCATGGCCCATTCAGATGACTCACCAAGCAGCCAGGCACGACGTCCGGCATGTCGCTCCATGTAGCGTGGTAGTGTTGAGTTCCGCAGAACCAAGGAGTCATGAGTTGATCCGGGGTATCGGGCATTGCAATGTGTGATGGATTTACTGGCATTACACACCATCTGGACATTGATGGAGTGGTATTGCTTGCGGTTGCGATACGGCACCTCCATGGCATGCGGGACCACCAATTCAACGTGGGTGCAGTCGAGGGCACCTATGCAATTTGGCATGCCTGCCAGTGCATGAAAGGCAGCTTTGGTGTCGTAGATCTCCTGGGGAGTCTGGGGTAGAGATATGTATTCCCTTGTGTGGGTGAGGAGGGCATCCAACACTTCTTTGAGTATCCGTGAAAATATGGGCTGAGAAATGCCATGCATTTGCCCCACTGTATGCTGGTAGGTGCCTGTGGCAAGGAAGTGGAGAACAGACACTACCTTCAGTAGAGGGGGGATGGCAGTGCGTATTTCTATGCGGCTCACGATATCATCATGTATCATGTCCACTATGCTGGTAATGGTGTCCCAGTCAAGCCGGTACAGGGTGTGGATCTGCTCTGGTGTGAGGTTGAAGGGGGTGGCTCTGATGCAGGGGATTGGGGGCTGCCGGCGTGGTAATGGTGGCTGCACCGGTAGGGCATGCTGGCCCTGTCTCACCCTCCTTCGCCTCCTGTGTATCCTCTGTGGTGCTGGCTGTGGTTGTTGTTGTTGTTGCTGTTGTAGTTGTTCTTGCCTTGCAAGCAGGGCCGCCAGCTCCAGGAATGCTGCTACAATCGGTATCATTTTGGTGTGGGAGGGGGTGTGGTGTGTGGGTGTGCTCCTTTTGTGCTGTGCCAGACTCCAGTGCCTCCACCTGTGCTGATTGAGTGCACCTGTTCCTCTTGGAAACACTGCTCAGGGTCCTTTACACCTTCTCAGCGATGCCGGTATTTACTCCATGGCGGTAAGGTACTTTGCGGTCTTGTGGAGGCCGTTTTTTCCATGTCCGCTTTACTTGGGATCAGCTCCGGTTTACGCCATGCCGCTAATTACGGCATGGCGTGTCGTGCGCGTGCCACTAAACCGCTATTTACGGCATCGTACTTTACGACGCCGTAAATAACGGTGTGGTGGGTCAGAATGGGCCGTAAAGGGAAACGATGCCGGTATTCCTTTACCGGCATCATTTTTCCCTTACCACCCAACTCGGAATGAGGCCCAAAGGCTTTTAGTTTGGAGCGTGATGCTCCATAATCAACCAAAATTGAATTTTTTTTTGGTAGAAGAATGAATCTAGATACGTGGTGCAACAAGCTCAAAGACCCCTTGGCAATCCTAACCATAAATCTAAAGTGGTGGCAGTGTAGTCAAGCACCTTGTCATTCCGCTTGATGCAGTTCGCTGTCCACCTTGACCATCATAATGAGGCTGATGTGGACATTCAGCTTTCCAGTGTCCAATCTCTTTACAGTAATTGCACTGATCATTGTACGTACAATACATCTAAGCAATTTTTCTAGCTCATATGACTTGGGTGCTCCTCTCCCTCTTCCCCTTCCATGCCATCGCCCACGTGACATGGGGAAAACCCTTCCCTTCCCTGGGTAGATTGTAAACTCTGTATCTTCAACACCATAAGTTTGGCTTCAGTAGTTTCCTTTTGTCTTTCCACCTTTTTATTCCAATCCTATCAGTACTGCTTTCATTCCTTAAGATACCTTAGGTTGCAGACCCATAACAAACTGAGCCACCTTGGCTTGAGGCACTATAAGCCCTCCACCAACAACACCAGAATATTGTTCAAAGCATCATTTTAAACATTTGAGATATTCCGCAGGATTTCCCCTGTGGCTTTCTTGCATTTATTAATTTTATACCAATCAGTTTTTCGGGGCACATTTTGGTGATAGTTTGCAACAGTCTATCAGTAAAAGTTTTCAAATCCCTAGAAGTGGCAGGTACTTCAGCTGGCCAATTGGCACACACTGCAAGCAAAGTAAATGTATCTGTGGGCAGCAATGCTTGCAACAACTGATTAAAATCTAAATGAGTGTAGTGATAACAATCTATGATGACCTGAAGTTCCTTCTGGAACTTACCATGATCTTCTCATATCTCTGGGAATCTCTGGACAATATTAAACAAATCAGTAGCGCTTAAGGGTTCATGTACGGTAAATAAAGTATATACACTGAGAATGCACCAGTACTGGTATTGAGCGTAGTATTTGGATACGCTTCAAATGTGATTGAGGAAGGTGAAAACAGTTTAGAGATCGGAGCTCTTATTTCAGAAGTAAATGGACTGAGCATAGAGTTTATTGGGGAGGCTGATGATAAGTTGGCGGTTGGGTAGAGCTGGGTTAGCCGGTTGTTGTTCAGGTTTAGCATTTATAATGGCAGGGTTGTAAGTTCCCACAATATCTTCAGGACTTTCCTTTAGTGGGTGCCCCCCTTGAATTACAGGATACAATCATTTGTAGCTTGCTTTATGCGCTGGTACCTGCAGATTAGAGTACTTGGTTTTCAAAGATTTAACTTGATCTTTGAGCTTTTCTTGAATATCTATTAATGCCCTTGGACTCAGCCTGTCTTTTAGTAGCTTATGTAGACAAATCTAGATAACTGTCGCATTGCCGTTGGTGTACATGTGCATCTTTTTCTTCTAACGCCAAGTGAAAATTCATCATTCTGCCTAAATCGAATATGCCATCCTGGGGAAAGTGTCTTTGTGAATCACTCTGTGTACATTCATGACATTTATCCAGATACTTACATTCCTTGGGCAAATAGTGAGTAAATATAAAGTGGGCTGGACTTCCTTTAGGAGGAAGTGAAACTTGTCTAGATAACCCTAAGCCCATTCTCATGGGAAGAAGACAAGGTATGACTTATCCAGGTCTGTTACTAGCTCCGTCTGCATGGGGGCACCATTCAGTCCCGTGGCTGGGGGAGTGGGTACAGCTAATTTAAATGACCGCTCTGCCACGTCTGATCAGAGGCTCAGAAATCACCACCTTTCCTCCCCAATACAGAAGCTTCAGTGACACTGGCTTGTGTTGGCCAGATTTCAGATGATTGCTGGTTCACAGCTCATATCCTCCTTTACGCTACCCACAATGAAGATTGGTTTTCAGCTTTTTTCAAAGAATATGCCGGTCAAGTGGCACAGCGAGTAGAGCGCTCGCTTTGACATCAGTGCAGAGACTGCGAATGCAGGTTCGAATCCCGGCAGCGCCAAACTCAGCATTTCATCCTTCCGAGGTCGATAAATGAGCACCACACACCGTGGGTAATAATAAGCAGCGCTCAGATACCTGAGGGTTCGTAGCGCTATATAAATGCCAAATTATTATTATTATTAATTGGGTAGGTAAGGCTCAAAACAAGACACATAATAAGTAGAAACAAAGCCTGTTACTGCACTACATACTAGGGTAGAGGAGAGTGTGACATTTAAAGCAGGGTCACACATTTAAGATTTCAAGTATCAAGGTCGGGGTTCAGACAAGGCAATCATGGGGCTCACATACTAAATATTTTCTTCACACTCATACACAACACATTGTTCCTAACACCTCATCGAAACTACACTACAATGACCGGCTCAGCAATCTCAGAGCTCACTTAAGACTGTTGGGAGCATGGATGCAGTGGCGTAACAGGGGCCCCCGCAGCCCCTGCGGTGCGGGGGGGCCCAGGGGCTGCGGGGGCCCCCACGCCATCGTCACTGAGAGGGGCCGCCTCTCCCAGTCCCAGCACAGCAATATCACTGACTGTGTTCTCTCAGTCAGAGCAGCAGCCCTCAGTGGCACCATAACCCAGAGAGACTACGGTCTGGCCCTCTGTCTCTGGGTCTATGGTGCCGTTGGGGTGCTGCACTACTGACTGTCTGCACTGCAGTGGACCCGGCGCCTGGGATTGGATTTGGGATGCACACTCACACACGTGAAGTTTAGTTACTGTCGCTCGGCAGGCTCAGCTCAGGCAGGCACACTAACTTGCCTTGCAGATTTGCTGAGCTGAGCCTGCGCGTGGGCTGCATCATGCTGCAAAGCGCATGCGCAGCTGGCAAGCTAGCCCTGCCTCCGCACGAGCCGAGAGCGAGTCACACGGCCCGCCCGCACCCTGACACACTACGCATGATTGTGTAGTGAGACTTATGTTGTTGCCGGCCCGGGTGATCCATTGTAATTCGGCAGGCAGGATCGGCTTCAGTTTGAAAGGTCGTCAACTAAGGTAAGTTATTTTTTTATTTTAATTTAGCAGCAGGGGCACTGGGCAGCCTTACTATGATGGTGCATGCATGCGTGACTATTGGCCGGGCTAGGATGGGGTGCGATGGCACTCTCGTCTTCATTTTTTTTTAATGAAACACCCCCCTTTCATCATTTGTTTGACACGCCCACCCAGGAGTCCGTAAACATACAGCCCCCTGTACAACGCTACAACACTTCTTATCTGGGCAAGACCTCTGTGTATTGCGCTTTTTCGCAGAAGCATCTTCTGAATCGGATGCGTTGCACTATTTCATGCTTATATGATGCAAGCGTTTACTGTGGAGGATACATGGGGGGGGGATGCTGATGGCGCTTTCCCAGGGAGCTGAGAGGCCATTAGCCCTCTCTGGACCAGCCTAATAACCGGAAGCGCACTAGTGCCCGGGGTGACCGTAGCCCGTTGCGGCCTCTTGCTGACACTTCGCAGTGGGTGGGCATGAGGCACAGCCATCAGCCCACGTGAATACACAAAATGAAATCAAATGCCCTGTTATCCTGGCATCGCTTGCGCTGTCACTCTCTGCTCTGCGCCTATTACTACAGACTAGAACCACGCCGACATGCCCTGGCGAAGGGAAGGCGTCGCCGTGTCTGTTTTCTCATTTGCTGCCTTACATTCTGCTTGAAAATCCAACAGACACTCTCTTTACAAATTGAGTCTGTTGGATCCAATTGTGGTATATCTTGCTTTTGAACACTGCACTTTTTATGTCGCGCCGGAAAAGGGAAATGCTACTGGTAAAATAGCAACATCACCTGAAATAAAATCACCAATGTGCCGGCTTTCGATTTTCTTTTGTTGGTGGTGTTATTTGATGTTTAGGTTATTTATTACTTTGTATTTATTGGCCATGTGTTATGTTCTTGCTTTTCAATGACATTATAAAAGGGATGCTAGGCAACATAACCTCTGCCGACAACCCCCTCACCTCTTGGGTCATGCTATCAGAGCAGGCTTACATTTCTGCCCACTTCCTCCCATAATTTAGTAAATTATGACTGTACATTGAGTTAAGGGACAACCATGTCTACTATACATGTGTAACGTAAGCCTGTTGGAAATGGTGCTTTTTATTGGTTGAGAGTGTAAAATATTATGGGTCTGCTGCCCTGCCCTGATTCACAAAAACATTTTACAGGGGGAAACGTCACCCCCCAAAAAAACGTTTTGCAAATCATTGCAAAGGACATGCTGCACGCACTTAATCAGTTTTGTTAATTATGTTTGTACTAGGCCAGACACTTCACCACTGCACTTTATAACTTGATGAAAAATGACAAACAACTAAAGGTGAAATGTTTTATTTCGGTTCTGCAAGTCCCAGGGAAAACATTTGTATTGGTTCTTGAAGTTTAAAACATGCACACCATTTAAAGTTTTAAAAACCACTATGGAGGACGGAGTCCACCCACTTTATTCAGGTGGTGTACTCAGTCACACCCAGCTATTGAATGTCCTCTTTGAATTCATGAATTAAATCCGACCTTAGTGATCACACCACAGTTGTCAGGATTGTAGGCCAGACACTTCACCACTGCACTATATAACTTGATGAAAAATGGCAAAGAAATAAAGATGAAATTTTTCATTTCGGTACTGCAAGTCCCAGGGAAAACATTTGTATTGGTTCTTGAAGTTTAAAACATTCACACCTTTTAAAATTTTCAAAAACACTATTCGAAGAAAATATCCCCTCATAACTTTTGTGTGTTTGTTGATTTTATGAAAGACAAATGCCATTTGTCCTGTTTAATTTGGGTGGTTATGCAAAGCCAATTTAATGAAATGTGCATATTTCACCTTGATATGCTAATTTCTGGTGACATCACCTCCTATTGCATTTGTTGATGAGTCCCCCACTTTAATTTTTAGGACTTGACTTGATACACATGTGAATGGGTTCGTTCCTAGAAAACAAGATGTTCTTTGTTTTTTACCTTATATGACGTATATGGTAGGGTGGGGTGTGTGGACGGTAGAAGTTGATGAAGCAGAGCTACGTGTAGCAGAGGGTAGGTATACCGACAAAGCCAAGCGCAGAGAAGAGCAGGCACGCGCTAAAGTTCAAAAGACAATCATGTAATCATGGGACTGCTCGTTTTGTGCATGTGACGTGTTTCTTCATTTATTTACCGGCCTGATTCCTCTGGTGGGGTTGACTACTAGAACATCTAGTCTGGGTGTGCAGTTTAGAACCGGCTGACGAGGTGCACCGGAAAGGCACCTCTTGGCCTGATAGAAAGACAGCGAGAGAGAAAGGGAAACCAAGAGAGAGTGGGTGGGGGAGAGAGAGCGAGGGAGGGAAAGAGAAGAGAGAGAGTGAGAAGGAGAAAAACGGGGAGAGGGAGAAGTGCAGGGAGAGATAAGAGTGAGAACATTGTACTTGAGTGCAGATGCTCGTCAAGGTATGAGTGGGACGAATGGCTCGTAAATATACGAGTGGAGCAAATGTGTATGGGCGGAGCATATCGTGGTGGGCATGGTCTAAACTGGTGGGCGGAGCATACCTATGTTGGGGCGGAGTTTAGGGGGCCCCCACATTTTGTGTTACGCCACTGCATGGATGCACTGCTTTTAAACTATGTTGGCCAACTGATTTTACTTTTTCTTATTTAGATAAACATTTCTATAGGCACAGTACTTACACTACTGTTTCCTAAAATAATCTCAATAGATTTCAGACTTCAGATTTCAAGTTTCACTTTTCAGATTTCAGAGACAAACATTTACCCCAACCCATTTTGAGGCAGGCGATAACAATTAAAATATGATCAATTCTTTCTACTAATGCCTCTTTTTCCTTGAAAGCATGAGCCTAAAACGTGCTCACGTATGCCAAACGGGGAACACATCACAAGTGAGAGATGTAGAGGCAGGCATAATTGCTCTCTAGGTGAAGAGTCTTCATCGCAAAGACATGCACAGTAAAGCCTGACGCCTCGCCACACGCAAGCAAGAAGCAGTGTTCAAACATGGCAGTTTGCAGTGCCTACCCAATGTTATAATGCAATAATGTGAAAGGGGAGTACATACAATTTTCAATTCGAGCATTTCGCCAACACAACACAGGATTAGTGAGTGGGAAGTCACGGTTCAACAATTGGTGGCATAAATATGTGTTCATTGGGGCTCCCCTGGAAAGAAGATAATAGAAAAGGTAATGGGGGTTCGTTTTTGGTAAAGAGTGAGCCCAGTTTCATATGTTGACATTTTCATAGGAAATAATAGAAGTCTAGCAGTTTGAGCGGGCAAGTGGTTGGAGTCAAGAAACATATCTATCAGCCACTTTGTGGTCAATAGAGAGCCTCAAAAATGTGTTAATGTGTCCTTCGTTTCTGTTAATGTTTTACCAACAATCAACTGGTACTTGTAAGGCTCCTGATGCAGGAATGCCCCAGATAATGCTGTTACCATTCTAGATGAACTACACGTACAGAATAAGAGTACCTGTTTCTGGGTCATGGTACATCAAAATTGTTATGTGGGAAAAGTAGCTGTCGGATGCACTGCGAAGACTGGAGAAATGGTATATATTCCAAAATGGCACGTTTAAAAAACAAAACAAAAAAAAAAAAACAAGCAAAGAAGTGGTCCCTCCGTGTTTTCCTGCATCCATGCAACTTTGCACATTCATCAAAAAGAGCAACCTGATAAGGGATGTGAAATACACTTCTGTTGTGCATCCTAGAGAACCATCCCAGCATCACCTTTAACATTGTAGTGCCTACCATCTAACTTGGATGCCAGCTTGAAATTGAACCGTGTCCCTTCCATTTGCTGTATCCTATCAGGCTGGACAACGTTGTTGATTCCAAGCTCCATTGCACTGCCATATTTCACGGCTCTTTGTAGAGCCACCATAGCACCCAGTCTCAATTGCGGGCACGCCACTCTCCCTTGATTTCAGTTATCGCATTGTTCTATATACTGTTGGGAACAGACTGATTGCATGTTTACCTAATATCCTCTTTCAAAAGACATTATGGCTTTCCCACAACACTGTAAAAAGGAGTAATGATAAAGCAATTACTAATGACTGCACAGGAACAAAGAAACAGATTGACTGATCCAAACAAACCTTGTGCATTCTTTCTCTTATTTGCAAGACTCTGATTCACTAATGGCAACGAAGGCAGAGAGAAAAAGCTTTTATAGCAAAGTTCTCATTAAACTGCCGATCCATTCACTCCCAGTGGCCTGGGAGTGAATGGATTGCTTTCTTCGGGCCCAATTCTTGGTTCAGAAATGCGATGTCTTTTAATTGCAAATTCACCTCTTAAGATGAAACGTGGCCATTAAAAGAAGCGAAGAACCCCCATGCGTTCGCTGCAATGAAAAGGCGAGTGCAAGCGAAGAGTAGACATTCACGCGGCAGACTCCTTATATGAAGTCCCTTTCTAGGCTATCACAATCTGCGTTAATAGCATTTAATGTTTCTTAATGAAGTTTACTGCAAAAGGAGAGCACTGTTCTTTGCAAGCAATCTATAGTTTTAATTGTTTCGAAAATCCTTTACCTGCTTTCATTCCATTACCACGTTTCGTGCAAGCAGATGTAACCCTGAACTTTTGAAGGAAGTTTTATTCACCAAGTCACGTAGCGACTCAATGAGAACAAAATCATTGTAAAATAATGATTTTGTTCGGTTTTACATTGCATTGTTTAGTAAGGTAATTTGATAATATTGAAGGTGGCTGAAAAATCTGCCAATTTGAAAGTAAATGTGGTGGTTCCTGTTTGTTTCTCTGTTCTTTGCCCCTATAATATTAGAAGACATGATCGTATCCAAAAGAGAATTCATGAGTCCACTAGTCCAATACCAAGGTATGTTGTGAGTTCAACATTTTTACATGCATGAAAACGAGGATAGCAGTGACAAAGTGATGCTCAGAATGTGACATAAGGTGGTGACATGTCTTAACTGAGCAAACGATTCCTTGGGCTTCGGGATAATGATTTATATTTGGGCCAAGATTAACTAGAGTTGGAGGTTCAGAGGACACGTATGGGAATAGCACAATGTGGAATATCTCAATGTGGCCCCAACAATTCAAGAGGTCGACAATATGCTGTCACCGAGATAAATAGACACTGATCCAGAAAACTACCATAATGAAGCTAGAGATATAGCTGAGACCCATAACATTGAGAAGATTCTTTATTATTTAAAGGGATAATGACCCTTCCTGGGGTCAGCTATTAGCATATGGCAATAATAGCAATAGATATTTAGGAGTTGTGGGGATGAAAAAAGCATGTTGGTTTAATAGTGAGGGAAGTACACACAACGGGGCTCATATTCCAAGGACTTGTAATTCAGGCAGGACCTGTTACATTTGCACTGTTGCGTTCAAAGGTCCCTGCCACCGAATGTTACTCATCTGCTCAGAGTAGTACAAAAGGGGAGGGTAAAAAGGTGGCATACACGCATGTACACTGTCCTTTTGCATCTCCGCTGTGCTAATTAAGTAAACGCTGCCTGCCATGTACACATGGCAGGTGGTGTTTTCAATGGATTCCTATGTAGTCCGTCTGCTTTTTGCTTGTGTAAAATGAAAGCAGGTTCTATAGAAAACCTGAGCATTTTCGCCGGCATGAAAATGTATGCCGCCGCAAATGCTGTAGTATTTGTATGGCAGACAGGATACAGAGTCGGAATCATAAAATGATGATCTGCCCCACCTTTTTGTCATATCCATGAATGAAAATGAGATGTGATAGGAATCTAGTACATACAAGTCTTATACAACTGCACTGGAGTGCCCCTTGCTGAAGGCAATAGGGGGCAGTTATAATTCAGAGGGCGGTAATTGCGGGAGAAATTTTGAAGATTTAAATTTGGAATACTTCAGATGTATCGGATGGGTCCCGCAACCAGTATTTTGGAAAAATCTTGAAGCAATAAAAAAATCCCTCCAAAGAAAGGCCAATCTGTGGGACTGTAATACAAATGTCTAGCACTTATTTAACTTACAGAGTTATAATACTGTATCTGAGATGTCCCATAGATATATGAAAACGCAGATGTATTTACTGCAATGCCCGAGCTCTGCTGTACTAGATCTTGTGATGCGTTTACTTACAAATCTGCTCCCTTTTTTGATAATTCGAGGATCACAATTCAAAATTCCCCAAGAGAAGATGTATTGTTACATGTACAAATTGCCCAACCAATTGGAAACAGCAACAAATGTATTCACTGAATGCAAGAAATTGGGAACAGTGTATATGTGTATCTTCAAAAAATGTGTGCACAGCTATGACATGATTAAGTCTGAGGACTTGTGGACATATTGCCTCAATTTGGGATCGGACTCATTGCACATTGCACTTTATCTTGTGTGGCTAGAGGCAGAAAAGTACTTGAAGGGCCAAAACCCATACGGCTAGGATACCTACGAGGGTTAAGAACAAGCAATCGGCTTGTGGTGGTGACTCAAACTATCAGATCCCAACTTTATTGTAAATTGTGCAACTCGACATCCATGGCTTACCAGCTGGAATTTCATATTTTTATAATTGTATATCCTTTATATAAGACTTTCGTATGCTTTGTATGTTTTGGATTGTTTAATAAGATCAATTGAAGTATCCTGTTCTTCTCTTTGTTTTAGCACCTCGTCCTATTGTGGGATATCGTTTTTATTGCTCGCTTTTTAAGAAAGATTGAAGACATTGGGTAAGAAATGTAATTCAATTTGAATGTTTTGAAATGTCCTTTTATTAGAATGTATAATGTTAAGTTTGTTGAAATTCTTTATGAACTGAAAACAAATATGAATACATAAATAATTAACTACACAAGGCTTTTACATATTAGATTCTTCCTACAGCTCATTTAAAATGAGCTCCAATACGTTAGTATATGAAATGTGCGTGTATGTTGTGTTATTTAAATAACTAGATCATCTTAATAAGATAAGCATTTAAACTGTACGTTTGGCTGAACTGAAACAGTGTTTTCATGAGGTTGCATTAGGTGCAATGTTTAAGTGAACAGTAAGCTTTAATAAAAGTGAACACAATTTTCTCCTGTTTAAGCATTCCATTTGGTGTGATGCATTCACTTCTGGCTTCTCGTTGAATTCATTATTTCTTGTAATTGCAGTGCTGGTTCTCGAATTCTGTGAAATGCTTTCTGTTGTTATCTGGCTGCTTCTGAAGTGAGAATGTCTGGAATGCGTTCAAAACTAGTAGTCCCTGACTTCATGGTAAACGTTTGAATTGGTTGAATACAGGTCAATAACGACTGTCATCTGCTAATACAACACATTTGGTTATTGGGGAAGAGACCTTTTACTACAATGCACATACCATTTTTAGAGGTCAGTTTTCTTACATGGTGGGTTGGATACTGCAAAACAAAAGAGGTGATGGCTGGATGCAAAACTCCTTCTTGCAAGTATGTTCTGTGAACCAGGATTCACTATGCTATATTGCACTATATTGCAGGATTGCACTATAGCGTATCATCTCTGCAAAGGAGCATGGTAATGGAACATTGGTGTCCTCTGCTGCATTTACTCCCAATCCAATCATGAGGGTGATGTCCCCATATATTTAATTTGTAGCATTGTACAAATGGAAGAGAATATGAACCTCAGTGAAGAAGACACAGTCAACATCATGAAAAAGCCTTTGCTCCGTTCAGGGTCTTTTAGTGAACTGTGTCGATAGAAAAGTCAGAATAAGGAAAGCATGGACATTAACCACTTGATGGCTGACTTTTCTTCAGCTTAATGCAAATTTGCTTCTGATTGGAAAAGATCGAGGCATTAATTGCCACTGTCATGGGCTGACCGGCATGACAATATCCCACTCACCCAAAATAAGCCGGTGAAGCACAGCACTTCATTAAAGGTTTTGGAATGGGAATGCCAGTAACTGGGTCACTCTGATATGGCAGCTATTAAACACATTAGCACCTCAGCATCACATTCGGAGTGTTACTGATGGCACATTTTATTGTGAAGGTTTTATGCTTATTGCGGGCAGCATCTTTCTACAAACTAAAACCTATGAGCAGAATGGCTGGTGGGAAAATAGAAAAGAGGGTGCTATGGAGGGTCTCTTTTCAATTTCCTGAGAGTCCAGACGGTTGATGTTGGTGGCTTTGAGGAAATGGCAATATTTTGCAGCTATCATGAGAGTCTGTCTATGCTCTCTATTGCTGGAGTCAGAGCGAGATCACAAAACCCCAGTCCTTGCGCAGAGTGTGCCACGGAGTGGTGCAACTGAGTGGTGCAGTCTTTTGCAGTCTACAAAGTTATGAAGCTGGAAGCCTGAGGACATGCTGTAAAGAAACTTGGGGTAAGGCGATCTGCCGAACTACTAAAGGATTAAAGGAAGTCTGTGAAAGTGAAATGAGCTCTGACCACTTGAAGAATTGGCTGGTTGGCTAACTCCATGGATGAAAGACGTGACAGGAAGTAAAGTCAATTAGCTAGAGAAGGTGGGTGGTTGTGATGATGCTGCAAGGTCCATGTACCTGATGCCTAGGAAATAAGTGAGAAGAGGCAACATCTAGCAACTTGGAGACTCCTCAATTACCTCCCTCTCTCATCCCTCAATCTGTGCCTCTGGGCATGACAGTCAAGCCTACTGACTGTATTGATACCCTTAAGGAATCACTATCTATGAAGGAGATACAAATACTTGCAGGCACAAAGATATCAAGAAGCCCTATATCCTCTAGCAATGAAAGATTAGAGGACGAGGTTCTCGCTATAAAGACAACAGAACTGTCAAATAGGGAGCCTGGTCCCACGGAAAACATGAGAAATTCATTAATTTTGGCATTTGGTGTGGCTGACCCATTATTGCTCCCTTCTAATTAAGATGGCTACAAAGAGGGGAGGGAAACGGAGAGGTAACGGATATTATATCTACATACAAGTCTATTGACTGTGAGTAAGATTATGCATTCTTTGAGGATGTTTTCATGCTCCCTGAAATATGCGCAAACAAACTTATTTGAAAATACAGTAACGCAAGCGCCACATTTGTCGCTAGGCTCAAACATCAGTAGCGATTTCAACAGTAGTGGAGCTGAATTTTACTCTACTTAAAAATTATGTTGATAATGATCCTGAATTGGAGACTTTACATCATGTTAATGCCCCACTTCTTTGGTGGGAATAGTCAGGTCCTGGATACTTGGATACTTTGTCTTCTTTGTCTTCTTTAGTCAATAAATCTATAAGAGGATCATCTCACTTTGAAAAGGATGACAAACAACCTTAAGCAGTCGATGCAGCCATTGGAGTATATACAGAATACTGTAATGTCAGTCTTGGCTGTGTCGCTAAATCCTTTTGTCAAATTGTATGTGACAAGTACTGAAGCAATTAAAGATCAGGTGACCTTGCTGGCAATGATCCATACAACATTAATAATCCTGGAATCCTTCTCAGGAGCTATTGAAGTGTGACTGGATAAAGAAGCAGAATTATCATCTCAATGTCAGGGGAGGCTGTTTGATCTAGCGAGAGTGGAGGAAGCAGACACAACGATCCTTATAACCTCTATTATTGACGCAATGAAGTGGGCTAGAGTGTCCGACAAAAAGGGTGTGTCACGCAATGAGCAATTGATGATGCAAAAAATCGTACGGGGCAACTCGAATGAATGCCAGTGTGCAATTCTAAAGGTGCCATGTGGAGTAGATCTCCTGGTAGTAGATCCTGGCTTGAAGGTTGCTATCCCCGAAGACACGATAATAGGCCCAGTGGAGAACCCCAAAAGGGCACAGCAAGTGGAGACCAACTCTAAATGCCCGCAGGCCAAGAACCTATAACGGAATTACCCACATCCGGTTGTAGAGGATGACAATATACAATTGGGAAAGGAAATGGAGAGCCAGGAATGTGCCTCTTCTATAAAAACCTTGCAAAGATCTAAAGACTGTATAGTGACCTGAAAACTTTTAGAGATATTTGGGAAAGAAAAAAGGAAAGAAATAGGAAAAAAGTCACTAGAAATCCAGTAGAAGAATTCAAAAACCATCAGCTCTCTCCAAAAACTAAATATAATGAATCAAGAGCATACATGCAGAACTGGGTGGCCACCCGCTCGAAGAAAAGGGAACAGTTGACACCTCATAAAATGGTCATAATGCAGAGCAAAAAATGTACATCAACCCATATTGCTGAGCTGAACAATGGTTTATCCGAAGAAAACATGGATGTGGCTACACTTTGTTGTCTAGATTTATCGACATATTCGGGCGAAATAAGTTATAATGTACAGTAAGTAGACAACCTGATTTGTAAGGGGGAATATGATGTCTTGATTAATTCTGTGAGTCCTTATAATAGTTAAGGTTGTTCTATTGTCTCAAACAACAGTTGCAGAATGTTAAAATTGAGGAAAGTGGAATGTGGTGACTTCCACACATTGGAAGAAAAAAGACAAAGGCTGATTGAAAAGTAATATTGGGTAAAAAGAGTACCTCTTCTAATAAATTAAGACTACAGAATGAAGTAAAAGATAAAGAAATGCTCACTGTTATTCGCCACTATGCAGGAATTCCCATGTGTTCAGCGGCTATTGAAAGATTGAACCCGTCAAGAGATGGACTTATTTTAAACTGAGGAAATGGTATGAGATTGATACACTGTGTCCCGAAGTTAAGAAACATCAAATCCGAGGATATGAAAATAGTTCAGTTTGTCAATGAAAGTCAACTGGATTGGGTGGTCCTCCATTTACATTCAAGTTTATTAAAAAAACATCTTGCTTGAAGCAGTCTCAGACTTACTTCCATTTGGTCTTGAGATATCAGAAAAACCGTTTGCTGTATTTACGGTCCCTGATGGGGGGGGGGAGGTCGATTCTTCATCAAGTAAAGTTGGTGACCATGACAGAAAGGAATCAGAAAACATGTAAACCTATTGATGCCATCATTCCTTTGGGATGAGATTACAATGGAGGACATATACCGCCTGCTAGAATGGAGAGAGACATGCCTCTAATATAAGTCACCTTTGATTGTTCAAAGGGATACGAGAGGGAAGTGTTAGATAAGAAGGTCCAGGATTGGTCATGGCTGGTGGGTGCACTGGCTCATGGCCAGGCTAATTAATATCCAAAGTCCTGGTATTTGGCTCAACTGTTGTGAGGGTGTTGGAATACGAGGGGCTTTCGCCACCTCTTTGCTGAGGAATGGCTGGAGTATGACATTGAATGCATGCAGGTAACTTGGTTATGCTCACCCCCAATTTGTGATGGTATTGAGGACGGTTGTAATCTGGCACAAAGGAATGTAACAGGGCTCTTGACTTTGATCAAATTGGGTAGGGGATTAAAAATACTGGAAACAACGAATCCTAACCCTTTTGTGCAACTGGTTCCCTTGAGCTGGGAAAGGCCTCAGTGTGTGCTGCCAGTTTCCTTGATAATATTCAATTTATACTGGAATCCAGTATGGATTACAGATGGAAACATTATCACCATGGTGTCATCTTTAATTGATAAAGTATATTTGAAGCAAAACAATCCCCATATTGTAATTTGTGGAGATCTGTATTTAAAATGTTTGGATGTGAAAGGGAGTAGACTTTCTATACATGATCTGAGGGAAAGAAGATGTATGAATGAGTTGAATGAACATGAAATCTATTTGCTAAATGGTTGCACAAAAGGGATATCCCTGCTAGGACCACATGGGCTAAGGGCAACCAGAAATCCTGCTTGGATTATTATTTCCTGTCCTGTAATATAAATAAATGGGTGATGTCCTTGGCAGTGAAATCTATGGAAAACATTGAGCATAATCTTTTGGAGCTAAAGTGGAATGAAGGGGATGAATCACAGGTTTGGCTGAAACTGGAAAAGTACAGGTAAACCAGGGAGGTAACAGACTAAGAATCCACCATGGCGATGTCCCTAGTATTGTGAATGAATACAGATACTCCATGATAAGGGAAGATGCATCCTTGAATTATGCCTGGGTGTTAATTAAATTTCAAATGAAGCATATGACTGGCCCCCAACAGGGAGGGAAACATTGCTCTATGATAGGAATTGGTAGATGGTAGGAAAATCTGTGCAGATCTAAGAAAGTCTAGCCACCTCAAAGTAGAGGATCAAAATGCCCAAATAAAAAAAAAAGAAACAAAAATACAGGAATTGGTAACTGGCAACTAAAGCACAACAACTTCAATGGGATGCAGGGTACATAATGAAGTTAATAACAAAAAACCATATGCAAGACCTATGGGCCTTACTTAATAACAATGAAGTATACCAATCAGCGAGTATGGTATCGGCAGTGACTGAAGAAAACTGGATTAGACATTTTACACAACTCTTCGCACATGTAGATGTTGGGGATATGTCAATGGGAGACAAATAATGTGAGAAGTGGTGTATTGAGTTTGATATAGAGTATATTGTATATCTGATTAAGAAACGAAATTCCTTGCGTGCTGCCAAACCGGATGGTATAAATAACAACATATTGAAGCAGAATTAAGAACGATGGGGAGAGCTATGCTTTTTGCTGTTTGATCAAGTCCTGAGGGCAAGGGAGGTCCTGGTGTCTTGGAAAACTGCATTGATCATACCAGTGTTTAAAAAGGATGATATGATCTGAAAAATGATAGACCAATCGCCCTTCTTGACACCTTGGGAAAGATATTTGTTTCCATCTTACTGCGGCACCTGAAGAAATTGGCAACAGACAAGGAGCAAATTGATAAAAGGCAAACTGGTTTTGTGAGAGGAGTAGGGACAAGCTTTAACCTCTTCCTGCTGAATACGCTAAAGGTCAGAGTTATTAGGACCAGATCAAGAGTGTATTTAGCATTCATTAACATGGAGCAAGCCTTTGATAATATCACCAGGGAGAGGTTTTGGGGAAAGCTATCTGCTTGGGGCTGCCCTTTGGACCTATTGGAGGCAATCAAGGCATTGCACTCTTCTTCTTCTATGAGTACAAAGGTTACATTGTCCTCAAATGAGATACTCTCGGATAAGACTGAAAGAGATAGGGGACTGAAGCAGGGATGACCTCTGGCACCTCAATATTTAATCTTTATTTAGGGTTGAAGCCTTTCCCCCAAAAATATATGGTCATCCAGTCCCATGTATCCTTCATGCAGATGACTTAGTCATCCTACATCAGACACCGATAGGCCTGCAAAGGAGGTTGAATAAGCTAGTAAAGTATTTTGATCAGAATGGCATGTAAAGAAGACGAAAATAATGGTATTGACACCAGCGAGGGGGAAGGGGGAGGTTGGATTTAAATGGATGGTGGGAGCAGAAATGTTGGAATATGTTGACTCTGACATATCGAGGAATCTCTGTTAATTGTAGTGTGAAGGATAGAAGGTTCTAGTGTTATTTGAGAAGTGCATTGACAATGATTTGACACCGCCATTCGAAAAACTAAAACATGGACGAAATGTAGGTACAGATGGATATTTACAGGCCGATTCATGGAATAATTAGCGCGGCGCAAGTGGGCAAAAACGTGCGATTCGCAGTGGAATAGCGAGAATCGCAGTGCAAGTGCGAAAATCGCACGAAAAGCAGCGCACATCGATTCATGGAAGGCCGTGCGCGAGAAAACCATTGGATGTGCGAAAAAAAAGTGCGCGGCGCACGTTGGCGCACAGGCCATCTAACAGCGTGCGCCAGGTCACAGCGAAAATCGCACAGGCCACAGCGAAAATCGCACATAGCGCGGGGCACGCAACAAAAGTAGGCGGAACACGGGGCGTAACACTCGGAATGGGGAACAACTTGCCAAAACGTGGGCGTCACGGGGGAAGTACAGGGTACTGATGCGCGGAACGCCCACACGCTCGCCTACAACACGTATTCATGGAATAGAATAGGGCAAAAAAGCGCACGCTCAAACCAGCGCACAGGCACAAACACGACCGCCACAAGAAAGCAGGCGGTAGCGTCTCTGCGCCTGGAAGAAATGTGCGCCAAAAGGTGCGCCAACAAATAGCACCTATATACAGCCATGAAGAATGTCCTATACTGTGGCCCTCCAGGACAAATGACGTGCAAAGGGGTACCCACAAACACGGACACCCGCTGACAAAAAATTACGTGTGCGTGTATACCGGGGTGCGCGGGAAGTCTCACACGCGATTTCGGCAGGGTACGTGTATTACATGGGTGCGCGGGAAGTTCCACACGCGATTGGCCCAGTGCGAGCAGGGTACGTGTATTTTAGGGGTGCGCGGGAAGTACCACACGCGATTTCAGCAGGGTATGTGTATTCCAGGGGTGCGCGGGAAGTTCCACACGCGATTTCAGCAGGGTACGTGGATTTCAGGGGTGCGCGGGAAGTTCCACACGCGATTGGCCCAGTGCGAGCAGGGTACGTGTATTTCAGGGGTGCGTGGGAAGTTCCACACGCGATTTCAGCAGGGTACGTGTATTTCAGGGGTGCGCGGGAAGTTCCACACGCGATTGGCCCAGTGCGAGCAGGGTACGTGCATTTCAGGGGTGCGCGGGAAGTTCCACACGCGATTTCAGCAGGGTACGTGTATTCCAGGTGTGCGCGGGAAGTTCCACACGCGATTGGCCCAGTGCGAGCAGGGTACGTGTATTTCAGGGGTGCGCGGGAAGTTCCACACGTGATTTCAGCAGGGTACGTGTATTCCAGGGGTGCGCGGGAAGTTCCACACGCGATTGGCCCAGTGCGAGCAGGGTACGTGTATTTCAGGGGTGCGCGGGAAGTTTCACACGCGATTTCAGCAGGGTACGTGTATTCCAGGGGTGCGCGGGAAGTTCCACACGCGATTGGCCCAGTGCGAGCAGGGTACGTGTATTTCAGGGGTGCGCGGGAAGTTCCACACGCAATTTCAGCAGGGTACGTGTATTTCAGGGGTGCGCGGGAAGTTCCACACGCGATTGGCCCAGTGCGAGCAGGGTACGTGTATTCCATGGGTGCGCGGGAAGTTCCACACGCGATATCAGCAGGGTACGTGTATTTCAGGGGTGCGCGGGAAGTTCCACACGCGATTGGCCCAGTGCGAGCAGGGTACGTGTATTCCATGGGTGCGCGGGAAGTTCCACATGCAATTCCAGCAGGGTATGTGAATTCCAGGGGTTCTGGGGAGTACTATACGTGAACTGGCCGTGTGGGTCCTCCCATGTGTACGCTCGATAACCTCCACGGCCCCTGCAGGCAGCCCACACCACGGGGGACTACCCTGCACCCCTGCTCATGTCCCGCAGGCAGCCCATCCACCATGGGCATGCCCCGCAGCCAACCCACATGTCACCTTGCACTACTGATCAACAATGCATGTCTCCCACCACCCCCACCCCCCAGCAGTGCAGGGGCAGCCTCCACCAGGCCCCCACTCATGTCTCCCACCACCACCACCCCCCAGCCACCATGGGCAGCCTCCACCAGGCCCCCACTCATGTCTCCCACCACCCCCACCCCCCAGCAGTGCAGGGGCAGCCTCCACCAGGCCCCCACTCATGTCTACCACCACCCCCACTCCCCAGCATCCAGGGGCACCCTCCACCAGGCCCCCACTCATGTCTCCCACCACCCCCACCCCCCAGCCACCAGGGGCACCCTCCACCAGGCCCCCACTCATGTCTCCCACCACCCCCACCCCCAGCCACCATGGGCAGCCTCCACCAGGCCCCCACTCATGTCTCCCACCACCCCCACCCCCCAGCAGTGCAGGGGCAGCCTCGACCAGGCCCCCACTCATGTCTCCCACCACCCCCACCCCCCAGCCACCATGGGCAGCCTCCACCAGGCCCCCACTCATGTCTCCCACCACCCCCACCCCCCAGCAGTGCAGGGGCAGCCTCCACCAGGCCCCCACTCATGTCTCCCACCACCCCCACCCCCCAGCATCCAGGGGCACCCTCCACCAGGCCCCCACTCATGTCTCCCACCACCCCCACCCCCCAGCATCCAGGGGCAGCCTCCACCAGGCCCCCACTCATGTCTCCCACCACCCCCACCCCCCAGCAGTGCAGGGGCATCCCCCACCAGGCCCCCACTCATGTCTCCCACCACCCCACCCCCCAGCAGTGCAGGGGCAGCCTCCACCAGGCCCCCACTCATGTCTCCCACCACCCCCACCCCCCAGCAGTGCAGGGGCATCCCCCACCAGGCCCCCACTCATGTCTCCCACCACCCCCACCCCCCAGCAGTGCAGGGGCAGCCTCCACCAGGCCCCCACTCATGTCTACCACCACCCCCACCCCCCAGCATCCAGGGCCACCCTCCACCAGGCCCCCACTCATGTCTCCCACCACCCCCACCCCCCACCATCCAGGGGCAGCCTCCACCAGGCCCCCACTCATGTCTCCCACCACCCCCACCCCCCACCATCCAGGGGCAGCCTCCACCAGGCCCCCACTCATGTGTCCCACCACCCCCACCCCCCAGCAGTGCAGGGGCATCCCCCACCAGGCCCCCACTCATGTCTCCCACCACCCTCACCCCCCAGCAGTGCAGGGGCAGCACCACCAGGCCCCCACTCATGTCTCCCACCACCCCCACCCCCCAGCAGTGCAGGGGCACCCTCCACCAGGCCCCCACTCATGTCTCCCACCACCCCCACCCCCCAGCCACCATGGGCAGCCTCCACCAGGCCCCCACTCATGTCTCCCACCACCCCCACCCCCCAGCAGTGCAGGGGCACCCTCCACCAGGCCCCCACTCATGTCTCCCACCACCCCCACCCCCCAGCAGTGCAGGGGCACCCTCCACCAGGCCCCCACTCATGTCTCCCACCACCCCCACCCCCCCAGCCACCATGGGCAGCCTCCACCAGGCCCCCACTCATGTCTCCCACCACCCCCACCCCCCAGCAGTGCAGGGGCAGCCTCCACCAGGCCCCCACTCATGTCTCCCACCACCCCCACCCCCCAGCATCCAGGGGCACCCTCCACCAGGCCCCCACTCATGTCTCCCACCACCCCCACCCCCCAGCAGTGCAGGGGCAGCCTCCACCAGGCCCCCACTCATGTCTCCCACCACCCCCACCCCCAGCAGTGCAGGGACATCCCCCACCAGGCCCCCACTCATGTCTCCCACCACCCCCACCCCCCAGCAGTGCAGGGGCAGCCTCCACCAGGCCCCCTCTCATGTCTCCCACCACCCCCACCCCCCAGCAGTGCAGGGGCATCCCCCACCAGGCCCCCACTCACGTCTCCCACCACCCCCACCCCCCAGCAGTGCAGGGGCAGCCTCCACCAGGCCCCCACTCATGTCTACCACCACCCCCACCCCCAGCATCCAGGGCCACCCTCCACCAGGCCCCCACTCATGTCTCCCACCACCCCCACCCCCCACCATCCAGGGGCAGCCTCCACCAGGCCCCCACTCATGTCTCCCACCACCCCCACCCCCCACCATCCAGGGGCAGCCTCCACCAGGCCCCCACTCATGTGTCCCACCACCCCCACCCCCCAGCAGTGCAGGGGCATCCCCCACCAGGCCCCCACTCATGTCTCCCACCACCCCCACCCCCCAGCAGTGCAGGGGCAGCACCACCAGGCCCCCACTCATGTCTCCCACCACCCCCACCCCCCAGCAGTGCAGGGGCACCTTCCACCAGGCCCCCACTCATGTCTCCCACCACCCCCACCCCCCAGCCACCCTGGGCAGCCTCCACCAGGCCCCACTCATGTCTCCCACCACCCCCACCCCCCAGCAGTGCAGGGGCACCCTCCACCAGGCCCCCACTCATGTCTCCCACCACCCCCACCCCCCAGCAGTGTAGGGGCACCCTCCACCAGGCCCCCACCCATGTCCCCCCCCCTGCGGATTGCCTCGAGGCACTCGGCCCGCCTCAGGGCCCTCCGCATGGAGTTCTCCGCCCTGACCATTGTGAGCCGCGCCTCTTCCGCCCGCCCTCGCTCCGCACCTATGGCGTGGCCCAACCGCTGCCACACGGAAGACACTCTCTGTCCTGGGTCCTCCTGCCCTCCGGCCGATGCCTGCCCCTCCGATGTCGAAGGCCCCGAGCCTTCATGCCTCCCACCATGTTGCTGCTGCTGCTCTGCCTCTGCCCGTGCACTGCCTCCTGCTGCCTGCACATCCTCCGCCGGCTGGGGTGCAGTTGTTGATGTGGCCACCCCTGCTGGACGTCCGACTCCCGACTGTGGCAGGGATGCCTCCTCCACCAGCCTGGCCGCACTGTCAGAGGCAGCTCCACAGGGCACCCAGGTGACTGATGGGTGGGAAGATGGCACAGAGGACGACTGGCGCGTAGGGGGTCTAGTTGAGGAGGGGGTCGGAGCAAGCCCCATCAGACGGAGGAATCCGGTCTGGGTGACCTGTCCCAGCAGGCTGACGTGGTCAACGAGCCATTCGAGATGACGTGCAGTCTCTCCATGAAAAGACTGCAGGTCACCTCGCATGGCCCGTTGACGCAACGCCACACCAGCCAGGACAGGCTCAACCCGGACCTGGATAGCCACGTCCGCAGGCAGAGGAAGGCCAGTTGACGTCAGCTCATCCCCTGCTTGAAAACGGGTCTGGACGTAGGCATCCCTGCTGGTGCAAGATGATGCAGGGACAGAATCGGGGACAGGATTGCACACAGGCACCTCCGCGGCGGCCTGTGCTGCCTCCTGTCCCTGGTCCTGGACTGCACCACTAGCACCAGTGGGATCCCCAACTCCAGACCCCGTCTCTGGTGCTTGCACGGCCTCCTCCTCCACCAAACCCCCCACCAACCTGGATGACTCCGTGCCATCTTCCCCTGTTGGGCCCTGTGGGGTCCCAGCTGCCCCTTCTGCTGCCGAGGAGTCCAACTCCAACCTCCGCCTCTTGGACCTCCCCCCGGCAGCTGCGGCCTGGGACGCGGCACCGGACTCCTCACTCCCCGACGAGATGACAACACGGGAGGGGAGCCGGGCCTTGCGTCTCCGCTGGCGGTTGGATCCCCGCCGCTGTGCTCCACAGCACCTTCTCCGCCCTCTTCATCAGTTGACGCTGCAGACAGGGAGAAACAAAACACAGGCATCAGGGCACTGTACAATGGACACATACACACATGACAGTTGCACATGAGTGGCATTGGCAAACCTCAGACATGTCATCACAATCCCCAACACACATGTCATTGCAACTCGCACACATGAGCCATACCACAGCCATATCGCAACTGCCACCACCATCCATACACATACAACAGCATGAGCAGCCAAAGGTGACCCAGACATCACATGCAACACAGGAAGTGCACCACACATGTACACACACCACCACACTTGCATGCATGTGTACACCTCTGCCAAGTGTCGCACTGTTCAGACGGGCATCCATGTCACATCTGCCAATCAGGCTTCCACATACCGCTGTCACATGCATCCATGTTGCATCACGGTTGCACCCTTGTCAAATACACACACATGCACATGTACACAGTGCTCATACATGCAGCCGAAAACAACATATATGCGTGACATCACGGACATGTCTACTTACATACACATTCATCCAAACATGTGTGCACACACAACTGCATTTGGCATGCAAGCCTACACACACAAGCACCATCCATGTCTCACACATTACAGCCCTCGCATGTGTCAGCCCCACGGCCCTGGACACCCCCACCCATACTCGACCCCATACAAACAGATGTGCAACCTGCACACTACCGAATATTCACCACACGCACTGCTCACAATCAGGATGCATGTACACTCACCGCTCGACTCCAGACGGGTCTGCTTCTCCAGGACCTGGACGTGGAGCGCTGGGGATATGCGTTCCAGGACCCTCATCTGTTCTTCCGACAAGTGGCCCCGGCGCCCCTTGGCATCCGCTGCCTTCAAGAGGCGCCGGCCCTTGTTCAGGGTCCTGGACCTGAAGTCCTCCCAGCGCTTCCTGACATGTTGGAAGTCGCGGACTGCCACCCCCTCCGCGTTGATGGCAGTCACGATGTCAGTCCAGATCCGAGTCCGTCCTTCCTTGTCGGCGCGGGAACTTCCGAAGAGGGCATCATACTGCCCCAGGACTTGCTCCACCAGGACACCAACTTCGGTGGCACTGAAGCTGGTGCCCCTCTGTCTCTCTGGCCGGGGGTTGTCAGTGGTCACAGATGGTGTTTGCCCCGACATGACAACCCCAGAGGCAGGAGTCGGTGGGCAACTGGGTCCTGGGGCTGGGCTGTGGAGCGATGGAATACCAGTCGGGAGTCTTCGGTTCCAGCAGGGGTGGTCACAGCAACAGCACCCCTGGCTGATGTGCAGGCAGCAAATGGCAGTGCACGTGGGCAGCAGGCAGTCAGGCAGCAGCAGATGGCAGGTGGGAGCGTGCTCGGGGCTCTGGGGGGCAGTAGTTCGGCCTTCTGGGCAGGAGCGTGGTCTTCCGTGTGCATACGCGTGGCCAGCTTGATACGGAGTGATTTGGCACGTGAAAAGTCTGCACGTCTGCGTGAAATTCGAGGAAAGGCCCTTAGCGCGTAAGCGCGTCAGCACGCATACGCAATTCTATTGGACCAAATGCCCTCAGCGCGTAAGCGCGTCTGTGACGTGACCCGCACGGGTGTTTCCCACACAGCACGTGATGACACAGCACACGTGGAAAGACTGCACGTCAGAGTGTCATCGCGTGTTATTGGACAGCACATCAGAGTGTCATCGCGTGTAATTGGACAAAAGTGCGCGTACACGCGATTGGCCTATGTACGTGTATATCAGGGGTGCGCGGGCACTTACACACGCAAGTACGTCAGCGCACCTGTATACCGGGGTGCGCGGGAATTTCCACACGCTATTGGACTGGGTACTGGATTCCAGGGGTGCGCGGGTCACACGCTCACCTACAACACGCGCAACGCATTAATTTGCGCGCTAACAAAATAACAAGCTCAGACCCAGGATGAACATACCGTTCCTAGCAGCAGTGGGCGTGGGCTACCAAAGGAGGAGGAGGAGGATAGTCAGGGCCAGAGTATTCACACCCAGAACCAGCCTTTTCGGGATGCCTGATGACCAGGTGCATGGGAGGTACAGGTTTCCACCACACATTATACTGGACCTGGTGAGTGAGTGGGAGGATGAGCTCACATCACCCACCCTGTGCTCCCAAGCACTCAGCCCCCTGGAGAAGGTCCTCAATGTACTGCACTTCTTGGCCACAGGATCATTTCAGCGGACAAGTGCCATTGTGGGTGGGGTATCACAGGCCACCCAGTCACGCTGCCTACACCAGGTCTTGAACATCATCACTGCATGCCCATCAGTCGGCAGGCACATATACCTGCCCAGAACACCTGCAGAAAGGCATGCTGCCGCCCTGGATTTTTACGGTGTGGCACGATTCCCCAAAGTGCTAGGTGCCATTGACTGCACCCATGTGGCTCTACGTCCCCCCAGGGCATCAGAGCACATCTATAGGAACCGCAAGCACTGGCATTCCATCAACGTGCAGGTAGTATGTAATGCCAAGGGAATCATCACCTCAGTATTTGCCAACTATCCCGGGTCAACCCACGACAGCTTCATTTACCGAATGTCCACCCTAAGCCGGGACCTAGAAGCTGGGCGGCATGGCGATACATGGCTGCTTGGTGAGTATGAATGCCACTGCACATGCATGCATGTCAGATACTGAGCAAGGTCACAACCCCACCAATGATACCAATCACCACCTCCACAGGGGACAGTGCCTACCCTCTCAGCCCCCACATGATGACGCCAATTCGGAACCCCACCACGCCACCCCAGGTAAGATATAACACAGCCCACATTACAACCCGGGGCATAGTGGAGCGCACATTCGGAGTGCTAAAGTCACGCTTTCGCTCCCTTGACCGTTCTGGCGGGCAGCTGTTGTACGCTCCGCCAGTAGTGTGCAGGATCATAGTGGCAGCATGTGTCCTGCACAACGTTGCAACACGCCGGGGCCTGGCCGTGGACATGGTGGTGGCCCCACATCCCCAACCACATGCACAGCCGCTGCGCATGGGAGGGGAAAGGGCACAGGGGGAGGCAGCCCGTACACAGCTAGTGGCTAATTACTTCACATAGAAATCACACCCCTGTGGAGAGCACACTGCCCTGGCACATTCCATCTGACAATCAATGATGACTCAACCTGACACTGATCCTGAATGTCTGGAGAATGAACCGTGAAAACCATATCAGCCTGAGATTGTTCACCTGGAAGTGTCACAATGTGTGCATCCCTACCCACACAGACACCACCAATGCAGTTTTGTGAAGTAACACATTCAAGCAGCTAAAATTAATACCCACTTGCAAAATGCAACAAGAGGACAGTGCCATGTCAGCCAACCCATTCCCAGCACCGCCACACGACACACCGTGCCATGTCATGCTATTTGCAGGTAAACAAAGTAATCCCCACAACATGACACTAGTGTCACAATGTAGAGTGTCCCTAATTGAAACTTGCAACACCTGAAATGCTCACAGTAATGCAGGACCAACAACAAACTTGAGCAGGTACTACCATCAACATGACATCACATATGTTCTATATTAGTAGTCTCACCACCTGGAAATGCCTGCACTCCCACCACCACCAACTGTGCAGTGTTGGCGCCATGTAGAGTTGTAGGTGCACTGCTGCCAACATGGACCCCATCTCCAAACTAGAGGGCCTTGTGTAGACATGAGGAAGGGACCTGCAAATTGGGAGGTAGACACAGATGATGAGTTACACATCAATGCAACATGCAGTGTACAACACAACAGCAATATGCACTAGGAATGTATACACAGTATTGACTAGACTACCCACACATGTAGTGGGAGTCCAATGTCACCATGTACGTCAATGTCACTTGGGCACACCCTTTGCAAGCCCATAGAAACGGGAAGCAGGAGGGGTGTGTGTGACTCTAACCCAAGCATCTGAACCAAATACATGACAAGCCTGCATGTGCCCAGCCACAATGCAGCGTATGCCCACAGGAACCACGGAAGCCAACAAATTGTCCCAAAATAATTGGGACAAAATAATCAAAAATAAAAATAAAAATAAAAATAAAAACGAAAAAAAAATCAAAAATGGCCATTGATGGGCCCGGGGGGGTTGGGGAGGCCACCCAGGAGGTCCGAGGACAGGATGCACACCAGAACCCACCTGCGTGGATCCTGGGAAAAAAAAACACCTCCATGGGCTCATGGCCCACACGGCTACCCTATTGTGGGAGTATCACTGCTGTCGCTATTATCACCCTGTGCAGCTGCATCCGGAGGTGGTTGCACTATGGGAGGCAGCCCACGCAAGGCCCTAGTCTGCTCCTCCATGGCTGCAAGCATGCGGGTGTGGTAGGTCTGGTTCTGGAGGATGAGTGTGCGGAGGTCCCCATGCAACAACTCACGGGATGCCCGGACCTCCGCCCTCGTTGCCTGCATCTCAGCTGAGAGCGTACGGGTGAGACGCTCCAGCTGCTGTTCTGTCCTTTGGTGTGTTGAAGCCTCAAGCTCAACAAGAGTCGTCCTGAGGTGAAGGAGCTCCTGCCTCAGGGCTTCCCTGTGGCCCTGGGACTCTATGGAGATGGCCTCCTGCAGAGTCGCCAGTGCCGCCCGCCTGTCCCTGTTGGACGCCAACATGTCCTCCCTGTGTGAATGGCAGATGGAGTCGGTTGCCTGCTGTAGTGGCTCCATCAGCCTTTCAGGGGGGACAATGGAAGTGGCCACCCTATCCATGGCCTGAGCCATCATCTCGGATGATGCTGCCTGTTGGGTTGCCATACCGTAAATGGATTGCTCCCATGCGGTATTGCCAGGTGGCGTACGGCCACCACGTCGGCGGGCACCACACCTGTCTGGGGGAAGGCGAACTGCGCCTTGCTGTGCCGGCACTGCCTGAGGCTGCAGGACTACATTCCCCCTCTGATCTGCTGGCCCAGGAACAGGATCAGATGTCGCGGAGTGTGACCCTGCATCCGTAACCACCAAAGGCGTAGCTGCCAACACTGACATCCCCATTGAGGGTTCTGACCCTGGTGCAGGTGGGTGGGACAGAACAGAATCCCTCCCTGGAACACTCACCTGCGACGGCACGTAGGTCTCATCCGAATCAACACCTGAGTACAGCTCGGGGGAGGTGCAGCCAGAGACACCCCTTGAGAGCACGACCTGCAGCAGTTGTGGGTTCTCACCCACCACCACACCACGTCCCTCACTGGTGGTTGGTCGGCCCTCGGACCCCTCCTGGGTCTGCACCATCTCCTCATCCCCAGCAGTATCAGGTGCGTCTTCCCCTGCAAAGACATAAAAACAAAGAAATGGAAACAGGCATTAGCACCATGGCACACAATGAGGGCTGAGAAGCAAGAGAACCAGTATTTGATTGACACATGTCCCACATGACTAAAACCCTCCCATGCATGCACCCTCACTGCATATGAAGGGCAGGCAAATGGCACACACTGATGACACCAAGATGGAAGATGAACACATTTTCTGCATGCTGCCTGGCAGTGGCATCACACATTGGCCTGTGATTGCCAGGTGAAACACACATGCCATCACACAGATGGCATGTACCATTGCTATTGAGTGAAGATGGAGAGGAGGGCAGCACCTATTCATTCAGTCCAGTTCCCGCATGTAATAGCTTTTCTAATTCAAACAGGTCAGATTTTTCACCTGGAGCTGCCAGTCCGACATGGTCCAATTGCACAGGGACATGTGTGAACAAATGATATCCAGGTAACAAAGTCACTCCACTTTACCATAGCCATGTCAGACATGTGACTAGAGGACTGCGAAATGCCTAGTAAAAGTGGTGGAATGCAAACAATCTGACTGAATGAACAGTGAAAAATAAGCAACAATGTTGTGGCAAGGTGACACTTCAAGGGCAACTGCCATGCAGTTGGGCTAGATGTCTACTGTTGGCAGAAGGGATACTGCTATGGCCAAATGCAGCTGCGCAGGATGTATTGCATGAAGCACATGGCTGACCCATACGACTCAGGCGCACACACTCTCACCTGGCACACAAACAGAAGCCCTCACACACACCATGCACATGGATGACACACACATGCATGTGCACTCACCGGACAATGCCTCGTAATCAGGCAGATCTCCCACGCCTTGGATCTGTTCCTCCGTGACGTAGGTCCCAGCGACTGACTCATGTGGAGTGAGTTCCATGTCTACTACTGGAGACCCACCTCCAGTCACTAGAGTTGCGGCATGACTTGAGGCCAGCTTACTCTTTGCCCTGCGCTTTAGGTCATTCCAGCGCTTATAGCAATCATTGGCTGTGCGCCTCACGATTCCAAGGGCACTTACGATGTCCGCAACGGTCTGCCAGTGTGCCTGGCGTTGTGCAGGTGTGGTC
Organism: Ambystoma mexicanum; assembly: GCF_040938575.1. Taxonomy (NCBI): domain Eukaryota; kingdom Metazoa; phylum Chordata; class Amphibia; order Caudata; family Ambystomatidae; genus Ambystoma; species Ambystoma mexicanum. Next base: position 473,958,526 of record NC_090933.1, read on the forward strand.
TTGGATCCTGCAACAATGATCATCTCGTTGTCATGTGCGGACACATACTCGACAAGTGCATTCAGTTCGTCATCCGTGAAGCTGGGCTTCCTCGACGGGCCGGACTGTGTAGCCGTGTCTGGGGCATCAGCCTGTGCCGGACGAGCACTCTTCCTCTTCCGCTTGGAAGGTGGTGGTGATCCTGAGTGTCCTGCGCCGCTCTGGACACTAGGGGCAGGAGCCCTGGTGGACTCTGTATCAGGAGTGTGGGATTGCACACTCAGCATGGGAGTTGGTGCAGGCATTGGCTCAAGTGTGATGGTGTCAGGGGGAATGTCAGCAGGATGGACTAGGACCGACACTGTCCTGGCTGGGTGTGTGAGGGCGGGGGTGGATGGAGCCACAGCTGCCCCTGCAGCCTCTCCGCCCTGCCTACTTGGGGCAGCAGATGACCTTGCTGCCCCAGATGCACGTGGCATGGTGACATCAACGTGCACCAGCGCACGTGTCATAGGCCTGCTGACCTGGAAGTCAGCCATGGAGTCAGCCAGGTCTGGTGCCACAATGGGCTGGTCCAACAAGGGCTGAGCATGGATGGTGTCAGCCACATCAGCCTCAACGGGAGGGGGGGGGGATTATGGGTGCCCTTGACTGGTCCTCCACACATGGGGGGACAGGCTCACCCTGCAAGTAACGACCACGTCCCCTACCGGATCCACCACGGCCACCACTTGTGGCTCTTCCACCTTTGCCACCCTTACGGAATCCTCGCCTCCCAGCCATGGCACTGATGTAAATGTGCGTATGGGAGTGGCTGTAAACTATTGTCCTGGGCAATTGGGGGTCAAAGGGGTTGGGTACCAGATGGTAATTGTACCCTAGTGCTCTTGCAAGGCTGAATGTAACCCCTGGGGAAAGATGACGGGTCACGCTACGCACAGGAGCCCCAAAAAAGGGAGATGATGTGCACGCAACCCCTCCTAGACCACGTGTGCAGAAAGAAAAACCTGCACTACGCTGTGGCACCCAGTAACACAAGAATGAACGTATGCGTGTCACACGCAGCCTAGAATGACATCTGAAGGGGTAGGCTACACACGGGGCAAGCACAGATGTTAGATACGTGCATGACTCACCGTCTGCCAGGTAAAAGAGCGTGAAAAAGGAGCGCGTTTGGTTGGCAACACCCCCGCCAAAAGAAGATTTGTACGCTGTCTGAGGAAACAGGACAACAGTAGAAGGGAACACTGTTTGAGGGAACAGGCCCAGGTAAACCAGTAAAAGAGAAAAAGCTGTCAGAGGTAACAGGGAATACGAACTTGAAACGCCGTGAAGTAAATCGCGTGTGAAACGACAAGAAGTATAGAATTCACCCGCTCGCTCTCCACGAAAAGCACGTACAAGGAAATGGTGTTCTACACGTACCTTTTATACAGGCCCACACGTCCAGCGTCACTTACGCGGCGTGTACGCGCTAGGGCCATTTCCACCAATTACACGCTTTGTCACTTCTGCGTGTAGGCGCTAGGCCCATTCCCACCAATTACACGCGATGACACTCAGACGTGCTGTCCAATTACACGCGATGACACGCTGACGTGCAGTCTTTCCACGTGTGCTGTGTCATCACGTGCTGTGTGGGAAACACACGTGCGGGTCACGTCACAGACGCGCTTACGCGCTGAGGGCCTTTGGTCCAATAGAATCGCGTATGCGTGCTGACGCGCTTATGCGCTAAGGGCCTTTCCTCGATTTTCACGCAGACGTGCAGACTTTTCACGTGCCAAATCACTCCGTATCAAGCTGGCCACGCGTATGCACACGGAAGACCACGCTCCTGCCCAGAAGGCCGAACTACTGCCCCCCAGAGCCCCGAGCACGCTCCCACCTGCCATCTGCTGCTGCCTGACTGCCTGCTGCCCACGTGCACTGCCATTTGCTGCCTGCACATCAGCCAGGGGTGCTGTTGCTGTGACCACCCCTGCTGGAACCGAAGACTCCCGACTGATATTCCATCGCTCCACAGCCCAGCCCCAGGACCCAGTTGCCCACCGACTCCTGCCTCTGGGGTTGTCATGTCGGGGCAAACACCATCTGTGACCACTGACAACCCCCGGCCAGAGAGGCAGAGGGGCACCAGCTTCAGTGCCACCGAAGTTGGTGTCCTGGTGGAGCAAGTCCTGGGGCAGTATGATGCCCTCTTCGGAAGTTCCTGCGCCGACAAGGAAGGACGGACTCGGATCTGGACTGACATCGTGACTGCCATCAAAGCGGAGGGGGTGGCAGTCCGCGACTTGCAACATGTCAGGAAGCGCTGGGAGGACTTCAGGTCCAGGACCCTGAACACGGCCCGGCGCCTCTTGAAGGCAGCGGATGCCAAGGGGCGCCGGGGCCACTTGTCGGAAGAACAGATGAGGGTCCTGGAACGCATATCCCCAGCGCTCCACGTCCAGGTCCTGGAGAAGCAGACCCGTCTGGAGTCGAGCGGTGAGTGTTCATGCATCCTGATTGTGAGCAGTGCGTGTGGTGAATATTCGGTAGTGTGCAGGTTGCACATTTGTTTGTATGGGGTCGAGTATGGGTGGGGGTGTCCAGGGCCGTGGGGCTGACACATGCGAGGGCTGTAATGTGTGAGACATGGATGGTGCTTGTGTGTGTAGGCTTGCATGCCAAATGCAGTTGTGTGTGCACACATGTTTGGATGAATGTGTATGTAAGTAGACATATCCGTGATGTCACGCATGTATGTTGTTTTCGGCTGCATGTATGAGCACTGTGTACATGTGCATGTGTGTGTATTTGACAAGGGTGCAACAGTGATGCAACATGGATGCATGTGACAGCGGAATGTGGAAGCCTAATTGGCAGATGTGACATGGATGCCCGTCTGAACAGTGCGACACTTGGCAGAGGTGTACACATGCATGCAAGTGTGGTGGTGTGTGTACATGTGTGGTGCACTTCCTGTGTTGCATGTGTTGTCTGGGTCACCTTTGGCTGCTCATGCTGTTGTATGTGTATGGATGGTGGTGGCAGTTGCGATATGGCTGTTTTATGGCTCATGTGTGCGAGTTGCAATGACATGTGTGTTGGGGATTGTGATGACATGTCTGAGGTTTGCCAATGCCACTCATGTGCAACTGTCATGTGTGTATGTGTCCATTGTACAGTGCCCTGATGCCTGTGTTTTGTTTCTCCCTGTCTGCAGCGTCAACTGAAGAAGAGGGCGGAGAAGGTGCTGTGGAGCACAGGGGCGGGGATCCCACCGCCAGCCGGAGACGCAAGGCCCGGCTCCCCTCCCGTGTTGTCATCTCGTCGGGGAGTGAGGAGTCCGGTGCCGCGTCCCAGGCCGCAGCTGCCGGGGGGAGGTCCAAGAGGCGGAGGTTGGAGTTGGACTCCTCGGCAGCAGAAGGGGCAGCTCGGACCCCACAGGGCCCAACAGGGGAAGATGGCACGGAGTCATCCAGGTTGGTGGGGGGTTTGGTGGAGGAGGAGGCCGTGCAAGCACCAGAGACGGGGTCTGGAGTTGGGTATCCCACTGGTGCTAGTGGTGCAGTCCAGGACCAGGGACAGGAGGCAGCACAGGCCGCCGCGGAGGTGCCTGTGTGCAATCCTGTCCCCGATCCTGTCCCTGCATCATCTTGCACCAGCAGGGATGCCTACGTCCAGAACCGTTTTCAGGCAGGGGATGAGCTGACGTCAACTGGCCTTCCTCTGCCTGCGGACGTGGCTATCCAGGTCCGGGTTGAGCCTGTCCTGGCTGGTGTGGCGTTGCGTCAACGGGCCATGCGAGGTGACCTGCAGTCTTTTCATGGAGAGACTGCACGTCATCTCGAATGGCTCGTTGACCACGTCAGCCTGCTGGGACAGGTCACACAGACCGGATTCCTCCGTCTGATGGGGCTTGCTCCGACCCCCTCCTCAACTGGACCCCCTATGCGCCAGTCGTCCTCTGTGCCATCTTCCCACCCATTAGTCACCTGGGTGCCCTGTGGAGCTGCCTCTGACAGTGCGGCCAGGCTGGTGGAGGAGGCATCCCTGCCACAGTCGGGAGTCGGACGTCCAGCAGGGGCGGCCACATCAACAACTGCACCCCAGCCGGCGGAGGATGTGCAGGCAGCAGGAGGCAGTGCATGGGCAGAGGCAGAGCAGCAGCAGCAACATGGTGGGAGCCATGAAGGCTCGGGACCTTCGACCTCGGAGGGGCAGGCATCGGCCGGAGGGCAGGAGGACCCAGGACAGAGAGTGTCTTCCGTGTGGCAGCGGTTGGGCCACGCCATAGGTGCGGAGCGGCGGCGGGCGGAAGAGGCGCGGCTCACAATGGTCAGGGCGGAGAACTCCATGCGGAGGGCCCTGAGGCGGGCCGAGTGCCTCGAGGCAATCCGCAGGGGGTTGGAGGAGGACACGGCGTCGTCCCTGCGGACCCTCGGGGCCATGGAACTGGACCGCCTCTGGGACATCGAACAGGAGTTCGATGATGCCCTGGCCCGGAACACCATGGAGTGAGCCGCTGGACTTGCCCGCCGCCTTTGTATATAGTTCTTTAGTTTTAGGTTTCCTTTGTTTTTTCTTATGATTTGGAGTCGACGGACACTGCTCCACTTTTTGTATATAGTTGCTTTTTAGTTAGGTTTTTTTTTAGATTTCCTTTGTTCAGTTGGGCTCATGGACCCTTTCGAGTTTTTTACATAGTTCTTGATTTGATACATAATTTTTCTACATTTGACTTTGGACGACTTTTTTTTGGATTATGATTTGCAGTTCTTTATTTTTATACGGACATGCAGCTTGATTTTTTTTACTTTCCATTGTAGTTTGTTTAATTTCTTTAGCATTCTTTCTTTTTTTCAATACAATTTTGTTTTCATACTTCACTGTGTGGCATCATCTCATTGGTTTCATGCATGTCATGTTGGGTGTTTTCAGATTCAATTGCAAACATTGTGTGTGACGGACATTGGTTCATTAGCTTCATGAACATTGGGGGTGTGACATGTAATTTCCATTTCCATGTGGGTGAATGGGTTACTCGGTAGGGCTTTTTGGCTGTGGAGGCTGACCATAACGCACATGATTGGGGATTGTGAGGACCTGGTCGAGGGTGCCCCTGGTGGCTGGGGGGTGGTGGGAGACATGAGTGGGGGCCTGGTGGAGGCTGCCCCTGCACTGCTGGGGGGTGGGGGTGGTGGGAGACATGAGTGGGGGCCTGGTGGAGGCTGCCCCTGCACTGCTGGGGGGTGTGGGTGGTGGGAGACATGAGTGGGGGCCTGGTGGAGGGTGCCCCTGGTGACTGGGGGGTGGGGGTGGTGGGAGACATGAGTGGGGGCCTGGTGGGGGCTGCCCCTGCACTGCTGGGGGGTGGGGGTGGTGGGAGACATGAGTGGGGGCCTGGTGGGGGCTGCCCCTGCACTGCTGGGGGGTGGGGGTGGTGGGAGACATGAGTGGGGGCCTGGTGGAGGCTGCCCCTGCACTGCTGGGGGTGGGGGTGGTGGGAGACATGAGTGGGGGCCTGGTGGAGGGTGCCCCTGGTGGCTGGGGGGTGGGGGTGGTGGGAGACATGAGTGGGGGCCTGGTGGAGGGTGCCCCTGCACTGCTGGGGGGTGGGGGTGGTGGGAGACATGAGTGGGGGCCTGGTGGAGGGTGCCCCTGGTGGCTGGGTGGTGGGGGTGGTGGGAGACATGAGTGGGGGCCTGGTGGGGGCTGCCCCTGCACTGCTGGGGGGTGGGGGTGGTGGGAGACATGAGTGGGGGCCTGGTGGAGGCTGCCCATGGTGGCTGGGGGGTGGGGGGTGTTGGGAGACATGAGTGGGGGCCTGGTGGAGGCTGCCCATGGTGGCTGGGGGGTGGGGGTGGTGGGAGACATGAGTGGGGGCCTGGTGGAGGGTGCCCCTGGATGCTGGGGGGTGGGGGTGGTGGTAGACATGAGTGGAGGCCTGGTGGAGGGTGCCCCTGCACTGCTGGGGGGTGGGGGTGGTGGGAGACATGAGTGGGGGCATGGTGGGGGTGCCCCTGGATGGTGGAGGGTGGGGGTGGTGGGAGACATGAGTGGGGGCCTGGTGGAGGGTGCCCCTGCACTGCTGGGGGGTGGGGGTGGTGGGAGACATGAGTGGGGGCCTGGTGGAGGCTGCCCATGGTGGCTGGGGGGTGGGGGTGGTGGGAGACATGAGTGGGGGCCTGGTGGAGGCTGCCCATGGTGGCTGGGGGGTGGGGGTGGTGGGAGACATGAGTGGGGGCCTGGTGGAGGCTGCCCCTGCACGGCTGGGGGGTGGGGGTGGTGGGAGACATGAGTGGGGGCCTGGTGGAGGGTGCCCCTGGATGCTGGGGGGTGGGGGTGGTGGTAGACATGAGTGGGGGCCTGGTGGAGACTGCCCCTGCACTGCTGGGGGGTGGGGTTGGTGGGAGATATGAGTGGGGGCCTGGTGGAGGCTGCCTATGGTGGCTGGGGGGTGGTGGGAGACATGAGTGGGGGCCTGGTGGAGGCTGCCCCTGCACTGCTGGGGGGTGGGGGTGGTGGGAGACATGAGTGGGGGCCTGGTGGAGGCTGCCCCTGGATGGTGGGGGGTGGGGGTGGTGGGAGACATGAGTGGGGGCCTGGTGGAGGCTGCCCCTGGTGGCTGGGGGGTGGGGGTGGTGGGAGACATGAGTGGGGGCCTGGTGGAGGCTGCCCCTGCACTGCTGGGGGGTGGGGGTGGTGGGAGACATGAGTGGGGGCCTGGTGGAGGGTGCCCCTGGATGCTGGGGGTGGGGGTGGTGGGAGACATGAGTGGGGGCCTGGTGGGAGATGCCCCTGCACTGCTGGGGGGTGGGGGTGGTGGGAGACATGAGTGGGGGCCTGGTGAAGGGTGCCCCTGGATGCTGGGGGGTGGGGGTGGTGGGAGACATGAGTGGGGGCCTGGTGGAGGGTGCCCCTGCACTGCTGGGGGGTGGGGGTGGTGGGAGACATGAGTGGGGGCCTGGTGGAGAGTGCCCCTGGATGCTGGGGGGTGGGGGTGGTGGGAGACATGAGTGGGGGCCTGGTGGAGGGTGCCCCTGCACTGCTGGGGGGTGGGGGTGGTGGGAGACATGAGTGGGGGCCTGGTGGAGGGTGCCCCTGGATGCTGGGGGGTGGGGGTGGTGGTAGACATGAGTGGGGGCCTGGTGGAGGGTGCCCCTGGATGGTGGGGGGTGGGGGTGGTGGGAGACATGAGTGGGGGCCTGGTGGAGGCTGCCCCTGGTGGCTGGGGGTGGGGGTAGTGGGAGACATGAGTGGGGGCCTGGTGGAGGCTGCCCCTGCACTGCTGGGGGGTGGGGGTGGTGGGAGACATGAGTGGGGGCCTGGTGGAGGGTGCCCCTGGATGCTGGGGGCTGGGGGTGGTGGGAGACATGAGTGGGGGCCTGGTGGGGGATGCCCCTGCACTGCTGGGGGGTGGGGGTGGTGGGAGACATGAGTGGGGGCCTGGTGGAGGGTGCCCCTGGATGCTGGGGGGTGGGGGTGGTGGTAGACATGAGTGGGGGCCTGGTGGAGGGTGCCCCTGGATGGTGGGGGGTGGGGGTGGTGGTAGACATGAGTGGGGGCCTGGTGGAGGGTGCCCCTGGATGGTGGGGGGTGGGGTGGTGGGAGACATGAGTGGGGGCCTGGTGGAGGGTGTCCCTGCACTGCTGGGGGGTGGGGGTGGTGGTAGACATGAGTGGGGGCCTGGTGGAGGGTGCCCCTGGATGGTGGGGGGTGGGGTGGTGGGAGACATGAGTGGGGGCCTGGTGGAGGGTGCCCCTGGATGCTGGGGGGTGGGGGTGGTGGGAGACATGAGTGGGGGCCTGGTGGAGGGTGCCCCTGCACTGCTGGGGGGTGGGTGTGGTGGGAGACATGAGTGAGGGCCTGGTGGAGGGTGCCCCTGGATGCTGGGGGGTGGGGGTGGTGGGAGACATGAGTGGGGGCCTGGTGGAGGGTGCCCCTGCACTGCTGGGGGGTGGGTGTGGTGGGAGACATGAGTGAGGGCCTGGTGGAGGGTGCCCCTGGATGCTGGGGGGTGGGGGTGGTGGGAGACATGAGTGGGGGCCTGGTGGAGGGTGCCCCTGGATGCTGGGGGGTGGGGGTGGTGGGAGACATGAGTGGGGGGCTGGTGGAGGGTGCCCCTGCACTGCTGGGGGGTGGGGGTGGTGGGAGACATGAGTGGGGGCCTGGTGGAGGGTGCCCCTGGATGCTGGGGGTGGGGGTGGTGGTAGACATGAGTGGGGGCCTGGTGGAGGGTGCCCCTGGATGGTGGGGGGTGGGGGTGGTGGGAGACATGAGTGGGGGCCTGGTGGAGGGTGCCCCTGGATGGTGGGGGGTGGGGGTGGTGGGAGACATGAGTGGGGGCCTGGTGGAGGCTGCCCCTGGTGGCTGGGGGGTGGGGGTGGTGGGAGACATGAGTGGGGGCCTGGTTGAGGCTGCCCATGGTGGCTGGGGGGTGGGGGTGGTGGGAGACATGAGTGGGGGCCTGGTGGAGGCTGCCCCTGCACTGCTGGGGGGTGGGGGTGGTGGGAGACATGAGTGGGGGCCTGGTGGAGGCTGCCCCTGGATGGTGGGGGTTGGGGGTGGTGGGAGACATGAGTGGGGGCCTGGTGGTGCTGCCCCTGCACTGCTGGGGGGTGGGGGTGGTGGGAGACATGAGTGGGGGCCTGGTGGGGGATGCCCCTGCACTGCTGGTGGGTGGGGGTGGTGGGAGACATGCATTGTTGATCAGTAGTGCAAGGTGACATGTGGGTTGGCTGCGGGGCATGCCCATGGTGGATGGGCTGCCTGCGGGACATGAGCAGGGGTGCAGGGTAGTCCCCCGTGGTGTGGGCTGCCTGCAGGGGCTGTGGAGGTTGTCGAGCGTACACCTGGGAGGACCCACACGGCCAATTCACGTGTAGTACTCCCCAGAACCCCTGGAATTCACATACCCTGCTGGAATCGCATGTGGAACTTCCCGCGCACCCATGATATACACATACCCTGCTCGCACTGGGCCAATCGCGTGTGGAACTTCCCGCGCACCCCTGAAATACACGTACCCTGCTGAAATCGCGTGTGGAACTTCCCGCGCACCCCTGAGATACACGTACCCTGCTGAAATCGCGTGTGGAACTTCCCGCGCACCCCTGAAATACACGTACCCTGCTCGCACTGGGCCAATCGCGTGTGGAACTTCCCGCGCACCCCTGGAATACACGTACCCTGCTGAAATCGCGTGAGGAACTTCCCGCGCACACCCGAAATACACGTACCCCGCTCAATCGCGTGTGGAACTTCCCGCGCACCCCTGGAATACATGTACCCTGCTGATGTTGCGTGTGATACTTCCCCCACACCCTGAAATACACGTACCCTGATGAGATCGCTTGTGGAACTTCCCGCGCACCCCTGTAATACACGTACCCTGCTGAAATCGCGTGAGGAACTTCACGCGCACCACCGAAATACACGTACCCCGCTCAATCGCGTGTGGAACTTCCCGCGCACCCCTGGAATACACGTACCCTGCTGAAATCGCGTGTGGAACTTCCCGCGCACCCCTGAAATACACGTACCCTGCTCGCACTGGGCCAATCGCGTGTGGAACTTCCCGCGCACCCCTGGAATACACGTACCCTGCTGAAATCGCGTGTGCAACTTCCCGCGCACCCCTGGAATACACGTACCCTGCTCGCACTGGGCCAATCGCGTGTGGAACTTCCCGCGCACCCCTGGAATACACGTACCCTGCTGAAATTGCGTGTGGAACTTCCCGCGCACCCCTGAAATACACGTACCCTGCTCGCACTGGGCCAATCGCGTGTGGAACTTCCCGCGCACCCCTGAAATACACGTTCCCCGCTTGGCGTTTGCTGTTTGCCAGCCCGGTGAACTGGTCCAGGGTTAGCGCAGCCCTTTGCGATGATTTAGCGATTTTGATGGCTTTTCCTTGCGCAAGGGCGTTCTTGGGGGCGTTACTGGCGCTGCTGCAGGGTCGCTGCGATTCTCTGCGCCACGGCTGGTTTGGGAGCCTGAAATCCATGAATACGCTGTGCGCGGAAATCGGTTTTAGCGCACGTTCCTGGCGCACACAATGGCACGCGGACACTCTGCGCCAACCGCTTGTGACACTTTTCGGCGAAATTCTATGAATTACCCTGTTAGACTCTTGGAAACAGAACTATAATTTGTGGCTAAATGAACTGGGCCATTCCGATGAAATATTAATGTTAACACCTGAGAAATTCAAATAACAAATAATGGTGCAAGATTGGCTCGATACCCAGGAAAAAAGGATGAAGTATAGGCTTGCACTAAATTTAGGGTTGGAACGCAGAAGAATAAATCATCTTCCAGTTTATTTCATCACGTTTCCATGCCCTAGAAACCGTAATCTTTTTTTTCGTCTTAGTTTAAACATCCTGCAGTTCTTGAAAGAAAGAAACAGCTGGGTGACATAGGTCCGGAATGTAAATTTTGTCACGAAATTTTGTAATTGGATCACTGTAACATCTGCTGACAGAATATACAACCCTTGAAACGGCAAGGAGGAAATATATGAGTGAGATTGACAGAGGGTTCAAATCACTATCGATAAAGGATTGGTTGAACATGTTTTTATTAGGGGGAACAATACAATGATCTTGGCTGTTATGAAATTTATGGAAGAGATGTTGCAACTGTGATATTGAATAGGAATTGCATTGGCTCTAGGAAAATTGTAATTTCTGCATTGACTGATTCATTTTTTCTTGGAGGGAATCTTACATTTTTAAGAAATGTGTATTTTCTTTGTTCTTTCTTTTTTTATGATGTGATATAGCATGTAAGATGTAATAGCTTTAATATATGCAAGGTTTTAATAAACCAAACATAAAGAAAAACGAAAAACACAAAAAGGGCAGGTAGGTCTCCTGGGATTTTTTGTTTTCAAAGTTCATCATAAAGTGGCATTGGGGAAGTGGGGGAAGGGGGATCATGGAGAGCAGGGGAAGCTACCCAGTGCAGTCATTAGATTGCTCTAAATGAAGGCCATATAGGTTCAGTCAGCCTTCAGTGCAACCGATTGATTTCACCCACCCACATTATGCTCTAATGCAAATTAAACTTGATATTAATGGATTTCATTGGAATTCATTCAGTGGTGACTGGACTGTAAGAGGCACTAGGTCACTGCTCCTCCATTTACCGGCACCTTTTGAGTCAAACATAGTGGGCCTCATTACACGGAAGGCGGTAATGGTTAACGGCCACCGTTAATGGTAACGGTGACCGTTAACCATTAACGCCTTACTACGAGGTCCCTTAGCGGGTTGGTGCTTTAACGCCTGCTTTTTGCAGGCGTTAAAAACCAACCCGCTAAGGGACCTCGGAGCTAATTACGGCACCGCAAAATTGTGGTGCCGTAATTAGCGCCTTCCCCATTCCCATAGAGCCCTATGGGGCAGAAATGGGAATGGGGAAGGGCAATGGCGGAAGGGGGATTTACCGCCCCACCAACCTTGGAATGGGGCGGTAAATCCCCTTTCCGCCAAGGCGGTGTCGGTATTTTACCGGCATGAGCCATGGCGCTAATAGCGCCATGGCTCACCGCCTTCCGTGTAATGAGGCCCAGTGACTTTTGTGTTTAATTTGCAGTGTGTACAGGCGCGGTATAAATTATTTATCATATCATTATTTAGTGAGGCCATTTACGAAGCCCAAAATGTAAATGTACTTTTTCCAATTCCAAATCATATTCCAAATAATATGAAATCATTTAGATTATTTGAAAATAAATAAGGCTGGTGTCCCCAGCACACGGCACAGTGTTGTGCATGGGCCAGGGCTAAGTACATCATCCACCTAGGCCGTGACTCAAGCACAACACTTTGAACTCATTGGGGAGACGTGCCGTGATGTCAGTATGCTCAAAAGGCCTGGGAGATCCAGATCTATTATTGATACCTCTCTACACCTGACGCAGGCCAGGAATGGGCCCTGGGTGCTGACTACACCTCTCGTCAACTTCCAGGACAAGGGAATGGATGCATGAAGGAAGGTGCCTTACCCCCTGACCTATTTTGTGTCGATGCTAAAATATGGATCCTTAAGTCTCTGTTGCTTCGAAGACAGGAAATAATTACTGTTGAATCCCAAGGCAAGGTAGAAAAAACCTGTGTGTGTCTGTGTGTCTGTGTCTGTGTGTTTGTTTGCGTGAAAGAGAGATTGTTTACACAAGGGTGCACTTGTGTGTGTGAGAGCAAGTGCGTGTGTGTGCGTTTGTGTGTGTACAATTAATGTGTGTATGCGGGTGTGAGAGGACGTTTGAATAAATGTGTGAGAGTTGTGCCGCTTGTATGAGGGGGTTTCCTGGTATTCCCAGATCCTGCTCTCACGCCATGGGTATGGCGTGAGGCCTACTACAGACTCTGGGACTTATCGTGCATGGCAATGATGTCACATGTTGTCCACACAGAGCATGAACATGTGTCGCAATGTCGATGAAGACCTATTTTTTATACAAAGAGCTTAACAATGTTTTACAGTGGCATATTTGGGCACAGATATCGTGATAATGTTTTAAAGTGGCTATACCATTGGGTGTTCTGTGCACGGGAATAATTAATATGTTTTTCCAGTAAAAAATACAGGCACATTTTGGATACAGAGATCATGAACGTGCTTTGCAGTGGCAATACGATCATATTATGTTCACAGAGAATTTGAACACTGGTTAAGAAAAATATTGTTGCTTTTCTCCATAACGTGTTGCACAGTTGTCTTCCAAATATCAGTAATTCTGAATGCTCGTTTTTGTTTCCTCTTGTTTTTTTTTTTTGTTATCTGATTTTGCACCATATCAGAGGACCAAATAAGAACATCATTTTTAAAAATAAAACACCATGATGACATTAGCTAAACTGGTGCTGGATGAATGACTCGTGCATGGTGTTAAATCTAAAGACTGACAAATTAAACCATGACAGTCATGTTGAGTCACTGATGCTATAAACAAATTTAAACCACGGACTATTACAGTTTTGAAATTATGCGGATGTTGGTAAGAAGGTTCTTAATCGTTTAAACTGAACACAACATGTTGCTTTCTCTTCTTGTCAATTTTAATCCCTGCAGAAGCATGTTCCCAACTATGTGCTTCTCGAGATTTGAAGGAACTAGTTATAGTTGTTACGTCACTGCAAATCCTGAAACATGCAGCTACTGAATGAAAAACACATAGTAAATGCTGTTGTTTTTAAGTAACCCGATATAGCCCAACCTCATGCTACAAAGGGGTTTGCGATTTCCACCATATTGTAAATTTCAAACGTGGCTTCTATACCTATGGCTGTTACACTACAGAACCGATTGTACATTTTACAGCTGTATTATGCTAAATAGAAAACGCCATGCTACTATATTGAACAGTTTTATTAGCTGATAATAATATGCATCGATTTTAGAACTGAATTCAATTTAATCAATTTTTAGAACCTTTTAGAACATGTATTAGCTTTTTTTTAATTGCAGGGCGCTTCTTAGCAGAATAGAGTTTGATTTTATCAGTTGAAGTACCTGGGTATTGCTTCTGTGTTGCCTGCTCTTGGCTTGATTTATTGAACTGTGCTTCCTTTGAGCTACATTTCCCACCATACCTGAAGTTCTCTGCTGCTCTTCAAGATAACGTGAGGCGCGTCAGGCTGGCGCGTCAAAGCTGGTTTGTGCCGCTTAGTGCACGGATATCCAAGGACTGTGTTTTTTTCTTCATTCCCATTCCGGTACACGTGTATCTCAGCACCAGGTTTTTTCCTTCTTTGGGCTGTCCTGCTGTTACTGCTATGTCCTCACGGTGTAATTTACTGTCAGCCATACAAAGTAACTGACAGGTAAGATTTGCTGCCATTTCGGAAGATGTTGTTTCGCAACATGCTACATCTACATCATCAGCATTAGAATATATGCCTGGGTGGGAAAAAAACATATTTGTAAGTCTTTCCCTCTCTGAATAATGTAGGTCCAGATGTGGTAGTTACTGGGCCTCATTACAACTCAGGCGTTAAGGGTTAACGCCACCGTTAACCCTTAACGCCTTATTCTGATTTTAACGCCTGCTTTTAGCAGGCGTTAAAATCCATGGCGCTAACCTGCCATGGTGCTAATTACGCTGCCGTAATTTACGGCAGCGTAATTAGCGCCTTCCCCACTCCCATTATGCCCTATGGGGCAAAAATGGGAATGGGGAAGGGAAAATAGGAAATGGGGATTTACCGCCCCACTCACCTTGGAATGGGGCGGTAAATCCGCCATCCACCATGGTGTAAACAGAGTTTACACCATGGTGGTAAAGTTGGTGCTCTTAGCACCAAGGTTGTAATGAGGCCCACTGTGTCCATGCAGGATAGCGGTAAAATGAATACAAAATCTTCTATGGTGTTAACATCTTTAAAGTGTGCCCTACTCAATACACGTTCTTCAGTTTGTCATGCAGTGAAACTGGCAGATTCCATCATCAAACTAAATGTGGACTTTGTAGCTATAACTGAAAAATGGGTTCACAAGGCTGTGCTCAATGCTACACAACTGGCAATTCCTGAGGGCTATGAAATCTTGCATGCTGATCTCGAAGGGTCAAGAGGGGGGAAAGTGGCCTTGATTTATCATACAATGTAAGTTTTACATTTCTGACAAAACTCGACTTGATCACTGTGAGTCTATGCTGCTCAAGTTGAATATCACTCATGTCAGTACTCTCAGTATTCTGTTATTGTACAGACTGCCTATACTGAAGGCCCTGTTTGAGGAACAACTGTTAGCCCTCCTTGGGCTCATGTCCAAACCGCATTCGCCTCTGCTGGTTTTAGGAGATTTTAATTTGACCCCTTCGACCACGATGCAGTGTCCTTATTAAATACATTACAAATTCTTGGTTTTAACCAACATGTTAAAATAGCAACACATGTTGGTGTTAACACCCTTGACTGGATTTTGTCCAGAGACCAGGAGGTGCCATCAACTAGAGCACAAAACTGTATATGGTTGGATCATCACTATCTTCTTTTAGAGCTTCCGCTCTCCTCTGTCAATGAAACCTACACTTGCTAGGACTTCTAGGAAGGTCACCTCTGAGGATTTTAATTCTTGAATCCTTCCTTTACTACCTTCTTTGGAAAGAGATATTCCTCTTGCTGACGTTATTATTCTTTTTAGGAATGTTGTTAACCAGACTGTTGAATCCTTAGCACCACCAAAACAATCTATTAAAAAATAATAGACCCCACATAAGTTATGGTTCTCAGGAGAGGTGATGTCTGCTAGGACAGCAAAAAGTCAAGTTGAACGCAACTAACGTAAACATCCAACTGATGCATCACCTTTGGCCTACAAGGTTACTGTGAAGGTATTTAAGAGCACTTTGTTCAAGGACAAGGAAATCAAATTTAATGCCAGGATTGAGGTGGCAACATTTAAACCCAGCGAACTGTTCGTAGTTTTACGGGACTAAAGAGCAGTCCAGTGGAATTTCATCTTGTGGCTGATAACAACTGGTGTCAGTTGATCCATGTATAGCGGATCAACTTAAATCCCTTGACATTTCTAGAAATGTAATCTCTTCTATCAGTATTGCAACTAGTTTTGCATCCTCTCCTTTTGCTTTTCATGAATTCTCTGAAAGAGAAGTCACTGACATAGTTCTCAAGATAAAACCAACATTGTGCAAAGCGAATAGCTTCCCCACCGCCTTGTTTCCAGAACCTCTGAGACCTCGTGTGCCTTGGGTGACCACTTTTATTAACCGCTCTTTCTCCAAAGCCTACATACCGCACAATATCAAGGAGGCATGGATTACACCCTTATTGAGAACCTAGATACCAGTGATCCTGGAAACTTAGGCCTATTACAAATGTTCATTTTGTGTTGAAAATACTCAACAAAATAGTGTATACTTAATACCGACATTTTGTGTAACAAAACAATATCCTTGCTTCAGGACAGCCTGGGTCCTGTGTGAATCAGGGGACCGGGACTGAATTATTGGATCTTAAAGCCAGTATTGCATGTATAACTGACAAAGGTGGTCTGGGATTGCTACTACTCTCGGACCTGACTGCCGCTTTTGATTTGGTTGACCAGGCTCTCTTGGCAGATAGACTAGTTAAGGCTGGCGGATGTACTACTTCTGCAGCTTGCTGGTTCAGAGCCTTTCTCAGCTCTAGAACTGCATTTGTGACCAAGGATAATGCGCAATCACAAATGGCTTCTCTTTTGTGTGGCGTACCTCAGGGCTCCTGCCTGTCGCAACTTTTGTTTAATGTTTATATAAGGCCATTCTGTGAACTGCTATCCTCTATGGGGGTACGGTTCACAAATTATGGAGATGATACCCAGATTGTGATAGAACTATCAGGCATCTAGGGTAAAGACTTAGATAGTTTGAATGACATTTTTATGGCAATACAATACGGGATGGCCATAAACTTTCTAGCTCTAAACAATAAAAAACCAAGTTGCTTAACTGAGGGACCCCACAAAAGTTAAACCAACTTGATACATACAATAACAGGTTTACCATTGCGGGTAATAACATCAAGGTTTCTGACTCTGTCAAAACATGGGATTTTTCTTTGACTCTCATCTATCTTTTAAAATGCATGTTTCTCACCTGAGTTCTTCCTGCTCCTATTTTGTTAGCAGATTCGTCCATTTATATCAGAGTTTAATAGGGCTATGATTGTGGCAGCTTTTGGACGATTGCAATAGCTTTCTTGTTGGAACTTCTCAAGCGAATATAGAAAGCCTACAGATGATTCAAAATGGAGCAGTGCATGCTGTTTGTGGAATTGGTCATCGGTCTGAAGTGTCCGAGGCTCGCAGAAAACTGCAATGGCTCTCGGTCAGTCAAAGAATCCAGTTCAAAGGCACAACCTTGGTGTTTTAATTTTCATCCCAAGTCTCGAGGGTTCCTTTTAGGCAGGCTTTATGCTCCAACAAATATATTCTACTTCATCAACCCCGAGTACTATTAAAAAAGATTGGTGGCTCAAGCTTCAATGCTTGGGCACCGCGTCCTTGGAACTCATTGCTATCTAACCTTAAGGGATGTGTGTCGACTGCCCAATTTAAGAAACATATTACTTTGATATGACCTCTTTCGGTATCTTTTACCTTTCTGCATCCCTTTTTATTTTTGCTGTTATTTTTGTTTCTTGAGTGCATTGAGACCTTTGAGGGAATGGTGCTATAAAAGAAATAGATGGATAGACAGAGAGATAGATAGATAGATAGATAGATAGATAGATAGATAGATAGATAGATAGATAGATAGATAGATAGATCCGGGAGGATAGCTCAGCTGCAATATGCTCGCCTTGGAAACAAGACGACACGAAGCAACACAGGTTCGATCCCCGGGTCTGCACTTAGAAACCTCTGGGTATTAAGTGCGTTATAAATAAACAACTAAGCAACATATTCATGTGACAGCGCTTGATGCCCCCGGGCTGTGTGAGCACTTTAAAAATGCAAAGTAAATAAATAAAAAATAGATACATAGATAGATAGGTATATCCAAAGGTTTGTTGAAACTGTGCTGTAAAAAAACAATGTAATATTATTTTCTAAATCTCCTTGCAGGTGAACAACCTTGAAACCAACAAGGTGTTTTCTTGCTCCCTCGCTATACACAGTCAGTCATGCCAATTTGAGGGTAATCCTGCCACTCGAACCAGCACAACAGTGTGTATCACTGTTTTCCATATACTTCACAATATATCTCATTACCTTTGTGACCCTACAAATGTAGATGGCTTCATTAAAGGAAATGATTGAAGCTAAGGCTGTTAACAGTGAAATGAAAGGAAGAGATACTTTTCTTTCTGAATGATTTGTCTTGAAATCTTTTCACAGCAAACTGCAAAAGAATGCAAGATTCTCTGAAAAACATACCATCCTTACTATTGCATGTCGTTACCAACATTAAAATGGTTAAAGTTTGTCAGTCATGCGCAAAACACTTATTTTTAGTAAAGAAAGCATGAAGTGATAAAGGAACTAGTTTGGACATTTCTATAGCCATGATCTAATTAATGGCCATGCATTTCCATCATTGATGTGATAGTTATTTCCATGATATGCACAAATGCACTCTCAGAGTTAAAAGATACATCGAAATGCTTGTGCTGAGTTTAGAAGGAAGATTAGATGCCCGGTTTGGTAATGTTGTTGGTGGATGCATCTGTGGCCGATGAAATCCAGCTAATCGCAGTTTACATTCACCAGCACCCACCTGCTTACAAAATAATCTTAATCAAATTAGAGGTGTGATCTCTTTACTGATCAGATGACCAAAATCTGCTGGAAATTCACAAATCTAATATCAAAGATAGAGGGGACGACAGATTTGAAATCACTGTTCCACATTTATGTAATTCTCTCCCAGAGGATATATGAAAGCAACAGAATTTTCTACACTTTTGTAAAGATTTGGAGGCATTTTTCTTTTGCTAATTTATGTCTTGGTTGTACATATTGGTTACTAATCATGAATCCTTTTGCGTGTTGATGCAATTCCTTCTTGATGTTGCTGAGCACTTCTCCAAAATAAGAAATCAGAAATATGAGTAGGGCACACGTTGTCAGAAAGAAATAAAAGAAGTTGGTGTTTGTTCCTTGACTAATGTATGCAGTCCCATGCTGTTAGTTGCTTGTGGTTTCTGCACATGCCATATGAGCACTCTGCAATTTCTTTTTCACACTGAGCAGTTAAAGAGGGCTGCCAGCACTTGCAGACACTCACAACTGTCTGCAGACATTGGAGGCCTTAGTCAATCGGGTGTTCTGTTCGTAAAGAGGAGGTGAACTTGACAAGGAAAAAAGGCAAGCATCTTATGTCCTTCTTTGCATTGGTAAAGGCATGGAGCTCAGCCTGGAAACTGCATGGGTCACTGGAGATTTCTGTGTTCATTGCATGGTGATATGAAACAAAGATTGCTATTTCACATGATCTTGGTTTTGAAAATGTGGAGGTACATTGGTATGGAGTGAATGTTATGAAGTGGCATCAGGTGTTACCGATGTGTTAGGGCATGGTGAATTGCAAAAACCCACAAACAATTAATATTCATTACAGAGGTAATCATTTAGGATATTTAACAGGCCTAGTTTTGCAATTTGCTTTGCAAGATAAATGTGGAGCTCGTTTTTCCACAAACCTCATGTATCTATTGCTTGACTGCCCAAAGTCAAATGTCAAAATGATCAGGAGAAATATTTTACCAAATTGATAATGCCATGAACAATGTGAATAATGCTGTTTCTGCATTTCTTCATATGAACTGGGTGCCATCTTTTAAACCTACCAATATTCTTTGTGATGCAATTAATGTTTTCCTAAAGGATGGAGTAAATCTCACTGATCTTGGGAATTACCATGTGTTGGTAATATTTTCTGTGTGCAACACATCTCTGTGGAAAGAAACAGCCAAAATGCTCTTACAGGAGTCACCAATGTTGAAGCTATGTTATTGGCAAGTTAATTCTCTTTAAATTGATAATCTGGTCCGATGACATTATGCTTGACTGCAGACATTTATTGGTGTAATATGACAGCAGATACACTTCACTGCTGACCATCTCTAGGTAACCCAGTCAAACTGCTTGAATTAGCAGACTGTCAAACACCAGAATCTACTACTTCTGCCACTTCCCATTCTGGTGGACACTTCTTAGAAGTGATGTTTTCACACCTTTTGCAGAATATTAGAGACATGCACTCCATAAATGAAACAAGTGAAGTGTTTCTAATATACAAAAAAAGCTATTTAGAAAGATAAAGCTGACTGTCTATGTGATCCGGTTAATTTGTTGATCAGTAGACCTGTCAAACGTATTTAGCTCCTTTATTGATCCTGCTACTTTAGATAAACTCAAGAACCTACCACAGATTTGGCACCAACTTTTTAATTAATGTTTTCTTAGCAAACTCTCTATAATCAATATAAAGTTGAGGAATTATACAATTTTGTAATCAAACTTTTCTTTCATTTTTCATGAAGTTTCTGTTGAAGAAATTCTTTTTCTACTTACCAAGCTCAAACCTACTCGGTTCTGTGCTGATGTGCTGTCAGCTTAAGGTGCTCAAGCAAAGTTTTCTACACATGCCAATTGCATTATTAATTTGGTTTTCCACTCGATCTTAAACATGTTTTTGTTAATCCTCTTCTAAAAGAAAAGCCTCCCTGGCTATCCTACAATTACTAAATATTTATAAAGCAACCATATTCTGGACCCTGTGCAATTAGGTTTTCTTTCATGGAATGGCTCTGACACCGCTCTGGTCACCATTTAGGTTGACATTTTACATCACGCAGAACAAGTTTATTTGTGATTAATGGTTATGTTGAACTTTCATGGAGTTACACGTCCATGGTTCCAGAGTTGTCTTTTCACAGAATTTCCTAAGTTTTTACCAGATCACCCTAATTTGCTACAACTTCCAAATATCATACTCACCCTTAATAGAGCAGCATTTTGTAGCTGATCTAGGACGTGTCCACTGAAAACTGTGACATTCTCCACCTCCTAGCAACATTCTTAACACTTCTATCAACCTTCTGCAACATTTGACACCATTTGTTTTGTTCGCTGACATTTGCGAAGATCTGACATCATCGCAGACTTTCCAGATAGTGTCACGCGACAACGCACACACTGTGAGGAAATGTTTACAATCGGGTCCAACCTTCACGGATGTTTCGAAACTGCATTTTAAGCTGATCTAAAAAGTTTTATAGCGGAAAGTTTACCTTTTCACAGCTCCTAGACCTATTCTTACTCATTTTCTATCTGCAATGTGGGAGAGAGCAACAGCAATGGAAGAGTATTAGCACACTTGCTATTTAACTTCATCAGCCATGGAAATCTCTGCTCCACAGGGACACCATCACCAATACCACCACCACAACCAGCTGGAGGGCCTGCACACGGGAAAAGGTGCAATGATGCAAAGGAGGATCAAGATGACCAGGAAGATGAGAAAATGCCTACCTCAAGCACCCAGAGAGAATCATGGAAGTGGTGGTTCTTTAAGACCGAATGAGTGGTATCAAAGGGTCTGGATACCCATGTTGAATGAGTGTGGAATCATGCTCAGTCATGGAAAACGCAGGCAGTACTCTTTTGGTACCACCTCCATGCACCTCCACACCCACTCACACGCACAAGGTGCTCTTAGAAAGGTTGTTCCTTTCTTACGAAGGAGTAGGCTGTCTTCCTCTACCTCATCTTCCTTAAACGCTACTGCCATCACATAGGCTGCTCCTGTGGGCAGAAGATCCCACCAGCTACCTTGCCTCCCATGAAAGAGGATGTTGGTCCATATCTTTCCAAGACAACAGTAATCTGCATATACTGCAACACACCACTCTGAGGGGGACAGTTTCAAAGTGCTTTGAGGCTGTAATCAAAGAGCATAAGAGACATTGGGTCTCAGTACGATCCAGGCTGTAGAAGGTTAATGGCTCTGGTAGAGCTGCCGGCGCCGTTAACCCTCTACCGCCTCACTACGAGGTCTGTTTGTGGGTCCGCTAAGGATGCCTGTTTTACCAGGCGTCCTTAGCGGGACCGGCTAGCAGACCAGGATGCTAACAATGGGCATTTAAAGGGCCTGTTGTTAGCATCCTCCCCATTCCCATTGAGCCCTAGGGGGGCTCAAATAGGAATGGAGATGTACCAGGTCCGGATTCCTGGTTGGCTAAAAGTGTCATGGCTACCTCCATACTCGTAATGAGGCCCATTGACCCTACCTTAGATTGAAAGCATGTTGAACATATTCCCCTGTCCACCTACCCCTAAGTATCTGTGGTTGGTGCCCCTTGCATCATGTGCCTCCCCCACTGGCCTCTCCTGCAAAACCAAAACCAAAATACAAAATCAAAAAACGCCCAAAAAAGGTTCCTTTTGGAGCCACCGTTCACAGTTAGAAAATAGAACTACAAAACATTATCTTATGAACTCCATCTGCCTCACATTTTTCAATAAAGTTGTTAGACTCAATAAGATTCTCCAACATTTCCATTAGGCGTTTTTGCTATGCTAATGGAAGCAATGGACAATTGTATACTAGAGAAAATGAAAAAAGGGCAGAGAACATCTTCTGCCACTTATACTTTTCAAAGCATACAATAACAACCATATTCCATGGACCTTCATGACTATCTGCAGTCTCTGCAGTTCCCTTTCCAAGCCAGGCATCATTAAAAGACCTGGATGGCATGTGCACACCATCACACAGGACAGTCCTACACTTTTTACTTTTATGTTTCTAACACTCCTTCATTGCCTACTTTCAAACAGTCAAACATCCTTCGACCAATTACTTCCAAAAATGATATGTGTAACCCTATCAACATTTAAAACTCCCACACACCAACTGCCACTTAACAAATGTACTATAAATCTTTTGCATCTGCATTTCCCTTACTTACACACAATAATTGGAACCATTGCTGTTATGAATTCACACATGCATTGTGCAGAGAGAGAGTGCATGAATTGAAGGGGGAGTAGAGATGGACAAGTGTTGATGGGAAACAGGAAGGGAAGTGACAAAGGGGGGAGGGCACTGGCTAAGTGCTGGGGGGAAGAGTGACAAGGGTGGGATGCACAGCTGCCTTGCGGTGGGCCCACAAGGACAGTGTTGAGGGGAGGTACTGGGGTCGACTAGATATAGGGCCTGGAACCTGTGAGAGTCATGAGGGACCAGGCCACCAGTCTCAGCAGCAGTGAGATGAGTTAACAGGGAAGGGAGAGAGAGAAAGGGGAAGAGAAAATCAGAGCTCTGAGAGGTTTCCGGAACATAAGGAAGTCCGGATCAAGTCTGAGAGGGGCAGGAAAGCTGTTCCAAAGAGAGACATCAGCCAAAGAGAGAGAGCTGCCTCCCACTCACTGTTTTGAGAAGCGTTTGATGAGCAGATAATTGGAGTTAGCAGAAAACAGGGCTCTAGCGGGGGAATATTTAGGGAGAGAAAGTTGGCGATAGTGTGGTCCCAGGCCCCAGAAAGCCTTGTGGATGATGCAGAGGGTCTTGAATTTCATCCTTGTTACCACCATACACCAGTGTGAAGAATTTAGGACTGCTTGAGGCCAAAGGTAAGTCTTGCAGCCCTATTCTGGATTAGCTGGATTAGCTGAAGGGGGCATAGGGAACAAAGGGGGAGGTTGAGGAAGAGGCTGTTGCAGTAGTCCAGCCTAAAATGGAGATGTTGAGCTTCTGGGGGAAGGTGAGGGAAGATAGAATGCCTGTAAGGAGGTGAAGCTGAAAGTGGGCCTTTTGACAAGGTCCAAGATGTGAGGAGTGAAGGAGAAAGAGGAGTCGAAGATGAACCCAAGGTATTTGTCCTCACAGGATGGTGAGGTTAGAGAGCTCAGGGAGGGCAGCCTGTGGGTAGGAGGGAAACAGGGCAAAGGACCTCTGTCTTACCGGCATTGAGATAGGGATTGTTATCCGCACACCATGCCTGGATGGCGGTCTGACAATCAGGGATGAGTCAGGGGGAGGAGAAAGGAGTACAAGGAATTTTGAAGGAAGGCTTTGTGCAATCGGCATAACACTGGAAATTAGGAGAGAAGGAGGAGATCATGTGAGCCAGAGGGACGAGATAGATATTGAAGAGGCATGGCAATAGGGTAGAACCCTGGATGATTTTGTAGGTAGAGAGCGAGGTGGTGGGGAGAAACGGACCAGATGCAGGTGCAAAGGGTGATTAGTGAAGAAAGATGTCATACAGTCCAGTGCCCAGACCATGATGCCGAAGGTACCATGGAGCCGTTTAATGAGGATAGAATATTTGACCGTGTCAAAGGTGAAGTAGAGATCGACCAACAGTATCCTCAGTTGTACTATGATCATAAATACTATATACACTTCAATTACATCATTCCACCATATTACAAATATGGTATACTCCCCCCATAGTACATATAATAACTATACATGTATTACTATAGTGTATGCGGCCAGTGGCCAGATTCTTGGGGGCAATGCCTATGGCCATGCCCCCAAGAACCTTGCCACTGGCCACAACCACCACAATAGACTTAAACCATATAACATACAATACACATTCAAATAACAAGACACGCCCAGACCCACCCAACCAATAAGGTTCGCAGACAGAATAATTCACTGCAGACACGGCAGCACCTGTACAGTTTTTATTTTACCATAAAAAGAGCTCTTTATTAAACATTGTGAAACTCCCGACTCTTTCCAGGCACTCTTTAGTCCACAAAATAACCCCAAACATATTTCCAGACTGCTTTTCCACACTGCCCTGTCCATGGACAAAGGCCATGATTGCCAATCCAAAAATGATGACACACTGCACGTTTTCAAACAAGCAATCAGAGTGTGCCTCTCTGCAGAGTTTGGTGACCATTCGTGGAACAGCGCCAACATTATAAGATACCCAAAACGTATTCTATAAGTTGAGCAACTTAATCAATAATATTATTACTAATCATTATATGCACATTTCTCATAAGAAAATATCATATTTTTTTATTTTGACAGAAATGGCAAACATACTTCAGTGCCTAGAAGAAAACTTTCCCAAAGAAGAAATGAGTGATGATGAAATCTTTAATGATAAACAACACATCTTTCAATATAAATAAATAATATAATGTATATGACCTCATTGACATAAGCAATTCTTCTTTGCTTTTAGTACATACTTTGAATGAAGAAAGTACACCACAGATTAATTATGGAGAATCCTAACAATCAAAAAAACAATCTCAATCCCCACCTGTACACAATGAAATCATGAAGTCTTCAAAATTGGATTAATTTACAAATTACTTTAAAGAACTTCTAAATTATGATGAAAATCATGTTATTAGAAATATTAATTATCACTGTCCTACTCCAGTAACACCGGCATGCCGCAAGGAAGTGACCATTACCAGCTGCACAGACGGACATGCACATACCAGTATCCAGATGCCGGTAAGAACGGATACCATGATGCCGGCAATACCAGCATTGCAGGACATGCGTTAAGAGCAATCTGCTGTGTTTCAAACTGCCACAGGTGCACACAATCAGCACAGGGGGAGGCAATGGAGTCAGGCACAGCACAAAAGGAGCACACCCACACACCGCACCCATTCCAAGTCCAAAATTATACCAATAGCAGTTGCCATACAGGGGCTGAAGGACATGCCTGCACTGCTATTACTCCAGCAGGCACTAAACCAGGGGATGCAGAGGAGGCGCAGGAGGAGAAGCAGGGTGAGACTGGGCCAGCACATACCACCAGTGCAGGCAGTGGTACCCCGCAGGCAGCCACCAATCCCTCGCATAAGGGCCAGTTTATTCGACTTAACCCCTGCACAGATACACACCATGTACCACCTGGACAGGGACACAATACGCACAATTGTGGATCTCATTCACGATGACCTGGTCAGCCTGATCAACATCCATATTGCCATCCCCCCTCTGCTGAAGGTAGTGTCTGTGCTCCACTTCCTTGCCACAAGCACCTACCAGCACACAGTGGGGCAGCTGCATGGTATTTCACAACTGTGTTTCTCCCGTGTGCTCAACCAGGTGCTGGATGCACTCTTGATACATGCAAGGCACCACATGTCGCTACCACAGACTACAGAGGAGGTGAATGCCACCAAAATTGCATTCTATGCACTGGCAGGCATGCCAAACGTCATTGGTGCCATCGACTGCACCCATGTGGAGCTGGTAGTCTGGCATGCCGTGGAGACAGCTTACCTCAACCGGAAGCTCTACCACTCCCTGAATGTCCAGATGGTGTGTGATGCAGGTAAGATAATAACGCATTGCAGTGCCAGTTTTCCCAGATCCACACATGATGCAATGGTGCTGCGCAACTCCACGCTTCCCCGCTACATGGAACGACACACTGCACGACATGCCTGGCTGCTGGGTAAATCCAACCACAGGGCCATGGGGGTTGTTGCTGGAGGGGGGACCACAAGCATAGGTAACCTGTATGCTGGCTGGGTCATGGGGGTTGTTGCTGGGGGTACCACAAGCATAGGTAAACTGTATGCTGGCTGAGCTATGGGGGTTGTTGCTCAGGGGGACACTGTCCTGGGTGCCGAACACTGTGACCCCAATGATTATGACGTGATGCATGAGACTGACAATGGATGCAGACATGCCATGACTGCACAGCTCTGTGTAAATGGTAGAACACAGCACCCACCCCTGCACATGCACAAGGTACATCATCCAACCGAGCCACAGGTATCACAATGCACCAACCTGCAGTCACAATGCATAATTCACATGAGCGCAGCAAAGTACAGTGCAGGTCATGCAGCCATGACTGAGCCAAATCCAACTGTCTCTCAGGGAATCCCCTGTCACTGCCCATGCCCGACATGTACACTGCACACCACCATGACATGCCCAGCACCTGAAGGGACACACAAAAAACCAATGGGACATGGATGTACAAAATAGGTTTCATCAACTGGTGAACACCACTGACACATGTGTGACTGCTGCAGGACCAATACACAGTACCTCACTCCAACCATGCCAGTTGACACCCAGCGCCATCACAGAATTGTCTCCCTACAGTGGCAGACCATACAACCCATTCCATTGTGCCATGGTCACATGGGTGATGGCTTTGACGGACATGTACATGGGGTCATCATGTATTTGGAAGCATGATTGGCAAAACAACGTGTATCATGTTCCACATCAGGGAAATCCATCATTCAGTGGATGCATACTGGATCTCCCACTGCAACACAGCCATCAGATGTGAGCACATCATGGCCCTACTGACATCATCTGGATGAGTGCTGTATCGGGTGTCAAGGTCTCTGGGACCTGTACGTTATCCATGCTCCCCTACTATGGCTCAACATCGAGTACACCGATCTGAGTGTTGCTCTAATCATATGACAATAGCTGGCAGTGAAAATCTCTTGCATCTGACCACGAACAATGTACAGCCAGTGTAGACACTAACCGTCGCATAGAAATTCTCAATTCCTCCCAAACAGGTGATGCTGGGTATCCCCTGAAGCTGTGGCTCCTCACCACTGTTAGGCATCCACTCACCAGGCACAAAGAGGACTACAATCGTGTGCATGCACGCACTCGTGTGATGATTGAGCGGACTTTTGAAGGCATGGTTTCGCTGCCTCAGCAGGTTTGGTGGGGCACTCATATACAGCCCAGAAAAGGTGGGGAAGATTGTTTTGGTATGTGCAACATGTGCATCCGGCGCAATGTACCCCTGCCACATGACATGGACCAAATTCCACCAGAAGATGAGGAGGATGATGGGGAAGATGCTGCATATCGGCCACAGCAGAATGTGCCTGAAGGACGTGCTGTATGCCAATCTTTGATTGCACAATATTTCTGATGGACTGGGTTACACAAGGCACTTGGAATGGTGAACACTAGGCACTGTTTAGAAATGAATTCAGACACACTCAATGATCAATGTCCAGTCATGTGTTCTTCATATACACGCCAGTTGTATTATGGAAATGTGAACTATGTACAAAAAACAGGTATACATGTGGACCAAACCCATTTGTTGTCCTACAAAGTGCCCCCAACCCACCTCCCCACCCCTCAACTCCACCACACACCCATGCCCCTCTCCCACCACCCCCAAGTCCTCAACTCCAAAACATCCACCCACCCACACCCCCACCCACCACCCCCATTCCTCAACTCCCACACACACCCACGTCCCTGCACCCAATCCAAGTCCAACCAGATTCCCTCATGCATGTATGTCTGGCTACTGATGGCCCCTTTTGGATGGAGGGTGTTGCTCCTCTGGCCGGCGAATACTGCGTACCAACCTACGCATGCACCGGGCTGATCTGGGTCAAGCTTGCCGGGGTTGTGCTTGCCGATGAAGGGGGTTGTGGCTCAGCCGGTGCAGCATGATGTTGGGTGGCCATGGTGGCAGCCAACTGTGTGAGCACCTGCGTTACAGATTCCATGCCTTCGCACACCCGCCTGGCCACACGGTATACAGCACGGGTGACTGCCTGGGTGTTGTCATGATAGGCCCGTTGTGTGGCTTCCCCTTCTGGCGCTTCTCCATGCAGCTCATGCGGCCCTCAAGGTCCCGTATGGTGGGTCCAGCTGGTGGTTGCACGGGTGGTGGGGTGGGACTTCTTTGAGGGCTGAATACATCTCCAGGCATCTCCTCCACAGAGCTGTGACCACCAAACCCATATTTCAAGGAGTGCTGTGGTGTGAGTGGCAGGGATTGTGTTGCCTCAATGTCCTCTGACAAGCATTGCCCTGCTGTGTCCTCCTCGTCCTATTGCCCTTCGCGCTATATAGGGCAGATTTGGCTGCCTCACCTAGGTTACGTGTGAATGGAGACTGCGGCCTCTCGACATCGCTGCCCGCTAGTGAACGCTCCTCGTCCACATGAGATGTCTGCTGTGGGTCAGGGGTTTTCTTCTCCGTGGCCTTTGGGGCCGGTGTGCCTTTTGCCATGTGTGCCATGATGGCACCAATGTTTTCTGTCTGGGGCACATTAGCAGGTATGGGAGCAGCCTGTTCCTCAGTTTCTCTGGGCTGTGTGCCCTGTTTGCCAGGCTTCTGTGGCTTGGGGGAGTTGGTTCCCCTAGGACCAGTCCTTGATGCGGATGGCCTAGTGCCATCATCATCCCGTCTGCTCCTGTGTGCTGGTGTTGGCTTGGATGTTGCGGTGGGTTCAGCATCGCTGTCTGATCCTGTGTGTGGGGGGTATGGAGATGCAGTGCATGAGTCATGGGTGAAGGTACATCTTACATACATTGATGTCAGTACATTTTGAGTCCTGTGCATTGCTGTGTGCATGTTGGAGGGGCGGGCATGGTGCTTACAGGAGTTGGGGGTGGGGTGCACTGTCTGTGCATCCTACTGCACAGCCATGTGGTCCATGGTGTCTGTTAGGTGGCCTACAGGTGTGTCGTGGATTGCATGCTGTAGACATGACGATCTATTTGCTGTCATCTACTTGCCATTTGGACACCACCATTGTATTTTGGGTGTTGTGTGTGTCTTCACTTTGTATTTTGCTAAGGGTCACTCACCGTCATCAGCCGATGATGGGACTCCCGTCTCAGCATGCCCGACTCCTTCAATGGCCTCCATGTCAATCACGGAGCTGCATGTTTCCTCCCACCGTGACAGCTTTATTGGTGAGGATGGTCCACCACCTGTTGCCTGGCCCTGTCTAAGGTTGGCTGACAGTATGTTGCAGACACACAGCCGCAGATCGTCCCACCTTAAACGACAGTCTTTTACACTGCGTGGGGTTGTCCCCACTGCGGAGACGTTCTGGGCCACCTCCTCCCAGATGTGTTTCTTCTGCATTTGGGTGGCACAACACAGGTCTGAGCAGAACGCCACATTCCCGTGCTGGACGAGGGTGTCTGCAAGCATGTTTGGCTCGTCGTCGCTAAAACATGGTTTGTGCTGACGATGTGTGCCTTTGCAGGTGGACAGAGTCATTCTCTAGCAGGCAGGGTTCAGTTTCCAATTGCATATTCTGTAGGGAAAGGATTGCAATGGATTGGGGTTTTCAAGATGGCCACTGGAGCATTTCCCGTTCCAGCATGCTGACTTTGCTTCCGGTACCGGCACTTCTGGTGCCAGTATGAACGGTACCGGTATCAACAATACCATTCTGTCCAGCATCTGGGATGCCAGTGCCCATGTCTGTGGCATGGATGATGCCGTTATCGGGGGTTTGGAGGTCCTTTCTGGCATGCCGGTGCATCCGTTACAGGCATGCCGGTATGCGCGTGCATGCTGACTCGGAATCAACCGTTGATTCCGGCAGCAGTGCAATACGGACACGGTTGCACCGGCATGCCAGTAATTTGCAATTTTTACTGCACAACTCGTAATGAGGCCCATTGTCTATAGGCACTATAGTAATAAACTATCATATCATATCATATCATAGCCTTCCAGAGCTCCTACACCCATACTTAGTTGATCTGTCAACTTTCTACAACTTTCTCAAGTCTATTTTTGACTTGATAGTCCGCAGACAGTCACGTGATCTGTGGACGATTCCTCAGAAGGAACCCACCCATAACATTTACTCATTCTCAATCTGGCTATCCAGGAGAGAGTAAAAGGAGAAGACCTACTTTGTAGAACTTTAATAGCCTGCTACAGTGGAATCTTTCATGGCCATCCCTCCTTCCCAGGGACCACCACCACCACCAACAACACCAACTGGAGGGCCTAGGGAATGGGCAGGGTGATGCAGAGGAGGATGACACGAACCAGGAAGAAGAGTCAGAGGTAGTTCCTACCTCCAGCACCCGTAGAGAGTCATGGGTGGGGCAGTTTATTACCACCATTTTGGGTGTACCGAAGGCTCTGGCTGACCAGGTGAAATGCATGGAGTGTGGGGGTCATACTAAGTCACAGACATCCTGGACAGTACTCCTGCACCACCTCCATTAAGTGCCACACCAGATCCGACCACCCCGGTTCTCAATGTCATCAATCATATTTGTGATGTCATCTTTTATGTCATGGGTGTTATTCTTAGCAGTGCACGGTGGTGGCACAAGTTATGGTCGCTTAGCTTACCATAAAAGGCGAATTTCAGGGGGTTTTCGGTTTTACTTGTAACCATAACGTCCCTTTAACAAAGTTTTTTCACTGAATTTGATAGGTGTTTAATAGCGCAACTTAACCATAACGTCCTTTTAACAACGTTTTTTCCATTGAATTTCATAGGTTTTTATTATTGTAATTTAACCATAATGCCCCTTAACAAAGTTTTTTCTTTGAATTTCATAGGTTTTTATTAGTGCAACTTAACCATAATGTCTACGAACATCTGACTTCATTGCGGACCTTCCGGACAGTGCCACATGACCATATGCTGGCGTGTAGCATGATGACATGTCTGAGAACCCGTCTGCACTTCACGATAAAATATGTGCTTCGCGGACATTTGGGAACTGCATTTTCTACTCATCTAGGAACTTTCAACTTCAAAATTTCCCCTGCACAGCTCCAACACCTATTCCTACTCATCCATTAACAATCTAGTACACCGTACATACTTTTAGCAAAACTGCTATTTATCTTAAAATGGCATCAGCTAATGCTATCTCTCCTCCCCAAAAGACACCACCTCTGCTGTAATCAAGGAGCATTAGAAACACTGCCCCCTACCTTAGAAATAACACACCTGCAACATTTTCCCCAGTCCACCTGCCCCACCATATTAGTGTTTGGTTCCTCTTCCCTCATTTCCCTCCCCACCTTTCGTTGTAAAATCTCCTGCCAAAATAAAAATGCATCCAAAAACAATAAAATAAATGTTACTTTAGGAACCACCTTTCACAGTAAAAAATAGAACTAAAAAACAAACGTATAGACTTCATCTATTTTATATTTCTCAATAAAGTACATAGACTCAGTAAGATTTTGCAACATTTACATTTGCATTTTGTGTTTTTCTAATGCCAATATTGTGGCATTTATCGCAAGTTCCAGGGATAAAACGGTGGATACCGGCCTGGCAGCCAAGTTATCAGCCCAATCGAAGCGAGGGTGGATAACAAGGTCTCCAGACCATTATCCCCCCATACCAGCCCCTGTAATGGGGGATGAAGGCCATTAGAACCCTAGGTTCTCAAATTGGGAACCCAGGGTGCTATAAAAAGGATTTTTCTTCCTAATCCTTTTCCAAGATGGCTACCATGGAAAGGGAAGGTGGGGTTCCATACAGGGACCCTCTTCGCTTTCCATGGCAGCCTGCAGAAGGCAAAAAGAGAACCCTATGACCATATTACCACTGGCATATTTTTCTTCCATTTCACACCTATCCCAATTTCGAATAACTTTACCACAAAGCCAGTCCCAGCTGGACATGGCCACTTTAACCCCATGTGTTGTCCCTCGTGGTCAAGGCCAGTAACCTGATTGTCCGGATCATGACCTTATCCCATGACCCTGACAATCTGGCCACTGTCCATGGCCACAGGCTACACCTCAGTCACCAAAGGTATATCACTATGTTTTGTACTACATTATGACACTTGTCAAAAAACAAAATCCATTCAGACTTTAAGAAAACATTTATATCTAGATCTATAATATGTTTTCAAAACTTTGTGTAGATTTGTCAAATGGCACCACATTTATAAGCCTTTACAATATTTTTGGACCCCCCTCTGATTTTGCCCCCTCTTGACAAAATCCCACCAAACTCTGCAAAAACATTTATATCTAGATCTATTATCAGTTTGACAAAATAAGTGTAGTTTTGTCAAATGGCACCTCATTTATAAGCCTTTACATTATTTTGGGCCCCCCCCCCTCTAATTTTGCCCCCTCTTGACAGAATCCCACTAAACTTTGCAAACTCATTCAGAATCAGGTCAGGAATTCCATGGAGTATCATTAAGTGGCGCCAAAGTTATAAGCCATCCAAGAACTGCTTTCCACCAACCCTGAAAAGCTGAGGTGTCCGCAAACTTCTCAGGACTGTTCCATGCACCCAGGCCCTGGCCACAACCACTACAGCATAATACAGCCATGCATGCAAACATTTTGACAGGGTATGTGGATTGCATTGGAGGCCATGTACCCAAGAGTCTATCCACTGGCTGCAAGTAGTGTAATAGTATATGTACACAAGTGGAGAGGGTGTGTGGCAGGTGTTTTTTGGATTGTCTTGAGATTGTTGGGTGTATGATATTCCATGCAGTGGGAGATAATTGTGGCCAGTTACTATATAGTTTGGCGTATGCACCCAAGAGTCGTAGAGTCTGGCCAATGATTGAAGTATTTTAATAGTATGCCTAGGAAAGTGAACAGGGCCTTATGTGGCTGGCTTATTGGATGCAAGAGTTTGTTGAGTGCTTGTATGACCTTGAATACTATGTGTACAGAAGTGGACAGGGACTCAGGTTGTTGGTGTATGTGTGTGGGTTGTTGCAGGGTATAGATTGTTGTGTACATAGCTGTTTTATGCTGTGGTGATTGTGACCAGCTACTAGCCTCTTGGGTGTCTGAGTGGAGCACATGCAACCAAGAGTCTGTACACTGGTTGTACGTATTGTAATAGTGTGTGTATAAAAGGGGACAGGGTGTGTATCAGGTGGTTTGTTGGATTGTCTCAATATTCTTGGTTGTATTATATAGTATGTAGTGGGAGATAATTGTGGCCAGCTACTATAGCCTTGGGTACATGGCTGGAGGCCATGCACTCAAGAGTTCAAGAGTGCGCCCACTGGTTGAAGTACTGTAATGGTATGTGTCAAAGAGTGGAGAGGACCTTGGTGGCTTGCTTACCGCACCCGATAGTGTGGTGATTGGTTGCATATATTGTAATATAGACGTAGATAGGGCCTCAGGCAGTTGCCTTATGTGGGTGGGTTGTGGCCGGTGTACAGATTGTTGGGTGCATGGTTGTATTATGTTGTGATGATTGTATCAGCTGGTAGACTCTTGGGTGCATGGCAGCGTCTTTTCAGTGGCTGAAAATAGTGTGATAGTATATATGTGATAGTATATGTCCAGAAGTGGATAGGTTGTGTGGCAAGTGGTTTTTGGGTGTATCATAGACTTTGCAGTGGGTGGGAGTAATGTTATAGTATGTGAAGTGAAGTGGACAAGTGTTTAGGTGGATGAGTTATGTGTTTGGGTTGTGGCCGTTGGGCCAATTCTTGGGTACTTCATTGTATTATGCTGTATTGGTTATGGGCAGTTAGTAGAGTCTTGGCTGTGGAGCCCACAGTCTGTCCACTGGCTGTAAGTATTGTAACAGTATGTGAACTGAAGTGGATAGGGTCTCAGGTGGCTTATGTGTGTGAGTTGTGGTCAGTGGGTAGATGTTTGCATGCATGACTGCATTATGTTGTGGTGGTTGTGGCCAGGCCCTATACTATTGGGTGCATGACTTGAGGCTGTAGGCTGTGAGCCTTACCCTCAAGAGTGTAGGACCTGGCTAAAACTATCGCAGTATAATACAGGTATGCACTAAACATTATGATACTGGTATATGGTTTGTATAAATATGTGTATAGAATGAAATTTGTACATTACAAACAAGTATGACACACATCATTGTATTCTTACTGTTTGTATTGTTCAGGCTCTATGCAGTTATTTGCATGGTATGTGGAAATACAGCAGAAATTGTTCTTAATAAAAGAAAGCATAACATGTTAGGGTAGGTACTTTGTAATGTGTTATTGCGTTGCATTGTAGACATTTGTGTACTTTGTGGTCTGTCATACTTAATGCTTCACAAGCACTATGCTTCAAACAAGTATGTTGGGCAATTTGCTCAGTTCCTGTGTTTGTTCGCATGATCATTGGGTCTGTGGGGGGGGGAGGAATCCATGCAGGATTTAAAAAAACTTTCTACGTTTATATGTTGTTATGTGGCAAAGTCTATTTCGGTGATGTGTGCACTAATTATAGCAATGTTTACGGTTGTCTATTGTAGTAGGGGGAATTGAAAAGGTGTATGATATTCGTTTTGGAAGTGGTGATACTATGGTTGCAGTTAGATACCATTTGGCGTGTTCTAACTGTTTATTTGTTTCTGCCTCTTAGCAGTATTTCTTTATGTGTTTGGTTATTGTTGATGTTTTCTAAGTACTGTGGTATTGCACAGTAATGTTGCAGAATTGTGGGGGCAGTTAGATACCTGTTGGCGTATTCTTACTGTTGATAGTTTCAAAGCAGTTAAGGGTATGTGTATACATAATAAGTGTTGAAGGGTTTTGTTACGTTACAAACGCCAGGGCACACGTAGGCTAACAAAATGGTTTTATTAAATTAAGTACATATAAAGACCTCCAGCAGAACCAACATTTCGCCAACATGAACTGCATGAAAGCTAACTGACAAACATAGAACGCTTATGAAAGTAAACATCTACCTCATAGATATCAGAACGTTTATGTCATTTAATGACATAGCTGAACTGCAAGAAAAACATAGCTGCTCTCCAGCATTTTAGGACATCCAAGTAAATACATTAAAGCTATAACCATAACAGATCTCCCTCCTTTATTCTTCCACAACACCATCAACCTCTCTTAACAACAGCAACGCGATTCATGTTCCGCACCTGTCTTCCCACCACATGAATCGCACCACGCAACACACCCACAACCCTCACAGGATGTGAATATAATGCTCTCCTTTCTTCTTTAACACTCCCTTCTTTATCCTCACCAGGTCTCCACACTCGATCCTCAATGCCTTCTTGTCTCTCCTTACATTTTCTCATGCCACCCATTCCTCCTTCTTTCTTTTCAAATCTCTCCTCACCCCATCCACCACATAGTCACTCTCTCTACTTCTTCCCAGCATGGAGGACTAACTGCAGTGTTGGGTTTATGGCCCCTCATCAATTCAAAAGGGATTATCCCCGTGGTCAAGTGCAGTGACATATGCAAACCAAATAATTTGTCTTGAATAGCAACCTTCCTGTTATACCCTGTTTCTGTTGCCATTCGAATACTCTCCATGATGCATCTATTCATCCTCTCCACACATCCATTTGTTTCAGGGTGATATAAAGCTGTCCTCTTGTGTTTGATCCCACATTCCTGAACATACTTGCCAACTCAACCACAGTTAAATTGGGGACTGTTGTCTGTCAGAATACTTTCTGGAATACTGTCCCTCGCAAACACTTCTTGAACTCCTTCACCATAACCTCTCCAGAAATCTCCCTTACAATGCTAAATTCACATCAGTGTGAGAATAAATCAACATTCACAATCACATATGTTCCTCTTCCATATCCTAAATCAACAGGACCTAGATTATCCATTGCCAAATCTTTCCAGACCCCTCCCGGTGCATCGACTTCTACTAAAGGTTGTTGTTTTGCCACTTCTCCCTTTCCTATTTTGTTGCACATAGAACACTCCAATAACCTCCTCTCTATATCTCTATCAAATCTAGGCAACCAGTAGTCATTTCGCAAAACACTCTTGGTCTTAATAATGCCTATATGCCCAGCATGAGCTAAATCCACCACTCTATTTCGTAACATTCTGGGTACAGCAGCACGTTTCCATCTGAATAGAATGCCATCCATTACACTCAATTCATTTCTGACCTCCCAAAATGGTATAAGATTATGTTCCATATCGGCGTTTATGGGCCATACCGCCGATTCCACATACGCTTTAACCAGAATTAAACATCCATCTTTCCCAGCTTCCTCCAACCATTCTTCCTTGGACACTATACCATCGCTATTCACAAACACCATTTCCATTTCCATGTTCTCAACCCCTACATCGGAAAATTCACTTCTCCTCAGTTCTGACAAGCTATCTGCTAGTACATTCTCCTTAACCAGAATTACCTTGACACAGGAACTATGGCACTGCATGCAAGTAATCCATCCAGCGACTCCTTAGGACACTTTAGCCAAACCTTTATTTTCCAAAATTTCTTTCAAGGGTTTATAATCTGTACATAAAACAAAACACATCCCCCAAATTAAATTTCTAAATTTCTCCATGGCCCATTAACATGCCAATGCCTCTTTCTCCAACACTGAGTAACAATACTCAGCACCCATCAAACCTTGAGACGCATGCGCTATGATATGCTCTTCGCTTTTGCCATCCACTTGCAATAACACTGCTCCAATCCCCATTTCTGAAGCATTCACCGTGACTTTGCTCTGACAACAGGTATCAAAATTCTTTAGAGGTTGTGCTACACCAATCTCCTTATTTAATCTAACAGATTCCTCTTCACACTTAGCAGACCAAACAAAGTCACTTCCCTTCTTTACCAATTTTCTTAATTCAATTTCCTTACTGGCATAATTGCTAAAAAATGTTTGATAAAACTCGCTCATCCCTAGAAATGAGCTCAATTGAGCTTTGTCTTCTAGGCTTTTAATATCTTTTATGGCACTCACGATGCTCTCTTTTGGTCTTACTCCACTGATTGATATTTCATGACCTAAATATTCAACTTTAGAAACACCAAACTTACACTTTTCCTCCCTTAACACAATGCCACGCTTTTCAAACACTTCTAACACCCTATCTAGAATGCTATCATGCTCCTCCTCATGTTTCCCAAAAACCAGCACATCATCCTGAAAACAATATACACCTCTAATTCGACCAGCTAACCTATCCATGACCTTTTGAAAAACCGCCAAAGCGGACACAAGACCAAACGGCATGCGTTTAAACTGAAATACCCCTTCATGAATGACAAATGCCGTCAACTTACGACACCGCTCCTTCAGTTCCACCTGGTGGTATGCAGATGCCATGTCCAAGTTGGAAAACACCTTCCCTTGGCCTATTCTAGATAGCATCTCTGACATATTCGGAAGTGGATGGTGATCCACCATCACACATTTATTAAGTTGGCATATATCCACACACAAACAAAGCTCTCATGAGCTCTTCTTGACAACCACTAATGGAGAAGTTCAGTCCACCCCCTCCTGCTCTTTCAATGACACCCAATTTCAACAGTTTGGTAAGTTCCTCCTTGACCCCTTCTCTCACAGCTAAGGATACCGCCCTCAGTTTGGCTACTACAAGCACACTTCCCTTCCTTAAAACAATTTGATGCTGTACACCCTTAATCCTGCCTATACCCTTCTTAAATACCATGGGATGTCTACTCATGACCATTTCGCCAACCTGCAACACCTGCTAAGGTTCATTTGGATCCAATTTGATTTTCAACTTTTTCTGCTCAGTCCACCCCAACAAAATGATGCCTCTTTCAGTTACATAAATGTTTACTTCACATTTCCAACCCTTAAAATCAAACTGACCCATGCTGTATGCCAAACGATCAATTGCATCTTGATTGTAACCTCCTGGTCCGATGTCCAGCTTCAAGAGTCTTCTTAAATCACCTTCCACATCCCTTTCAAACACCTCTCTTGACAATAGGGTCATTTTTTGATCCTGAATCGGCCATCATCGAGACGTCCCTCCCATTCACATTAACACTCACATAGGGATGTTCACACTCATCATCCTCATCATTCACAACACTTACAACATTTATAGTGTTAACAATAACGTTTTCCACAGGGAAATCATTTTCATCATCTGACGGTTTTCCTCCATCCTCCTCAGTGACAAATAAGACCTTCTTCTGACTGTTCTGATAATTTTTGCAACAATTTGCAAAATGTCCTCTCCTCTTGCATTTTGAACATATTGCTCGTCTTCCCAGACACACCACTGAGGCAGCAAAATGCTAGTTACTGGCAAAGCGCTAACATAACAGTTCCTCTTTTTCTCCTCTCTCTCCCTTCTGCTTGTAGTTTTTCGTCTTGTTTCCTCCCAAATGCACCTGTTTCTCTTTGTCTTTAGTCTTTTTCTTGTTCTTTTGTTCATTAACATTCAAAACGTCTGCCTTTATTTCATTGGTCTCTTTCTTTGCTAACTTCGCAAAGCAAGCTAATAAGTGTTCAACTCTGCGAGTAATGGCCAAAACCTCATCCAACGTAGGTTCATCCTTGAGCCATAAATCCTCACGTATCCGGTCAGAACTGCAGTGTGTCAAGAATTGATCACGTAAATGTTCATCATATGACCCTTGGAACTTGCAGGATGACGCCAATTGGTGGATAGCGGTAACATACTCTTCTAATGACTCTCCTGGTTCCTGCATTCTCATGCGAAAATTATACCTTTCGAGTATAGTGCTTGTTTTCGGGTTAAAGTGCAGGTCCATCTTCACAAAGCCACCATCAAGTTCAGACATGGTATCACCCTCACCATCCCTTGCAAGTTGTGGGAGAGTCTCAAAAATTCTCTGTCCTTCATAACCTAAGTGGTGCATCAATAATGCAAGTTTCTGTCATTAGAAAAGGAATTTCCTCCAGCCGCTTTCAGATAATGCATAAACCCTTTCTTCCACTGTGCCCATTTACCTTTGAGTGGTCCTGGAGTGGCCATAAACATGGGTGGGCCACTGGCATTTGACATTTCCATGACAGACACTTTTTGCTTTTCTTTTGGCCTTCTTTTGAAACGTAGACCAGCACTTGTCTACTTTCAATTCTCCTGCTTATATCTCTCGCTCCAATCACTGTTACTCCCTTTTTCACTCTGTGTCCTTTTTCCTCCCCTTTGTTCAAAATTAGCAGCCTCTTATGCTTTGGCTGTTTTTCATCTCGCTCCAACCTCTCTAATGCTTTTTTTTGTAATTTCCTACTGCCTTCTTCTTCTTTGTGAAATGTTGGTAGCCTCATGTGCCTTAGCTGCTTTTGCCTTGCTTCAGCTGCTTTTGCCTTGCTTCAGCTGCTTTTGCCTTGCTTCTGCTTTATTGTCACTTCCTGCCCCGTCCCCTTGCTCTCTCACTCCCAGTTTCCACCTTCTTTTCACTGCTGTATGTCTTCACCCCACACCTCTTTCTTTAGATCTTCAGATCTTGCTTCTTAGTTTCCCGTGTTTCTTCAAACTGTGCCACTATACAGCATTATATGGTAGCTCGTATCGGTGAGGTGAGGAACAGCTGCCTCGTCGATGCGCCGCATATGAGAGAACTGCTGGGAACGCTAGGGAGGCAGAACTGGTGTCGGCAGGAGAGGTGAGGGGCTGAGGGAGTCTGGGATCGTGCACAAACAAAAAATCAAGCGAGGAGGGGAGCGGGAGGGGGGAAGGCACTTACTTGGAGGTGCGATGGCCGCTGCAATGTTCCGAGAAACAGAGCGGCTAGATTCCGACACGGTGGCAGCAGTGTCACTGCGGAGGCCTTTCTGGTAGGAATCCTTGTCACCAATGTTACGTTACATACGCCAGGGCATACATAAGCTAACTTAATGGTTTTATTAAGTGAAGCACATATAAAGACCTCCAGCAGAACCAACATTTCACCAACATGAACTGCATGACAGCTAACTGACAAACATAGAACGCTTATGAAAGTAAACACCTACCTCATAGATATCAGAATGTTTATGTCATCTAATGACATAGCTGAACTCCAACAAAGACATAGCTGCTGTCCAGCATTGTAGGACATACAAGTAAATACATTAAAGCTATAACCATAACAGGTTTCCTCAGAAGAACTTTCATTTTTGCTGGTGGATTTCACATTGTGTACTAATGGGAAATTAGATTGTAGTATTATGGTTGCAGGGAGATACCAGCTGACATATTCTAACTGTTTACAGTTTCTCACTTGTATATGGTATGTCTTCAAGCACATTCATTCATGTTGGTGGAAGTACATTTTTCACCCTTGTGAAGTGCTTTTGCAGCAGTATGGGTGTAGTTACAGTAGATGTGTATTTCTTGCATTGGTATGGGCATTGTTAGATAGCTGTTGCCATATTCTACCAGTTGGTGTTTTCAAAGGTTATTGAGATGATTTTGTAGATGCTCATACTCAGAACAGTGAGTACATTTTGGTTTCAAGAATATTAAGTAGGCATTTGCAAGATTTGATTGTAATCTCGGCTTCAATGTAATGGAAATATCATTGCATTCAGACCACCCACCTTTCTTTTTAATGTATGCAGTATAGTCACCTGCACTGGTTGTGGCACCCGTGTGGTAAATTATGCCTACTGTTGTCAAGGTTTTCTTGCCAAGTGATACTTGTCCATGTGTGAAGCCAGTAAGCTTGCAGTTGTTTATGGTTCCATCTGCATTGTATCGTAAAACCATTACTATTACGTACTGGCTATGTGATTATATATGTAAGGTAGAGTGCTTATAGGAATTGCAAGTTGTACTTAATCTACCATGGTTTGCATTTTGTATGAGCTGCTTAAATGGAATGGATTGATAGGTATAGGTATAGATACATACACAAAGCGTTTGTTAGGGATTTGGTCGTGCATGACACGGATGCAGAGAGTGCATGTATCTCTCCACGTGAATGAAGTCTGGAAGATTTCATTTATAGGTATGTTTTTGTTTTCCAGTACTTGTAGTAAGTACATTTGAAATTCTTGTGGATCTTCTTGTGTGTTTATAGTGAATCTCATCATTCCTGCACAGTAGTCCAATTCTGGCCTTATTCCAGAAACACGGTAAGTGTTGTCAGGATTGTTTATTGCGTTTCTGCGAAGGAGTAACATTTGCAAACACAATTGGTCTATACCGTTTAAGTAAATGTTTTCAACAATTGGTGGCAATTGAAATAGAACATTGACTGCTACATTTGCATAGCAATTTACACCAGTTGTACTGGACAACTTGAATGGACCAGACAGTTCTATGTCTGACTCAGTTGATGGAAGTGCAAGTAGTTTCTTTGAAGAGGTAGTTGTTTTTGTTTGTGCAGTTGGGTATGCATTTGTCTTTTCAGTCCATTCTTCTTTGGTGTGGTAATTGATGAAGTACCAACTGCTTTCAATTTCTTTGCTAATATTGTTGTGAGATCATGTATAAGTTGAGTTTGCACTAGTTTTCTTTTACAAAGTTTGCCTTTTTGGAGAACAGGGTAAAATTTGAGATGGGTGTCTAGAGTGCACGCAGTCTATTATAACTCATGCCTTCTTTAAAGAATGCGCTGCCAATATCAATCAATGCTTGATCTAGGGTTAGCCCTTGAGATTTATGGATGGTGACCTCGTATGCTAGAGACGGAGAAAACTGTTCTGTGCCTACATACATGTCTTTGAAAAGAAGGAATTGGGCTGGTAAGCGTCCTATCCTTTTAACTTCTGAAAGTTTGTCAAAGTGAATATTGACAAACTGAATGCTGTGTCACTTGGGTATTTCCGGAAGCCAACAACTGTACAAAGTGATCCATTAACCAAACCTTGCTCCACATCGAGGATACGCGTTAGCATAACTCTACAGTTTAACCACAATGTTAAAATGTTCTCTAAACAAGCTGTGTTTGAGATTGAGTTCTCTAAGGTATTTAGTCTTGCTGTGGCTTGTTGACAAATAGGTACTGTCATACTCTGCAGATCTAGTTTGTCTGTGGAGTACATTTTCACTAGTGGTTGCATTTCTTTTATTGTTTCATTGA
The DNA here is from genome assembly GCF_040938575.1 of Ambystoma mexicanum. NCBI lineage: Eukaryota > Metazoa > Chordata > Amphibia > Caudata > Ambystomatidae > Ambystoma > Ambystoma mexicanum. The sequence continues at coordinate 474,000,461 of NC_090933.1, forward strand.
ATTGTGCACAGCTTGCTAGAGTTGGCATTAGGACATACAGTTTACATTTTTGTGTGCTAATTGTTCCATGACATCAGTAGCACATGTGTTATGCCAGTATAGCTCATGGATGCGTCTGCTATTTAAGATAGACTTTGCTTCCCTAGAAAGTACACCAATCCGATGGCTTTTCAAAATGTTGGCATAGGTGAGGACTGCAGACTGACGCATATTTTCAGTTAGTTCTCTATATTGGAAATGTTGCCAGAGATTTACATTTCCTGTGCTACCTAGAGTTTTACAACACAGTTTGTGGCCTAAGGTTTTAAAGATAGGTTCACCTTTTACTGGTGTTAATTGAAGAAGATCTCCAAAAACAATAAAATATTTTCCTCCAAAGAGATTTGCGTAATCTGTTTTAAGGACTGCTTGCAATCTGAGGTGAATCAACACCAACATTAGGTTGGAGACCATGCTCACTGTTAGGACTGATTTCCTCTAATCTGGCCTGGTGGACAGATGTATAGAAGGCCAAACTATATTGAGAGAGGGACAATTCTGGGAAGCTGTTGCCAAACCAGTTTAAGGCAGTGACAGGCGGCCTAGGCTAAGTTCTTCAGAGGGGTGAAAGTGTAAAGGGTCCACAGTAAGTAGCCAAATGCAATAAATGTGGTTGCGCTAAAATGAAACTCCCCAAAAAGTGGGGAAAGGTAACTGCTGCCACCAGCCCATCTTTTAAGCACCTCTAGAGTAACCAAAAAATCCTTTGAGTATTAGTCTAGGGCATAACAAAAATGCACTCCATTGCACTGCAGTGTAAGCTGCTTTGTGCAATGATAAAAAGTTGCCACAAGTGATACAAAAGTAACCACAAGTAACAACATAGTAACACAACTAAGGGAACCACTTTTTCCCAGTACTGATAGCCTTAAGGACATAACAGTTTCCTCATAACATGTGAGCAAAGGCCAGTGTAGTGATGCTTAAGGCTTTACTGTACTGCAAAAAGTACAGGTCTGATTAAAAAATAAAAGCAAAACGTTTGTGGGTACCATAAAGATGGAAGGAAATGTGCAGTAAAGAGAATCCTTCCTAACACTCACCTCATCTATTAGGAGCATGTTCATTTGTTTCAAAACGCTGCATAGCTCCATAGCAGCTTCTGCTGAAAGTTTTCAGTAGTCTCATTTGTTTTGGTGTTCTACTGGAAGGAATAGCAATTGATGTAAAGTGACACCACATATGTTATAAGGAGCTAACCCTCTGGGGGCAGTTACAACAGCCAAACGCTTGCTGTTTGTCAATTGTTGGAGGAATTTGCTGATCATTTTTATTAAGAATGGTTTGCCTGAACCAGCTTGATCACTTACATATAGGAGTATAGATTTATAGTTTTGACAGGTACAAGTTTTAGTTTCGTGCTGCTACCATGTTCAATGTCTTTAGTTATTTTTAGTAAAATGCTATGCTGCTCATTGTTTAGTTGCCATTTCAGTAGAGCAACATCTTCTGCAGATTGCTCATATTAACACATGGTGTTGTCTACTTCAGTCATGGCTAATTCTGCCTCATTTGGTAGGAGTGCCTGTCTAAGTGGTACTTGGCTTCCTATAAGAGAAGGTTGACTGCTGTTAGGAGTGTTTATATTTAGTTGTGCTTGAAGTTCTTCTTCTTGTTGACGTTCATTGTCCAACATGTTTTTGTACTGTGTAAAGTGTATATCTGTTATAGTGCTTTCATTTGCTTTGAAAGCATCTTCATAGGAGTCATGGGTGTCCAATAAATCTTCTTTTTTCCATGGTTTAAAAAGTTGGAGTAGGGACATGTAGTATTACTCTCTATGTTGAGAAGTTCTTAATGATAGCTTCATATAATTAACCAGGCTGTGTTGTTTTTAAACTTTATTTTTCGCTGACGGGCATGTTACAATAACATCACATTGTATATGATACAGTACTTTACACATAATAACAAGGCTATCTATAGATCTGAAATGGGCTGATGGCTGTGGGTTGTTAAGGGGTTTGCAGGCTTTCCTCTGATTCACAATCAATGGGTCTCATGCCAAGAAAGCGGCAGAATGGGGCCCATATGTTCTTAGGATGGCCCGTAGATATCAATCCACCTTGCATAGCTTTCTTCACATTCGTATCCTTCAATCAAGTCTCTAAACCATGCATGAATTGTGGGTGCTGATTTCACCTTCCAGTGTCTGAGAATATTGCGTTTGGCAACTGCGCTTGTGACTGAGAAGAGTCTGCATGTCCAGACAGGTGCCTTCCCTATATCTCCCAGTAGGAATTTCAAGGGCGTAGTTGGGATTTGGATGTTCAGAATGTCACTAAGTTTGGAGGCCACTTCATCCCAGAATTGTCTGGTAGGTGGGCATTCCCACTACATATCAATGGAATTGGCCTCTGTTAGGTTACATTTGGGACACAGAGAATGTTTGGAGTAATCAAACCTGGCAACCTTTCCTGGGGTAATTTGCAGGTGGTTTATCACTTTTTATTAGACAGGCCTAAAGTTAGCATTCAGGGAGATGGTTTTGGTGTATTGGCAGTATCTGGCCCGCTGTGCGTCCTCTATCGTTACACCTAGGTCTCTTTCCCATTTGGATTTCATTGTATTTTGGGAGGGAGTGTGGGATTGGACCGTGTGGTATATCGTCGAGATATTCCCTCTGAACCCATCCTGGTCCATGATATCAAATATGAATGGGTTCTGCGAGGAACGAGGGCCATCTGTGTTTGAATGCTTCCTTCAAGTGGTGCTTCTGGAGCATTACTGTGAGCCCCATGCCAGCATTTAGTAAGTTTAACCAAGCTGCCCTCACAATCTTTGACTATGGATTTCCCTTTTGTCTCATCTGGTTTAATATTATTTTTGTATGAGAAATGTTGGGCTATGTGGTATAGGCACATGGTTTCTAAAGCAGTCCTCCTTTTTGGGCAGTATGTGTCCAATACCTTGTTTTTCCAAATGTCCTGGCTGGTGGGGTTGGTTTTGGCTATTGTTTCTATGTCTTGGTATGATTTGAGAACTCTTTTTTGTGGATGCAGCAGGACCAAGGCTTAGCCAGGCAATGTTTTCAGATTTCCCATACAAGGCGTTGCTGGTTAAACGGTTTGCGGCTTTGTAGCAGCCACATTCTCTATGGTATAACATTTGTATGCCAAAGCTGTACAATTTTTGTGAAAGTGTTTTGTCAGAAGATATGTAATCCTAGAGGTCTTTGGGCTCTGTTTTCTCTGCTTTGGTTAAGTAGGCTGTGCCATATCGTGCAACTGCAGTGGAAATGTCTGCAATGTACTGCACATCCATGTTTGCATTGCATAGGAGGGCAATTATTGCTTTATAATCATTGTTGTACTTTGATGCTTCAGCTATCTTTATGCAGTATGTGTTCTTAGGTGATTTGCCATTCACACTGTGTCTAACCGAAGACATGAAGCTGTTTACTTGTCCTGTTGCTGAAAGCGGTCTAGGGAAACCAAAGCAGCATTTGGTGTAGTATTTGCCTTTGTTTTTATATTTGCACCGACAATACTTGCCACACTTGTGTCTTTGAAACTTCAAAATGTGTGCATGTAGGTTGCTATGTGTAGTTTCTGAAGGGATTTTGCAAGTGACATATTTGTGAATCAACTTCAAAACTGTTGCATCATTGTTTTGACCAAATTCAGGAGCATGTTTAATCCACAAAAGCATATGGATGTGTGGTGCTCCTCTCTTTGCTTCCGAAACAAGTGTTGCACTTCTCCATAGGGAGGAAGTGTTTTATTACAAATGAAGTGCAGCATGGCTATAAAGCGATGAAGGAAGTACCTTGATACATTTACAGGAAGAGTTCTCCTGGTGTTTTCATGTTTATATCTGCTTTGTTTTCGATTTGCTATGCGCATACTCTGCACAACTTAAAGTGACAAACCATGTGGAGGGGCCAAGATTGCATATCATACAGCATACATCCGCATGACAACAGAACCATTATTCTTTTGTCCCACGCATTTTTGCCAAGAGATTTGTAATACATGACCGTAAAACTTCATCTTTCCCTTGCACCTTTTTAAGTAGATGCGTAGCAGACATGTTTTGAAAATTGGAACCTGTTTTCAATGTGTGTGCAACTCCATAGCATAGAGTTGCTAGTTCACTTTCAAAGAGGAGGTGAATCTGAGGTCTTCAGAATACATTTGTAAAGAGCAGTATTCTGATGCTGTTATTTGTGTGCATCTTTCATCGTACCTTCCACCTTTTCCAGTAGCAAAAAGAAGAGGAAAGGCTTGGGCTTCTACATGTTATGCTGATTGGAGAACCTTTGGCTTGCCACATTTGATATGTTTCTAGTGCATCGTCTATGGTGTCTTTGGAGTGCAGTGGGTGAATTTTATAGTGGTCTAAAATATTGGAGGCTGTAGTAGGATCTAGAAGTTCAAATTGGCCAGTTGCTGAGGAGTCCTGAATTATTTTGGTGGTTTCCCTCAGGTTTTCTTCAATGTTTATTTCCTTGTAGTATTCATTGTTGTCTTTAAAATATTGCAGGGCTTCTCTAACTTTATGTAAGTCCACTGGATGCTGCCAAATTGTTTTGTCTTTTTTAGGTACACCATTCACTAGGATAATCAAAGATTGATTTATTGGTCGTTGCACTTCTAGAGTATCTACATTTTCTTTGAGATCTAATGGCAAATAAACTACTTTGCCACAAATGCCTTGCACTAGTTCAGAGGTAGGTAGTTTTGCTGTGTTTGGTGGAATGAGTATTATTTATTGAAATGGGTGCACTGTTTGGATTATAATGCTTGCATACAAGTTAAGTTGCTGGAGTGGTTTTGGCAGTGGGAATATTTCCAAGTTATTAGTTATAGTCTGTGAAGGCATTTGGTTATTGTCATGTTTTGCAGTGCAGAGTGTACAAAGTGTTGAGGGGTTAGTAATTTTGTGTTTGTTTTCTGCCATAAGAGCTAATTGGAACAACTGGCATTCCTCATTGTCTTCTATTTTGTACATTATGCCTACAGTTTTGGTGCTCTTTTTATAAAAAAAGTACTGCGGCAACACACACATACTTGGTTTGGTATTTCAGCAGATGTGCTTTAAAACTTTAGTATTTCTTTTTTGTATGTGTGTAATAGCAGGTTGACATTTACAAGGTTGTTGCTACTCTTTTCTAATGTTACCAGATTTTCTAAGTGCTCTTCAGTTCTAAAATGTTTGCTTTGGATGTGGTCTATTTCTTCAAGCAGTTCTTTGGCTGTACCATGTGGTAGGGGGACTTCTCAAGAATGTGCTAATTTACCTTACCTTTTGAGATCCCCAGCAATTTTGCTGAATTTCTAGGATTTTATTTTCTACCTGGGAAGAGTGTGAGCCTTTTTTGCCACTCTTCCATGCATGTTGATGTGTGTTTGACTTCGTAGTCATCATCTTTTTTCTGTGTGTCACACAGCACCTTCAGTGCAGTGGCACAGGGGTGTCTTTCAGACTCCCCAAGGTTTAAACACCTTCTCTGGGACAGACTTCTGTCTCCCAGAGCATGTAAAGTTAAATTGACTTTAATAGTCTCTTTAAATTTACAGACCCAGTACACCCTATCTTCTGATAGAGTGCTGGATGGGTTGGCTAGCATTCCATGAGTCAAAACACTCATATAACAGTCAAATGTTACCCTTTCCTACTTGAAATGGCTGGTGGCAGTGGTTTAGATCAAACTACCATGATTTTTCCCAACTGCGAACAATGGTAGCTAAAAATCGGGTCAACCATGTTTTTCAATATGGCGCCCAAGACCTTTCTGTAAAAACAGACTCCGGTCAACTTTTTTCACCATTTATTTTTGGAAAGGTCCTTCTTGTGGTTAACTCTGTGTACTAAACCAGGTTTGGTCCCTTTGTTTGTTGGCCTTTGGCAGGCTTCAGTGCTGAAGCCCTCCGCTGGTGCCTGCGTGTCTGGGGTGGACAGGATGTGAGGGAGGTGCCCAAAACTCCCTGTGCTTAGTCTCCTAGGAGACCTGAATACACTCTGGCATGACTGGCCGGCTGGCTGTCCGGCAAGGACAGCTTCCCTACTGTGTGAGTGACAGCCAGGCTGGAATGAATAGGGGAAAACTGTTTAAAAGCAGGTCTCTGGGACTTGGAAAGCAGAGTCGACCACTGGAACGAAACAAACGAAGACGAGCTGAAGGAAGATGACTGCTGCAATTCCCGGATAAACAGTGAAGCCCTGCTGTAGGTCTGAATTGCCTGAAACTCCATTGACAGAGAAGACCTTCAAGGTTAACTTCTTCCCTTGAGTTTGCTGGGAACAAACTCGCAAGCTACCTGGACACTGTCCGCATCCTGGTCGAATTTTCTTCAGAGTGCTCTTGAAAACCAGATAGCCAGGGGGAAGGAAACCAGTTGGTGGACTTTAAGGCACTCAAACCTTAAACCAATGTTTTACCGAGCTTGTGGCCTCTTCCCTGGGCAGTGCAGGAACCTCCCGACATCCTCCTTACTGTCCCTACGACTGAAGCTCTGGAACAGCAAGATCTGCTCGAACTACCAGGAACAGCTGCCTCAGCTACAGCTCTTCTTCACTTCGCAAATGCGGTCCGGAAATCTTTTCGGCCATGGTGAAAGTTGGTGAAACTTTCCCGACTTCAAAGGCTTGTCCTTCCCTAAACCAACACCTAACTTTTCGTCTGACTGAATTCTTCTAAGACCCGTGGCAAAGATTTACCTGTTTACTACCAGAACTATGCTATCCTATACAAAGCCTCTGAACCATTGACTTTGGCCCAGGCCTATCAATTGAATTACTGGTTGTAGTTAACTGAAACCCTTTGCCCTGCCTATGAAAGTATGTGTGCTGTTGATTCTTATAACCTTGTCTTTTTACCCCTTTTTAAAGTAACTGAAGTGCCATTTTGCTCCCACTTCAGGGGAGCTGAACTTGTTCAGAAACTGATTGGTTGTGTATTGTAGTTTATTAGATTGTGATATTGAGCAGCTCTTACTAGTGGAATGTTTTCCAAATTACTGTGTAAATAAATGTATATTCTTTTACCAAGCAACCTTGAGTAACTGTTTGTTTGAATCACTGTATTTGCTTGTACCAGAGGTGAAATTGTACTGACACTTGTAGTCATAATTGTGTGTAGTATTCCCAAAGGGTACTGCATATGATTCTGTCTAACACTGGTGTACAGTGGTGATGATAAAGTATGCATGTTATATTTAGAGTGCTACTCTTACCTTTGTTCAAATAACCTTCAAAAGGCTAAGCACCACCATAGAAGCAATTATTTTATCATGTCTGATATGGAAACTTGGAGTTTAAAAGAATCCAAGCCCAAACTGAAAGAAAACATCAATAACCTAAGCTCAGAGAAATGGAGTTGAATCATGCACTTGAAATGAAAAAGTTGTCTCTTGAAACTGGTTCTCTCCCAGAGTCTTCTAGGTCTTCCAGTCCTAAGAGGCCTCGCATGCCCAAAGATACAGTAAGTATGTATGAGGGTAAGCTTGATATTTTGGATTGGTTGGCTGCTTTTGAATTTAACCATGGGATTCAAGACATTACAGGGAATCATCTGATTCCTTGGCTTTTTTTCTAGGCTACCCCCTGTTGCAACTGATGTGGTAATGGAGTTGGGGGATATAGACTGAAAAGAGTATGAAGGTGTGAAACAAGATTTGATAGCTAGATTTGGGAAGACCCGTTCCCAGTATCTTGAGAGGTGTACAACACTCAAAAAGCATGATGGTACCTCTTGGGCTACCTGGGTGATTGAATGTATGAAACATTTAGATGGATGGGTTAAGGGTTACAAAGTTAAAACTTATGAAGGTATGAGAAATCTGTTTATGTTGGAATCTATTTATGAGGCCTGAGCTCCGGAGCTAAGACAGCACTTGGCTGACTCTAAGGAAATTGATCCCAAGAAGTTAGCAAAGGCTGCTGACTTGTGAGTTGCCAACATGGCTACTCATAAGGATTCTGGGGTAACTCAGAAGAAGGATGAGGGAAAGCAACACAAGAAAGATACCAAAGAGAATTCCAATACCTCCACTCCAAAAGAGGGCCCCAAATATAACCAGGGTAAGCCACTGTTAGGGAGAATTCTCTATTTAGGCTGAATTTCCTAACCTAGTGAGTCCCCCAGCAGCTTTGCTGGATTTCTGGAGTTTGTTTTTTTCCATCCTGCCAAGAGTGAGACTCTTTTCTGCCCCTCTTGGACATGTATGTGTGTAATTCCTTTGAAATGTCAATGTGTTCGAGGGCTATGGGGTCTTTTACTCCATAGGGTCTCATATGTTTTTCTATGTGTGTTACACCGCACCCTACGTGCCGTAACACGGGGGGCGTCCTAGCGGATCCCCCACCATAGACTCCATACCCGGGGACTGACTACTGTCTCCCCAGGCATGTAAAGTCACCATTGGCTTTACTAGACCTAAATTTACTAACAGAACTAGTACAAACCATCTTATTGTGGACGTACTAGTAGGGGTAATTCGATTACTCCTGGATCTGTTACTCGAGGGGGCACTGTCCCGTCCCCCCTCATCGAGTTTTGGCTGGTGGCAGTGGAAACTACTTGTTATGTTCGTCCCCGAACATAACCCTATGGTATTCGTCCCATTGTTGGAGATTGATACTTTTTCTCATTAATCTCTAACGTACCACCGATCTACTTATCTTAAATAGGTTTATCGGGTGGTATTTTCTGCCAGAACTTGGTTTGTAAAATGGCGTCTGTGTTCATCTCTGTGACTCCTAAACCAAAGGTTGAGCCCTTTGTTACACTTTTGGCGGGCTCTGTACAGAGACCCTCCAAAGTGGTGTCATTCTGTCTGGGTTACCACAGGGGTGTGGGAGGGGGTTTAGGCACCCTGGACCGAGTTGCCTTGCCAACTCCGGTCGCACTCTGGAGTGATTGGCCCAGGTGGTGAGCCTTCCCGCTCACCACTTAGCATGTGTTGATTGACAGCTAGGCTGAATGAATGGGGGTTTTCTGCATAAAAGCAGGGCTTTTGGGACTGGATCTTCAGAAGTCGCCACAGGACCTAAGAATCCGACGAGGGTAACGCTGAGCCAACCTGCACGACGACACCTCCGGTGGAGCCCTGCAGAACCGACTCACCACTTCCCGACGACAGAGGAGATCTCCCTGCCGGACAGTCTCTTCCCCTGACTGGTGGGAACAACCAGTCCCCTTTGCTTTTTATTCGCCTCAGGACGCAGTGGTCGAATTGCCCGTGCAGAGCACCTCGGCAACCGGATAGCCACTACCCCTGAACTGCGACCAAAAGGTGGTGCCTTGTGACAGAGCACTCCGCGGCTGATCTCTTCCCTGGTGGTGCACCAGACTTCATTTTCTTCGACGACGAGATCGACTCTACTCTTGGCAAAGACCCGACGTGCATCCACCACCAGGAACAACTGCCCCTGCCGGAGCGGCCCTCCACAACAAGGTACCATGTCCGCCTGGCTTCCCTTTCGATCGGTTCGAGTGAGGTGTCTTAATCCTCCCCGTTCCGTTGGGTCACCTCCAAGCGTTTCTCATTCTCTGTTCTGAACTGGTTCAATCCACCGATAACAATTTGCGATACAGACTTGAATGCATCTCCACTAGAGACTTTTTGGGACATCGCGCCTTGCCTCTCTCCGAGTGGGCCTGGCCTCTGAACTTTACGATCTATTGTGATTCTTGCCTTCCTGCCTTGCATTTTATCCGCTTGGATCGAACTGTGTTGATTTCATAACTTGCCTATCTTTTTCTCTCCCGTCCTAACTAATATTCGAGTGTCACCTAGGTTGAGGTATACACCTCTGTCTGAAAATAAGTGGTACCAGTAAAACCTAGAGTTGTCGATATTGCTAGGGGGATTGATCGTCTACTTCATAGAGTAATTGTGTTTTATTTGTTTGCCGTGATTTGCCTTAGTGTTTTTCATAGACGTTTTGTTATAAATAAATACCTTAATATCTTTACACTAAGCCTCGTTGCGTGTTTGCTTGTCTTGCTGTAAAGAATTGCCCTATTTTTTATACTCCACATACTGCTCAACTTTTCTTGAGAGAAGTCTGACTGCTCAGCCACAGCTACCACGTGAATCTGTGTGGTGCAGACTGCTACCAAGTGGGTTCACCGCCAACGCCTGTAGTCCTAAATCTTTTGCAGTGGTCCCAGAGGGAACTGCACAGGTTTCCGCCTAACAGCCACAAGATAATCCAAATCAGGCTAGTGTACCTCCTGCTGCCAAACCAGATGGAGGTCAGCAAAAACGCCCATTCATAAAGACATTTGGAAAATGTTATGCTTGTCAGTCAACTGACCATGTGAAAGGGGATCCCAGATGTAAGGGTACACCTTCAGGGATCCACACTGTATCCAGAGCCTTCTTCCCTGAAGATGAATTACCAATGACAAGTGTAAACTTTAACTTACTTGCTGAGGAACCCATGAAAGTCTCAGCCAGTGTTTTTTTAGTATCCCTGGGTCTGTGGGAACAACAGAACTTAGATTCTCTATAATTCCATTCCAGACAATACTAAAGAGTATTACAAAGACAGTGTTCTTGTGAATGGTCAGGAGACCCCTGCCATCAGAGACACTGGGGCCAGCATTACTGTAGTTGATTAATCATTTTTCAAGATAGAGGATGTTGCTAAGGCACCTAAATACCTAACTAAGCTTGCTGGAGGCCCTGTACAAATGTTTCCAGAGTTACCAGCTCTCATCCAGTGCAATTACATGACTATCAAGATACCTGTAAGTGTGCAGAGTGAAGTACCTGGGAGAGTCCTGTTGGGGACTGACTTATAAACTCTTGGAGTTGTATGGAGAACCCCCAGGCCTCCCAGCAAAAGGAAACAGGAGCAGACTAGGAAGGCTAGAGAGAGTACCTTAAAATGCTCTCAAGAGGAGATTATAGAGGAAACTGTAACTCCCAGTCCACAGAAATTACTGACTATAAGTTCTGCAGCAACATACACACACATGGTTTGGTACTTCAGCTGATGTATGTTTACATTTTAGTATTTCTTTTTTGTATGTGTGTAGTAAAAGGTTGATATGCGTAGAATTGTTGCTAATTTGGTTTAAAGCTATTTCATTCTGTAAGTGGCTTTCACTTCCAAAATATTTTTTCTGGATATAGTCGATTTCTTCAAGTAGGTCTTTTGCTGTACCATGTAGAAGAATGTTATTTAAACTTGCTAGTGCTAAAGCAGGACTTTTAACATAGTACAGATTGTAGACTAGATTTCTTATAGTTGAATCATGTGTTCATATCCTTTTGATATCATGGAAGGTGGTTTTGCAAGTAGGTCCTGTAATGCAGGCCAATGAATGTCCTTGTAGTCCATTGTACTTGCGCACTGGACAGGTATCAATATTTTGCAATAGTTTAATTTTGATTTTGTCTTTGTCTTTCACATATTGATTGAGGAATTGGCGTAAAGACTTGAATTTTTTTTTGGGAATGTTACACATTGACGTGCATGGCCATTTGTACACTAGACGTTCTGATTCAGCTGAATGGAGAGGTAATTCTAAGTTTTCAGGGCATATTTTTGTAAGCAGTACTTCTTGTTTCATTATGGTATTATTATTTTTTTCATAACCTCGACCACTGCTATGTATGGCAATTGTATTTGTTTGCTTTTGTTTGTATGCTTCTTCATTAAAGTATGGTACTGTGCTTGTCGTGTGACTTCAGTCACCTCCGCTTAAGAAGTTCTTTCTGTTGACATTTCATTTATTGAGAAGTCTTTTTTTGTAATTTAGTTGTTAGTGATTTCATTTTGTTTAATACTAAAATAAATAACTTTCTTTTGAGAAGAATTGCACTGTCTATCAACGCTTCTAATATTAATTTCCTACAATAGGTTTTAAGGGTTGAACCTGGTTTCTCTCCTGTTTATATAAGATTTTGAAGGACTCTGTCACAGAACATTTTGGCTAAAATACTTTTGTTGGTATGCTTACTTTGCACTATATCAAGATTTATGGAAGCAGTTTTATCTGTAGTGATAGCTGATTTTTTGTTAATTGTTTTCTGCTTTGTTTTACATTTTGATAGAGGAGGCAAAGTTTCTGTACTTGAAACTTCTTTTGTTTCACTAAATGACTGTATTAGCTGTTTTGTTTCAAGTTTTTTTTTACAAATTCTGCTAGAGATGGATGCTTATGTTGGACACTTTTATTTTCATTTGCTCTACTTCTGCATTGCTTTCTACAGACTTGATTTTTGGTAGGCATTCTTTAGGGTCTGTTGAAAAAAATAAAGAAGGTATGGGTTGGGGTGTTCTGCAATGTATGTGTGCTGTGTGCATGAGTGTTTGAGTAAGATGATACATTTGTATGTAATGGTGTGTGATTGTGCATTGGGCAACTACAACTAGTAGGGAGTGACATTCTTGAATTAATGTGTTACTAAAATGGGGTTCAGATGACAGAAAAAAGTAATCTAGTGGTGTGGAGAAGTACAAATAGTAAATCTAATGCTATACAATTAAAACAGTTGTTTGTTCTATAACATCAACATTCTAGCGGCTGAGTTGGGTAATTTGTGTGTCGAAAAATAGGAATTTGTGGGCCATTCTGGCTGTAAATCGCTGTTTAAGAAATGGGGATTTTTGGACAGAATGGTGCACAATCGCTATTTTTAGGCACAGAAATAGCATGAATTAACCTTACAGTGCGTTTGAGTAATAATACAAATATTATGGTGGTATTCAACTTACTTTTTTTCTAAAATGAGCAGGTTACTTCTTAGTTGTTCTTTGTACTTCAAATTCGGCTGCTTCTTTTCAGGAGAACGATCTTCACTGCAATTGTAAAAGAAACAAATTAGTAATTTTGTTTTTATATAGCACTGACAATTTAGACATTGATTGTTTTAATTGACATCCTCATCGCCTTCCTCAAAACCATTAAAACTATCTTATTCACATAAGATACGTCGCACCAGTTGAATACATATCACATGTTCTTAATGAATAAACTGTATTCAATGACTAACTGTAGCAAACAAACTATCTTTACTATGCCTTGTGAAATTCATAATGTACCACTGAATACCATTATTCATATAACTAAGCTCTTGCAAGTAATAGTGCCTCAATGTCATGGGCTGCTTGCACTATATATAAATATAAGTAAGTAAATAAATAAATAAATAAATAAAAATGTATGTTATTGTACAAGTATTGTTCATTGAGATTTGAACATAGTGTGTGCATGCAATTTTGTTTGACTATATGCAATCTATATATTTTTTTTAAAAAATGTTACTTCAACATGATTTGAATATGTGTGTGTAAAAAGAAATTAAATAGTATAAGGGTTTGTAAGTGATAGTTGATTTTAGGAGATGGAAAAAAAGACAGTAAGTTCATTATACAGATTATACAAGCTAAAAGTCAGTTAATCTGTTTATATGAAACTAGAAGAATTGTACATGTACTTTACAGAAAATATGCATACTTGTAGTTTGTGTTCATGCATAGGGATATGCATGGAGCTGCAACTAGAAATATTGGAGACTTGTACAGTATTTCTTGTAGAAGGTGCTTTCCAATGAAATGACACCTGTACTCAGATATATTCACAGTACATTTGCATTGCTGATCTATGATGATGCAGTTAGAGGTAGAGTTCTTCTATGTGATTGGTAGATGGTCATGTGACTTCTTAGCTACATCCAATGAGGGAATGGCACAGAGAGTGAAGTGGAAATGGCAGAAGGGCTGTCCATGTTACGATATGTCCGCGGACATGGCAGTAGTTCGCGGACATCGGGTGTTGCATCCGGGGATTTTTGGGTTGGGAAGCCATGCAAATTAGAATGAGCATAGAAAGGGATTGGTCAGGAAAGTTTAGTGGGTGTGTTGTGCCAGGAGAGAGTTTCTCAGATACTCTTTTTGCTGAGAGAAGAACAGATAGCTATCGCTGTGTGTTTCAGAAAACAGATTGTTTGGATTTAGTGATACTCGTGGATACATTAGTTGAAGGTGCATGCAGAAAGCTGTGGAGTAGCTGTAGATCTTGGATTCCCACATGTGGAAGTACACAGGCATGGAGTATGTGGAGTGAAGTGGTTGGACTTGCTAACTCTCTGTGCTACCTTGGAGACAGAGCAACATCCAGATATAATTATAATTCATTATGGAGGGAACAGTTTAGGACATGTGTCTGGAATTTCTTTGCAATTTGCAATGAAAGAAGGACTTGGGAAGGTCATGGACATGTTTCCAAATTCTCAAGTAATTTTTTCACACGTTGCGCAGAGACAAATGTGGCCTTGTTCTTCTTTATTTGGTCCACAAATGGGGAAAGCAAGGCGCAATGTCAATAAGGCTGTTTGTGCCTTTCTAAGAGATTTTGGCATGTCCTCTTTTCACAATGAAAATATTATTTTTCGTAGTACATACATTTTTCGCAGAGATGGAGTCCATCTAACTTATGCTGGTAATCAGATTTTTCTGAGAAATATACAAAATGCATTGCAACCTTTTTCAGAATTTCAGAATTACAGCAGCCATTCTGTAGTACGTGTTGAGTATTTATATTTTTCAAACACCACCAAAAGGCTCTTTTCAGAGCCACCACTTCCTCACAGAGAAAATTGCAATGGTTATGATAGGGCAGCACACCAACATTTTAGATGTCCGCGGACTGTCCGCGGATTGTCCGCGGACTTCTAAAAAATACACAGGGCCCTGCTTCATTTATTTTCACTTCTATTGTTTAACTGTGAAAGGCTGCTCTGAAAAGTGCCTTATTTTTTTTATTTTTGTTGTTTTATATTTTTTTGGTTTTTTATACAAGACACAATAGGAGAGGAGGGGAAAGGAGGGGAAAGGGGGGACACCAACCACAGGGATAAGAAAGGGCGAGCTGAGAGAGGAAGATGTAGAGTCGGTTTTATTTGGGTAGTGAGCAGATCTTCTCGTGCTAAGAGACGATAGTCTCAAAAGCACTTCGAAGTCGCTCCCCCCTGCAGAGTACTGCGTCGCAGTACATAAACACAACTCTGATCCTCGAAAGGTAAGGGTCATCAGCATTGTGTATGGCCTGTGAGGCAGCTTGAGGAATATGCAGTTCTACAGCAGTGGTCCTTGTGGTGACAGGATCAGGAACGGAGGATGAAGTAGAGGAAGTGAACCTGCTACGCTCCTTGCAAGGTACAACCTTGCGAATGGCCCCAGTGTGAAATGACCTTAGGTGTCGCTTCATGGTAGTGGTCCCAAAGCTGTACGAACCAAGCCTCCCGTGACTGAGTACCATTTTGCACTTGTTGCAGGTGACTTGGTTCGCACAAGCCTTAGGACCATTCCCACGAATGGTAAATAACCGCCACACCCAAGACTCACTCCAAGTGTGGGTAGTAGGGAGTTCAACTACCTCATCCTCGTCATCCTCTTCTTCCTCCTCTGCTGGGGTGGTGCTGAGGCAGATGCAGCAACAGGTGGCAGCAGTGCAGCCATGGATGCCAGCTGTGCTCTGTAGAATAGCCTGAAACACAATGAGAATAAGCTCTAGGGCGTGGTATTTTATAGGGGTGCTTGTACGCAGTTCGCGGACATGCGCACTGTCCACGGACAGATCGAACACAAAAAAAGGTTTAAAAAGTTTTAAAAAGTATGTAGAAACACAGGATTAGTATGTGGGACTTGTGTTTTTATTATTATTGAAAAATATTGTCGATTACTTGAAAATGTATTTTTAAATTGTTCGGGGGCACGAACAGTGTCCGCATTCAGAACACACGATCAGCATGGGCGCGGTCACATGATCGCTTTGCGAATATGTCCGTGAAGGAAGCGGCTATCCGCAGGACACCAAATGCAGGAACATTGGTTTGCGCATGCACGTTGATGTTCTACGGACATCGTTCGGGTTCTGAAGTAATTAAAAGTGCGTCACACATCAAACGAACAGTTACGGACAGGCCTTTGTTCTTAGAACAGTTTCAACTTGCTTGCAAACAATACGGACAGACATATCGTTCTCAGGACACCTCCATTTTGTTTATTTACGCACATTTGAGGACACCACATGTGTTCTTAGAACAGTTTCAACTTGGTTGCGAACAATACTGACGGGCATAGCGTCCTCAGGACACCCCTATTTTGTTTATTTATGAACATTTCAGGACACCGCGTGTGTTCTTAGAACAGGTTCAACTTGCATGCAAA
The DNA here is from genome assembly GCF_040938575.1 of Ambystoma mexicanum. Classification (NCBI taxonomy): domain Eukaryota; kingdom Metazoa; phylum Chordata; class Amphibia; order Caudata; family Ambystomatidae; genus Ambystoma; species Ambystoma mexicanum. Next base: position 474,016,634 of record NC_090933.1, read on the forward strand.
TATTACGGCGAGGTATACTGTTCTAAGGACACCCCTATTTCTTTTATTTACGAACATTATAGGGCACATGATGTGTTCTTAGAACAGTTTCAACCTGCCAACGAACAAAACGGACAGGCATACGGTTCTCAGGACACCCCTATTTTGTTTATTTACAAACATTTCAGGACACAGAGAGTGTTCTTGGAACACTTTCAATTTGACAGCGAACAATACGGACAGCGTCCTCAGGACACCCCCATTTTGTTTATTTATAAACATTTCAGGACACCGCAAGTTTTCTTAGAACATTATCAACTTATCTACAAACAAAACGGACAGGCATATGGTTCTCAGGACACCCCTATTTTGTTTATTTACAAACATTTCAGGACACCGCATGTGTTCTTAGAACAGTTTCAACTTTCTAGCGAACAGTACGGACAGGTAAATTGTTCTTCAGGACACCTCCATTTTTGTTTCTTTACGGACATTCCAGACACCCACGCTGTCCGCGGACACCTTAATTGCTTTTTTTTTTAAAACATGAAATGAATTAGAACACAATATAAACATGTAACTTTATTTAACATGTATGATTCATTTATGACAGAGATGGTGAGGCAGACACTGAAAAAACAACAGGCGAATTAGGGGTTTCAACAGGATTTGTGTGATGTGAAGAAGGGATGGAAGTCTCATCAAAACGTTTTGGTTCATGAAGAGGGTTTGGGGATAATCAACTGGTATATGGTGAGGGGGATAGGCACATGTGGGACAATGGCATTTGGTTTTTGTTTAAAATGATCTTTAACAAAGGTTTTTAAATTATTAAAATTAGCGAACAATAGATCAATTCTTTTCTTGTATGCTGTGAAGAGTCTTGTCCATAACAGCTTTTTCTGTAGTACTTTCTTTTTTGGTATGCTCTGTACAAAAAATCTATATATGTTAAATGTATATAAAATAATAATAATTAAATGGTTTATATTGTAAAGTGTCTACCATTAGATTCACTATCTTCTGACATTTCCTCGTGTGGGAAATGCTCTGCTAGCCACTTCAGAGTACTAGACATTTCTGTGAGAAAAAAAACATAATATCATTTTTTTTTGTTATCTAATGCAGAATGTTTATAAATATATGAGTAAAATGCAGTACACTTACTATTTCAGGTAAGGTATGTTCTGAGTGGTCTGTAGATATGCTATTGTTCTTGGTTGTGGAGTGTCTGTGAGGTAATTATGTTGGAAGGCTATCTTTCTTCTTTTGGTATATTCCATTTTAGAACATATTGGGCCTCATTACAAATCAGGCGGTCAGGAAATAACGGTGGCGGTAGACCCACCACCACTGTTGTTTCCGGACAGCCTGATCCCGACTCCTGCAGGCGGGAGGTGATGTTCCCGCCAGGTTTGACCTGGCGGGTTTAACACTGCCCGCCTTCTGGCGGACACGGAAACACCGGCAGCCTTACGAGATGCTGCTGGTGTTTTCATGGTCCCCATTCCCATTGAGTCCAATAGGACTCAATGGGAATGGGGATTAACACCATTCCACCTCCGTGATTCCTGGAAAACCGGGGTTGTAATGCCACGGTAATTCTGGGAATCACGGAGGCTGAATGGTAATACGAGTCCGGCGGTAACCAGGTGGTTTTACCACCTCGGTTACCGCCAGACTCGTAATGAGGCCCATTGTATTTAAATGAATGGTTAGTGCGTTACATATATGGGTTACACTTCTTATGTATTACTACATATAATGTGTATGTGTGCTGGTTTATGAATTTGTAAAATTTTCACATGTTATGTAATAAATATTAAACATACCCCCCCAGAGTTTTTGGGTAGTGGTGCTATTGTCCGAACATGTCCATGGGCATTAAAAGAGTTTGCGGACATCAAACTCAGTAGAGGAGGTTCAGTGTGTTCAATTTTACATGTACATAAAATCAGAGTTATTATTATTAAATTGTGCTACTAAAAACCTATGAAATTCAGTGAACAAACGTTGTTAAAGGGACATTATGGTTAGGTTGCGCTACTAAAAACCTATGAAATCCAGTGAAAAAACTTTGTTAAAGGGACGTTATGGATCCAAGTAAAACCGAAAACCCCCTGAAATTTGCCAGTTATGGTAAGCTAAGCAACCATAACTCGCGCCAAACTGTGCACTGCTAAGACTAACACCCACGACATCAAAGATGATATCACAAATGTCATTGATGACATCACTTTTGACATCACATGTCTGGCTCACTCTTTTTCCCTTTACTGACATATCTAGGCCACATGGTTTTCTTCAGTAACAGTCAGAAACTAACATTTCTATTTTATTTGTAGACGTATGCTTCAAGTAGGTTCTTACAGTAATTCCCTTAGAGTCCAGTCACATCATATGAAACATATACATAGGGGAAGACACAAGCTTGAAAGACAGCAATCCTTTTTGTGCATAAAGATAATCAATAGAGTTATCAGCACTTTCTGATAGTCCTGTTGTTTTTTTATGGCTGTACTTTCCCTGTATATGGTCATATTTGTATACATTGTACTCACACAACTTTCCTTAGGGTCCAATCACATCAAGTGATGCATATATATAGGGTAAATAGAAGCTTTGAAACAGAGCAATCATTTATTTACATGAAAATAATCAGTTAGGTTATGAATTGTTTCTGCTACTACTTCTGCTTTTTGCTAACCTCACTTTCCCTGTATATACCCATACTTGTATATGTTCTTGTCTCTTTGCGTTTTGTCTGTATTAATGCAATTATGTAATACATGGGTTTTATTAGCTACTTATTACATATTTCAGAGTTCACAAAAAACAATTATCATTTCATTATTCAACATATCAACATTACGAATATCATACCTTCATTTTGTACGCTGCACACAATGCTATGTTTTTTTTGTAACCTCATATTTAGTAGATTACAAACCAGTGTATTGTGCAATTTGCTCAGTTTCTGTGTTTGTTGCTAAAATCATTGGGTCTGTGGGAGAAAAAAAAATCCATGTTGGATTAAAACCTATTTGTTTGTTTTCAGTGTCCATTTGTTGTTTCTGGCTAATGCAATATATATTGGCTTGTTGCAGATTCTTGGAGCAGTTAGATACCTGTTGACATATTCTAACAGTTTTTTTTGTTATATTGAAGCAGTATTGATTTATCTGTTTGGATATTGTAAAATTTTGGGGTAGTTAGATACCAGTTGGCGTATTCTAACTGTCTATTTTTTGTAATAATGTAGTGGTATTGATTTATCTGTTTGGTTATTGAAAATCTTGGGGTAGTTAGATACCAGTTGGCATATTGTAACTGTTTATTGTTCGATATAATTTAGTGGTATTCATTTATCTGTTTAGTTGTTGTAGAATCTTGGGGCAGTTATATAGCTGTTGGCATATTGTAACAGTTTATAGTTTTTTAATAGAAGTTTAGTTAATGTTTAAGTACAGTTTAGTTAATACATTTTGATTTTAAGAACATTAAATAAGCGTTTGTAAGATTTGCAGGTAATCTCTGCTTTAGAGTAATGGTACTATCATTACATTCGAACCATCCACATTTTTATTTTGATATATGCAGTATAGTAACCTGCATTAGTTGTGGCTCCTGTGTGGTAGATTATACCTATTGTTTTGAAGGTTTTTTTACCAAGTGATACTTGACCATGTGTGAATCCAGTCAGCTTGCAGTTGTTTTTGGTACCATCTGCATTGTAACGTAGAAGCATTAGTATTACATATTTACTATGTGTTTGTATTAGTAAGGTGGAGCAATTATCCGAATCGCAGGTAGTACATAATCTACCATGGTTTGCATTTTGTACAAGTTGCTGAAATGGAACGGATTCACAATTAGGTACTGATGCATACACAAAGCGCTCATTGGGGATTTGTTCTTGTGTCACATTGTTGCACAAAGTGCATGTATGTTTCCCCATGTATTAAATCTGGACGATATCAATTATAGGTATATTTTTGTTTTCCAGTACTTGTAGTAAGTACATTAGAAATTCATGTGGATCTTCCTGTGAGTTTATAGTGAATTTCACCATTCCAGCACAGTAGTCCAATTGTTGTCTTATTCCATAAACACTATATGTGTTGTCAGGATTATTTGTTGCATTTCGATGAAGTACTAACATTTACAAACACAATTGGTCTGTACTGTGTAAGTAAATGTTGTCAACTATTGGTGGTAATTGAAATAGAATATTCATTGCTACATTTGCGTAGCAACTTACACCAATTACATTTGAAAGTTTAAATGGACAAGGTAGTTCTGTATATGAGTGCTGTTTTTGGAGTTTGTCTTCCTTCTTTGAAGAAGTACCTGGTTTACTTTCCCTAATAGGTTCTTTATTGATTGTGGTACTTGATGAAGTATTAGTTTCTTTTAATCTCGTGGAGGATTTGCAGTGACATCATGTTGCATTTCTGTTTGATTTAGTTTTCTTTTAGAACATTTTACTTTTTGTGGAATAGGATATGTTTTTAGATGGGGTTGTATAGTGAACGAAGTCTATTGTATTCTGAAATGCAAGGAATATCAGCGTTTACTTTACTTGCATCAAAGTTGATTAGAAATAGACCGTCAAGTGTACATAAGCATGATAGTGCTACGTAGCTCATGCCTTCTTTAAAGACTGTGTTACCAATGTCTATCAATGCTTTGTCTAGGGTAAGACCTTGTGATTAATGAATGGTGACTGCGTATGCAAGAGTTAGAGAAAATTGTTCTGTGCGTACATACATGTCTTTGCAGAGAAGGAATCAAGCTGTTGAGCGTCCTATCCTTTTCACTTCTGAAAGTTTGTCAAAGAGAATATTGACAAACTGAATTTTGTTGTCACTTGGGTATGTTTGAAAGCCAACAACTCTACCCAGTGCTCCATTAATGTTACGTTTAAGCATTACTCTGCAATTCAAGGATAATTTTTATATTTTTCCAATCCAGCTGTGTTGGAGATTGAATTTTCTAAACTATTTAGTCTTGTTGTGGCTTGTTCATATATGGTTAGTGTCATACCATGTATGTCTAGTTTTTCTGTGGCGCTAATTATAATTATTGGTTTGCATTTCTTTTTTTAACATTGTTTCATTGGATTTGAAACAGCTTGCAAGAGTTGGCATTAAGGCCATACAATTGACATTTTTGTGGGCTAATTGTTCCATAACATCCGTAGCACATGCACTATCGCCACAAAGTGCATGAATGTGCCGGGTTTTCAATATTGCTTGTGCTTCTTGAGATAATATACCAACTTTAATTCTTTTAAAGATGTTGGCATAAGTGAGATCTGCAGATTGCCACATGTTTTCTGTTAATTCTCTGTATTGGAAATGTTGCCAAAGGTTGACATTTTCAATGCTGCCAACAGTTTTACGGCAGAGTTTGTGTCCTAAGATTTTAAAAATAGGCTCACCTTTCACTGGCGTCAATTGAAGATCTCCGAAAATAATAATATGTTTTCCTCCAAAGAGCTCTTCATAGTTAGTTTTGAATACTTCTTGTAATCTGAGGTGAATCAAGGCCAACATTAGGTTGAAGACCATGCTCACTTCATCTATTAGCAGCATTTTCATTTGTTTTGATACTCTGCGTAGTTCCATTGCAGCTTCTGTAGAAAGTTTGTAATAGTCTAATTTGTTTTGGTGTTCTACTGGCAGGAGTAGTAATCGGTGTAAAGTGACACCGCCTATGTTGTAGGCAGCTAAACCTGTGGGGGCAGTGACAACAGCTGACAGTTTGTTGTTTGTCAATTGCTGAAGGAATTTACTGATGATTTTGATTAAGAATGTTTTGCCACAGCCAGCTTCACCACTGACGTACAGTAGTATAGGTTTGTAATTTTGGCAGGTGCATTCTTTGTTTTCATGTTGTACTCCATGTGCAATATCTTTTTTTGCTTCTTCAAAAATGCTACGTTGCTCATTGTTTAGTTTTGATTGTAGTATAGTTAAGTCTTCTTTATCTTCATACTGACAAATGGTGTTTTCTACTTCTGTCATAGCTAATTCTGACTTGTTTGTTATTAGTGGCTCTCCCAGTGGTTCTTGGCTTCCTGTTACAGAAGGTTGACTACTGTCAGGAGTGTCCTTATCTAGTTGGGCCTGGAGTTCTTCTTCGTGTTGCTGTTCATTGTGCAACATTGTTTTGTGCTGTGAAAAGTTTACATCAGTTAAAGTGCTTTCATTTGCTTTGAAAGCGTCTTCATAAGAGCCATAATTATATAGTATTTCTTCTTCTTTTCTCCATGGTTTAAAGAGTTGTAGCAGGGACATGTAATATAGTTCTTTACGTTGAGGAGTCTTTAATGACAATTTGATATGATTAATAAAATTTGGTTTGGTGAGTTTTACTAAGCGGCCTTCACAATTCATCACTCTGTATTTACCCTTTTTTTCATCGGGTTTTATATTATTTTTGTATGTGAAGTTTTGGGCTATGTGGTATAGACACATGGTTTCCAAAGTGGTACTTCTGTTTGGGTAGTATGTGTCCATTAAATTGTTTTTTGAAAATGTCTTGGCTGTTGGAATCATGTTTGGCTATTGTTGCTATATCTTTGTATGATTTTAGAACTCTTTTTCTAGATTTAGCAGGACCAAGACTTAGCCATACTCTATTTTAAGATTTTCCATAGAAAGCAGTACTAGTTAAACAATCTGCTGCTTTATAGGAGCCACATTCTCTTTGGGAGAATATTTTTATGCCCAAGCTGTATAATTTCTGAGACAGTGCTTTGTCTGATGACAGGTCATTCCAGAGGTCGTGTAGCTCTGTTTTTCTGCTTTGGTTAAGTATGCTGTAACATATCGTGCAACTGCAGTGGAATTGTCTGCAATGTACTGCACATCTATGTTTGCATTCCATAAGTGGGAAATGATTGGATTGTAATCATTGATATATTTTTCTTCTTCTGTTCTTTTTATGTAATATGTATGTTTAGGTTATTTACTTTTAACACTATGTCTAACTGAAGACATGAAGTTGTTCACTTGAACTGTTTTTGTAACCGGTCTAGGGAAACCAAAGCAGCATTTGGTGTAGTATTTTCCTTTGTTTTTGTATTTGCGACGACAATATTTGCCTCATTTGTGTCTTTGAAATTGTAAATTTTGTGGATGAAGATCACTATTTGTTGCTTCTGATGGAATTTCATAAGTGACATATTTTTCAATAAACTGTAACACAGTGGCATCATTGTCTTGACCAAATTTAGGAGCATCTTTAATCCATAAAAGCATGTGTATATGTGGTGCTCCTCTGACTTGGTATTCTTTTCTCCAAAAGAAGTGTTGCACTTCTCCGAGGGGAGAAGCAGTTTTATTACAAATAAAGTGTAGCATAGCAATGAAGCGATGGTGAATATATCTTGAAACATTAACAGGATCTAGAGAACAAAGTTCTCCAGGTGTTAGTATATATATGTTTGTTTTGTTTCTGTTTGATATGCATAGGAAATCATGTAAATCTTCCCATTCATATTCTGCACAAATTAATCTAACAAAGCAAGTGGGTGGGCCAAGCTTTCTTGTCATACAACGTACATCTCCATGACGTCGAAACCAATAATCTTTTGTACCACGCATGTTTGCTAATAGATTTGTAATATTTGATTGTAAAACCTCATCTTTTTTTGCACTTTTTGTAATAATTGTGTAGCTGACATATTTTGAAAGTGGGATCCTGATGTTAATGTGTGTGCAACTACATAACATAAAGTTGCTAGTTAATTTTCAAAGAGTAGGTGGAATATGTATTCCACATTTTGTCTAAATCTGGGATCTTCAGAATACATCCATAACGAGCGGTATTCTGATGCTGTTATTTGAATAGGTCTATCCTTTGCCAGTAGGAAAGAGTAGAGGAAAAGCAAGTGCTTCTATACTTTTTTCCCATATGCTGATTGGTGATCCTTTCGTTTGACGCATTTGGTACGTTTCTAGTGCATCTTCTACGTTGTCATTAGAGTGCAATGAATGAATTGTATAATGGTCTAAATTATTGGATATTGTAGAAGGATCTAGGAGCTCAAATTGACCAGATTCTTGTGTCTCTTGAATTATTTCAGTGGTATCCTTCAAGTTTTCTTCAATATTAATTTCTTTGTAGTATTCTTTATTCTCTTTTAGATATTGCAAGGCTTTTCTAAATGTATGTAAATCTACCAGTTGTTGCCAAATTTTTTTATCTTTTGTAGGCACACCATTTGCAAAGATAATTAAAGATTGCTCCATGGGACGTTGCACTCCTAGAGTGTGCACATTTTCTTTTAGATCTAATGGTAAATACATTACTTTTCCACAAATACCTTTCACTAATTCAGAGTGAGGTAATTTGGCTGTTTTTGGTTGAAGGCATATTATTGCTTGAAAGGGATGCACTGTTTGAATTATGATGCTCGCATATAAATTGAGTTGTAGGTTTTTTAGTAGTAGAAATAATTCAAAATTATTTGTGACAGCACGTGAAGGAGTTTGGTTGTTGTCAAGTTTTGTAGTGCAGCAACTGCAAAGTATTAAGGGGTCAGTTATTCCATATTTGTTTTCTGCTATAAGGTAGAGAGCTAATTCAAACCATTTAGAATCTTCATTGTCTTATATTTTGTATGTTAGGTCTACAGTTTTTGTGTTACTTTTATAAAAAGTTCTACGGCAACATACACACACATGGTTTGGTACTTCAGCAGATGTACTTTTAAATTTCAGTATTTCTTTTTTGTATGTGTGTAGTAGAAGCTTGCCATGCATAGAATTATTGCTAATTTGCTTTAAAGCTATTTCATTCTGTAAGTGGCTTTCACTTCCAAAATGTTTTTTCTGGATATAGTCGATTTCTTCAAGTAGGTCTTTTGCTGTTCCATGTAGAAGAATGTTATTTAAATTGGCTAGTGCTAAAGCAGGACTTTTAGCATAGTACAGTTTATAAACTAGATTTTGTATAGTTGAATGATGTGTTGATATCCTTTTGATATCATGGAAGGTGGTTTTGCAAGTAGGTCCTGAAATGCAGGCCAATGAATGTCCTTGTAGTCATGTGTACTTGCGCACTGGAAAGGTATCCATATTTTGCAGTAGTTTAATTTAGATTTTGTCTTTGCCTTTCACATATTGATTGAGGAATTGGCGAAAAGACTTGAAAGATTTTTTGGGAATGTTACACATTGACGTGCATGGCCATTTGTATACTAGACGTTCTGATTCAGTTGAATGGAGAGGTAATTCTAAGTTTTCTGGGGATATTTTTGTAAGCAGTATTTCTTGTTCCATTATGGTATTATTAACTTTTTCATAACCTCGTCCACTGCTATGTATGGCAAATGTATTTATTTGCTTTTGTTTGTGTGCTTCTTCATTAAAACATGGTTCTGTGCTTGTACTGTGACTCCACTCACCTCCACAGATACTTAAGAAGTTATTTCTGTTGACATTTCGTTTATTGAGAAGTATTTTTTGTAATATAGTCATTAGTTTTGTTAGTGGTTTCATTTTGTTTAACACTAAAATAAATAATTTTCTTTTGAGAAGGATTGCACTATTTATCAACGCTTCTAAGATTAATTTCCTACGGTAGGTTTTAAGGGTTGTGCCTGATTTCTCTCCTGTTTTTATAAGATTTTGAAGGACTCTGTGCAGAACATTTTTGCTAAAATACTTGTTTTGGTATGCTTCGTTTGCACTATATCAAGTTTTATAGGAGCAGTTTTGTCTGTAGTGGTAGCTGAATTTTTGTGAATTGTTTTCTGTTTTGTTTTACATTTTGATAGAGAAGGCAAAGTTTCTGTACTTGAAGCTTGTTTTGTTTCGCTAAATGACTGTATTAGCTGTTTTGTTTGAACTTTTTTTACAAATTCTGCTAGAGATGGGTGCTTATTTTGGACACTTCTATTTTCATTTGCTCTGCTTCTGCGTTGCTTTCTACGGACTTGATTTTTGGTAGGCATTCTTTAGGATCTGTTGAAAAAAATAAAGAAGGTATGGGTTGGGGTGTTCTGCAATGTATGTGTGCTGTGTGCATGAGTGTCTGAGTAAGATGATAAAGATGTATGTGATGGTGTGTGATTATGCATTGGGCAACTACAACTCATTGGGATGTGTATTCTTGAATGTATGTGCTACTAAACTGGGGTTCAGATGACAGTAGAAAGTAAGTTAGTGGTGTGGAGAAGTACAAATAGTAAATCTAATGATATACAATTAAAACAGTTGTTTGTTCTATAATATCAAAATTCTAGGGGCTGAGTTGGGTCATTTGTGTGCCGAAAAATAGGAATTTTTGCGCCATTCTGCTTGTAAATCTCTGTTTAAGAAATGGGGATTTGTGGACAGAATAGTACACAATCTCTATTTTTAGGGGTAGAAATAGCATTTATTAACCTTACAGTGTGTTTGAGTAATAGTACAAATATTATGGTGGTATCCAACTTACTTTTTTTCTGGAATGAGCAGGTTTCTTCTTAGTTGTTGTTTGTACTTCAAATTCGGCTGCTTCTTTTCAGGAGAATGGTCTTCACTGCAATTGTAAAGGAAACACATTAGTAATTTTGTTTGTATATAGCACTGATTTTAATGTAGACATTGATCTTTTTAATTGACATTGACCCTCAGCGCCTTCCGCAAAGCCATGAAAACTATCTTATTCACATAAGATGTGTCGCACCAGTTGAATACATATCATATGTTCTTAATGCATAAACTGTATTGTAATGACTAACTGTACCAACCAAAATATCAGTTCTATGCCTTGTGGAATGTACCACTGAATGCCACTATTCCTGTAACTAAGCACATGCAAGTAACAACGCCTCAATGCACATGGGCTGCTTACGCGCTATATAAATATAAATAAATATATAAATAAATGCATTTTCATGTTTTTGTACAAGTGTTGATATCTGAACATACTGTGTGCATGCAATTTTGTTAGAGTATGTTAACTCTTTATATTGTACTTTAAATATGTTAGTTCAACATGTTTTGCAAATGTGTGTGTAAAAAGAAATTAAATAGCAGATAGGTTTGGAAGTGACAGTTGATTATAGAAGATGGAAAAATGACATTAAGTTCATTTTATAGATTATACAAGCTAAAAGTCAATTAATCTGTTTATATGAATGTATACGAATTGTACATGCACTATACAGAAAATATGCATACCTGTAGTTTGTGTTCATGCATATGGATATGCATGCAGCTGCAAGTAGAAATCTATGAGACTTGTACAGTATGTCTTGTAGAAGGTTCTTTCCAATGATAAGACTCTTGTACTCAGAGAGATTAACAGTACATTTGAAGTGCTGATCTATGATGATGCAGTTAGATGTAGAGGTCTTGGATGTTATTGGTGGATGGTCATGTGACTTCTTAGCTATATCCAATGAGGGAATAGCACAGAAAGTGAAATGAAAATGGTAGAAGGACTGTCCATGTTACGATATGTCCGTGGACATGGCGGAAGTCCGCGGACATTGCGTGTTACATCCGGGGATTTTCGGGTGGGGAGGCATGCAAATGAGAATGAGCAGAGAAAGGGATTGGTCAGTAGAGTTTAGTGGGTGTGTTGTGCCAGGAGGGAGCTTCTCAGATACTCTTTTTGCTGAGAGAAGAACAAATAGCTATGGCTGTGTGTTTCAGAAAACAGATTGTTTGGATTTTGGGAGACTCGTGGATACATTGGTTGAAGGTGCATGCAGAAAGCTGTGGAGTAGCTGTGGATCTTGGATTCCCACATGTGGAAGTGCACTGGCATGGAGTACGTGGAATGAAGTGGTTGGACTTGCTACCTCTCTGCACTACTTTGGAGACAGAGCAACATCCAGATATAATTGTAATTCATTGTGGAGGGAACAGTTTAGGACATGTGTCTGGAATTTCTTAGCAATTTGCAATGAAAGAAGGACTTGGGAAGGTCATGGACATGTTTCCAAATTCTCAAGTAATTTTTTCACGGATTGCGCAGAGACAAATGTGGCTTTGTTCTTCTTCATTTAGTCCACAAATGGAGAAAGCAAGGCGCAATGTCAATAAGATTTTGGCATGTCCTCTTTTCACAATGAAAATATTATGTTTCGTAGGACACATACATTTTTCGCAGAGATGGAGTCCATTTTACTTATGCTGGCAATCAGATTTTTCTGAGAAATGTACCAAATGCATTGCGACCTTTTTTGGAATTACAGCATCCATTTTATAGTAGGTGTTGAGCATTTCAAATTTTTCAAACACAAACAAACACCACCAAAAGGCTCTTTTCAGAGCCACCACTTCCTCTCAGACAAAACTGCAATGGTTATGATAGGGCAGCACCCCAAAATTGTAGATGTTCGCGGACTGTCCGTGGACTTCTAAAACATACACAGGGCGCTGCTTCATTTATTTTCACTTCTATTTTTAAACTGTGAAAGGCGGCTCTGAAAAGAGAATTTTTTTTTGTTTTTTGTTGTTTTATATTTTCTTTGATTTTTTATACACGACACACCAGGAGAGGAGGGAAAAGGAGGGTAAGGGGGGACACCAACCAGGGGGATAAGAAAGGGTGCGTGGAAAGAGGAAGATGTAGAGTGGGTCTTACTTGGGTAGTGAGCAGATCTTCTCGTGCTCTGAGACCAGAGCCTCAAAAGCACTTCGAAGTCTCTCCCCCTTGCAGAGTACTGCGTCGCAGTACATACACACAACTGTGACCCTCGAAAGGTAAGGTTCATCAGTATTGCATATGGCCTGTGAGGCAGCTTGAGGAATATGCTGTTCTACAGGAGTGTTCCTTCTGGTGTCAGGATCGGAAACGGAGGATGAAGTACAGGAAGTCAACCTACTACACTCCTTGCAAGGTACAATCTTGCAAATGGCCCCAGTGTGGAAAGACTTTAGGTGTCGCTTCATGGTAGTTGTCCCAAAGCTGTATGAACCAGCCCTCCCGCGACTCAGTACCATTTTGTACTCTTTGCAGGTGATTCAGTTCGCAAGCGCCTTAGGAACATTACCATGAATGGTAAATAACTGCCACACCCAAGACTCACGCCGAGTGCTGGAAGTAGGGAGTTCCTCTACCTCATTCTCATTATCCTCTTCATCCTCCTCTGCATCCTCACTCCTGTTCCCCTCTTCGGGCCCTTGGGGAGGTGGTGGTGGTGGAGGGGGTGGGGGTGGTGCTGAGCCAGATGTAGCACCAGGTGTCATACTGCAGCCATGGATGCCATCAGGTTTCCAATTAAAATCTGGAAAGTTGGCTGGAAAATGCAATGTGTTCTGTAAGATAGCCAGAAACACAATGAGAATGAGCTCTAGGGTGTGGCCTTTTATAGGGGTGCATGTGCACGGTTCGCGGACATGCGCACTGTCCGCGGACAGATCGAACACAAAAAAAAGGTTGAAAAAGTCCCAAAAAGTATGTAGAAACTCAGGATTACTATGTGGGACTTGTGCTGTGGTGAGTTATTATTGAAAAATATTGTGGATTGCTTGAAAGGGTAGTTTTAAATTGTTTGGGGCAAGAACAGTGTTCGCAGTCAGAACCCACGCTCAGCGTGGGTGCGGTCATATGATAGCTTTGCGAACAGGTCCGCGAAGGGAGCGGGTTTCTGCAGGACATCAAATGCACTGAAACTGTTTTGCGCATGCCCATTGGTGTTCTACGGACACTGTTCGGGTCCTGAAACTAATTAAAAGTGTGTCATAAGTGAAACGAACAATTACGGACAGGCGTTTCTTCTTAGAACAGTTTTAACTAGCTTGTGAACTATACGGACAGGCATAGAATCCTCATGACACCCCATTTTTTTTTATTTGCGAACATCCTGGGACACTTAATGTGTTCTGAGAACAGTTTGAATATGCTTACGAACAGCACAAACAGGTCTAGCGTCCTCAGGACACCCCAATTTTGTTTATTAACGAATATTTTCGGACACCGTATGTATTCTTATGACAGTTTCAGCTTGCCTCTGAATAATACGGACAGGTATAGCATCCTTAGGGCACCCCCATTTTGTTTATTTGCCAACATTTCAGGATACTGCCTTTGTTGTTAGAACAGTTTCAACTCGCCTGCGAAGAATACGGACAGATCTAGCGTCCTCAGGACACCCCCATTTTGTTTATTTATGAACATTTCAGGTGACAGCGTTTGTTCTTAAGACAGTTTCAGTTTGCCTCTGAACAATACGGACAGGCATAGCGTCCTCAGGACACACCCATTTTGGTTATTTACGAACATTTCAGGACACCGCTTGTGTTCCTAGAACAGTTTCAACTAGCCTGCGAACAATACGGACAGGTCTAGCGTCCTCAGGACAACCCCATTTTGTTTATTGACGAACATTTCAGGACACTGTGTGTGTTCTTAGGAGAGTTTCAGCTTGCCTCCGAACAATACAGACAAGTATACCATCCTTAGGAAACCCCTATTTAGTTTATTTATGAACATTTCAGGATACTGCCTGTGTTCTTAGAACAGTTTCAACTCGCCCGCGATCAATACGGACAGGTCTAGCGTCCTCAGGACACCTCCATTTTGTTTATTGACGAACATTTCAGGACATCGCATGTGGTAGTTTGATTGCGGACATTCCAAACACCAGCTCTGTTCTTAGAACAGTTTCAACTTGCATGCAAACATTACAGACAAATATACAGGCCGATTCATGTAATTCCCCTCAAAAGTGTCGCACGCGGCTGGCGCACAGCGTGCCCGTGCGAATGTCTGCGCCAGCCGCGTGTGATAAAACCAATTTCCGCGTACAGCGTATTCATGGATTCCCACCTCCAAAAGCAGACGTGGCGCAGAGTGGCGCAGCGACCCTGCAGCAGCGCCAGTTACGCCCCCAAGAACGCCCTCGCGCAAGGAAAAGCCACCAAGATCGCAATACCATTGCAAAGGGCTGCGCCAACCCTGTACCAGTTTACCGGACTGGCAAACAGCAAACGCAAAGCGGGGAACGCGTATTACGAGTGTCGGAAACACGTGTGCGCGAGAAGTTCCACACGCGACCTGGCCTGGGGGAGCGTGTGCATGTATTTCAGGGGTGCGCGAGAAGTATGACACGCGAATGGCCTGGGTGCGTGTATTGCAGGGGTACGCAAGAAGTTCCACACGCGATCGGCCTGAGTGCATGTATTTCAGGGGCTCGCGGGTGGTTTCACACGCGATCGGGCCTGGGGGAGCATGTGCGTGTATTCCAGGGGTGCACGAGAAGTTCCACACGCGATTGGCCTGGGCCCGTTTATTTCAGGGGCTCGCTGGTGGTTTCACACGCTATCGGGCCTGGGGGAGCGTGTGCGTGTATTTCAGGGGTGCGCGAGAAGTTCCACACGCGATTGGCCTGGGTGCGTGTATTTCAGGGGCTCGCGGGTGATTTCACACGCGATCAGGCCTGGGGGAGCGTGTGCGTGTATTTCAGGGGTGCGTGGGTGGTTTCACACGCGATCGGGCCTGTGGGAGCGGGGTACGTGTATTTCAGGGGTGCGTGAGAAGTACCACACGCGATTGTGCTGCGTGCGGGTATTCCAGGGCTGCGCGGGAAGTTTTACACGCTCGCCTACAACACGTATTCATGGAAACTAACGTGGCCAATCCGGAACACGTACGCCAGCAGGAAGTAGGCGTACGTCCACCCGCACAGCATAAAAGTGCACGCAAACAACAAACAAGCTCAGACGCCAGGATGAACATACCGTTCCTAGCAGCAGTGGCCGTGGGATACCGCAGGAGGAGGAGGAGGATAGTCCGGGCCAGAATTTTTACACCCAGAACCAGCCTTTTTGGGATGCCTGATGACCATGTGTACGGGAGGTACAGGTTTCCACCTCACATAATACTCAACCTGGTCAGTGAGTGGGAGGATGACCTCACATCAACCACCCTGTGCTCCCAAGCACTCAGCCCCCTGGAGAAGGTCCTCAATGTACTGCACTTCCTGGCCACTGGATCATTTCAGCGGAAAAGTGCCATAGTGGGGGGGGGGGGGGTGTCACAGGCCACGCAGTCACGCTGCCTACAGCAGGTCTTGGCCATCATCACTGCACGCCCATCAGTCCGCAGGCACATATACCTGCCCAGAACACCTGCAGAAAGGCAGGCTGTTGCCCAGGACTTCTACAGGGTGGCACAATTCCCCAAAGTGCTAGGTGCCATTGATTGCACCCATGTGGCTCTACGTCCCCCCAGGGCAACTGAGCACATCTATAGAAACCGCAAGCACTGGCATTCCATCAACGCCCAGGTAGTATGTGATGCCAAGGGAATCATCACCTCAGTATACGCCAACTATCCAGGCTCCACCCACGACAGTTTCATCTACAGAATGTCTACCCTAAACCGGGACATAGAAGCTGGGCGGCATGGCGATACATGGCTGCTCGGTGAGTATAAATGCCACTGCGCATGCATGCATGTCAGATACTGAGTAATGTCACAACCCCACTGATGACACCCATCACCACCTCCCCAGGGGACAGTGCCTACCCCCTCAGCACCCACATGATGACGCCAATTCGGAACCCCACCACGCCACCCCAGGTAAGATACAACACCGTCCACATTGCAACCCGGGGCATCGTGGAGCGCACATTCGGAGTGCTCAAGTCACGCTTCCGCTCCCTTGACCGTTCTGGCGGGCAGCTGTTATAC
This sequence comes from Ambystoma mexicanum, assembly GCF_040938575.1. Taxonomy (NCBI): domain Eukaryota; kingdom Metazoa; phylum Chordata; class Amphibia; order Caudata; family Ambystomatidae; genus Ambystoma; species Ambystoma mexicanum. The sequence goes on from NC_090933.1 coordinate 474,033,260, forward strand.
GCTCCCCCAGTAGTGTTCAGGATCATAGTGGCAGCATGTGTCCTGCACAACGTTGCAACACACTGGGGCCTGGCCGTGGACATGGTGGTGTCCCCACATCCCCAACCACATGCATGCCCACTGCGCATGGGAGGGGAAAGGGCACGGGGTGAGGCAGCCCGTACGCAGCTCTTGGCTAATTACTTCACATAAAATCACACCCCTGTGGAGTGCACACAGCCCTGGCACATACCAGCTGACAATCAATGATGATTGTTACTGACAATTATGATGTGTCAATGGACAGTCAACTGTCACAACCATACCAGCCTGAGATTGTACATCTGGAAGTGTTCCATTGTGTGCTTCCCAAACTACACTAACAGCACCAATGCTGTGTTCAAAAGACACACTTCTATGCTGCTGAAATCATTACCCCCTTGCAAGACACAACATGACAACAGTGCCATGTCACCCAACCCCTCCCCAGCACCGCCACCCAACACACCATGGCATGACATGCCATGTGAGAGCAAACAAAGTCATCCCCCAAACATGACACGTGTCACAAAGTACAGTGTCCCTAATGAAAACTGGTCACACACAATATGCCCACATGAATGTAGAAACAACAACACACATGACCAAATACTTACCACAATACAATCGACATAGCATAAACATGACAGTACTAAGGCAAAGGATACATAGTCTTACAACATGAGAATGCCAGCACATCCACCACCTCCAACTGTACAGTGTTGTTGCCACGCACATCTGGAAGTCCACTGCTCACAACATGAGCCCCATCTCCAAAGTGGACGGCCTTGTGAAGACATGAGGAATGAACCTGCAAATCAGGAGGGAGACATGGATACACAAGCACACATCAATACACCATGCAGTGCACAATACAACAACAATATGCACTAGGAATGTATACACAGTATTGACTACAGACTGCCCACACAGCTCATGGGAGTCCAACGTCACTGTGTAATCCACTGTCACTTGGGCACACCCTTTGCAAGCCCATGGAAACGGGAAGCAGGAGGGGTGTGTGTCTCACTGACCCAAGCATCTAACCCAAACTCAGGACAAGCCTGCATGTGCCCAGCCGGAATACAGTGGATGCCCACAGGAGCCACACAAGGCAACACACTGCAACAAAAAATCAAAAATCAAAAATCAAAAATCAAAAATGGCCATGTGTGGGCCAGGGGGTGTGGGGGAGGCCACCCAGGAGGTCCGAGGAGAGGGTGCCCACCAACAGTCACCTGCGTGAATGTTGCGAAAAAAAACACCTCCATGGGCTCATGGCCTGCATGGCTACTAAATAGTGGGAGATTCACTTCTGGATTCGCTCTCCTCAACCTCTGCTGCTGCTGCCACAGGAGGTGGTGGTGCCATGGGAGGCAGCCCACGCAATGCCCTAGTTTGGTCCTCCATGGCAGCAAGCATGCGGGCCTGGAAGGCCTCGTTCTGGAGGGATATGGTGCGGAGATCCCCATGCAACACCCGACGTGTTGCCCGGACCTCCGCCCGAGTTGCCTGCATCTCTGCTGAGAGCGTACGGGTGACGCGCTCAAGCAGCTGTTCCGTCCTGGTGACAGTGGAAGCCTCAAGGTCCACAAGAGTCTGCCTGAGGTGCCGGACCCCTCCCCTCAGGGCTTCCCTCTGTCCCTGGGCATCTATAGAAATTGATTCCCTCAAATTGTCCAGGGCCGCCTGTCTGTCCCTGTTGGACGCCAACATGTCCTCCCTGACTGATTGGCAAATGGAGTCTGTTGCCTGCTGTAGTAGCTCCATCTGCCTTTCTGGGGGGAAAATTGAAGTGGCCACCCTCTCCATGGCCTGAGCAATCATTTCGGATGATGCTGCCTGTTGGTTGGCCATACCGTAAATGGATTGCTCCCATGTGGTATTGCCTGGTGGCAGACGGCCACCGCGTTGGCGGGCACCACACCTGTCTGGGGCAAGGCGAACTGCGCCTTGCTGTGTCGGCACTGCCTGAGGCTGCAGGACTGCATTTCCCCTCTGAACTGCTGGCCCAGGAACAGGATCAGATGTTGCGGAGTGTGGCCCTGCATCCGTAACCACCACAGGCGCACCTACCAACACTGACATCCCCATAGTGGGCTCTACCCCTGGTGCAGGTGGGTCGGACAGAACAGTATCCCTTCCATGAACACATACCTGCGAATCCACATAGGCCTCATCCGAATCAACACCTGAAAAGAGTTCTGGGGAGGCGCAGCCAGGGACACCCCGGGACAGTATGGCCTGCAGCAAGAGAGGGTTTTCCCCCACCACCAAACCACGTCCCCCACTGGTGCCTGGTTGTGCTTCAGATCCCTCCTGGGCCTGCACCATCTCCTCTCCTCAACAGCATCAGGTGCGTCATCATCTGCAAAAACAAGAAAGACAAAAAATGGAAACAGGCATTAGCACCATGGCACGCTATTAGGCCAGACAAGCTACAGTACCAGTACTTGATTTACACATGTCCCACATGACTATAACCCTCCCATGCATTCACTGTCCATGAGTTGGAAGGGGAGGAAAATGTCAGACACTGATGACACCAAGATGGGAGAGCAACACATCAGCTGCATGCTGGCTAGCAGTGCCATCACACATTGGCCTATGAGTGGCATGTCCAATACACATACATGACACATGCCATCACACAGATGGCATGTACCATGGGCATGACATGTTATGTTATTAAATTGTTATGTTATTAAATTTCTATAGCGCTACAAGCCCTGAGGCATCCAAGCGCTCCATCACAAGCAGAGAGGTCAGTGAGGACAACCGACGATGTAGGTTAGATGAAAAGTTCTGTCTTCAAGAGTTTCTGGAAAGCCAGGTGATTGCTCTCTGTACGGAGCCCTAACGGTAGATTATTCCAGGCCTTAGCCACGAGCACCGGGAAAGAACGTCCATTTCCACGGGCTTTCTTAGTCCTTGGCACCTGCAGACTTAGAGTCGTTGTAGAGCGCAGATTTCTTGCCGGTTGATATAACATGATTTTGTCCTTCAAATAATTAGGGACTGTTCCATAGATGCATTTATGACCTAACGTCAATAATTTAAAGGAAATCCTGGCTGATACTGGGAGCCAATGTAGCTCCCTTCTCGCGTTAGAGGTGGGTTCATGCCTCTTCATACCGTATATTATACGTACGGAGGCATTTTGGATTTTCTGCAATTGCTGTACGTCTTCTCTACTAGCCCCCCCCAACAGAGCATTGCAACGGCTCTGACCAGTTTGGCTCGGTTGTTTTCAGAGATAAGAGGGGCGACCTGCCTCAATACTCGTAGATGATATTGGGTATTTTTTACTATAGCATCCATGTGTACGCCTGCATCCAAGGAAGCCTCCATATAAACACCTAATGTTTTTACCTTGCCAACAACTTCAATAAAGCTATCATCAACCTGAAAGCCAGTGAAAGCCTTAGCTAGTCCCTCTCTCGGTTTATTGGGCCCGTAGATCATTAGTTCCGTCTTTCCTGCATTTAGGCATAGCCAGTTTGTGGTCATCCAGTCTTTTATTACACTGTATAACTTATTTAATTTGAGTTGGTCTGCTTGATGGTCACCTGAAAGTTCCATTGACAACTGGAAGTCATCTGCATAATTGGTGAAAAAATAGCCCAACTTCTCCAATTCTCTGCATAGAGGGGCAATATAAATGTTAAAGAGCAAGGGCGACAGACAAGCTCCTTGTGGAACGCCACAAAGGATAGTCTCTACTTCCGAGAAGGCCTCGCCCCAATGCACCCTGGAACTTCTACTCTCTAAAAAAGATCTCACCCAGTTAACAGTTTCAATGGCCAAGCCGCCGGTATCCCACAGTCTATGTAGTAGAATCTTATGATCTAAAAGATCAAAAGCAGCACTGAGATCAAGTAATATTAGCAGGCCTAATCTGCTTTTCTCAATTAGTGATAGCATCTGCGTCTGGAGATCGACCAAGGCGCTCTCTGTGCCATGGAAGCGGCGGAAACCCGATTGCCTCTCGTGCAACCTTCCCGTGTTTTCAATATATGATTGAAGTTGAGAGGTAGCAACCTTATCTACCAGTTTCAGAAAGAAAAGAGTGTTGGTAATTGGACGATAGTTAGCAGCATCTTTAGGATCCAAGCCAGCTTTTTTTATAAATGTGACAATGGGGCAGAGTGATGCGCAGTAGAACCAGGTGAATTCCTACAATCAGCCTGAATGAACACAGCTTAATACGGAACAATGTGGTAGCAAGATGCCACTTCAAGGGCAACTGGCGCAATGTAGTGCAAAACGCCTACTGTGGCCAGAAGGGACACTGTAATACCCAAATCCCGGGGAGCAGAATGCATTGGATGAAGCACATGGGTGGGACAAAACACTCAGGCACACACACCCTGACCTGGCACTCAACCGAATCCCCTCCCACAAACTACATACACATGGATCACACAAACATGCATGTGCACTCACCGGACAATGCCTCGTAATCTGGCAGTCCTCCCACACCTTGGATCTGCTCCTCTGTGATGTAGGTCCCATCAACATGCTCATGTAGAGTGAGTTCTATGTCCTCTTGTGGAGACCCACCTCCAGTCACCAGAGTTGCGGCATGACTTGAGGCCAGCTTTTTCTTTGCCCTATGCTTAAGGTCATTCCAGCGCTTGTAGCACTCAACAGCTGTGCGCCTCATAAACCCAAGGGCACTTATGCTGTCCGCGATGGACTGCCAGTGTGCCTGACGTCGAGCAGGTGTAATCCTACACCCTGAAGTGACCAACATTTTGGCGTCATGTTCGGACACATACTGCACAAGTGCATCCAGTTCGGCATCATTGAAGCTAGGCTTCCTTGGCGTGCCGGACCGTGTAGCCGTGTCGGGTGATCAGCCTGTACTGGACGAGCACTCTTCCTCTTTCTTTTTGTGGGTGGTGGGGATCCAGAGTGCCCTACGCCGCTCTGGACACTAGAGGCAGGAGCACCGGTGGACTGTGTAGTAGTAGTGTGCGATGGCACACTGACCACATGACTTTCTGCAGGCATTAGCTGAAGTGTGATGATGGCAGGGGGAACCTCAGTCTGATGTACCGGGACCAACACTGTCCTTGCTGGGGGAGTCAGAGATGGGGTGGACGGAGCTGCAGCTGCCCCTGCAGCCTCCCCACCCCGCCCAATCGGCTGCCCCTGTACCATGTGGCCTGGTGACACTGGCTTGCGCCGCCACCCGTGGCCTAGACTTGGTGACCTGGAAGTCAGCCTGGGAGTCACCCTGTGCTAGGTCAGGTGCCACAACGGGCCGGTCCAACAAGGGCTGAGCAGGGATGGTGTCAGCCACGTTTCCCTCAACCATGGGGGGGATGTGTGTCCCTGACTGGTCCTCCACACGTGGGGGGCTTGGGGGAGTCTGCAAATCCTGGCCACGTCCCCTACCGCGCCCACCACGCCCACCTCTTGAGGCTCGGCCACCTTTGCCACCCTTACCACTTGCTCGCCTCCCAGCCATGGCACTGATGGAGTTGTGCGTATGGGAGTTGCAGTGGACAATTGTCCTGGGCAATTGGGGGTCAAAGGGGTAGGGTACTAGATGGAATTCGTACCCAAGTGCTCTAGCAAGGCTGTGTGTAACCCCTGGGGAAAGATGATGGGTCACGCAATGCACAGGCACCCCTAAAACAGAAAATGACGTGCACGCGACCCCTCGTAGACCACGTGCGTGGGAAAAGGAACCTGCACTACGCTGTGGCACCCAGGAACACAAAAATTAACGTATGCGTGTCACACGCAGCCTACAATGACCTCTGAAGCGGTACGCTACACACGGGGCTATCACAGTTGGTAAATACGTGCGCGACTCACTGTCTGCCTGGGAAAAGAGCGTGAAAAATACGCAACACCCCCGCCAAAAGAAGAATTGTACACTGTCTGAGGAGACAGGACAAAAGGAGAAAGTCAACGCTGTTTGAGGAAACAGGTCGAAAAGAAAATCAGAAAAATACTGACAGAGGTAACAGGGAGTACGAACTGGAAACGCTGTGAAGTAAATCGCGTGTGAACCGACAAGAAGTACAGATTTCACCCACTCGCTCTCCACGGGATGCACGTACAAGGAAATTACGTACTACATGCACCTTTTAAACCGCACCACACGTCCAACGTCACTTCCGCGTATACGCACTGAGGCACTATCATCTAATCACGCAGGCTGACACTCGGACGTGCAGTTTTTGGTCTTGTAACATGCCCCGGGTACAGGGACACGCCCGCGCGTGTCACGTCACAGACACGCCTGCGCTGTCAGGGCCTTTGGTCCAATGGAATGGCGTACACAGGCCAATCGCGTGTGGAACTTCTTGCGCACCCCTGGAACACACGCACACGCTCCCCCAGGCCCGATCGCGTGTGGAACTTCTCACTCACCCCTGAAATACACGCACATGCTCCCCCAGGCCAGATCGCGTGTAAAACTTTGCGCGCACCCCTGAAATACACGCACACGCTACCCCAGGCCCGATCGCGTGTGTAAACACCCGTGAGCCCCTGAAATACACGTACCCCGCTCCCCCAGGCCCGATTGCATGTAAAAACACCTGCGAGCCCCTTGAATGCACGTACCCCGCTCCCCCAGGCCCGATCGCGTGTGATAACACCCGCAAGCCCCTGAAATACACGCGCCCAGGCCAATCGCGTGGGAGAAGCTTCTCGCGCACCCCTGAATTACACGCGCCCAGGCCAATCGCGTGTGGAACTTCACGCGCACCCCTGGAATTCACGCACACGCTCCCCCAGGCCCGATCGCGTGTGAAAACACCCGTGAGCCCCTGAAATACATGCGCCCAGGCCAATCGCGTGTGAGAAGCTTCTCGCGCACCCCTGAAATACACGCGCCCAGGCCAATCGTGTGTGGAACTTCACGCGCACCCCTGAAATAAACGCGCATGCTCCCCCAGGCCCGATCGTGTGTGGAACTTCACGCGCACCCCTGAAATACACGCACACGCTCCCCCAGGCCCGATCGCGTGTGGGCATTCTCGCGCGTGTAGGACTTTGCCACACATTTTTTTCCTGCGCAGGGACTTTACCGCCTGCTTTCGTGTGGCGGACATGTATGGGCCTGTGCGCGTCTTTGGTCGTGCGCTGTTTTTCCCTATTCGATTCCATGAATACGTGTTGTAGGCGAGTGTGTGGGCGTTCTGCGCACTTGCCTCCTGTACTTCCCCCGTGACGCCCACATTTTCACGAGTTGTTCCCCATTCTGCGTGTGACGCCCCGTGTTACGCCTATTTTTGTTATGTGCGCCACGCTATGTGCGAATTCGCTGTGGCCTTATCGCACGCCGTTCTTTGACCTGAGCGCCAGCGTGCGCCGTGCACTTTCTCAGCGCACATCCCACATTTTGCGCGTGCACGGACTTCCATGAATTGATGTGCGATGTTTTCTGTGCGATAATTGCAGTTGCACTGCGATAATCGCACTTGCACTGCGATTTTGGCTATTTCACTGCGAATCGCACGTTTTCGCACGCGTGCGCCGTTTTTTCGGCACACGTTGATTCCATGAATCGGCCTGATAGTGTCCTTAGGACGCTCCCATTTTCATTTGCTTACGAACATTCCGGACACCCGCGCTGTCTGCGGACACCTGAACTGCTTTTTAAAAAAAGACAAGAAATGAATTAGGACATAATATAATAATTTTACTTTAGTTTATATGGATGTTAAATTTATGACAGAGAAGGTGAGGCGGAACTGAAACAAAAACAGGAGAATTGGGGGTTTCAATAGGATTTATATGAGGTGAAGAAGGGATGGAAATGTCATCAAAATGTTTTGGTTCATGGAGAGGGTTTGGGGATAATTGATTGAGATATGGTGAGGGGGGACAGTTGCATGTGGGACAATGGTATGTAGTTGTTAGTTTCAAGTGATCCTACACAAAGTTTTTTAAATTGTTAAAATTGGCCATGAGTAGGTCCATTTTTTCTTCAATGTGCTGAAGAGTCTTATCCAATACTTTTTCTTTAGTATTTTCAATTTTTGTATGGTCTGTACAATTTTTTTTCATATGTCAAATGTATATAAAATAATATTTATTAATTGGTTTATATATTAAAGTGTCTACCATTAGGTTCACTATCTTCAGACATTTCTTCACGTGGGAAATGCTCCTCTAGCCACTCCAGAGTATGAGAGATTTCTGTGCGAAAAAAAACATAATATCACTTTTTTTGTATCTAATACAGAAAGTTTACAAATATATGAGTAAAATGCAGTACACTTATTAGCTTCTGGTAAGGTGTGTTCTTACTGGTCTGTAGATCTGCTGTTGCTCTTAGTTGTGGAGTTTCTGTGAGGTAATCATGCTGGAAGACTATCTTTCTTCTTTTGGTATATTCCATTTTAGAACATATTGTATTTAAATGAATGGTTAATGTGTTATATATATGGGTTACACTTCTTATTTATTACTACATGTACAGGGTAATTCATAGAATTCAGCGCACAAGTGGCGCACGTGGCTGGCGCACAGTGTGTGCGTGCGACTTTCTGCGCCAGCCGTGTGCACTAAAATCCATTTCCACGCACAGCGTATTCATGGATTGTAGCTTCCAAAACCAGCCGTGGCGCAGAGTGGCGCAGTGACCCTGCAGCAGCACCAGCTATGCCCCCAACCCCTCCCCGTGCGCCATACACAGCACACAAATCCCGTACATGGCGCACAGGCCCCCAACCATGAAAACGCCTGTAAAACTCCTCACGCACCCCTCCGAATACACGTACCTCGCTGCACAGGGAGTCTCACATGAGATTGGAGCGGGGTACATGTATAACTTGGGTTTGTGGGAAGTTTCACACGCGATTGCAGCGGGGTACATGTATTTCTTGGGTGCGCTGGAAGTTTCACATGCGATTGGAGCGGTGTACGTGTATAACTGGGGTTCGCGGGAAGTTTCACACGCAATTGGAGCGGGGTACATGTATTTCAGGGGTGCGAAGGAAGTTTCACACACGATCGGCCCTGTGCGAGTGGGGTACGTGTATTTCGGGGGTCCGCGGGAAGTTTCACACGTGATTGGAGCGGGGTACGTGTATAACTGGGGTTTGCGGAAAGTTTCACGCAATTGGAGTGGGGTACGTGTATAACTGGGGTGCGCGGGAAGTTTCACACGCGATTGGAGCAGGGTACGTGTATTACTGGGGTTCGCCGGAAGATTCACACGCAATAGGCCATGTGCGAGTGGGGTACGTGTATTACTGGTAGCGTGGGAAGTTTCACACGCGATTGGCCCAGTGCGAGCGGGGTACGTGTATTACCGGGGTGCGCGGGAAGTTTCACACGCGATTGGCCCAGTGCGAGCAGGGTATGTGTATTACGGGGGTGCGCGGGAAGTTTCACACGCGATTGGCCCAGTGGGAGTGGTGTATGTGTATTTCGGGGTGCGCGGGAAGTTTCACAAGCGATTACGCTGTCAGAGCGGGGTACGTGTATCCAGTGGGGTGCGCGTGGAGTCCCACATGTGAATTAGCACTGTAGGTCCTCCCAAGTGTCCCCTCTACTCCCTACATGGCCCCTGCAGGCAGCCCACACCACAGGGGACTACCCTGCACTCCTGGTCATGTGCCGCAGCCAGTCCATCCACCATGGGCATGCCCCCCAGCCAGGCCACATGTCACCTTGCACTAGTGTTCACCAATTCATGTCCCGCAGCACCCCACCCCCCAGCAGTCAGGGCACCTGCCAGCAGGCCCCACTCATATCCCACTCATGTCCCCCAGCATCCCCACCCCCCAGCAGTCAGGGGCACCTGCCAGCAGGCCTCCACTCATGTCCCACTCATGTCCCCCAGCACCCCCACCCCCCAGCAGTCAGGGGCACCTGCCAGCAGACCCCCACTCATGTACCCCCTACATGAAATACAGATGCACAATCATGTCCCACTTCTAAACCAAAATACCACAGCACGCCACCCCATTCTTGAGACGCAATGATTTCCCAATCCACCCCACACTGACATGCCTATCTCAAGACACAAAGCAATAGTCAACTATGTACATCAAAACATGTCCGTCACACACACACACTGGTTGGCATTGATTGTGTAAACCCACATTTTCACATGCATCAACCCAATGAGCGAATACCACACATGGAACTAAAATGTGAAAATGTATTATGTACAAAATAAAATCAATGACATGAAAGCATACAAAAACAGCAAACATGAAATGAAAAGCATGTGCAAAAGATGAGTAAATGAAAAGTACAACCAATCCAAACAAATCGGAAAGAAAAATAGTCCAAACTCTCCCTCCAACAACGCAAATCCAAAAGAAACGTAAAAAGAAAAATCCATTGATCCATGTTGAAATCAAATGATAAAGGTCAAAATAATCCATTGTCCAACTATGTACAATCCATTGTCAAGCGTCCATGAGCCCAACGAAAGAAATGAAACCTACCTAATAAACTACCTAATAAAAAAACTATGTGTGTGGCATAGTCCATTCACCACAAATCAAAGAAAAAGGAAAAGGAAACCTAACTCTAAAAACTATTTAAAATGGCAGTGGGCTAGTCCGACGGCTCACTTTTTGATGTCCCGGGCCAGGGCATCATCGAACTCCTGCTCAATGTCCTGGAGGCGGTCCTCTTCCATGGCCCTGAGGGTTCGCAGGGACGACGACATGTTCACCTCCAACTCCCTGCGAATTGCCTCGAGGCACTCAGCCCGCCTCAGTGCCCTCTGCATGGAGTTCTCCACCCTGACCATTGTGAGCCGTGCCTCTTCCGCCCGCTGTCGCTCCGCATCTATGGCGTGGCCCAACCGCTGCCACACGGAAAGACACCTAAAATCCAGGGTCCTCCTGCCCTCTGGCCGATGCCTGCCCCTCCGATGTTGAAGGCCCCGAGCCATCATTGCTCCCACCATGTTGCTGCTGCTGCTGTGCCTGCGCCCTGGCTCTTGCTGCCTGCACGTCCTCCTCCGGCTGAGATGCAGTTGTCATGGAGGCCACCCCTGCTGGACGTCCAACTCCCGACTGTTGCAGGGATGTGTCCTCCACCAGCCTGGCCGCTGGGTCAGAGGCAGCTCCACAGGGTACCCAGGTGATACATGGTTGGGAAGATGGCATGGAGGACGACTGGCGCATAGGGGATTCAGGTAAGGAGGGGGTCGCAAGAAGGTCCAGCACACGGAGAAACACAGCACCAGTGACCCATCCCAGCAGGTCAATTTGGTCAAAGAGGCATCCGAGACGACATGCAGTCTCTTCACGAAAAGACCGCAGGTCACCTCGCATGCCCCATTGACCCAACGCTATGCCAGCCAGGACAGGCTCAACACGGTCCCGGATAGCCACGTCTGCAGGGAGAGGAAGGCCAGTTGTTGTGTACTCATCACCTCCCTGAAAACTGGTCTGGACGTAGGCATCCCTGCTGGTGCAAGATGATGCAGTGGCAGGATCAGGGACAGGATTGCACACAGGCACCTCTGCAGTGGCCTGTGCTGCCTCCTGTCCCTGCCCCTGCACTGCACCACTAGCACTAGTGGAATCCCCACCTCCAGACCCCATTTGTGTCCCTTCTGCGGCCTCCTCCTCCACCAAACCCCCCACCAACCTGGATGACTCTGTGCCATCTTCCTCCATTGGACCCTGTGGGGTCTCAGCTGCCCCTTCTGCTGCCGAGGAGTCCACCTCCAACCTCTGCCTCTTGGACCTACCCTCGGCAGCTGCGGCCTGGAACGCAGCACCAGACTCCTCACTCCTCAACGAGATGACAATCTGGGAGGGGAGCCGGGCCTTGCGTCTCTGGCTGGTGGTGCGATCCCTGTCTCTGTGCTCCACAGCACCCTCTCCACCCTCTTCATCAGTTGACGCTGCAGACAGGGAGAGATAAAACACAGACATCAGGGCACTGTACAATGGACTGATACACACATGACAGTTGCACATGAGTGGCAGTGTCAAACTTCAGACATGGCATCACACTCCACGACACACATGTCATTTCAACTCACACACATGAGCATTTCCACAGCAATATTGCACCAGGCAGCACCATCCATACACATACAACAGCATGAACAGCCGAAGGTGAGCCTGACATCATGAAACACAGGGAGTGCACTAGACATGCACACACGCCACCACACTTACATGCATGTATACATCTCCTCCAACTGTCGCAGTGATGCGATCGCCATGCATGTTAAATCTGGCATTCAGCCTTCTACATATCAGTGTCACGTGCATCCATGTTGCATCACAGTTGCACACTTGTCAAATACACACACATGCACATGTACACAGTGCAGATACATGCAGCAGGAACCACCATTCATGTGTGACACCACAACCATGCCAACGTACATACACAGAAAATCAAACATGTGTGCTCCCACACCTGCATTTGCACAGCATGCTTACCAACACATACACCATCGATGTGTCTCACACCTAAAATGACACACATGTGGCAGCCTCACTCCCCTGTTCATACAACTCCCTTCATGGCCCTACGAAAACACATGTGCAACCTGCACACTACTGGCACACCACCACACGCACAGCGTCCAATCAGTATGCATGTACACTTACCGCTCGACTCCAGATGGGTCAGCCTCTCAAGGACCTGGATGTGGAGCGCTGGGCATATGTGTTCCAGGACCCTCATTTGGTGGTCGGACAGGTGGCCCCAGCGCCCCTTGGCATCCGCTGCCTTCAAGAGGCGCCGGGCCTTGTTGAGGGTCCTGGACCTGAAGTCATCCGAGCACTTCTTGACATGTTGTAAGTCGCGGACTGCCACCCCCTCCGTGTTGATGGCAGTCATGATGTCCATCCAGATCCTGGTCCGGCATTCATTGTGGGCGCGCAAACTTCCAAAGAGGGCATCATACTGACCCAAGACTTGCTCCACCAGGACACCAACTTCCCTGGCACTGAAGCTGGTGGCCCTCTGCCTCTCTGGCTGGGGGTTGCCAGTGGTGCCAGATGATGTTGTGCCCGACATGGCAACCCCAGAGGCAGGAGTGGGTGGGCAACTAGGTCCTGGGGCTGCGCTGTGGAGCGATGGTATCCCAGTCGGGATTCTTCGGTTCCAGCAGGGGTGGTTACAGCATCTGCACCCCTGGCTTCGTGCAGGCAGCAAATAGCAGGGCACGTGGGCAGCAGGCAGTCAGGCAGCAGCAGATGGCAGGTGGGAGCGTGCTCGGGGCCCTGGGGGCAGTAATTCGGCCTTCTGGGCAGGAGCGTGGTCTTCCGTGTGTTGTTGCGAGCCAGCTTGATACGGAGTGATTTGGCACGTGTAATTCGAGTAAAGGCCCTTCGTGTGTAAGCACGTCAGCACACGTACGCGGTTTCATTGGACCAAACGCCCTTAGCGCGTAAGCGCTTCTGTGACGTGACTTGGCAGGAGTTTCCCTCGTTACGTGGGCATAGTGGTTCAGCGCGCGTGAAAAAACTCCACGTCTGCGTGTGAATGCGTGTAATCTGAGGAAAGTACATGACGCGCGCGGGCGTTTCCATCAACATGGGTGCATGTTCATCGTACACGTCCAAAAACTGCACGTCTGAGTGTCAGCTCGTGTAATTGGAGGAAAGGGCCTTAGCACGTACACGCGTGAGTGACGCTGTACGTGTGGGCCGCTTTAAAAGGTACGTTTAGGACACCATTCCCTTGTACGTGCTTTTTGTGGAGAGCGAGTGGGTGAATTTGGTACTTCTTTTCGGTTCACACGCGATTACTTCACAGCGTTTCAAGTTCATACTCCCTGTTACCTCTGACAGCGTTCTTTATTTTTTTTGGGCCTGTTTCCTCAAACAGCGTTCACTTCTTCTTTTGTCCTGTCTCCTCAGACAGCGTACAATTCTTCTTTTGGCGCGGTTTTCGCCTACGCTCACACGTGCGTTTTTTTCACGTTATTTTTCCAGGCAGACAGTGAGTCACGCATGCATTTACCAACTGTGCTTGCCCCGTGTGTCGCGTACCCCTTCTGAGGTCATTGTAGGCTGTGTGTAACACGCGTACGCTTGTTTTTGTGTTTCTGGGTGCCACAGCGTAGTGCGGGTTCATTTTTCCATGTACGTGGTCTACGAGGGGTTACGTGCAAGTTACTTTTTGTTTTTGGGGTGCCTCTGCATTGTGTGACCCGTCATCTTCCCCCAGGGGTCACAGACAGACTTGCTAGAGCACTAGGGTACGAATTCCATCTAGTACCCTACCCCTTTCACCCCCAATTGCCCAGGACAATTGTTTACTGCAACTCCCATACGCACAACAACATGAGTGCCATGGTTGGGAGGCGACCAAGCGGTAAGGGAGGCAAAGGTGGCCGGCCTCCAAAAAGTGAGCGTGGTGGGCATGGTAGGGGACATAGCCAGGATTTGCAGGGTGCCCCTATACCCCCATGTGTGGAGGACCAATCAGGGACACCCATGCCCCCCCCATGGTTGTGGGAAATGTGGCTGACACCATCCCAGCTCAGCCCTTGTTGGACCAGCCCATTGTGGCACCTGACCCGGCACAGGATGACTCCCAGGCTGACTTCCAGGTCAGCAAGTCTAAGCCACGTGTGCCGGTGCAAGTTGGTGTCACCAGGCCACGTTGATCTGGGGCAGCAATGTCATCTGCTGCCCCAAGTAGGCAATGTGGGGAGGCTGCAGCAGCAGCTGCAGCTGTATCCACCCCAGCTCTCAGTCTCCCAGCCAGGACAGTGTCGGTCCTGGTCCATCAAACTGATGTTGCCCCTGCCAACATCACACTTCAGCCAATGCCTGCACCAAGACCTATGGTCATTGTGCCTTCGCACACTCCCAGTACCCAATCCATCTGCGCTTCTGCCCCTACTGACCAGAGCGGCGCAAGCCACTCAGGCTCTGCTCCACCTTTGAAAAAGAGGAAGAAGGGTGCTCTGGCACTACAGGCTGAGACCCCAGACACGGCCACACAGTCCGGCACATCAAGGAAGCCTAGCTTTAATGGCCCGAGCGTGATGCACTTGTGACCTATGTGTCGGCACATAGCCGCAAAATGGTGGTGACTGCAGGGTGCAAGACCACACCTGGTCAACGTAGGGCACACTGGCAGACCATCGCTGACCGCATAAGTGCCATTGGATTTGTGAGGCGCACAGCTGATGATTGCTACAAGCGGTGGAATGACCTGAAACGCAGAGCAAAGAACAAGCTGGCCTCAAATCATGCTGCTACTCTGGTGACTGGCGGTGGGTCTCCACCAGAGGACAACAAACTCACTGAACCTGAGTCTGTTGCTAGGACCTTCGTCACAGAGGAACATATCCAAGGCATGGGAGAGCTACCTGATTACGAGGCATTGTCCGGTGAGTGCCCATGCATGTGTGTGTAATCCATGTGTATGTTGTTTGGGTGACGGGTTCTGATTGAGTGCCAGGTGAGGGTGTGTACTCCTGAGTGTAATGGGTCACCCATGTCCTTCCTCCAATCCATTCATGTGCCTTTGATTTGGGTATGACAGTATCCCTTCTGCACACAGTAGCCAATTAGCCCCACATTACTGCTGTTGCATTTGAACTATCATCTTGCAACAACATTATTCTGATTTTTTCTGTGTTCATTTAGGCTGATTGTTAAGATTATCCCATTTTTCATATGCTTTTTTCATCCCTAATGCCACATATTTGACATGCTTCTGTCATTGTTTACACCCCACATTGTGCCACTTTAGTTACCTGGTTATGTGAATGTTTAAACCATTCAGGGCGAGGGAGTATTGGCCTGCTGAAATGTATTTTTAGGGCCTGTTTGCATGTGTAACATGATAGTTGTTTCCTGTCATGTTGAAGTGACCAACCATTGATGTGTACATCTGCCTACAATCACTGTCTAATTGTACACTGGATGTGTTTCAGTGCGCGGCACATGCATATTTTGCAACACAATTCTGCATTAATCTTCTCATCATGTCCATGTGACATGGATGTGTGACAGTACGCATTCACTGACATATCGCTGTAGTTGTCTAATTTACCATGGCTATGCTACATGACATCTGTGTGCTGGCATGTGTCATGTATGTGTATTGGACATGCCACTCACAGGCTGATGTGTGATGCCAGTGCTACATGACATGCTGCAAATGTGTTGCTTTTCCATCTTGGTGTCCTCATTGTCTGCCTTTTTGACACCCATTCAGAATCATTGACAGGGCATGCATGCCAGGGTTATGGTCATGTGGGACATGTGTTAACCATGTACAGGTTCTCTGTCTTGTCAGGCCCATGTGTGTGCTATGGTGCTCATGCCTGTTTCCATTTCTTGTGTTTCATGTTTTTGCAGGTGACGACGCACTTGATGCTCCTGAGGTTCATGAGATGGTGCATACCCAGGAGCATTCTCAGCCACGACCAGGCACCAGTGGGGGACGTGGTGTGGTGGTGGGTGAAAACACTTTGGTACTGCAGACCATACTGTCGAGGGGTACCTCTGGGTGCAGCTACCCAGACCTCTATTCAGGTGCTGAGTCGGATGATGAGACTTATGTGCTGTCGCAGGTCAGTGCTTCTGGCAGGGATTCTGTTCTGTCCAACCTACCTGGACCAGGGGTAGAACCCTCTATGGGGATGTCAGTGTTGGTAGGTCCGTCTTTGGCGGTTACAGATGCAGGGTCACACTCCACAGCATCTGATCCTGTTCCTGGGCCAGCAGATTAGAGGGGGAATGCAGTACTGCAGCCTCAGGCAGTGCCAGCACAGCAAGGTGCAGATTGCATTGCCCCAAACAGGTGTGGTGCCCGCCGACGCAGTGGCCGTGCACCACCAGGCAATACTGTATGGGAAAACTCCATGTACGGTATGGCAATCCAACAGGCAGCATCAGTAGAAATTATGGCTCAGGCAATGGAGAGGGTGGCCATTATCCCCCCTGAAAGGCAGATGGAGCAAAAACAGCAGGCAACAGACTCCATCTGCTAATCACACAGAGAAGACATGTTTGCGTCCAACAGCGACCGATGGGCGGCACTGGAGACTCTGCGCGAATCCATTTCAATAGAGTCACAGGGCCACAGGGAAGCCCTGAGGGTGGAACTCCATCCATAACCTCAGGCAGAGTCTGCTTGAACTTGAGGCTTCCCGAAATGATAGGGCAGAACAGCAGCTGGAGCAGCTCACACAATCGCTCTCAGCTGAGCTGCAGGCAACACGTGAGGAGATCCGGGTATCCTGCGAGGGCATGTGTGCAGAAGTGCAGGCAACCCGTGACGTGCTGCATGGGGATCTCCGCACTTTAATCCTCCAGAATTAGACCTTCCAGACCCGTATGCTTGCTGCCATGGAGGACCATACCAGGGCTTTGTCTGGGCTGCCTCCCATACTGCCACCACCTCCTGATGCAGCAGCAGAGGGTGAAGAGACCGACAACAGTTCTCCCACAATGGCATAGCCGTGCAGGCCATGAGCCCATGGAGGTTGTTTTTTTTCTTGCAACATCCACGCAGGTGGGTGTTGGTGTGCACCCTGTCCTCGAACCTCCTGGGTGCCCTCCCCCCTGGTCCCCACATAGCCATTTCTGATTTTTCAGTGTGTTGCCTTGTGTGGCTCCCGTGGGCATCCACTGTATTCCGGCTGGGCACATGCAGGCTTGTCCTGAGTTTGGGTTAGATGCTTGGGTTTGTGACACACACCCCTCCTGCTTCGCGTTTCCATGGGCTTGCAAAGGGTGTGACCAAGTGACAGTGACTTACACAGTGACATTAGGCTCCCATGAGCTGTGTGGGCAGTCTGTAGTCAATACTATGTGTACATCCCTAGTGGGTATTGTTGTTGTATTGTCCACTGCATGGTGTATTGATATGTGTTTGTGCATCCATGTCTCCCTCCTAATTTGCAGGTTCCTTCCTCATGTCTTCACAAGACTGTCTACTTTGCAGATGGAGTTCATGTTGTATGCAGTACACTGACACATTTGCGTGGCAGCAACACTCTACAGTTGGAAGGGGTTGATGTGCTGGCTTATTAAGGTTGTAAGACTACCACTACTTTGACTTAGTACTGTCATGTTTTTGCAATGTTTCATGGTGTGTTGCTGTATTGTGTTGGTGGTAAGTATTTGTTGATGTGTGCTGTTTGTTAATGATTACTGGGAGCATATTGTCTGTGGGCAGTTTCCATTTGGGACAGTGCACTTTGTGACACTTGTGTCAGGTCTTGTGCATTGCTTTGTTTGCTTTCACATTGCATGACATGCCATGGTGTGTTGGGTGGTGGAGCTGGGGAGGGGTTGGGTGACATGGCGCTATTTTTATGTTGTATTTTTCAAGGGGGTAGTCATTCATGAAGCATAATGTGTGTTTTTTGTGACACAGCATTGGTTGTCTTTCGGCAGGTAGGGATGCACACAATGTAACAAATCCAGGTGACCAATCTCAGGCTGGTATGGTTGTGACAGTTGACTGTCCCTTATGTCATCATCATTGATTGTCAGCTGCTATGTGCCAGGGCTGTGTGCACTCCACAGGGGTGTGATTTTAGATGAAGCAATTTGCCATCAGCTGCCTACGCGCTGCCTCACCACGTGCCCTTTCCCCTCCCATGCGCAGTGGCCATGCTTGTGGTTGGGGATGTGGGGGCACCACCATGTCCACGGGCAGGCCCCGGCGTGTTGCAACATTGTGCAGGACACATGCTGCCACTATGATCCTGCACACTACTGGGGGCGCGTATAGCAGCTGCCCACCAGAGCGGTCAAGGGAGCGAAAGCGTGACTTGAGCACTCCGAATGTGCGCTCCAGTATGCCCCGGGTCGCAATATGAGCTGTGTTGTATCTTACCTGGGGTGGTGTGGTGGGGTTCCGAATTGGCGTCATCATGTGGGTGCTCAATGGGTAGGCACTGTCCCCTGGGGAGGTGATGATGGGTATCATTGGTGGGGTTAAGACATTACTCAGTATCTGACATGCATGCATGTGCAGGGGCATTTATACTCACCAAGCAGCCATGTATCACCATGCCGCCCAGCTTCTAGGTCCCGGTTTAGGGTTGACATTCTGTAAATGAAACTATCATGGGTGGACCCTGGATAGTTGGCATATACTGAGGTGATCATTCCCTTGGCATCACATACTACCTGCACATTTGTGATGTCATCTTTGATGTCCTGGGTGTGAGTCTCAGCAGTGCACCGTGGTGGTGAGAGTTATGGTTGCTTAGCTTACCATAACTGGCGAATTTCAGGGGTTTTCCAGTTTTACTTGGAACCATAACGTCCCTTTAATAACGTTTTTTCCACTGAATTTCATAGGTTTTTAGTAGCGCAAGTTCATCATAACGTCCCTTTAACAAAGTTTTTTTACTGAATTTCATAGGTTTTTAGTAGCACAACTTAACCATAACGCGCCCTTTAACAAAGTTTTTTCACTGAATATATATATATATATATATATATATATATATATATATATATATATAGGAAGCACACTTTTTAAGTGGCTTATAACTTCGCTGTCCCTGGACAAATTCTCACCAAACTTTGCAAAACAAGTATATGTCCCACTCTGACTTTTATTTGCAAAGTGTTGTGAGGTTTGGTCCAGGGGGGGAAAAGTTATAGGGGGGTCCCAAAACATCTTTTTTTCCACATAGACTGAATGGGGGACAAACTTTGTGCACGCCTACAGCCCAAACCGCTGGACGGATTTTCACCAAATTTGCGGAAGGAGCAGGAGCTTGGTCCCGAAAGCGTGCTTTTGTTGGTGCCAATCCACCCCATAAAACGACCAAAAAGTATGTCTCAAAAAATTAGTGATATCTATGCTCGCTCCGCGGTCACACTTCCCTGTTCGCTCCGCGGACAAGATATCGATTGGCTGATGGGTTTGCGTCATGACCGCAGACACGCGACATGTCCACCGAATGGCTGGAGTGAGGCGTGATCTGCGTCAGATTGTTCAGATGTGCCCGACATCTTGGATCTGCCGACAGCGCGGCGGCGGACAGAGGCTAAATGCAGTTTTGGGGAGTGTTTTGATGTGTCAGAGTGCTTGGGGAGGTTTAGAGAGTAAAAGATGGGTGAAATACTGTATTTGTTTAGGCAGCAGGTGCTAATGATATATTCGCCATGGCCGCGCTGTCCAGGATTTTTGTAATTACTGAAAATGAGGGGTCTCGTAAGGATAGTATTTCCGTCCGTGCTATGCTCAGGCAAGTTGAAACTGTTCTAAGAACATGTGTGGTGTCAGCGGTCATTAAAATTGAGTACATTCCACAGTTAAAATGTTTGATTCTATGAGAGTGGTACAGAGTTATAAGCCGCCATGGGTTTCATATGCTTCAGTGGTTATGGCCAGGGCCTAGAGTCTTAGGTACATGGCCGTAGGCCATGCACCCAAGACTCTAGGCCCTGGCCACAACCACCGCAGCATATCACAAACATAGATCACACCCATAGATTCGAATATCTACGGCCATACACCCAAGACTGTAGGCCCTGGCCACAACCACCGCAGCATATCACAGCAATAGATAAACTTGTAGTATCGAATATCCATTAGGTGGTTGTGGGGAGCACCTAGAGCCTTGGTTGCATGGCCGAAAGCCATGCACCTAAGAACAAAGTTATAAGCACTGAAGTTATAAGCCACAATGGTTTTCATAAACTGTGGTGGTTGTGGGCAGGATCTGGAGTCTTGGGTGCATGGCCAAAGGCCATGCACCCAAAACCAAAGTTATAAGTACTGAAGATATAAGCACATATGGGTGTGATATGCTATAAGGAGTAACATTATAAGCCACTATGGGTTTCACATACTGCGGTGGTTGTGGGCAGGATGTAAAGTTTTGGGTGCATGGCTGCAGGGCTTAAATGTAGGCCATACACCCAAGATTCTAGGCCCTGGCCACAACCACCGCACCATATCACACCCATACATCACACCCATACATTCGAATATCTATCTGGTAGGTTTGGGCAGGACGTACAGTCCTGGGTGCAAATTGAGTATATGCTGCAGTTACAATGTTTCATTTTATGGGTGTAGTAATGACTTATATGCCACCATGGGTGTCATATGCTGCGGTGGTTGTGGCCAGGGCGTAGAATCTTGGGTGCATGGCCGCAGGCCTTAGGCCATACAACCAAGACTCTAGGCCCTGGCCACAACCACCGGAGCATATCACACCCATACATGACAGCCATAGAATCGAATATCTATGAGGTTGTTGTGGGCAGGGCCTAGAGTGTTGGGTGCAAATTGAGTATATGCCGCAGTTAAAATGGGGGTGTGATAATGAGTTATAAGCCACCATGGTTCTGATATGATGCGGTGGTTGTGGCCAGGGCCTAGAGTCTTGGGTGCATGGGCGCAGGCCGTAGGCTGTAGGCCATATACCGAAGACTCTAGGCCCTGGCCACAACCACTGTTGCATATCACTATCATAGATACGTCCATAGAATTGAATATCTATCAGGTGGTTGTGGGCAGGGCCTAGAGTCTTGGGTGCATGGCCGAAAGCACCCAAGACCTAAGTTATAAGCAGTGCAGTTAGAAGCCACCATGGGTTTTATATACTGTGGTGGTTTGTGGGCAGGATGTAGGGTCTTGGGTGCATGGAGGAAATATTTTTTTTCAATTTCTGTGATAAGAGAAAAGAGCATGTTAGTGTTTGTATTTTATAAAGACTTATTACATTGCATAATAGACATTTTACCTTTTTTTCGACCCTCATGTTTAGTTTACAAACCAGTGTACTGTGCATTTTGCTCAGTTTCTGTGTTTGTTTTTCAAATCATTGGGTCTGGGGGAAATAAAAATCTTTTTTTGTTAGGCTACACACTATTTGTTTGTTTCCTTTGAGTGTTCACTTGTTGTTTCTGGTTAATGTTCTATCTGTTGGCCTGTTGCACTATTTGAAGCAGTTAGATACCTGCTGGCGTATTCTGTCTATTTTTTGTTACACTTCAGTGCCATTCATTTATCTGTGTGGTTGTTGTACAATCTTGGGCCAGTTTACAGCCTTTTAATTGCATGTTTGTTAATGTTGAAGTACACATTAGTTATAACATTTTGGCTTTAAGAAGATTAAATTAGTATTTGTAAGATTGGCTGGTAATCTCTGCTTTAGAGTAATGCTACTAAAATTACATATGAACCATCCACATTTATTTTTAATATGTGCAGTGTAGTGATCCGCATTGGTTGTGGCTCCTGCGTGGTAGATTATACCTATTGTTGTGAAGGTTTTCTTACCAAGTGACACTTGGCCGTGTATAAAAACAGTCAGCTTGCAGTTGTTTTTGGTACCATCTGTATTGTAACGTAGAAGCATTAGTATTATGTAGTTACTCTGTGTTTGTATCAGTAAGGTGGAGCGATTATCTGAATTGCAGATAGAACATAATCTGCATGGGTTTGCATTTTGTACAGGTTGCTGAAATGGAATGGATTCACAATTAGGTATGGATACATACACAAATCGCTCATTAGGGATTGTTCCTGTGTCACATTGTTGCAGAGAGTGCATGTATGTTTCCACATTTATGAGAAATTGAAGATTTCATTTCTAGGTATGTTTTTGTTTTCCAGTACTTGTAGTAAGTGCATTAGACATTCTTGTGAAACTTCTTGTGAGTTTATAGTGAACCTCACCATTACAGCACAATAGTCCAATTCTTGTCTTATTCTGTGAACACTATACGTGTTGTCAGGATTGTTTGTTGCGTTTCTATGAAGGACTAACATTTGCAAATACAAGTGGTCTGTTCTTTGTAAGAAAATGTTGTTAACAATTGGTGGCAATTGAAATAGAATATTCATTGCTATATTTGCATAGCGGTTTACAGCAGTTACATTCGAAAATTTGAATGGACCAGATAGTTTTGTGTCCAAGTGATTTTTTCGGATTTTGCGTTCCTTCTTTACAGAAGTACTTGATTTACTCTCACTAATAGGTTCTTCTTTGGTTGTGGTAATTGATGAAGTATTAGCTTTGAAGGATTTGCAGTCAGATCCTGTTGCATTTCTGTTTGAATTAGTTTTCTTTTACAACGTTTTCCTTTTTGTGGAACAGGATGTTTTTAGATGTGGATGTATAGTGAACGTAGTCTATTGTATTCTAAAATGCAAGGAATATCAGTGTTCACTTTACTTGCATTAAAGTTGATTAGAAATAGTCCATCAAGTGTATGTAAGCATGATAGTGCTACGTAGCTCATGCCTTCTTTAAAGACTGTGTTTCCAATACCTATCAATGCTTTGTCTAGGGTAAGACCTTGGGATTTATGAATGGTGACTGCATATGCAAGAGTTAGAGAAAATTGTTCTCTACGTGCATACATGTCTTTGAAGTGTAGGAATCGAGCTGTTAAGCGCCCTATCCTTTTTACTTCTGAAAGTTTGTCAAAGAGAATATTGACAAACTCAATGTTGTTGTCACGTGGGTATGTTTGAAAGCTAACAACTGTACCCAGTGCCCCATTAACTAGTCCTTGCTCCATGTCAAGGTAACGTTTAAGCATTACTCTACAATTTAAGGATCATTTTGATATTCTTTCCAACCCAACTGTGTTGGAGATTGAATTTTCTAAGGTATTTTGTCTTGTTGTGGCTTGCTGACACATGGGTAGTGTCATACCATGTACGTCCAGTTTGTCTGTGGAGCAAATTTCAATTATTGGTCGCATTTCTTTTTTTAACATTATTTCATTGAAATTGGAACAGCTTGCAAGAGTTGGCATTAAGGCCATACAATTGACATTTTTGTGTGCTAATTGTTCCATAACATCAGTAGCATGTGTATTATCGACATAAAGTGCATGCATGTGCCGGGTTTTCAATATTGCTTGTGCTTCTTGAGATAGTACACCAATTCTAATACTTTTTAAAATGTTGGCGTAAGTGAGGTCTGCAGATTGACGCATGTTTTCTGTTAATTCTCTGTATTGTAAATGTTGCCAAAGGTTGACATTTCCTATGCTGCCAACAGTTTTACGACAGAGTTTGTGTCCTAAGGTTTTAAAGATAGGTTCACCTTTCACTGGTGTCAATTGTAAAAGATCTCCGAAAACAATAATGTGTTTTCCTGCAAAGAGTTCTTCGTAGATTGTTTTAAGTACTTCTTGAAATCTGAGGTGAATCAAAGCCAACATTAGGTTGGAGACCAGGCTCACTTCATCTATCAGTAGCATTTTCATTTGTTTTAATGCTCTGCCTAGTTCCATTGCAGCTTCTGTAGAAAGTTTGTAATAGTCTAATTTGTTTTGGTGTTCTAATGGAAGGAGAAGTAATCGGTGTAAAGTGATACCGCCTGTGTTGTAGGCAGCTAAAACTGTGGGGGCAGTTACAACCGCTGAAAGTTTGTTTTTTGTCAATTGTTGAAGGAACTTGCTGATGATTTTGATTAAGAATGTTTTGCCTGAACAAGCTTCACCACTGACGTACAGCAGTCATTTTGGCAGCTACATTCTTTATTTTTGTATTGTACACCATGTGCAATTTCTTTGTTAAGTTTTGATTGTAGTACAGTTAAGTCTTCGTTATCTTCTTCATAGTGACACATGGTGTTTTCTACTTCTGTCATAGCTAATTCTGCCTCATTTGCTATTAGTGGCTGTCCCAGTGGTTATTGGCTTCCTGTTAGAGAAGGTTGACTACTGTTGGAAGTGTCCTTATCTTGTTGAGCCTGGAGTTCTTCTTTGTGTTGCTGTTCATTGTGCAACATTGTTTTGTACCGCGTAAAGTTCACATCAGTGATAGTGCTTTCATTTGCTTTGAAAGCGTCTTCATAGCAGTCATAGTTATCTAGTATCTATTCTTCTTTTCTCCATGGTTTAAAAAGTTGTAGCAGGGACATGTAATATAGTTCTTTCTGTTGAGGAGTTTTTAATGACAATTTAACATGATTAATTAAGCTTTGTTTGGTAAGTTTCAGTAGGCTGCCTTCACAATCTGTGACTATATCTACCTTTTTTTCATCAGGTTTTATATTAGTTTGTATGTAAAGTTTTGGGCTATGTTGTATAGACACATGGTTTCCAAAGTGATACTCCTGTTCGGGTTAGCATGTGTCTAGTAAATTGTTTTTCAAAATGTCTTGGCTGTTGGGATCATTTTTGGCTATTGTTTCTATGTCCTCATATGATTTGAGAACTCTTTTTCTAGATTTAGCAAGACCAAGACTTAGCCATACTATATTTTCAGATTTTCCATACAAAGCAGTACCAGTTAAATGATCTGCAGCTTCGTAGGCACCACATTCTCTATGAGAGAGCATTTTTATGCCTAGCCTGTACAATTTCTGAGATAGTGTTTTGTCTGATGATATGTCATTCCAGAGGTCTTGAAGTTCTGTTTTATCTGCTTTTGTTAAGTAGGCTGTAACATATTGTGCAACTGCAGTGGAATTGTCTGCAATGTACTGCACATCTATGTTTGCATTCCATAAGAGGGCACAGATTGCATTGTATCATTGATATATTTTGATTCTTCTCTTCTTTTTATGTAATACGTGTTTTTAGGTGATTTACCTTTAACACTATGTCAAACTGAAGACATGAATGTGTTCACTTCACCTGTTTCTGTAACTGGTCTAGGGAAACCAAAGCAGCATGTGTTGTAGTATTTCCCTTTGTTTATGTATTTGCGATGACAATATTTGCCACATTTGTGTCTTTGAAATTGTACAATTTGTCCATGAAGGCCACTATGTGTCATTTGTTAAGGGATTTCACAAGTGACATATTTTTGGATGAACTGCAAAACCGCGTCATCACTGTCCTGACCAAATTTAGGTGCACCTTTAATCCATAAAAGCATGTGGATATGTGGTCCTCCTCTGGCTTGGTATTCTTTTCTCCAAAAGAAGTGTTGAACTTCTCTGAGGGGAGGAACAGTTTTATTACAAATAAAGTGTAGCATAGCAATGAAACGATGGTGGAAATATCTTGAAACATTAACAGGATCTAGAGAGCAAAGTTCTCCAGGTGTTAGTATATCTATGTTGGTTTTGTTGTTGTTTGATATGCGTAGGAAATCATGTAAATCTTCCCATGCATATTCTGCACAACTTAATGTAACAAACCAAGTGTGTGGTGCAAGGTTTCTGATCATACAACGTACATCTCTGTGACTTCGGAACCAGTATTCTTTCATACCACGCACGTTTGCAAACAGATTAGTTATGCTTGATTGTAAAACCTAATCTTTTTCTTGCACTTTTTGTATTAATTGCGCAGCTGACATATTTTGAAAGTGGGTTCCAGATTTCAATATGTGTGCAACTCCGTAACATAGGGTTACTAGTTCACTTTCAAAGAGTAAGTGGAATATGTATTCCACATTTTGTCTAAATCTGGGATCTTCAGAATACATTTGTAATGAGCGGCATTCTGATGCTGTTATCTGAGAGGGTCTATCATCGTATCTTCATCCTTTGCCTGTAGGAAATAGTATTGGAAAAGCATGTGCTTCTACACTTTTTTCCCATATGCTCATTGGTGAACCTTTGGTTTGTCGCATTTGGTACGTTTCTAGTGCACCATCTATGCTCTCATTAGAGTGCAATGGGTGAATTGTATAATGGTCCAAAAGAGTGGATACTGCAGCAGTATCCAGAAGTTCAAATTAACCAGTTTCTGATGACTCTTGAATTATTTCAGTTGTTTCCCTTAAGCTTTCTTCAAAATGTATTTCTTTGTAGTATTAAATATTGTCTTTCATATATTGCAAGGCTTGTCTAACTTTATGTAAGTCAACGAGTTGCTGCCAAATGTTTTTGTCTTTTGTTGGTACACCATTTACTAAGACAATTAACGAATGCTCTATTGGACATTGCACTCCTAGAGTGTGCACATTTTCTGTCAGATCCAATGGCAAATAAACTACTTTGCCACAAATGCCTTTCACCAACTCAGAGGGAGGTAATTTTTATGTTTTTGGTTGAAGGTGTATTATTGCTTGCAATGGGTGTATTGTTTGAATTATGATGCTCTCATACAAATTGAGTTGTTGCAGGGATTTTGGTAGTGGGAATAATTCCAAGTTATTTGTGATAGCACGTGAAGGAGTTTGGTTGTTGTTTGTAGTGCATTAACTGCAATATATTAAGGATTCACTTATTTCGTATTTAATTTCTGCTAAAAGTTTGAGAGCTAATTCAAACCATTTGGAATCTTCATTGTCCTCTATTTTGTATGTTACGTCTATAGTTTTTGTTTTACTTTTGTAAAAATTTCTGCGGCAACACAGACACACATCGTTTGGTACTTCAGCGGATGTACTTTTAAATGTTCATATTTCTTTTTTGTATGTGTGTAATAGAAGGTTGCCATGTGCACAAGTGTTGCTAGTCTGTTCTAAAGCTATTGCATTTTGTAAGTGGCTTTCACATCCAAAATATTTTCTCTGGATACAGTCGATTTCTTCTTGTAGGTATTTGGGTGTACCATCTAGAGGAGTGTTATTTAAATTGGCTAGTTCTAAAGCAGTAGTTTTAGCATAGTACAGTTTATACACTAGATTTCTTATATTTGAATGGTGTGTTAATATCATTTTGATATCATAGAAGGTGCTTTTGCAAATAGGTCCTGAAATGCAGGCTAATGAATGTCCTTATAGTCCTGTGTATTTGCGCACTGGCCAGGTATCCATATTTTGCAGCACTGTCATTTTGATTTTGTCTTTACCTTTCAATTACTGATTGAGTAACTGGCGTAAAGATTTGAAACATTTGTTGGGAATGTTACACATTGACGTGAACGCCCATTTGTATAGTGGACGTTTAGGTTCAGTCGAATGGAGAGGTCATTCTGAGTTTTCTGGGGATACTTTTGTAAGCAGTGTTTCTTGTTCCATGATGGTATTATTGATTTTTTCATATCCTCGTCCACTGCTATGGATGACAATTGTGTTTGTTTGGTTTTGTTTGTATGCTTCTTCATTAAAATATGGTTCTGTGATCGTGGTGTGAATCCATTCACCTCCACAGATATTTAAGAAGTTTTTGTTGACATTCTGGTTATTGAGAAGTTTCTTTTGTAGTTTAGTACTTAGTGTTGTTAGTGGTTTCATCCTGTTTAAAACTAAAATAAATAACTTCCTTTTGGGAAGGATTGCACTGTCTATGAGAGCTTCTAGGATTAATTTTCTACGGTAGGTTTTAAGGGTTGTGGATGGTTTCGCTCCTGTTCTTATTAGATTCTGAAGGACTCTGTGGTGGAACATTTTTGCTAAAATACTTTTTTTAGTATAGTTTTTTGCTAGTACATGAGTATTTATAGGAGCAGTGATAGCAGTATTGGTAGCCAAATTCTTGTTAAGCATTTTCTGTTTTGTTTCACATTTTGATAGAGGAGGCAACGTTTCTGTAGTTTTAGCTCCTTTTGTTTCGCTAAATGACTGCATTAGCTATTTTGTTTCAACATTTTGTACAAACTCTAGTAGAGATGGAGGCTTATTTTGACACTTTTATTTTCATTTGCTCTATTTATGCATTCCTTTCTACGGACTTGCTTTTTGGTAGGCATTCTTTGGGGTCTGTTAAAAAAAAAAGAAGGTATGATTTGGTCTGTTTTACAATGTATGTGTGCTGTGTGCATGCATGTATGAGTTTGATGGGGAAGTTGTTTGTGGTGGTGTGTGAATGTGCATTGGGCAGTTACAATGAGCTGGGAAGGCTATTTTTCTATTTGTATGTTACTACACTCTGGTTCAGATGAGAGTAGAAAGTGAGCTAGTGGTGAGGATAAGCATTAATAGTAAACACAATGGTATAAAATTAAAACAGTTATTTGTTTTGTAGTACTAACATTCTAAGGCTTCATTATGTTATTTGTGTTCCAAAAAAACGGGGATTTCTGTGCCATTCTGCCTGTTAATCTCTGTTTACTAAATGGGGATTTGTGGGCGCAAATTTTATGAATGACCCACACAGTCTCTTTGAGGAACAGTAAGAATATAAAGGTATTAATCTACTTACTTATTGTATTGTAGAATGAGCAGGTTTCTTATGATATGTTGTTTGTAGTTTAGATGCTATTGATTTTCAGGAGAGTGGTCTTCACTGCAATTGTAAAAGGAAGAAGTTAGTAATTTTGTGTGTTTAAAGCACTGATATTAATGTGCACGTTAACTTTTATGTTTTCGTGGTAGTATTCTCGTTTGATATCTGAACATAGTGTATGCAAACATTTTATTTGACTATGTGAAGCCTTCTTATGTTATTTGCAGTATGTTAGTTCAACCTGCTTTGCAAATGAGTACAATTTTAAGTTCATGAAATTCACTTTTTGTTTTGCTGCTGTGTTGCAGATAGCAGTGAGGTTTTGAAGTGATAGTTCATTATAGTAGATGGGAAAAAATGGAATAATTTCATATTATAACTAGACATGCAAATGATCGGGAGCACCTGAGAGGAAGATTTCACCACAGCAATCGGGAATATTTATTTTTCTCATACGATCACAT
Source organism: Ambystoma mexicanum (assembly GCF_040938575.1). Taxonomy (NCBI): domain Eukaryota; kingdom Metazoa; phylum Chordata; class Amphibia; order Caudata; family Ambystomatidae; genus Ambystoma; species Ambystoma mexicanum. The sequence goes on from NC_090933.1 coordinate 474,062,681, forward strand.
TGGGATTAGCTTTAATTTAGGCGGGAGATACTAAAAAATGTTGACATTTTTTAATGAAAAATCGAGAGGGTTGGCATGTATGTATAGGTTATGGGGGAGATAGTAAAAAGTAGTGTGATTTTTCAATGAAAAATCGGAAGTCTCGCGCTTAATGCAGGAGCGTTGGCATGTATGTATTGGCTATGCAGATTTAGTGGCAGGACTTTTTTATATGGATTCATAAGAGTTGTACATGTACTCTGAATAAAATATGCATACCTGTACTTTGTAATCATGCATGTGGATATGCATGGAGCTGTAAGTAGAAATCGTCGAGACTTGCACAATAGTTTTTGTAGTAGGTGCTTTCCAATGATATGAGACTTGTATTCAGAGTGATCAACAGTACATTTAAAGTGTGGAACTCTGATTCTGGAGTTAGATGTAGAGGTCTTGGATGTGATTGGTGGATGGTTGTGTGACTGATTAGTTGTGTCCAATGAGGGAATGGATTCACGAGTGATGTGGAAAGGGTAGAAGGGCTGGCTAAGAGTTATGTGCCTTGTGGACACCGCGCCTGTCCGCTGGTAGGGCGTGCCACATACGGATCAGATGTTGACGTTGTTGATATGTGTAGAAAGAGAGTGTGTGTAGTGAAGATGGCAGTGGTGGAGACAGTCAGGGTGTTGGTGCTCTGAGATATGTTTGTCAATGGTTTACAGCACTATTCTCAATGCAGGCATGTGGCAAACAATTTCGATATTAGAGGAGTGGAGGTGGTTTGGAGCGCTGCGACTGACTGCAATGTAGAGGCAATTCTCCAAGTTTGCATATATATGCGTAGGATGAACAGTCCCCAAGTGGTAGTTTTGCACTATGGTGCTTTCCATTTGGGGCACGTGAGTTTCCCTACTTTGTTGGGAGATTTGGAACAGTTGGTTGAAGCAGTAATCAACATCTTTCCAACTGCGAAAGTAATTTTTTCTGGATTCATTCCTAGAGAAAAATGGGACAACAGTTCTGTTTTTTGTCCTGATCAAAGCATTGCTAGGTGTGCAATCAATCGAGGCATGCTTGCTTTCATGCTAAGAACTGGTATGTTTTTCTGTAGCCAAGAGAACATTTTTTCAAGTAATGCAGCTTATTTCAAAGCAGATGGTGTTTCTTTATCTTTTTTGGGAAATGCCATGTTTTTTTGGAATATAAGGGTTGCTTTGAAACAGGTTATGTGAAGATTTTAGGAGTAAACTAAGAAGAAAAAAAAATACAAAACAACAAGTGTCGTTAAGGCATCAGCAAAAAAAACAGCTCTTTTCAGAGCCCACCTTAAAGGGGAAATGGGGAACACTATTTAAATGTACATTTGCCATGCTCAGATCTTCTACATGTCCGCGGACATGGCAGTAGTCTGTGGACAGAACGTATTAAATACAGAGATTCTGGGGTGGAGAGGCATGCAAATGAGCATGAGTGGAGCTAGGGATTGGTCAGTAAAGTTTAGTGGGAGTGTTGTGTACGGAGATATTTAGTGAGGATGTCTATTTCCTGAGAGGAGAACAGACAGCTATGGCTGTGTGTGCTCGAAAACAGATTATCTGGATTTTGGGAGACTTATGGATATATTGGTTGAAGGTGCATGCAGAAAGTTGTGGTATATCTGCAGATCTTGGATTCCCTCATGTGGAATTGCACTGGCATGGAGTGCATGGAATGAAGTAGCTGGACTTGGTACCTCTCTGTGCTACAGACAGAGCGTCATCCTGACATAATTATAATTCATTGTGGAGGGAACAGTTTAGGACATGTGTCTGGAATTTCTTTGCAATTTACAATGAAGGAAGGACTTGCGAAGGTGATGGACATGTTTCCAAATTGCCAAGTAATTTTTTCACGTATTGCGCAAAGACAAATGTGGCTGCGTTCTTCTTCATTTGGTCCACAAATGGAGAAAGCGAGGCTCAATGTCAATAAGGCTGTTTGTGCCTTTCAAAGAGATGTTGGCATGTTGTCTTTCCACAATGAAAATATTATGTTTCCCAGCACATTCATTTTTTGCAGAGATGGAGTCCATCTTACATATGCTGGCAATCAGATTTTTATTCGAAATGTACAAAATGCATTGCAACCTTTTCTGGAAGTATAGTAATCTATTTTGCATTACATGTTGACGAATCCAAGTTTTTTAAACACACAAAACACCACTAAAAGGCTTTTTTCAGAGCCACCACTTACTCCCAGAGAAAAGTGCATTGATTTTGCTAGGGTTGCACCCCAGAATTTTATCTGTCCTAGGACTGTCCACGGACTTTTAAAAAATGCGTGGGGGCCTGCACCGTTTACATGATAGCTCTATTTTTAAACTGAGAAAGGTGGCTTTGACAATCCAAATTATTGGTACAGTAAAAAATCACCATTTCACATGTTCCAGACATTGGCCCTAGCTTTCCACAGGTTTTTTGGAATTCTTTGTTCGCTTTTGAGTGATCGATATGGTCACGAGGCGCAACCCTCCACCCCTATAAAAGGCCACACCCCAGAGCTCATCTTCATTGTACTTCTGGCTATTGCAAATTGACGTTTGCTGCCTTCAGTGCTCTAGCTGAGATTACCTCACCAACCGTAATGGCATCCATGACTGCTGTTGCTACATAAGCCTCAGCACCACCCCCAAACCCTCCACCACCACCACCTCCCCAAGGGCCTGCAGAGGGGAATACGCGTGAGGATGTAGAGAACGAGGATGAAGAGGATGAAGAGAATGAGGTTGAGGAACACCCTACTACCAGCACTCGCCAGGAGTCGTGGGTGTGGCGGTTGTTTACCGTTCATGGTAACGTACCGAAAGCATGTGCGAACAAGGTCACCTATAACCAGTGCAAAATGGTGCTGAGTGTGGGAGTCGTGGTTGGTACAGCTTTGGTATGACATCTATGAAGCGACACCTAACTTCGTTCCACGGTGCGGACATTCGCAAAGTTGTACCATGTAAAGAATGTAGTAGGTTGAGTTCCTCCGCAGCATCCTCCGTTTCTGCTCCTCTCAACACAAGAGACACTCCTGTGGGAGAGCGCATCCCTCCACCTGCTTCACAGGCCATTTGTGATGCTGTTGACCCTTACCTTTTGAGGGTCACAATATTGTGTATGTACTGCGACGCAGTACTATGCAGGGGGGAGAGACTTCGAAGTGCTTTCGAGACTACGGTCAGGGATCACCAGAAGAGCTGCTACCTACGTAAATAAGGCCCACCCTACATCTTCCTCTCTCCACCTGCCCTTTCTTATCCTCGTGGTTGGTGTCCCTTCCTTACCCTCCTTTCCCCTCCTCTCCTAGTGCGTCGGGTGTAAAAAGAGCCACAAAAATATATAAAACAACAAATGTCATTGATGTCATCAATGACATTTGTGATGTCATCTTTGATGTTCTGGGTGTTAGTCTTAGCAGTGCACAGTGGTGGCGCGAGTTATGGTTGCTTAGCTTACCATACGGGCGAATTTGAAGGGTTTTTAGTTTTACTTGGAACCATAACATCCCATTAACAATGTTTTTTTTGTGAATTTCATAGGTTTTTAGTAGGGCAACTTAACCATAATGTCCCTTTAACAATTTTTTTTTTACTGAATATATATACATATATATATATATATTCAGTGAAAAAACGTTGTTAAAGGGACGTTATGGTTAAGTTGCGCTACTAAATAACTTTGAAATTCAGTGAAAAAAACTTTGTTAAAGGGACATAATGGTTACGTTGCGCAACTAAAAACCTATGAAATTCAATGAAAAAACTTTGTTAACTGGAAAATAAACGAAAATGGAGGTGTCCTGAAGAACACTATACCTGTCTGCACTGTTCACTAGCAAGTTGAAACTGTTCTAAGAACACACGTGGTGTCCTGAAATGTTCATAAATAAACAAAAATGGAGGTGTCCTGAGGACGCTATGTCTGTCCGTATTGTTTGCAAGCAAGTTGAAACTGTTGTAAGAACAAACGGCTGTCCGTAACGGTTTGTTTGACGTGTGACACAATTTTAATTACTTCAGGACCCGAACAGTGTCCGTAGAACATCAACGCACATGCAAAAACCAATGTCCGTGCATTTGGTGAACTGCGGACAGCCGCTCCCTTCAAAGACATATTCGCAAAGCGATCATGTGACCGCGCCCACGCTGGTCACGTTTTCTAAAATGCGGACACTGTTCGTGTCCCCGAACAATTTAAAAGTACATTTTCAAGTAATCCACAATATTTCTCAATAAAAACTCATCATAGCACAAGTCCCACATACTAATCATGAGTTTCTACATACATTTTGAACCTTTTTTTTTATGTTCGATCTATCTGCGGACAGCGCGCATGTCAGCGAACCGCATACAAGCACCCCTATAAAAGATGATGCCGTAGAGCTTATTCTCATTGTGTTTCTGGCTATTCTTCAGAGCAGAGCGATTTTTCCTGCCACTTGAAGATTATACCTTCATCAAGATGGCATCCATGGCTGCACTACTGCCACCTGGTGCTTCACCTGCTTCACCAGCACCCCCACCCCTCCACCACATACCACCTCCACCCCTCTACCACCTCCCCAAAGGCCTGAAGAGGGGAACAGGAGTGAGGATGCAGAGGAGGAAGAAGAGGATGACGAGAATGAGGTATTGGAAATCCCTACTACCCGCACTCGGCGTGAGTCTTGGGTGTGGCGGATTTTATTTACCATTCATGGGAATGGTCCTAAGGCTTGTGCGAACCGAGTCAGCTGCAATGAATGCAAAATGGTACTCAGTCGCGGGAGTCATGGTTCGTATAGCTTTGGGACCACTACCATGAAGCGACACCTCAAGTCATTCCAAACTGGGGCCATTCGCAAGGTTGTACCTTGCGAGGAGCATAGTAGGTTGATTTCCTCTACTTCATCCTCCATTTCTGATCCTGTCACCACAAGGAACACTCCTGTGGGACAGCGTCTTCCTCAAGTTGCCTCACAGGCCAAACACAATGCTGATGACCCTTACCTTTCGAGGGTCACAGTTGTGTGTATGTACTGTGATGCAGTACTCTGCAGGGGGGAGCGACTTTGCAGTGCTTTTGAGACTATCATCTCAGAGCACGAGAAGACCTGCTCGCTACCCAAATAAAACCCAATCTACATCTTCCTCTCTCAGCTCGCCCTTTCTTATCCCTGTGGTTGGTGTCCCCCCTTTACCCTCCTTTCCCCTCCTCTCCTAGTGTGTCGTGTATAAAAAAACAAAAAAAATACAAAATTACAAAAATCAAAAAAATAAGGCTCTTTTCAGAGCCGCCTTTCACAGTTAAAAAATAGAAGTGAAAATAAATGAAGCAAGACCCTTTGTATTTTTTAGAAGTCAGCGGACATCGCAAATTTTGGGGTGCTGCCCTATCATAACCATTGCAATTTTCTCTGGAGGAAGTGGCGGCTCTGAAAAGAGCCTTTAGGTGGTGTTTGTGTTTGAAAAAATATAAATACTCAACACCTATTTTAAAATGGATGGTGTAATTCTAAAAAAGGTCACAATGCATTCTGTATCTTTCTTAGAAAAATGTGATTGCCAGCATAAGTTAGATGTACTCCATCTCTGCGAAAAATGTATGTACTACGAATCATAATATTTTCATTGTGAAAAGAGGACATGCCAAAATCTCTTAGAAAGGCACAAACAGCCTTATTGACATTGCGCCTTGCTTTCTCCATTTGTGGACCAAATGAAGAAGAACAAAGCCACATTTGTCTCTGTGCAATCCGTGAAAAAATTACTTGAGAATTTGGAAATATGTCCATGACCTTCCCAAGTCCTTCTTTCATTGCAAATTGCAAAGAAATTCCAGACACATGTCCTAAACTGTTCCCTCCACAATGAATTATAATTATATCTGGATGTTGCTCTGTCTCCAAAGTAGCACAGAGAGGTAGCAAGTCCAACCACATCATTCCACATACTCCATGCCAGTGTACTTCCACATGTAGGAATCCAAGATCTACAGCTACTTCACAGCTTTCTGCATGCACCTTCAATCAATGTATCCACAAGTCTCCCAAAATCCAAACAATCTGTTTTCTGAATCTCACAGCCATAGCTATCTGTTCTTCTCTCAGCAAAAAGAGTATCTGAGAAACTCTCTCCAGGCACAACACACCCACTAAACTTTCCTGACCAATCCCTTTCTATGCTCATTCTCATTTGCATGGCTTCCCAACTCAAAAATCCCTGGATGTAACACCCGATGTCCGCGAACTACCGCCATGTCCAAGGACATATTGTAACATGGACAGCCCTTCTACCATTTCCACTTCACTCTCTGTGCCATTCCCTCATTGGATGTAGCTAAGAAGTCACATGACAATCCACCAATCACATCCAAGACCTCTACATCTAACTGTATCATCATAGATCACCACTGCAAATGCACTGTGAATCTCTCTGAGTAGAAGTGTCATATCATTGGCAAGCACCATCTACAAGAAATACTGTACAAGACTCCAGGATTTCTACTTGCAGCTTCATGCATATCCATGTGCATGAACACAAACTACAAGTATGCATATATTCTGTAAAGTGCATGAACACATTTTCTAACTGACTTTTAGCTTGTATAATCTGTAAAATGAATCTACTGTCTTTTTTCAATCTCCTAAAATCAACTGTCACTTACAAACCTTTATACTATTTAATTTCTTTGTACACACACACACTCAAATCATGTTGAACTAACATTTTTGAAATAAAATATATAGACTACATATAGTCAAACAAAATTGCATGCACACTCTATGTTCAAATCTAAAACAATAATACTTGTGCAATTACATACATTTGTTTTATTTTTTTATTTATTTAATTACTTACATTTATATAGGATAAGCAGCCCATGACATTGAGGCACTATTACTTGCAAAAGCTTAGTTACAGGAATAGTGGTATTCAGTGGTACATTATGAACTTCACAAGGCATACTAAAGATATTTTGTTTGCTACAGTTAGTCATTGCAATACAGTTTATTCATTAACAACATATGATTTGTATTCAACTAGTGTGACGTATCTTATCTGAATCAGATAGTTTTAATGGTTGTGAGGAAGGCACTGAGGATGTCACTTAATAAAATCAATGTCTAAATTAAAAACAGTGCTATATACAAACAAAATTACTAATTTGTTTCTTTTACAATTGCAGTGAAGACCATTCTTCTGAAAAGAAGCAGCTGATTGTGAAGTACAAAGAACAACTAAGAAGTAACCTGCTCATTTTAGAAAAAAAGGAAGTTTAATACCACCATAATATTTCTATTATTATTCAAACAAATTGTACGATTAATGCATGCTATTTCTGTGCCTAAAAATAGAGATTCTGCACCATTCTGTCCAAAAATCCCCATTTCTTAAACAGCGATTTACAGCCAGAATGGCCCACTAATTCCTATTTTTCGAGACACAAATTACCCAACTCAGCCACTAGAATTTTGATGTTATAGAACAAACAACTGTTTTAATTGTATAGCATTAAATTTACTATTTGTACTTCTCCACACCACTAGCTTACTTTTTTCTATGATCTGAACCGAAGTTTAGTAACACATTAATTCAAGAATACCCATCCCTACTAGTTGTAGTTGCCCGATGTACAATCACACACCATTACATACATCTTTATCATCTTACTGAAACACTCATGCACACAGGACACATACATTGCAGAACAACCCAATCCATACCTTCTTTATTTTTTTCAACACACCCTAAAGAATGCCTACCAATAATCAAGTCCTTAGAAAGCAATGCAGAAGTATAGCAAATGAAAATCAAAGTGTCCAACATTATCATCCATCTCTAGCAGAATTTGTAAAAAAAAGTTGAAACAAAACAGCTAATACAGTCATTTAGTGAAACAAAACAAGTTTCAAGTACAAAAACTGTGCCTCCTCTATCAAAATGTAAAACAAACCAGAAAACAATTAACAGAAAATCAGCTATCACTACAGATACAACTGTTTCTTTAAATCTTGATATAGTGCAAAGTAAGCATACCAAGAAAAGTATTTTAGCCAAAATGTCTCATCACAAAGTCCTTCAAAATCTTATAAAAACAGGAGAGAAACCAGGTTCAACGCTTAAAACTATTGTAGGAAATTAATCTTAGAAGTGTTGATAGACAGTGCAATTCTTCTCAAAAGAAAGTTATTTATTTTAGTGTTAAACAAAATGAAACCACTAACAAAACTAATCACTAAATTATAAAAAAGACTTCTCAATAAATGAAATGTCAACAGAAAGAACTTCTTAAGTATCTGCTGAGGTGAATGGAGTCACATTTCGAGCACAGAACCATACTTTAATGAAGAAGCATACAAACAAAAGCAAACAAATACAATTGCCACACATAGCAGTGGTTGAGGTTATGAAAAAGTTAATAATACCATAATGTAACAAGAAGTACTCCTTATAAAAATATGCCCTGAAAACTTATAATTACCCCTACATTCAACTGAATCAAAACGTTTAGTGTACAAATGGCCATACACATCAATGTGTAACATTCCCAAAAAAAACTTCAAGTCTTTACGCCAATTCCTCAATCAATATGTGAAAAACAAAGACAAAATCAAAATTAAACTACTGCACAATATGGATACCTGTCCAGTACGCAAGTACACAGGACTACAAGGACATTCATTGGCCTGCATTACAGGACCTACTTGCAAAACCACCTTCCATGATATCAAAAGGATATCAACACATCATTCAACTATACAAAATCTAGTTTATAAACTGTACTATGCTAAAAGTCCTGCTTTAGCACTAGCCAATTTAAATAACATTCTTCTACAGGGTACAGCAAAAGACCTACTAGAAGAAATCGACTATATCCAGACGAAATATTTTGGAAGTGAAAGCCACTTCCAGAATGAAACAACTGTAAACCAAATTAGTAACAATTCTACATATGGCAAGCTTTTACTACACACATAAAAAAAAGAAATACAAACATTTAAAATTACATCCGCTGAAGTACCAAACCATGTGTGTGTATGTTGCCGCAGAACTTTTTATAAAAGTAACACAAAAACTGTAGACCTATCATACAAAATAGAAGACAATGAAGATTCTAAATGGTTTGAATTATCTCTCTACTTTATAGCAGAAAACAAATACGAAATAACTGACCCTTTAATACTTTGCAGTTACTGCACTACAAAACTTGACAACAACCAAACTCCTTCATGTGCTATCACAAATAATTTGGAATGATATCCACTACCAAAACCCCTTCAACAACTTAATTTATATGATAGTATGATAATTCAAACAGTGCACCCATTTCAAGCAATAATACGCCTTCAACCAAAAACTGCAAAATTACCTCCCTCTGAATTAGTGAAAGGTATTCGTGGAAAAGTAGTGTATTTACCTTTACCATTAGAACTAAAAGAAAGTGTGCACACTCTAGGAGAGCAACGTCCAATGCAGCAATCTTTAATTATCTTAGTAAATGGAGTACCTACAAAAGACAAAAGAATTTGGCAACAGCTGGTAGATTTACATAAAGTTAGAGAAGCCTTGCAATATCTTAAAGAGAATAATAAATATTACAAAGAAATTAATATTGAAGAAAACTTGAAGGATAAAACTGAAAAAATACAAGTGACACAAGAAGCTGGTCAATTCGAGCTCCTAGATCCTGCTACAATATCAAATACATAGACCATTACACAATTCATCCATTGCACTCTAATGACACCATAGAAGATGCACTGGAAACGTACCAAATGCGTCAAACAAAAGGATCACCAATCAGCATATGGGAATAAAATATAGAAGCACGTGCTTTTCCTCTACTCTTTCCTACTGGCAAAGGAGGAAGGTGCGATGATAGACCTATTCAAATATCAGCATCAGAATACCGCTCATTACGGATGTATTCTGAAGATCCCAGATTTAGACAAAATGTGGAATACATATTCCACCTACTCTTTGAAAGTGAACTAGCAACTTTATGTTACGGAGTTCCACACATATTAAAATCAGGATCACACTTTCAAAATATGACAGCTACACAATTATTACAAAAAGTTCAACAAAAAGATACAATCAAATATTACAAATCTATTAGCAAATATGCGTGGTACTAAAGAGTACTGGTTTCAACGACATGGAGATGTACGTTGTATGATCAGAAACCTTGGCCCTCCCACTTGGTTTGTTACATTAAGTTGTGCAGAATATGCATGGGAAGATTTACATGATTTCCTACGAATATCAAACAAAAACAAAACAAACATAGATATACGAACACCTGGAGAACTATGTTCTCTGGATCCTGTTAATGTTTCAAGATATTTTCACCTTCGCTTCATTGCTATGCTACATTTTATTTGTAATAAAACTGTGCCTCCCCTTGGAGAAGTACAACACTTCTTTTGGAGAAAAGAATACCAAGCCAGAGGAGCACCACATATCCACATGCTTTTATGGATTAAAGATGCTCCTAAGTTTGGTCAAGACATTGATACCACTGTTTTACAGTTTATTGAAAAATATGTCACTTGTGAAATTCAATCAGAATCGACAAATAGTGATCTTCATGCACAAATTTTACAATTTCATAGACACAAATGTGGCAAATATTGTCGTCGCAAATACAAAAACAAAGGGAAATACTACACCAAATGCCGATTTGGTTTCCCTAGACCAGTTACAAATACAGGTCAAGTGAACAACCTCATGTCTTCAGTTAGACATAGTGTTAAAGGTAAGTCACCTAAAATACATATTACATAAAAAGAAAAGAAGAAGAAAAATATATCAATGATTGCAATGCAATCATTGCCCACTTATGGAATGCAAACATAGATGTGCAGTACATTGCAGACAATGCTACTGCAGTTGCACGATATGTCACAGCATACAAAACCAAAACAAAAAAGACAGAGCTGCAAGACCTCTGGAATGACCTGTCATCAAATAAAACAGTGTCTCCGAAATTATACAGTTTGGGCGTAAAAATGCTCTCCCATAAAGAATTTGGATCCTATGAAGCAGCTGATCATTTAACTGGTACTGGATTGTATGGTACATCTGAAAATATAGTATGGCAAAGTCTTGGTCCAGCTAAATCTAGAAAAAGAGTTCTAAAATCATATGAAGATATAAAAACAATAGCCAAACATGATCCCAACTGCCAAGACATTTTAAAAAACAATTTATTGGACACATACTACCCAAACAGGAGTACCACTTTGGGAACCATGTGTCTATACCACATAGCCCAAAACTACACATACAAAAATACTATAAAACCTGATGAAAAAAACGGTAAATACAGAGCGACAAACTGTGAAGGCAGCTTAGTAAAACTCACCAAACCAAATTTAATGAATTATATCAAATTATCATTAAAGACTCCTCAACATAAAGAAGTATATTACATGTCCCTGCTACAACTATTTAAACGATGGAGAAAAGATTAAGAAATACTAGATAACTATGACTCCTATGAAGACGCTTTCAAAGCAAATGAAAGCACTGTAACTGATGTAAACTTTACACAGTACAAAACAATGTTGCATAATGAACAGCAACACGAAGACGAACTCCAGGCCCAACTAGATAAGGGCACTCCTGACAGTAGTCAACCTTCTGTAACAGGAAGCCAAGAACCACTGGGAGAACCACTAATAACAAATGCGGCAGAATTAGCTATGATAGAAGTAGAAAACACCATGTGTCAGTATGAAGATAAAGAACACTTAACTATACTACAATCAAAACTAAACAATGAGCAAAGTAGCATTTTTCAAGAAGTAACAAAACAAATTGCACATGGTGTACAACATGAAAATGAAGAATGTTCCTGCCATAATTATAAACCTATACTACTGTACGTCAGTGGTGAAGCTGGTTCTGGCAAAACATTCCTAATCAAAATCATCAGTAAGTTCCTTCAACAACTGACAAATAACAAACTGTCTTCCCATGGATATTCTGCACAACTTAATGTAACAAACCAAGTGGGTGGGCCAAGGTTTCTGATCATACAACGTACATCTCACTGACGTCAAAACCAGTTCTCTTTAGTACCACACATGTTTGCTAATAGATTTGTAATATTTGATTGTAAAACTTCATCCTTTTGTTGCACTTTTTGTCATAATTGTGTAGCTGTCATATTTTGAAAGTGTGATCCTGATTTTAATATGTGTGCAACTCCATAACATAAAGTTGCTAGTTCACTTTCAAAGAGTAGGTGGAATATGTATTCCACATTTTGTCTAAATCTGGGATCTTCAGAATACATCCGTAATGAGCGGTATTCTGATGCTGATATTTGAATAGGTCTATCATCGTACCTTCCTCCTTTACCAGTAGGAAAGAGTAGAGGAAAAGCACGTGCCTCTATACTTTTTTCCCATATGCTGTTTGGTGATCCTTTTGTTTGACCCATTTGGTATGTTTCCAGTGCATCTTCTATGGTGTCATTAGAGTGCAAAGGATGAATTGTATAATGGTCTAAAGTATTTGATGTTGTAGCAGGACCTAGGAGCTCAAATTGACCAGTTTCTTGTGTTTCTTGAATTATTTCAGTTGTATCCTTAAAGTTTTCTTCAATATTAATTTCTTTGTAATATTCATTATTCTCTTTAAGATATTACAAGGCTTGTCTAACTTTATGTAAATCTACCAGCTGTTGCCATATTTGTTTGTCTTTTGTAGGTACTCCATTTACTAAGATAATTAAAGATTGCTGCATTGGACGTTGCACTCCTAGAGTATGCACATGTTCTTTTAGATCCAATGGTAAATAAACTACTTTTCCACCAAAGCCTTTTACCAATTCAGAGGGAGTTAATTTTGCTGTTTTTGGTTGAAGGCGTATTTTTGCTTGAAATGGGTGCACTGTTTGAATTGTGATGCTCTCTTAGAAATTAAGTTGTTGTCAAGTTTTGTAGTGCAGTAACTGCAAAGTATTAAGGGGTCAGTTATTTTGTTTTTGTTTTCTGCTACAAGGTACAGAGCTAATTCAAACCATTTAGAATCTTCATTGTCTTCTATTTTGTATGATAGGTCTACAGTTTTTGTGTTACTTTTACAAAAAAATCTGCGGCAACATACACACACATGGATTGGTACTTAAGCTGATATACTTTTAAATTGTATTATTTCTTTTTTGTATGTGTTTAGTAAAACGTTGCCATGTTTAGAATTGTTGCTAATTTGGTTTAAAGCTATTTCATTCTGTGTGTCTTTAAATTCCATATTATTTTTTCTGGATATAGTCAATTTCTTCAAGTAGGTCTTTTGCTGTACCATGTAGAAGAATGTTATTTAAATTTGCTAGTGCTAAAGCAGGACTTTTAGCATAGTACAGTTTATAGACTAGATTTGTTATATTTGAATGATGTGTTGATATCCTTTTGATATCATGGAAGGTGGTTTTGCAAGTAGGTCCTGTAATGCAGGCCAATGAATGTCCTTGTAGTCCTGTGTACTTGTGCACTGGACAGGTATCCATATTTTTCAGTAGTTTAATTTTGATTTTGTCTTTGCTTTTTGCATATTGATTGAGGAATTGGCGTAAAGACTTGAACAATTGTTTGGGAATGTTACACATTGACGTGCATGGCCATTTGTACACTAGATTTTCTGATTCAGTTGAATGGAGGGGTAATTCTAAGTTTCCAGGGCATATTTTTGTAAGGAGTACTTCTTGTTCCATTATTGTATTATTCACTTTTTCATAACCTCAACCACTGCTATGTATGGCAATTGTATTTGTTTGTTTTTGTCTGTACGCTTCTTCATTAAAGTATGGTTCTGTGCTCGTAGTGTGATTCCATTCACCTCTGCATATACTTAAGAAGTTCTTTCTGTTGACATTTCTTTTATTGAGAAGTCGTTTTTGTAATTTAGTTATTAGTTTTGTTAGTGGTTTCATTTTGTTTAACACTAAAATAAATAACTTTCTTTTGAGAAGAATTACACTGTCTATCAACGCTTCTAAGATTAATTTCCTATGATAGGTTTTAAGGGTTGAACCTGGTTTCTCTCCTGTTTTTATAAGATTTTGAAGGACTCTGTGACAGAACATTCTGGCTAAAATACTTTTCTTGGTATGCTTACTTTGAACTTTATCAAGATTTATAGAAGCAGTTTTATCTGTAGTGTATTTTTTGTTAATTGTATTCTGGTTTGTTTAAAATTTTGATAGAGGAAGCAAAGTTTTTCCACTTGAAACTTCTTTTGTTTCACTAAATGACTGTATTAGCTGTTTTGTTTCAACTTCTTTTACAAATTCTGCTAGATATGGATGCTTATGTTGGACACTTTTATTTTCATTTGTTCTACTTCTGCTTTTCTTTCTACGGACTTGACTTTTGGTAGGCATTCTTTAGGGTTTGTTGAAAAAAATAAAGAAGGTATGGGTTGGGGTGTTCTGCAATGTATGTGTGCTGAGTGCATGAGTGTTTGAGTACGATGATAAAGATGTATGTAATGGTGTGGGATTGTGCATTGGGAACTATAACTAGTATGGATGGGTATTCTTGAATTTATATGCTACTAAATGGGTTCAGATGACAGAAAAAGTAAGCTAGTGGTGTGGAGAAGTACAAATAGTAAATCTAATGCATACAATTAAAACAGTTGTTTGTTCTACAGTATCCAAAATGTAGCGGTTGAGTTGGGTAATTTGTGTGTACAAAAATAGGAATTTGTGGGCTATTCTGCCTGTACATCGCTGTTTAAGATATGGGGATTTTTGGACAGAATGGTGTACAATCTCTATTTTTAGGCACAGAAATAGCATGAATTAACTTTACAGTGTGTTTCAGTAATAATACAAATATTGTGATATTCTACTTACTTTTTTTTTTAAAACGAACAGGTTAATTCTTAGTTCTTCTTTGTTCTTCAAATTTGGTTGCTTCTTTTCAGGAGAATGGTCTTCACTGCAATTGTAAAAGAAACAAATTAGTAATTTTGTTTGTATATAGCACTGTTTTTAATTTAGACATTGTTTTTTAATAGAAATCCTCAGTGCCTTCCTCAAAACCATTAAAACTATCTTATTTACATAAGATACGTCACACAAGTTCAATACACCTGATATGTTCTTAATGAACAAATTGTATTGTAATGACTAACTTTAGCAAACAAAATATATTTACTATGTTTGTGAAATTCATAATGTACCACTGAATACCACTATTTCTGTAACTAATCTCTTCCAGGTAATAGTGTCTCAAAGAAATAAAACAAAAATATTAAGTCAGTTTGAAAATGTGTTCATGCATTGTACAGAAAATATGCATACCTGTAGTTTGTGTTCATGCATTTGGATATGCATGGAGCTGCAAGAAGAAATCTTGTAGCCTTGTACAGTATTTCTTGTAGATGGTGCTTGCCAATGATATGACACTTGTACTCAGAGAAATTCACAGTACATTTGCAGTGCTGATCTATGATGATGCAGTTAGATGTAGAGGTCTTCAATGTGATTGGCGGATGGTCATGTGACTTCTTAGGTACATCCAATGAGAGAATGGCACAGAAAGTGAAGTGGAAATGGTAGAAGGGCTGTTCATGTTACGATATGTCCGCGGACATGGCGGTAGTTCGTGGACATCGGGTGTTACATCCGGGGAATTTTGGGTTCAGAAGTCATGCACATGAGAATGAGCACTGAAAGGGATTGGTCAGGAAAGTTTAGTGGGTGTGTTGTGCCAGGAGAGAGTTTCTTAGATACTCTTTTTGCTGAGAGAACAACAGATAGCTATGGCTGTGTGTTTCAGAAAACAGATTGTTAGGATTTTGGGAGACTCATGGTTACATTGGTTGAAGGTGCATGCAGAAAGCTGTGGAGTAGCTGTAGATCTTGGATTCCCACATGTGCAAGTGCACTGGAGTACGTGGAATTAAGTGGTTGGACTTGCTACCTCTTTGTGCTAGTTTGGAGACAGAGCAACATCCAGACATAATTGTAATTCATTGTGGAGGGAACAGTTTAGGACATGTGTCAGGAATTTCTTTGCAATTTTCTATGAAAGAAGGACTTGGGAAGATCATGGACATGTTCCCTAATTCTCAAGTAATATTTTCACGGATTGCACAGAGACAAATGTGGCTTTGTTCTTCTTCATTTGGTCCACAAATGGAAAAAGCAAGGTGCAATGTTAATAAGGCTGTTTGTTCCTTTCTAAGAGATTTTGGCATGTCCTCTTTTCACAATGATAATATTATGTTTCATAGTACATTCGCAGAGATGTAGTCCATCTTACATATGCTGGAAATCAGATTTTTTTGAGAAATATACAAAATGCATTACGACCTTTTTTAGAATTACAGCATCCATTTTGAAGTAGGTGTTAAGTATTTATAATTTTTGACATACAAACACCTCCCAAAGGCTCTTTTCAGAGCCACCACTTCCTACCAGAGAAAATTGCAATGGTTATGATAGGGTAGCAACCCAATTTTTTAGATGTCCGCGGACTGTCCGCGGACTTCTAAAAAATACAAAAGGCCCTGCTTCATTTATTTTCCGTTCTGTTTTTTAACTGTGAAAGGCGGCTCTGAAAAGAGCCTTATTTTTATAGATTTTTGTAATTTTGTCTTTTTTTTGGTTTTTTTATACACAACAGACTAGGAGAGGAGGGGAAAGAAGGGGAAAGGGGGGACACCAACCACAGGGATAAGAAAGGGCGAGCTGAGAGAGGAAGATGTAGAGTGGGTTTTATTTGGGTAGTGAGCAGGTCTTCTCATGCTCTGAGACGATAGTCTCAAAAGCACTGCGAAGTCGCTCCCCCCTGCAGAGTACTGTGTCACAGTACATACATACAACTGTGACCCTCGAAAGGTAAGGGTCATCAGAACTCTGTATGGCCTGTGAGGCAGCTTGAGGAAGACGCTGTCCCACAGAGGTGGTCCTTGTGGTGACAGGATCAGAAACAGAGATTGAAGTAGAGGAAATCAACCTACTACGTTCTTCACAAGGTACAACCTTGCGAATAGCCCCAGAGTGAAATGACCTTAGGTGTCGCTTCATGGTAGTGG
Organism: Ambystoma mexicanum; assembly: GCF_040938575.1. Lineage (NCBI taxonomy): Eukaryota > Metazoa > Chordata > Amphibia > Caudata > Ambystomatidae > Ambystoma > Ambystoma mexicanum. The sequence goes on from NC_090933.1 coordinate 474,079,725, forward strand.
TCCCAAAGCTGCACGAACCGTGCCTCCCATGACAGGGTATCATTTTCTACTCATTGCAGGTGACACGGTTCGCACGAGCCTTAGGACCATTCCCATGAATGGTAAACAACCTCCACACCCAAGACTCACGCCTAGTGCGGGTAGTAGGGATTTCCTCTACCTCATTCTCCTCATCCTCTTCTTCATCCTCTGCATCCTCACTCCTGTTCCCCTCTTCAGGCCCTTGGGGAGGTGATGGTGGTGGAGGGGGTGGAGGTGGTGCTGAGGCAGACACAGCACCAGGTAGCAGCAGTGGAGCCACAGAAGCCATCAAGAAGATGGAAATCTGCAGGTTGCAGCAAAAACCTCTGTGCTCTGTAGAATAGCCAGAAACACAATGAGAATAAGCTCTAAGGTGTGGTCTTTTATAGGTGTGCTTGTGCACGGTCCGCGGACATGCGTGCTGTCTGCGGACAGATCGAACACAAAAAAAGGTTCAAAAGGTTTCAAAAAGTATGTATAAACTTATAATTAGTATGTGGGACTTGTGCTATGGTGAGTTTTTATTGGAAAATATTGTGGATTACTTGAAAATGTACTTTTAAATTGTTCGGGGACACGAACAGTGTCTGCATTCATAACACGCGATCAGCGTGCGCGTGGTCACATGGTTGCTTCGCGAACATGTTCGCAAAGGAAGCGCTGTCCGCAGGACACCAAATGCACGGGCATTGGTTTGTGCATGCGTGTTGATGTTCTACGGACACTGTTCGGGTCCTGAAGTAATTAAAAGTGCGTCAGACTTCAAACGAACGGTTATGGACAGGCGTTTGTTCTTAGAACAGTGTCAACTTGCTTGCGAACAATACGGACAGAAATAGCGTCCTCAGAACACCTCCATTTTCGTTTCTTTATGAACATTTCAGGACACTGCATGTTTTCTTAGAACAGTTTCAACTTGCTTACGAACAGTACGGACAGGTATAGTGTTCTTCAGGACACCTCCATTTTCATTTATTTCCGAACATTTCCGAACACCAATTTTGTTCTTAGAACAGTTTCAACTGCTAACGAACAGTACCCACAGGTATAGTGTACTTCAGGACACCTCCATTTTCGTTTATTTACGAACATTTCAGAACACCAATTGTGTTCTTAGAACAGTTTCAACTTGCTTATGAACAGTACGGACAGGTATAGTGTTCTTCAGGACACCTCCATTTTCATTTATTTCCGAACATTTCCGAACACCAATTGTGTTCTTAGAACAGTTTCAACTGCTAACGAACAGTACCCACAGGTATAGTGTACTTCAGGACACCTCCATTTTCGTTTATTTATGAACATTTCAGAACACCAATTGTGTTCTTAGAACAGTTTCAACTTGCTAACCAACAGTACGGACAGGTATAGTGTACTTCAGGACACCTCCATTTTCGTTTATTTATGAACATTTCAGGACACCGCGTGTGTTCTTAGAACAGTTTCAACTTGCTAGCGAACAATACGGACAGGTATAGTGTTCTTCAGGAGACCTCCATTTTTGTTTAATTACGAACATTTCAGGACACCAATTGTGTTCTCTCAACAGTTTCAACTTGCTAGCGAACAGTACGGACAGGTATAGTGCTCTTCAGGACAGCTCCATTTTCATTTATTTACGAACATTTCAGAACACCCGCGCTGTCCGTGGACACCTACATTGTTGTTTTTTTTTAAACGGAAACTAAATACAACTCAATATAAAAATGTAACTTTATTTAACATATATTAATAATTTTTGACAGAGAAGTTGAGGCAGAAACCGAAACAAAAACAGGAGAATTAGGGGTTTCAACAGGATTTGTATCAGGTGAAGAAGCGATGAAAGTCTCATCAAAATGTTTTGGGTCATGGAGAGGGTTTGGGGATAATTGACTGGGATATGGTGAGGGGGGACAAGTACATGTGGGGCAATGGTATGACGTTTTTGTTTTAAAATGATCTTCAACAAAAGTTTTCAAATTATTAAAATTGGTCAACAATAAATCCATTTTTTCTTTTATGCTGTCAAGCGTGTTTTCCATAACAGCTTCTTCAGAGGTATTTTCTATTTTGGTATGCTCTGTAAAAAAAAATATATATATGTTATTTGTGATGTCATCTTTGATATCCTGGGTGTTAGTCTTAGCGGTGCACAGTGGTGGCGCGAGTTATGGTTGCTTAGCTTACCATAACTGGCGAATTTCAAGGGTTTTTCGGTTTTACTTGGAACCATAATGTCCCTTTAACACAGTTTTTTTCACTGAATTTCATAGGTTTTTAGTAGCGCAACTTAATCATAATGTCCATTTAACAAAGTTTTTTCACTGAATTTCATAGGTTTTTAGTAGCGCAACTTAAACATAACGTCCCTTTCACAAAGTTTTTTCACTGAATTTCATAGTTTTTTAGTAGCACAACTTAACAATAATGACTTTGACTTTATATACATGTCATATGGAACTGACTAGATCTCTTCTTATGAACTTGATGTCCGCGAACTTATTTAATGTTCGCGGACATGTTCGGAGAACAGTACCGCTACCTAGAAACTGTGGGGGGGGGGGTGGGGTATGTTTGATTGTTATATCATAATATAGGAACATTTAACAAATTCAAAAAGCAGCACACAAACACATTATATATAGTAATACATAAGAAATGTAACCCATATATGTAACACACTAACCATTCATTTAAATACAATATGTTCTGAAATGGAATATACCACAAGAAGATAAATTGGCTTCCAACATAATTACCTCACAAACACATAGTAAATACGCAATACTAATGCTTCTACGTTACAATGCAGATGGTACCAAAAACAACTGCAAGCTGACTGGATTCACACATAGTCAAATATCACTTGGTAAGAAAACCTTCACAACAATAGGTATAATCTACCACGCAGGAGCCACAACCAATTCAGGGCACTACACGGCATATATAAAAAAGAAATGTGGATGGTTTGAATGTAATGATAGTACCAGTACTCTAAAGCAGAGATTACCAGCAAATCTTACAAACGCTTATTTGATGTTCTTAAAACCAAAATTTGATAAATAAACTGTATTTAAACATTTAAGTAAATTTGTGTTAAAAAAATATAAACTGTTAGAATACTCCAAAAGCTATCTAACTGCTCAAAGATTCTACAACAACTAATCAGATAAATGAATACCACTAAATTAGACCAAAAAATACACAGTTAGAATACGCCAATTGCTATCTAACTGTCCCAAAATTATAAACTTGTGTTAAAATAATATAAACTGTTAGAATACTCCAAAAGCTATCTAACAGCTCAAAGATTCTACAACAGCTAATCAGATAAATGAATACCACTAAATTAGGCCAAAAAATACACAGTTAGAATACGCCAATTGGTATCTAACTGTCCCAAAATTTAACAATATGCAAATAGATAAATCAAAACCACTAAAATATATTAAAAATATAGACAGTTAGAATACGCCAATTGGTATCTAACTGCTCCAAAATTTCAAAACAAATGAAGAATCTGTTACTGCTCCAAAAAAATACAACAAAGCAAAATATAAAGCATTAGCCAGAAACAACAAGTGAACACTGAAAACAAACAAACAAATAAACTGTAGCATAACAGAAAAAGTTTTTTTTTTTAATCCAACATGGATTTTTTTTTCTCCCACAGACCCAATGATTTTAGCAACAAATACAGAAACTGAGCAAATTGCACAGTACTCTGATTTGTGCTCTACTAAATATGAGGGTCGAAAAAAAATAAAAGTATATTGCTTATACAATGTAATAAGTCATTACAAAATACTAATACTAACATGCTATTTTCTTTTATCACAGAAATGAAGAAGAAAAACATGGACTCCCATTACTAGACCAAACAGTAAGTATACAATAATAAGGACAACCATAGCAGCATATCACATCCATAGTATCTAATACCTTTGTTCCTTATACATTTGTTTTTCACCCTAAGTTATAAGCAAATATGAATGTGATATGCTGCGGTGGTTGATGCCAGGGCATACAGTCTTGGGTGCATGGCCAAATTGCCATGCACCCAAGACTCTATGCCCTGGCAACAACCACCGCAGCATATCACATCCATAGAGTCAAACATTTCAACTATGATCCGTGGGAAACTTTTAATGTCCGCGAACAATGTGAGTGTTCTTAGAACACTTTGAACTTGCCAGCGAACAATACGGACACCGTTTTCAGGACACCCCCTACGAACATTTCCGAACAACGCGATAGTTTTTAGAACACTTTCAACTTAACAACGAACAATACGGACAGCGTCCTAAGGACACCCCCTACGAACATTCCAGGACACTGGGAGTGTTCTCAAAAACGTCTTCAGAACACCCCCATTTTGTTTATTTGCGAACATTTCAGGACACCGCGGGTGTTCTTAGAACACATTCAACTTGACAGAGAACAATACGGACAGCGTCCTCAGGACACCCCCTACGAACACTCCCCGGACACCGCGAGTGTTCTTAGAAGCGTCTTCAGAACACCACCATCTTCTTTATTTGCGAACATTTCAGGACACCGCGAGTGTTCTTAGGACACATTCAACTTAACAGAGAACAATACGGACAGCGTCCTCAGGACACCCCCTACGAACACTCCACGGACACCGTGAGTGTTCTTAGAAGCGTCTTCAGAACACCACCATCTTCTTTATTTGCGAACATTTCAGGACACCGCAAGTGTTCTTAGGACACATTCAACTTAACAGAGAACAATACGGACACCGTCCTCAGGACACCCCCTACGAACATTCCAGGACACCGGGAGTGTTCTTAGAAGCGTCTTGAGAACACCACCATCTTGTTTATTTGCGAACATTTCAGGACACCGCGAGTGTTCTTAGGACACATTCAACTTGACAGAGAACAATATGGACAGCATCCTCAGGACACCCCCTACGAACACTCCCCGGACACCGGGAGTGTTCTTAGAAGTGTCTTCAGAACACCACCATCTTGTTTATTTGCGAACATTTCAGGACACCGCGAGTGTTCTTAGGACACATTCAACTTGACAGAGAACCATACATTTGTTTTTCACCCAAAGTTATAAGCAAATATGAATGTGATATGCTGCGGTGGTTGTTGCCAGGGCATACAGTCTTGGGTGCATGGCCAATTGGCCATGCACCCAAGACTGTATGCCCTGGCAACAACCACCGCAGCATATCACATCCATAGAGTCAAACATTTCAACTATGATCTATGGGAAACTTTTAATGTCCGCGAACAATGTGAGTGTTCTTAGAACACTTTGAACTTGCCAGCGAACAATACGGACACCGTTTTCAGGACACCCCCTACGAACATTTCAGAACAACGCGATAGTTCTTAGAACACTTTCAACTTAACAACAAACAATACGGACAGCGTCCTAAGGACACCCCCTACGAACATTCCAGGACACCGGGAGTGTTCTCAAAAACGTCTTCAGAACACCCCCATTTTGTTTATTTGCGAACATTTCAGGACACCGCGGGTGTTCTTAGAACACATTCAACTTGACAGAGAACAATACGGACAGCGTCCTCAGGACATCCCCTACGAACACTCCCCGGACACCGCGAGTGTTCTTAGAAGCGTCTTCAGAACACCACCATCTTGTTTATTTGCGAACATTTCAGGACACCGCGAGTGTTCTTAGGACACATTCAACTTAACAGAGAACAATACGGACAGCGTCCTCAGGACACCCCCTACGAACACTCCACGGACACCGTGAGTGTTCTTAGAAGCGTCTTCAGAACACCACCATCTTCTTTATTTGCGAACATTTCAGGACACCGCAAGTGTTCTTAGGACACATTCAACTTAACAGAGAACAATACGGACACCGTCCTCAGGACACCCCCTACGAACATTCCAGGACACCGGGAGTGTTCTTAGAAGCGTCTTGAGAACACCACCATCTTGTTTATTTGCGAACATTTCAGGACACCGCGAGTGTTCGTAGGACACATTCAACTTGACAGAGAACAATATGGACAGCATCCTCAGGACACCCCCTACGAACACTCCCCGGACACCGGGAGTGTTCTTAGAAGTGTCTTCAGAACACCACCATCTTGTTTATTTGCGAACATTTCAGGACACCGCGAGTGTTCTTAGGACACATTCAACTTGACAGAGAACCATACATTTGTTTTTCACCCAAAGTTATAAGCAAATATGAATGTGATATGCTGCGGTGGTTGTTGCCAGGGCATACAGTCTTGGGTGCATGGCCAATTGGCCATGCACCCAAGACTGTATGCCCTGGCAACAACCACCGCAGCATATCACATCCATAGAGTCAAACATTTCAACTATGATCTATGGGAAACTTTTAATGTCCGCGAACAATGTGAGTGTTCTTAGAACACTTTGAACTTGCCAGCGAACAATACGGACACCGTTTTCAGGACACCCCCTACGAACATTTCAGAACAACGCGATAGTTCTTAGAACACTTTCAACTTAACAACAAACAATACGGACAGCGTCCTAAGGACACCCCCTACGAACATTCCAGGACACCGGGAGTGTTCTCAAAAACGTCTTCAGAACACCCCCATTTTGTTTATTTGCGAACATTTCAGGACACCGCGGGTGTTCTTAGAACACATTCAACTTGACAGAGAACAATACGGACAGCGTCCTCAGGACATCCCCTACGAACACTCCCCGGACACCGCGAGTGTTCTTAGAAGCGTCTTCAGAACACCACCATCTTGTTTATTTGCGAACATTTCAGGACACCGCGAGTGTTCTTAGGACACATTCAACTTGACAGAGAACAATACGGACAGCGTCCTCAGGACACCCCCTACGAACATTCCAGGACACCGGGAGTGTTCTTAGAAGCTTCTTCAGAACACCACCATCTTTTTTATTTGTGAACATTTCAGGACACCGCAAGTGTTCTTAGGACACATTCAACTTGACAGAGAACAATACGGACAGCGTCCTCAAGACACCCCCTACGAACACTCCCCGGACACCGCAAGTGTTCTTAGAAGCGTCTTCAGAACACCACCATCTTGTTTATTTGCGAACATTTCAGGACACCGCGAGTGTTCTTAGGACACATTCCACTTGACAGAGAACCATACATTTGTTTTTCACCCAAAGTTATAAGCAAATATGAATGTGATATGCTGCGGTGGTTGTTGCCAGGGCATAGAGTCTTGGGTGCATGGCCAAATGGCCTTAGAGTCCTTAGAACACCCCCCAGTCAGTTTACTTAGAACATTTCAGAACACCCGTGATGTCCGCAAACAAATCGAACACAAAAAGAACGTCTAACACATAAAAAACACAACTTTCATCCTATCTCATACACTCCCACACTCCCCAAAAACTCCTACACACCAACACACTCTACTAAATACACATTTTGAACAAAGTTTCAGCGCGCTGTCCGCGGACATCCGCGAATCCATGATGGCGGGCGCTACCGAAAAATCTGACGCGCTTCACGCTCCACGCCGTCCAATCAGCGAACACGTTGCATGTCCGCGAACATCAAGCAAGACGATTGGCCAATCAGGACACTGTCCGCGGAGCGAACAGGGAAGTGTGTCCGCGAACCGAACACAGATATCAATAATTTTTTTTGACCTACTTTTTGGTCATTTTAAAAAAAACTACTGGATGGATTTTCACCAAATTTGAAAAAGCACGCTTTCGGGACCAAGCCGCTGCTCCTGGTCCAAAAAATCCGTCCAGCGGTTTGGGCTTTATGCGCGAGCAACATTTTTTTCCCATTCACTCTATGGAGAGTGAGTATAATGTATACAAATATGAGCATATAGAGGGAAGGTAGAGTAATAAAAATAAAACTCTGAGAAAGTGCTGATAACCATAATGATTATCTTCATGCACAGAAAGGATTGCTCTCTTTCAAGCCTGTATCTTCCGCTATGTATATGTTTCATATGATGTGACAGGAAACTAAGTCTACAAATATAGTACCTTTTCAATTTTTACTTCCTGACTGTTACTAAAGAAAACTATGTGGCTTCGATATGTCAGTAAAGGATAAAAAGGGAGAGCCAGCCATCTGATGTCATCAGTGATGTCATCAATGACATTTGTGATGTCATCTTTGATGTCCTGGGTGTTAGTGTTAGCAGGGCACGGTGGCGCAAGTTATGGTTGCTTATGTTACCATAACTGGCGAATTTCAGGAGTTTTTCGGTTTTACTTTGAGCCATAACGTCCCTTTAACTAAGTTTTTTCACTGAATTTCATAGGTTTTTAGTAGCGCAACTTAACCATAACGTCCCTTTAATTCGTTTTTTTAATATCACGCAAACAATATACAAACATGGCGTGCAAAAACCAACTTCTCACAGATGGCTTTACACAGAATGTTGCAAAGTAAGAATTTATGTTCGTTCACAGTGAAGGTCAGCTGCTTCAATTTTTTTCTCGGGCCCCGGAGAGGCTCACAAAGCGGACTATAAGGTTGTATTGTGTTTTGACCTTGACAGACAGAGATTGTGATGAAAGACTTCTCTTGAAGGAGTGTTGCTAAAACGTAAGAGAAGATAAGGATGAAATTTATGAAACAAAACCACTTTTATATATTATATCACTATGCAAAAGATTGTTGGCACACGCGGAGTCGTATTTTGGGACTGCACCACTCGTAGACAATGGAAATTGCAATTGTACTGTAAGTAACCCTTTAGATTATTTTATACCAAATATAATTACAATAGCGTAGCATTAAAGACCGCTCTAGTTGAACTTGTTGGTTGAAAGTGGCATAATGTTTTCTACCGCGCACTATCACCGCCAAATTGATCCCCTGTTGTTTAGAGGGCTCTGAAAAAGGCAGACGACACAGGGTGGGTTAATAGAAATAATTTAACCGGTCTATAGGCGGTCAAGCGCTCTACTCGCTGTGCCACTTCACTGTAGCCTGTCAAATGGCACAGCGAGTACAACGCTCACTTTGACATCCGTGCACAGCTTGCTAACGCAAGTTCGAATCCCGGCAAGGCCAAACTCAGCCTTTCATCCTTCCATGGTCGATAAATGAGCACCACACACCGTGGTTAATAATAAGCACCGCTTAGATACCTCATGGTTCTTAGCGCTATATGAATGGGAAAACATTATTATTTTATTATTAACATACTCCATTGCACTATCTTCGATAGCAAATAGTTTCACGCCCTAATAAATAAAATGATGATTTTTAATGAAGATCGGCTGGTGAGACTAATTTATGTTTTTTAAAACAGGTATGTGGCCCCATTTTGCCTATGTCACGATTTACAGACTCCAGCGGATGGGGTCTTCAACTGCCAGGTGCAGATCCAAATATGCAACTTCATGACCCTCACCATTTTATGGGACAATCGCCAAGGACCAATATGCCCTTACGCAGTACTAGCGGCTACAAACAACATACCAACCAATAGGGTGGTCTAATGGCTCATTTTTGGAGCAACCTTCTGATTATCAGAGTGACCATTTACTACTTTTATCATAAACCAACAGCCTATCTACCGCAAAGGAACAACGCGTGGCTCCAAATAAACTTTTGCTGATCGACAGCAGAGACAGTAGCAAATCTCTGAATATTCACTAAACATTTCATGTGAAATAAATGTACTTTACCAAATGTACTATCCTGCTGTTTACTTTTAAACCACAGTTTCATATTCCGAATTGTGGCGCACTGAGTTGTAAGCAGATCTAACACCCTCTGTACCGCAAAGGAACATCGCGTGCCTCAACATGAACTTTTGCGATTCGACAGCAAAGACAAATGCAAATTGCTGAATATTCTCTAAACATTTGATGTCAAATAAATGTACTTTACAAAATTTACAATCTTGCTGTTTGCTTTTAAATCACTGTTTGATATTCCAAATTGTGGCGCGCTGTGTTGTGACATAATATGTGTTGTCTTCCGGGTTCTGTGTAAAGTCACTTAGGAATGGAGAGGACTGGGCGCGTTTGATGACGCACCGTGTAACGTCACGGAGAGAGGCGTAGAATATGAATGCTTTGATAATATCAGGCTTAGGGGTGGGAGATATGATTTAGTGTCTCAAAAGCAAGTCAGCCAGGTCAATAGCTCCAGTCATAGGATTATCACATAATGTCGGCGCAAACCAGCCGGATTTATCGTTTGTTTAGTGGACAAAAAGTCGGTTGAAGCCCATAGGAAATTGTATTATTAGCGGACAAAAGGAGTGGTCTTAAAACACTTTCACCCTGACAACGAACAATACAATCAACGTTCTCAGAACACCCCTATTTTGTGTAATTGAAACCATTTCAGGACACCGCGAATGTTCTTAGAACACATTCAACTAGACAGATTAAAATACGGACAGCGTCCTGAGGACACCCCCAGTTTGTGTATTTATGAACAATTAAGTACACCGCGAGTGTTCATAGCTCATTTTTACCTTCCTTGCGAACAAAAATGACACATACTCCGTCCTCTAAACACCCCACCATTTAGTTTATTTACAAAGTGTCAGAACAGCCGTGTTCTCCGCGGACAAATCGAACGCAACAAAAAGTCTAGCACATAAAAAAACAAAACATTGAACCTATCTCATACTCCCCCACCCTCCCAAACACTCTTACACACCAACACAGGGCACTAAATACAATTTTGTATCCGTGTTTCACCGCGCTGTATGCGGTCGACGGCAAATACAAGATGGCGGGCGCCACAGAAAATCTGACGCGCTCCACACCCCTCGCCGTCCAATCAGCGAACTCGTCACATGTCCGCGGACATGACGCAAGGCCATGGGCCAATTGGGGTGCTGTCCGCGGAGCGAACAGGGAAGTCCGTCTGCGAAGCAAACACAGATATCACTAATTTTTTGCCTTACATTTTGGTAATTTTTTTAAAAAAACTACTGGACGGATTTACACCAAATTTGCAAAAGCACGCTTTCGGAACCAGGCCGCCGCTCCTGTCGCAAATTTGGTGTAAATCCGTCCAGTGGTTCGGGCTGTAGCCGTGCGCCCATTCAGTCTATGGGAAAAAAAAAAAGTTTTGGGAACACCCTATAACTTTTCCCCCACTGGACGAATCCTCACCAAACTTTGCAAAATAATTCAGAGTGGGCCATACACTTTTTTTGCAAAGTTTGGTGAGGATTCATCCAGGGGGAGTGAAGTTATAAGCCACCCAAAAAGTGCTCTTCCTATGGAAACACCAACTTAACATAACTATATATATATATATATATATATATATATATATATATATATATATATATATATATATTTAAAGGTTTTATAGCCGCGTCTTCTAAGGATGCATGCACATCTACCTGCATGTGCAAAATGAGCCAATAGACATTGACATCCTTCAACGCAGCTACCTATCTTTGTACCTAATGCTCTAGCCAATCATATCACATGCTCACATGCTGCGGCTCCACGCCTACACGTGACTTTTATTCATGTCAACAAACGATCCAATCAAAAGTTGGGATGTATTCACATGAATACCACCATGCCGTCTGACGTAACCCGCCCATGTGAAATCAGCCAATAGGACATGGAACTCCTTTAATGCGACTACCAATCTTCAATGCAGATATATCCACACCGTTTGATGACATCTGCGTGTAATCAACTGTCCAATCAGATAGCGCATCAGCCTGTAGCCACGAATAATCACCATGCCACACATTTATCATTGCTTTCTGTACTTGCTAGTGAAAGGGTTTCTCGGTAACTGCAAGCACTTTTGGCAGTTTACCCCTAAATTGCTGATCCTTTTTACCCATCTTTCACCTAAATCTTTGTACTGTGATTTGTTCAGTTTGTGTATTTTTTGTTTTACTTTTGTATTATTATTATTGTTATTATTATTATTATAATTATTATTAGTATTATTATTATTATTATTATTATTTTTGTTTCCCTTTTTTTTTCTTTTTGCAGCATCGTCTTTTTTGTCTTGTTTAATTGAAAGTTTTACTTCCTACTAAGACATTCCAACATGTCTGAACATGAGAGCATGAGTAGTGACAATGCCATCAATTGGATCGACAATCCATCACCACCAAGGAAGAAGCACAAATGAATGAAAAAAACGGCTGACATTTGGCGCTTCTTCAAAGTGAAGCAGCACTGCTCCAGAAAAGAGTTGCAGGAGGTACTCTGCATCTTCTGTAATAAGACTCTGTACTGTGGGCCTTCTGATGTTCCCTCTCAAAGTCTAGGAACATCAATAATGATCAATCATCTAGTGAGAGTCCATTGTGATGAGGCAGATGATGAATATTGAAAAGCACACAAACATCATAAAAGGAAAATGCATGCGGCCCGTTTGTTGTCATGCTCCACTGGTATTATCAACAGGTGATGTAAAGTAACACCTCCTACCTTGTTTATGTTTATCTTTGTAGAACACTCCTGGTACCCGAAGGCTTACGGGCGCTGACTCACATACAGAGAAAAAACATGACAGAAAAAAGGCCTAAAAGAGATGATTGCCCTATGGAATCAGTAGAACATCATATTGGCTAGGACTAAAAAAAGAGAGCAGTCTTTAATTTTTTCTTAGAAACCTCAGTCGAGGCTAAGGTTCTCAGTGCCAGCATTACATCATTGCAGGCTTGCAGAGCCACTATACTAAACTCTCAATTGAGTTCTTTATTGGTGTTACAATGAGTGGTGTTAAGAAGGTTAGTATTATCTGATCTCAAGGACAGTGTACTGTTTTTTTTATGTTGGCTTCCATTAGGTAGGATGGCATTTGGCCCATCAGGCATTTGTGGGTTATAGATAATAGTCTAAAATGCACCCTGTTCTATATAGGAAGCCAGTGAAGAATTCTCCATGCCTCCGACACATGATCTCTCCTGTGGAGACCCCTAACAATCCTGGTTGAGAAATGCCCACTAACAAGCTGCAACAATAATCCAATTTGGATCCTGTTATGGACCTGGCTAGTTTCTCAGAATTCTTTTTGGAGATAAGAGGGCAAAGATGGTGAAACAATTTGATAAAAATAAAAAGAGAAAGCGATCAGGCTGTTTACCTGGGCCTTCATATTCAGGTTTTTGTCTAGAAGAATACCCAGGGTCTTCACTTACTCCTAACCTCAATACTGCAGCTGTATATATTAAAATTATTATATATCGGACCTAGTCTCTCAAGTTAAGCATCTGAGCCAACAAGCAACATTTCTGTTTTTGAACTATTCAGGGGCAGGCCATTTGCACACCATCCAGTTTTGAATCTTGTGATACACTTTGTTGATATAGCTTTCGTCCTCACAATGAAAACCTGAAATAGGAATGACGCATTGCGTGTCGTTGGTGTAATTCGCAAAAACAATCCCTTCATGTTCCAACATATAAAAAAAATTGAATAATGAAAATGTTGTAAAAACATGGGGAGACGGATGCTCCCTGTGGAACCCCATACAAGAGAGAGGTTGTTGTAGCTTCTGCAAGGTCACTTGATGGTCTCACTTGTCTACCCCTCAAAAAAGAGTAGATGCATTGGATCGCCTTAGTGGAAAAGTTGTCATTATCCCTTAACCTGGTGAACAAGATGGCATGGTCCAACAGGTCAAAGGCTACTGAAAGGTTTAGAATCACGAAGAGGAAGATTTGGCCTTTGTCCATGCCTTGATGGAGATGGGATTTCAGAGCTAAAGGGCAGTCTTTGTTCCGTGGTTTTGTCGGAATCCAGACTGATATTTGTGAAGAATTTGATACTTCTCAAGAAGCGGTGACATTTAATTGTAAGCTAGTGTTAGTGATGGGTCTATAATTGGATGTTTTCAATGGGCAGAGATTCGTTTTTTTTCAATACTGGGGTAATCCAGGCATTTTTTATATCATGTGGAATGCGAGTTTTTTCAAAGGCGGCATTAACACATTTAGTAAGTGCCAGGATCAGTATGGGAGAGCACTCCTAAATCATAAGGTCAGAGCAAGGGTCCCCCTTGCAGCTCATGCTTTTTAATTGAGCAATGGTTTTGGCAAGTTCTTTCTTCAGAAATTGGTGAGAAATTAAATGGTTGCTGCTCCTCAACCTTATTGGCAGGAGTATGTACATTATCTTCTTTACTCAGAGAACATTTTTTCTCCTCTGTTGCATCTCTGATCTTGTCTAATTTATTGGGCATAGCTTGCTGAATTTCTGTGCACCAGGTCTCATTTTTGAGAATAGGGTCTTGCAAAGGATGCTGAATGTACGCTTGTTCCTTTAACATTTTCAAGAGTTACTTGCTATCTGATTGGACATTCACTATTCTCTTTTTTGGCTAATATCACAGATTGTTTATAGCTAGCAGCAGCACTTTTATAGGATGCTAAACTAGACGGCTCTCTAAGCTGACGTCAAACATAGAACAGCTTAATTTTTGGGGATTTGAGTTCCTTAAGATCATTATTGAACCAGGCATTTCTCCTGTGTTTAGTCTGGTATTTTATCTTAATGGGGGCAAATTCTCAGTGGCTGTGCTTAGGGAATTCACCAGGGTGTTGGTGATGTTTTCTAAGTTACCTATATTGCAAATTATTTCATTCAAGGTGGTAGCCCAAGTACTGACATTATCTTTGTTCAGTTTCTTGTGGCTTCTGATGGCCAGTGACACTTTGGGCTCAATTGCCCTTTTGGTAAAATACTTAGTCTGTGTCTGAAAGTGTATACAGTAATGGTGCGACCACGGACATGGCTTGACCTCTATGTCTATTAAATGAAGGTTGAGAGTTAAAACCCAATCCAAGGTATGTCCTTTGGTATGAGTTGGTTCTCTGATGAAATGGGAGAAACCCAAGGAATCAAGCGTGCTCTCCATAGCTTCTGCAGTAGCATTTGTATTACAGCCCAACCAGAGGTTAAAATCCCGTAAGAGAAGTAATTTGTTGTTGGGTTTCCATAAGGATGGCAAAAGATTGCTCAGTAGATTTGGAAAGGAGGGATCTGGCAATGGGGCCCTGTAGAGTAGAAGAATATTAAGTGCAGTTTCCGCACTAATGGCCACTTTAACCATTAGGAGTTCTGTTCCTGGTATAGTGTCAATCTTACTTTCCCATGTTTTGAGCTCAGATCTAATAATAAGGGCCACTCCTCCACCTCTACTATTAGCTCTATCCTGCCTTATCATATGATATCCCTCTGGTAGAGCAAGTGCTAGCGCTAGATCTGCCGCTTCATGGCTCCATGTCTCTGTGGGCGCACAGATATCTAAGTTACACTCTTCAATAAGAGTAGCCACTTCTGTAGCATGTTTGAGAAGTGATCTTATGTTGATCAGCATGTATTTTAAGATACGATGCAATGTGGTTACACTCTTGAGATCTTCCTGCGAAGCTGGGTTTTCCTTAAGCATGGACTGCTTAAGTTTATCACATCTAGCATATTTTTTTATATGGGAGTGATGTTATGGCAAGGGGGTCATTAATCCCATGGCATGACACTGTATGGTGGTTTCTCTCTGTGTTATCTCAGGCACTTTCTCCTGCACCTGGGCCTTACAAGCAGCTTCACGTGGGAGAGCAGTGATGAGGGGATGCTGGATATCATATGTATCAGAAGGGATGCAAGTATTATTTCCCCGCCCATGGTGATCAGAGTGAGTCTCTTTATTCGGCTCCTCCTCTATCTGAACTTTGGGGACTCTGGGCTCTGTATGTAGATTAGTAGAATATGTCTCAGCTTCTATCAGTTTCATCGTTGCGTGGTGGGAAGGTAACCGATGCATGCATCTTGCATCTAGTTTCTCCCTTGCAATCCTTATTGCATTTAAAACCTCTACAATCCTCATACTGCAAAACTTACTGGGGGCTGGAGAGAAAGGTACCCGGCTTGCCTCCTGCCTCACAGAATGAACCAGAACAAACCGCTCCTACGCGCTGGTGCGTACGTGCCTGACATGAGGATAAATAAGTTGCAGAACTACCGGCCTGATGGATGAAATACACAGCATTGCTTAGAGTGCTTAAAATGCTATTAGCAATCTCTGCCGGTAATTAACGTCTGCTGCTTCTGTTTTTCTAAATTCAGTTTCTGCCTAATGAATAATACGCAATGACATGTTAAAAGAAAAAATAATACTAAGCAAAGTTAAAAATCTAAAATGATCTTCGAGCTACAGTTCAACAATAACACAAATGAGCAAAGTTAAAAATCTAAAATGATCTTCGAGCTACAGTTCAACAAAAACACAAATAATAAATCAATCAGCTCAGAGGGCAGAGAGCTGTTTAAATAATCAGAACAAGCCGGCTCCTACGCGCCAGCACTTACGCGCCTGACGTGAGGAAAATACGTTGCAGAATTATTGGCGTGATGGGTAATTTAGTTCGCAGGATGCACGTCTCGTCAGAGGAGCCGTGGAACAGAAGGAAAAGCAAACAAAATAATGAATGAAATACACAGCGTTGCTTAAAATGCTTGAAATGCTCTTAGCAATCTCTGCTGGTAATTAACATCTGCTGCTTCTGTATTTCTAAATTCAATTTCCACCTAAAGAAACAATACAGAATGACAATGTTAAAAGCAATACAATAATAAGCAAAGATATACATCTAAAAAGATCTTAGAGCTACAGTTCAACAATAACACAAATAATACAAAAATAAAAAAAATAAATGCTGCTAAGACTGTAGGAGCAGTTAAAATACATGACAAAGAGGACTCTGTTACATTTTGGATCATAGATCTTGTTGCATGAATTAAAAAAGATGTTCTTGCTCCTGTCTGTCCACTAACATAAACCAATACAGGTCTGTATTGCACACCAGAGCATTAAGGCTTGTCATGCAGTAAACCATGTAAGAAGATATGTTACATTTTTTAATACACTTCTTTTGCTCTATGTCAAGTTTACTAACAATTTCATACAATAAACACCTGCAACATTACTTTGTTGCATTGAAATGTCTACTTTCTCAATAACAAGCTCAACATCAATTTGAATAATTGGCTCACAAAGGACATTTTGACGTCCTGTTGCAGAATCTTTGTGCCCTCTGGAGTCTCTTTTGCCAATTCAGCTGCTAAAAGACTTCTTGACATAGTTTTTTCTCCAGTAACTCCAAGTACTGTTCAAGTTTTGGATATGTAATTAAGCATTTTTTCACACAAAATTATTTTCCCAAAATTTCAAAACTTCCAATAATCTTAATCTCTGCACGCCATGTGAAGAACAACTGCAAAACACAATCATAAAATAATTTCTTGTTTGGCAAGAAAGTTTCATGTTTTTAATGAAACTTGCCTTTTCATGTCTCACTAGACAGCCACTTCATCTATTTACTTTAAACCATCCTCTGTCACTGTTTGCTTCAATATTTCAATATGAGTAGCATTGTATGAGGTGACATTCAAATCGCGCAAATGCAGGGCAGAGGGCAGGGGGAAAGTGCAGGGGGTAAAGGGGAGTGGGCAGTGCAGTACATATGATAACAGTAAAATAAATAAAGACAATACATAATAAATAAAAGTGCAGCCAGCTGGTGGCAAGTACAAGGGTAAGTGCAGACATCAGGTTTCAAGTGCTAATACGGGCTGTAGGGATACAGAAACAGTCCCAAAATGCAACCGTTGCCAGGGGTCAGTGCAGGTGTGCAACCTGCGGGGAGTGGACCTGGGCCCGAGATCATAGGTAAGCCAGTGCAGTTTCAGATTCTGCTAGGAGATCAGCAAGGGAGAGGAGGAGAGAAAGCAGAAGCAAAGACGAAGGTCTTGAGGTGCTTCCGGAATCAGAGATGGCTCTCCTCAAGTTTCAGAAAGGCAGGGAGGCTGTTCCAGAGGTAGGGCCCAGCAGAAGAAAGAGATCTACCATCACCTCGCTGCTTGGAGAAGCAACTAACCCTGAGGGAATTGGAGTCAGATGAGCGAAGAGCTTGAGAAGGAAGACATTTAGGAAGAGAGAGTTGAAGGTATTGAGGCCCCAGGCGGCCTTGTGGGCAATGCAGAGGGTCTTGAACTTTTCGGCCCTGGAGAAATACAATCCCTGGGCCTTAGGCCAAGGACAGGCCTTGCAGTCCTGTTTTGGATGAGTTGCAAAGGGTGGAAAGTAGAGGCAGGCAAATTTAGAAAGAGGCTGTTGCAGTAGTCCAACCTAGAGAGAACCAGAGCTCTGGAGACAGTGAGCTTTTGGAGGAAGGAGAGGGAAGGAATAATACCTCTGATAGTGTGACTTCTTAGAGACGTCAGAGATGTGAGGAGAGAAGGAAAGTGTGTAGTTGAAGATCACCCTGAGGTTTTTAGTCTCACAGGTGGGAGCAGGAAGAGGGCCAACAGAGGCCAGCGAGAGAGTGACAGGGAAGGAGGGAGCAGGTGTGCTGATGAGGAGAATCTTGGCTTTACTAGCATTAAGGGAGAGATCATTGGCAGCAAACCACTACTTTATGGCGGACAGTCAAGATGAGAGAAGGAGAAGAGGTGGCAGAAGGGAGCCTGAAAATGAGTTGAGTGTCATCTGCATAGCACTGAAAGTTAGGGCAGAGGGCGGCAATGTGGTTGGCAATAAGTGCCAGGCATTTCTTGAACAGCCAGGGAGAGAGGTTAGACTCCTGGGGAACGCCACAGATAGAGATAGAGATAGAGATAGAGATAGAGATAGAGATAGAGATAGAGATAGAGATAGAGATAGAGATAGAGACAGAGATATAGGAGAGGAAGGATGCAAGTTGGACCTGGCAGGGTCGATCGGAGAGGAAGGAGATCAGCCAAGCCAGGGCCTGATCGGTGATACCCAGGTCAACATGGAGACGGTGGAGTAGGATGGCATAGTTGACAGTGTCAAAGGCAGAAGAGAGTTCAAGTAGGATAAGGACAGGGAGTTTTGGAATCAAGGTTGTAGAGCTGGTCTTCACTGATGTTCAACATAGCAGTTTCTGTGCTTCTGGCAGCTCTGAAGCCAGACTGATAGTCATGGAGACAACCAACAGATTCAGAGTGAAGATTAAACTGGGAGATAGCCAGATTTTCAAGGAGTTTGCCTAGGAAGGGAGCGATGGAGAATGGTTGCTGATGATGAGTCAGGCACTCCTTAAATTCCAAAAGATAATTATATTCAATTGTATCAATATAGTTCATCCAAAGTGGGGTGCAAACCCACTGAAAAAGATGCCTCCATGATATGGCACCTAATAGACAATGAAGAAAGAAGACCTTGGCTGTGTGGCCAGCGGTGCGGGCTGCACACCCTTGTGCATCTATTAAGTGGTATAGTTTTAGTAAAAGTATTGCTAAATTGATTCCTTTTTCAAATAATGTTTTAATTATTGAAGTTTCATTTGCACAATACGCCAATCTTTAAATCAAATTATTGTGCCAGAACTAATCACATATGTGGCCAATGCATTTCGGGTCGGAACCCTTCCTCAGGACCTGTGATTACACCTATTCATACAATTTTTGGTCAGAACAATCATTACATAGTTAACATCCAACAAAAATATCAAACAACGATATCAGACAAAAATATCATCATCATTAATGGAACGTTATCATATTAACATATTCAAAGCATATGTTGTCAAAATCATGTAAATCCAAAAAACACAGTTGCAGCCATACATTACCCAATTTCCATTCGAGTAGTATGCATATCAAGAGTCATGTAGATGTGGAGGGAGATCACACCCAAAAAAAATTGAAAACACCAGATAAAAATCATAATAATAAACAAATTAAAAAAGAAAAAAAAAAGAAAAGACGAATCAGTATAATAGAAATCATGTTAATCGGCCAATCTACAGTTTCATAGTTTCTCTAATCAGTATGCTGAAAGAGTATCTCTAACCTTAAATAAGCGTAAATGCTGAAACTGACTTGCACATTCAGCAGCGACCCTACCCACGGGAAGTATATGCGATCGGCTGAGGTCTCTGTAGAGAGATCAACCGAGTGTGTGTAAGTAAAATAAGTCATCACGAACAACGTTAGACCCTACATATCATCATAGATGCAGACTTACATCGAAGTAGACTCGCAATGCTCTGCCGAAGCCGAACGCTTTCGCGCGCGTGCACAACAGCGTCCATATGATAGTGTTGAAGCAGCAACTGGTCGCCTAGGCAACCGTTACTTGGTACATGGCGGCCATTTTAGAACAGGTCAACTGGATGATTTTCATGAAGCTAGTTCGGCAGCCATATTAGAATGGTACAAAGTTAAATAGAAGCTCCTCAAAAAGAGCTCATTCAGTCTGTATAAAAGCACAATGCTGTACTAATATATTTACCCATTCGAAAAATATGTGTAATTACTGCTAAGCATGTTGAAACCTCAGGAGTCAATGAACCCATTATCTATATGACACATGATCGCCACTTAATGTCGGTTATAAAGAATGATTTCAAAAAATCTAAACTAAGGCAAATAGAACATAAGTCAGAAGCAAGTGACTAAAAAAAAACTCATATATAAAAATGGCTATAATACATATCATATTACGTGTGTATGTAAAAAAACATACACAAATAAATCAAATTACATAAAATAGAAAAAACAATAAATCATAACGAAACACATGTGTATTTCGCAAAAAACATTCTCATACAAAATTAAATACTTGTGCATCCAAAATTCTCAATGTCACATGACCAAGCCGTCAAAATAATCAGTTAGGCGATTAATTAAAAAACAACTCAAATCCAGCTCCTCGTTCATCCCTTCTGGAGCAATGGACCCCATTCTTTCTATCCATTGTGCCTCTTTTTGGGCTCTCAGTTTCTTCATGTCG
Source organism: Ambystoma mexicanum (assembly GCF_040938575.1). Lineage (NCBI taxonomy): Eukaryota > Metazoa > Chordata > Amphibia > Caudata > Ambystomatidae > Ambystoma > Ambystoma mexicanum. The sequence goes on from NC_090933.1 coordinate 474,100,458, forward strand.
CTGTTTTGACACTTGGTTGGTTTAACCTCCAAAACTGCAAATTTGAGCTGGGCAACTTTGTGTCCATTATCATGAAAATGTCTTGCTACTGATGATGTTCTGTTGTTAAGTCTGATACATTATTTATGTTCATTGATGCAAACACGTACATTGCGTGCAGTTTCCCCCACATAGTACTGGGCACAAGGACACTTAATGGCATATATAAAATTCTCTAACAAACATGTTGCATGATATTTCAACTTAATCTGCTCTCCTGTTTGAAGATGGGATATGAATGGTCCTTTCATTATATTTTTGCAGTTTCCACAACTCATTCATGGATATGTGCCTGGATGTTTATCAGGTGTTCTCTGCTTGTCCCTTTTTTATTGTGCTTGTCAACTAGAAAATTCCTTAAGTTATAACTCTTTTGATAGGCAAACACTGGGGGGTTGACAAACAATTTTTTGGTTCTGTTATCATTCTGTAACACACTCCATCTTTTGAGAATGCTATCTTTAATTTGCAGACTCTGTGTAGAAAACTTTGTGACAAAGACCAATTCTGGACTCTCCTGTTTTTGCTTTGTAATCAACAATTGTGTGCGGTCACGCATGCCTGTCTTTCGTCTTGTTATTCGTAGGTCTTCCTCCAGATAACCTCTTTCCTTTAGTTTCTCATGCAATTTGTTTATTTCAATGTCACATTCTACTGGATCACTTACAATTCTTTTAATGCACAACATTTGTCCAAGAGGTACATTCCGTAGGATGCTGGTTGGGTGAAAACTCATCCTGTGAAGCAGATTGTTTCTCTCTGTAGGTCTAGTATATATTGTTGTTGAAATCTTCAAATCTGTAATGATGACCTGTACGTCCAGAAAATGGACATTCGGGTTTCCTACTTTCATATACAGCCGAAACCACAGAAGAACGCACAGCAGATAATGCTACAGCAAGTACATCAGGGATCGGCGCAAGACCCAAACAACCTGGGAATATACAAAGGAAAGATTTTTTTAGGATCAATAGGAAGAGGACTAGGAGAGGAAAGAAGAAAAGAGCCAGGAATGAAAACGCGGTTACAAATTAATCGAAGTTATTAGTTAACTTATCTTCAAGATCTTTGTCAACCAAAGAAGTGATGACACTAGAGAAAGGCCTCAAATTTGTTCCGACCTACAGCAGCAACACGTTTAACACCAAATTAGAATTGTACAAACTAGTGCGAAAATTGAAAATTAAAGACCTCTTTTGCTGAAACAAGTAAGAGTGAGATGGAAACACCATCGGAAACAGAGTATATGGAGTATATGGAGTTTAAATCAAGAAGAACATTTTGTCCGCCAATAAATGTACCATCTATCAATATTTTTCACAACATGGTTCTTAACGACATAAAAAAAAATCATTTTCACCAACTAAGACGACACAACTTAAGTAGAGGAGAACTGTCTCTCATTAAAACCCTTTTCTCAGAGGAAATGATAACTATTAGACCGACTGATAAGGGTGGAGCACTTGTGATACAACATACTGAGCAATACCATCAAGAATGTGATCAGGCCATCAGTACAGATTTGAAGATTTCAACGACAATATACACTAAACCTACAGACAGAAAGAATCTGCTTCACAGGATGAGTTTTCACCCACCCAGCATCCTACGGAATTTACCTCTTGGGCAATTGTTGCGTATTAAAAGAATTGTAAGTGAGCCAGTAGAATGTGACATTGAATTAAACAAATTGCATGATAAACTAAAGGAAAGAGGTTATTCGGAGGAAGACCTACGAATAGCAAGAGGAAAGACAGGCCTACTTGACCGCACACAATTGTTGATTACAAAACAAAAACAGGAGAGTCCAGAATATGTCTTTGTCACAAAGTTTTCTACACAGAGTCAGCAAATTAAAGATAACATTCTCAAAATATGGAGTGTGTTACAGAATGATAACAGAACCAAAAAATGTTTGTCAACCCCCCAGTGTTCGCCTATCAAAAGAGTAATAACTTAAGGAATTTGCTAGTTGACACACACAATAAAAAAAGGGACAAGCAGAGAACACCTGATAAACATCCAGGCACATATCTGTGCATGAGTTGTGGAAACTGCAACAATATAATGAAAGGACCATTCATATTCTATCCTTGAACAGGAGAGCATATTAAGTTGAAATATCATGCAACATGTCTGTCAGAGAATGTTATATATGCCATTAAGCTTCCTTGTGCCAAGTACTATGTGGGGGAAACCGCACGCAAAGTACGTGTTTGCATCAATGAACAGAAATCATGTATCAGACTTAACAACAGAACATCATCAGTAGTGAGACATTTTCATGATAATGGACACACAGTTGCCCAGATCAAATTTGCAGTTTTGGAGGTTATAACAAGCAAGGGTCAAAACAGCGACGTGAAGAAACTGAGAGCCCAAAAAGAGGCACAATGGATAGAAAGAATGGGGTCCATTGCTCCAGAAGGGATGAACGAGGAGCTGGATTTGAGTTGTTTTTTATGAATCGCCTAACCGATTTTTTTGACAGTTTGGTCACGTGACATTGTGAATTTTCGATGCACTAGTATTTAATTTTGTATGAGAATGTTTTTTTTGCGAAATACACGTGTTTCCTTATGATTTATTGTTTTTTCTATTTTATGTAATTTAGTGTATTTGTGTATATTTTTTTATGTACACACGTAATATGATATGTATTATAGCTGTTTTGATATATGAGTTTTTTTGAGTCACTTGCTTCTAACTTATGTTCTATTTGCCTTAGTTTAGATTTTTTGAAATCATTCTTTATAACCGGCATTAAGTGGCGATCATGTGTCATATAGATAATGGGTTCATTGACTCCTGAGGTTTCAACATGCTTAGCAGTAATTACACATATTTTTCGAATGGTTAAATATATTAGCACACCATTGTCCTTTTTTGCAGACTGAATGAGCTCTTTTTAATGAGCTTCTATTTAACTTTGTACCATTATAATATGGCTGCCGAACTAGCTTCATGAAAATCATCCAGTTGACCTGTTCTAAAATGGCCGCCATGTACCAAGCAACGGTTGCCTAGGCGAGGGGTTGCTGCTACAACACTTTCATATGGACGCTGTTGTGCACGCACACCAACGCGTTTGGCTTCGGCAGAGCATTGAGAGTCTACTTCGATGTAAGTCTGCATCTATGATGATATGTAGGGTCTAATGTTGTTCGGGATGACTTATTTTACTTACATACACACGGTTGATCTCTCTACAGAGACCTCAACCGATCGCGTATCCTTCCCCGGGTAGGACTGATGGTGGATGTGCAAGTCAGTTTGAGCATTTACGCTTATTTAAGGTTAGTGATACTGTTTCAGCATACTGATTAGAGGCACTATGAAACTTTAGATTGGCCGATTAACATGATTTCTATTATACTGATTCGTCTTTTCTTTTAATTGATTTATTTATTTTTTATTTGTTATTATTATTATTTTTATCTGGTGTTTTCAAAAATGTTTGGGTGTGATCTCCCTCCACATCACCATGACTCGCGATATGCATACTACTCGAATGAAATTGGGTAATGTATGGCTGCAACTGTGTTTTGGGGATTTGCATGAGTTTGACAACATATGCTTTGAATATGTTAATATGATAACGTTCCATTAATGATGATGATATTTTTGTCTGATATCGTTGTTTGATATTTTTGTTGGATGTTAACTTTGTAATGATTGTTCTGACCAAAAATTGTATGAATAGCTGTAGTCACAGGCCCTGAGGAAGGGTTCCGACCCGAAATGCATGGGTGAACCTGTTTAGATGAGACTATCATAGATCAAACTTGTCTAGAAATCGTGTCCGAGGAGAACAGGGGAAATGTCTGCAGAGGGGATGGCTGTATGCGGACACCATTGGGCGAGAGACCCTCGGGTGCATGCACATGGCTGTCTGAAAAAACTGGAGCGCTGTGCTAGGACTAAATAAAAGTGTGCCATTCGAAAACAGACATGTCTGGACAGGGCATGTTGTCCGCAGACACCCTCTTTCATAAACCGAACTCCCCAAAAAGTCATCTAGTGTGTGGACTAATATTTGAGGTTTTAAAGAACAAAATGTATGTAAGAGCAATAAACAAGATATTTATAGTTTACAAAATACATGTATTTATGAACAGTATGGGCTATCAAAATGGGAAACACAAATGGGAGAATTTGGAATTTCTATACATTGATGATCAGGGGAGGGAATGGGGTTTTATCAAAGCATCTTTCATTTAGATTTTGGGAATTTGATGGGGCTGATTGCTGGTGTCAAGGGTGGCTGGTACAAGAAGGACACATATCATCAACATTTCTAAGAACATGATGTTTAACATAATTTAAAAGTTCCTTAAAGTCATTACTAATTTCATCCAATTTTGCAGACAAGATCAGGATTTCCTTATGTACAGTTGGGGACAGATATTGTCTTTGTGATTCTTCAGATTCTTCATAATTAAATTGGGTTGTTGTTTCTTCTTAATGCAAAGTATGTGCTATAAGAACAGAATACATTATTATTTGACTGAGTAATGTATACATTACATTATTTGTTTATATTAAAAGATGTATTCTTTACCATTAGCGATGTTATCATCACTCATTTCATCTGTGCAAATAAACAAAATAGTGCTTTTGGCTTTTAAGAAATGTTTATATAATGAATGGTAATGTCAGAGAAATAAATACAGTCTACTTACTATTTTGTAAGAGGTTGTTTTCGAATGAATGCCTGGTGTTTGTGAGTCTGTATGAAGAGTTGTACTGAAGTGATAATTTGAGGTCTACAGTCATAGTTTGTGCTGTGTGCATTCCATTAAATTGTGTAGTGAATGAAAAATGTATTTCTACATTTTCAAATGACGATTTTGTAGATAATGGCATATTTTGGTGTAGTAAATATGTCATGTTGTTTTATGTTTATGTGTCTGTTATTTGAAGGGTAGAACATGTTGTGTTCTCCCCTGTACTTCTGGGCTACGTGAATGCTACCTGATGTCCACAGACCTTCGTGCTGTCTGCGAACTATTGAGTTGCTACATAGCTGGTGAACATAATATAAGGAACTGGTAGCAAATTAAAAGTGTGCTGGTAAAAACCTATGAAATTCAGTGAAAGGACATTGTTAAAGTGATGTTATGGTTAAGTTGCACTAATAAAAACCAATGAAATTCAGTGAAAACAACTTTGTTAAAGGGATGTTATGGTTACAAGTAAAACAAAACAAAACATGAAATTCGCCAGTTATAGTAAGCAAAGCAACCATATCTTGCGCCACCACAATGCATTGCTAAAACTAACACACATGAGATCAAAGACAGATCAAAGAAGACATTACAAATGTCAGTGATGAGATCACTGATGACATCACATATTAAATTAATTCTGATGAAAAGTCTCTACAAGGGGTTTATAATTTTGGTAACAAGATGCCAGGGGAGATCGGGAGAACTATCATAAACTACTTTATGTATTAAATAATGCACTCATCTAAGCAAAACATTATTTTGGAGTGTTGTTGTTAATACATGAACCTAATCATATATACACATTGGCAAGGCCTGCAGCATGCATCATAGAAGTACAATATTTATAATCTGGTCATTTTGGATAGTAAAGTAATGAATGCTACCTTATCCGAGTTTTCAGTAATATGTTAAACATGGAATAAATAGATAACAATTCAAGACTTACTACACAGTAGTGTTAGTACAAACAATACATTTGAAGACCCACAATGCATACAAATCAGAGACACATACAGAGAAACTAAAGTACGGAAGAAAGAAACAACATCACCAGAAAATGTAATTTACATTAAAGTTCATCTTCATGTATACAAATAAATTGTTTGTTTGAGGCCTGCTTATTGCCCTGTGGACATGCACTATGAGATGAGACCAAACCCTAAGCAAAATACTTTAAGAACATAAAACAAGGTTAACATCTAGATATACAACAGCTTTTGAACTGTCATATTCTGACTGTCAGTGAACAAAAACACCAGGCCCAGATATGTCAGTGAACAAAAACAAGCGTCCTAGATATGTGATATCATCAGTGATGTCATCAATGATATATATGATATCATCTTTGATGTCCTGGGTGTTAGTTTCAGCAGTGCATGGTGGTGGCATGAGTTATGGTTGCATAGCTTACCATAACTGGTGAATTTCAAACATTGTTCGAAGTGTTATCACTGAATTTTATAGGTTTGTATTAGTGCAACGTAGCCATAACATTGTTTAGCCGCCAGAGAAGGATGGTGAAATATACAATTACCCAAGTAATCAACATCCTTTATGAGCTTGGCTAGAGCTCCAATAAGCATGGTGCAATTGCTGTACAACTGCAGAGGGACTGGAATTGAGTAAGGGCTGTAATTGCTTTGTGAAATGGGATTGGATGAACATGTCACATTCCAAACGGTGAACCCGAAAATGTAGTTTTGTTTTTTTTGCAGAGTGTTTGCACTTTTTCAAACACATATAGATGGTAAGTGGGGTCGGGTATTAATTAGGAAAGAGCGATGTAGGGGGTTGCTTGGGTCTCCCCTGCATTTACTTGTGTGAACAAGTGTAAAGATTTGGGGTTTGGGGCCTGGACATTTTTACTATTAGCGGTGTTGGGTTCCACATTTTCACATAGATCATGTGAAACAATGTGATCATCCAAGTCTAATTGGAGACTTTCTTTCATTTTTCTTGTACCGTATTTCAGAAGGGGTAAAAAAGAGTGTTCATCCAAAGGAAAACACAAGTTCTTTGGCTCCATGACTTAAAAGCCTACCATATGACTAGTTGTGCCCACTCTTGCATGGCTTCTAGGGTAACACACCTGATATTTGGATGATTGTGCCACCACTGATCTTGCAAGGGGACCATCCACACATGTTTCAAGCTTCAACAGGACTGTGTCTACAATGACCTAGAGTGTCTCATCCCCTCCTACCTTCCTGAGAGCACTCTAATGGTGTGGGTTGGGTTTCCATTTTTCCCCTTTCTTTTTAGTTACACTGTCCAATGTCCCATGTAACACAGTCTACCATTCAAACCTTGAAAACTGTAATGTATACAGACAGGAAAAGCTAAGGGGATAATTAATTCCTAAAGGGGCTAGTTAAGCTGTAATGTTTTTCAAATGCTATATTTCATCTCTGCAGCAGGAAGTCTTCAATATCTTGAGAGTTAAATAACTGACTGAGATAAATGACTTTGTTAGCCTAATTAAGCAATTGGCGTGTTGCTTTCTTTTGGGTCAACTCTTTTTATGATCTATATATTTATTAGTTCTTTATTGTCTATAAATTTAGGTAGGGTTGTTGTAAAAATGAAATCACCAAATCAGCATTTGGAAATGCAATGGAGACACTAGCTTTATTCTCACAGCCAGATTAGTAATTTGCTTTGAGAATTGTTGGTACTAGAAAATAAAAGATATAGCAGTCCAATGTGTAGGAAATGTTCTCTTGGAAAAAGAGATATGTGCTGATCTCAAGAGAAAAGGAGAACCTGCATATTTCAGGCACCAGTCTGTGCAACAGAGGTGAATGTTGGGAGGGGGCTGTACAGTTGGTGGACTAAAATTAAAATACCAATTGTTTTACCCAGAGCAGCTTTCGTACACCATACAAAGAATCACAAGACCACACACAGCCAGACCGACCAGAACCCCATACACCAACCAAATCACAGTTCCCAAGGTAGTAAGAGCACAAGCGGAGGCAACAGCTTCCCATGCATTGCCGCTACCCAGTGGAACTCCCTGCCACCCCTCCCAGAGGAATAGCATCCCACCTAGCCTTCCTCAAAGAAATTAAAACTATGCTGTTCGTCTGAACCTGCCACCCGCCATCTTACCGGTCACCCATTGTATATCAAGGCTCTGTGTCTGTAGCGGATTCATGTAACTAAACCACCTGTAAGTACCTTGTTCGGTAACCATGTAGCGCAACTGTGCTACACTGATTGTAACCTGTAAGCAAAGCATCCACCTCGTTACTTAGACACGTTCTTGTGACAGCGTCTCAATGCCAGTGCGCTTTATAAATGCAAAAAAAATAAAAATAAAATAAATACCCTGCATGCATGCATGGGCAGGCCTTTAGGTCAACAGAGAAATGCCGGTAGGGCTGGCTGATATGCCACAGTGAAGCAATTTTTGGGGTAACTTGGACAACTTTCATGACTTATTGAACTCTGACAATGATAATTTTCACCAACGTCTATGAATCAATGTGCTTTGAGTTGAACCATTGACTATACGTTATTTCGAACACAAGCCTGTAGACATAATTCTGTTAGTCATGAAAAATCACAAATAGAAATTTGCGAAGGTGACCCTTTTTCTGATGTTTGATTTTCTTTTTTTCTTCCCAGTTCTACACTGACTGCGAGTGGTTATAAAACAGAGGGTGGCTGTGAACCTTCCAATGGTTGCATCTCATTTACATGATTGATACCAAATCTAGGAGCACAATAATAAGGCAGCCTTACATTTTCCTGCATGATGAAAAGGGCCACATTCACACATGAATTATGCAGCCTTCCTTCCTGCTGAACCAATCACGACGTTAAGATACGTGTTCACCATTGCCATGCAACCCCCCCCACTCATTTCCCATGACATTAATCTTATTCCTTAGCTGTTGAGTTAAAACTCAAGAGAAAGTTTACGTAGGGAACGTTTTCTCCTGAAAACACTTACACCATTTTAGCTATTCCATTTGCAGGATTATTATTCATCTGATGCACAAAATAAAATAAAAGTTAAAATAACACAAACTGGCATACACACTTGTTGGTGAATCAGGAGCACTTTGTAAGCAAGCTTGTTCATAGGGGATTTTTTCCCACTTAAAACCTCACCTTTCTGCAAAAGGAAGCTAAGCATTCAAATCCATTTGATCAAAAGAACAGTGCTAAAAAGTCAGAATGGAACATACCTTAGTCTGAAAATGTTACCCCTAAATTACAAGGTGAATTATAGCTTGGATCCATCCACTGCTAAAACCAAAAAATGCAAGGGCTTCATTCAGCACTTGGACATGACATTTGCCAAAGCAGAATTACAAGATGCACAGCATGCACTCAAACTAGGGGAAGGCCAATTTGTATTTTCGCTTTCATAAAACAATTTTTGACAGCGAATGCCTCATACTCCTGTGGCGATGACCCCACACCTTCTTTGCAATCACACTACTGTAACTAAAACGGTCTAGTTTGGCCACAAGCATTCCTATTAGTTTCAACAAGGCATTTTGATCTGAGAAAACCCTCTCCGCGGCTCAGGAAATTGATTGCACAGGAGGTGGGATTCACACATACCAATTAATCAAAGTCCTGTTGTGACAGCAGGGTGCACCATCCTTGGAAAAGGAGTCTGACAGCTGGTTCCAGGCGCACACATCAGAGGGCATTTTCTAGTTATAAAATATGAGATAATGTCGAAGATCCCCAAAGCAAGGAAAGCAACATTTCATTAAATCGGCAGCAGTTTTTGCTTTGCAAAGTCCCATTTGCAAAGTTCCATTGTCTGAAAAGCCCTTTGAGCACTGACTTGACGATTAGAATTACTTCGCTACCTTCCAGCTACAATAGAACAGATGGTTAAATCCATGTACTACGCTGCCTGGCTTTAGTGCACAGCATACTGTTTAAGTGGGGAATAATGAATACCCCACTAATTCCATTTTGAGCAGTTCATTGTGTTGCCCTGTGTATTTAGAAGGATGAGGCGCAGCGTTTTGTTTGCAACGCTCAGAATGTGATAGCCCGTATCCAATGCCAGAAATCAGTTTTCTTTATTTACTGCTAAAAATTTCATCCTTTTTTATATTCTGCATGCACTTCCCAAACACACTTTCTGAACACACTGCTGTATGAAAAGTAACGGGTTTCAGATATAATCAAGTCACTGAACGTCAATAGTACATTTCCTATGTCTATCAGTTCATTCAAAAAATGTCGACAGCTTGGGCCTATCCATTTTCAGTTGTAGTTTTCCACGAACATAAAATCATAATACAATCACCTAATAAACAGGGACGTCATTTCACGACCTCCCCTGCCCAAGTGACATCACAGGAAGTGATGGCACATGACCATTCACCCATTAACAAAACAGTAACGGGGTAATTCACAGAATTCAGCGCACAAGTGGTGCATGCGGCTGGCGCACAGTGTGCGTGTGCGACTTTCTGCGCAAGCCGTGTGCGCTAAAATCAATTCCTGCGCACAGCGTATTCATGGATTCTAGCTTACAAAACCAGCCGTGGCGCAGAGTGGCGCAGCGACACTGCAGCAGCGCCAGTTACGCTCCCAATCCCTCCCCGTGCGCCATGCACAGCGCACAAATCCCGTACATGGCGCACAGGCCCCCAACCACGAAAACGCCTGTTAAACTCCCTGCGCACCACTCCGAATACATGTACCCCGCTGCACGGGGAGTCTAACACGCGATTGGAGCGGGGTACGTGTATAACTGGGGTTCGCGGAAAGTTTCACACGTGATTGGAGCGGGGTACGTGTATTTCAGGGGTGCGCAAGAAGTTTCACACGCGATTGGCCCTGTGCAGTGGGGTACCTGTATTCTGGGGGTGCGCGGGAAGTTTCACACGCAATTTCGCTGTCTGAGCGGGGTACGTGTATCCAGTGGGGTGAGCGTGGCATCCCACACGTGAATTAGCACTGTAGGTCTTCCCAGGTGTCCCCTCTACCCCCTCCACGGCCCCTGCAGGCAGCCCACACCACAGGGGAATACCCTGTACCCCTGGTCATGTGCCGCAGGCAGTCCATCCACCATGGGCATGCCCCCCAGTCATGCCACATGTCACCTTGCACTAGTGATCACCAACACATGTCCCCCAGCACCCCCACCCCCAAGCATTCAGGGGCACCTGCCAGCAGGCCCCCACACATGTCCCCCAGCACCCCCACCCCCCAGCATTCAGGGGCACCTGCCAGCAGGCCCCCACAAATCTCCCCCAGCACCCCTACCCCCCAGCATTCAGGGGCACCTGCCAGCAGGCCCCCACTCATGTCCCCCTGCCCCCACGTCATGACGATCCTCAATCATGGGCCTTATGGCCAGCCACATCACACCCCACGCCACCCCAGCCCAAAGACCCAACCAAGCATTGCATCCACCCACATAGAAATGCCCACTACATGATACAACCCGAATGGCAAGTATGTAAATGAACACATGTCCGTCAAACACACACAATGGGTGCAAGTGAATGTGAAAACCCACATCATGACATGCATGAAATCAATGAGAGAATACCACACATCGAAGTATGAAACAAAAATGTATTGAACCCAAAATGAATGTAATGAAAAGAAAACACACAATAATGTGAAGAAGAAATAAAACGCAGCATGTCTGGAAAATAATAAAAAATATAAAATCAGAATCCAAAGAAATCCAAATGAAAATGTGTCCAAAGTCTCAGTCCAACAAAGCAAATCCAAGGGAAAAAAATAAGTGAAATCCATTGCTCCATGGTGAAATGAAAAAAAAAGACAAATCCACTGTTCAACTATATACAAATCACCAATTCAGGGTCCATGAGCCCAACAAATGAAATGAAACCTACAAAAAAGACTACCTAATAAAGAAATATATAGAGAAACGTGGTGCATTGTCCAACCGCCCCAAAATAAACAAAAACAGAAAGGAAACCTAACACTATCTAACTATATACAATGGCGGCGGGCAAGTCCTGCGGCTCACTCTGTGCTGTCCCAGGCCAGGGCATCATCGAACTCCATGTCCATGTCCCGGAGGCGGGCCTCTGCCCTGGCCCAGAGGTAATGCAAGGAGGCACTCATGGCCTGTTCCAACTCCCTGTGAGTTGCCTCGAGGCACTCTACCCGCCTCAACGCCGACGCATGGAGAACTCCGCCCTGACCATGGTGAGCCGCGCCTGTTCCGCCCGCCGCCGCTCTGCATCTATCTGCTGGCCCAACCGCTGCCACACGGAAGACACTCCCATTCCTGGGTCCTCCTGCCCTCTGGCCGATGCCTGCCCCTCCGATGTTGATGGCCCCGAGCCATCATTGCTCCCACCCACAGCATGCTCCTGCTGCTGCTGCTGTCCATGTGCCCTGTCCGATGGTGCCTGCACATCCTGCATCAGTTGGTCTCCAGTTGTGGTGTCCACCCCTGTTGGACCGCCGACTCTCGACTGTGGCAGGGATGTGAGCTCCACAAAGCTGGCTGTGTTGGTCGGTCCAGGTCCACAGGGGGCCCTGGTGGAATCTGGGCCGGAAGACGGCAGGGAGAACGACTGGCGCATAGTCTCCAGAGAGGAGGAGAGGTCCACCAGAGTGCGTGACACATGTAGGAACACTCCGACCAGGGCCCCTCCCAACAGTGCCACGTCGCGATGCTGCTGTCCGTGATGGCGTGCGTTCTCCGCCCAGGAAGAACGCACGTCATCACGAATGTCACGCGTGCGCAACGCGACACCAATCAGAACGGAGCCCATACGGTCATGGGACCCCTAGTCTGCAGGTAGTGGAGAGGCAGATGACATGGCACTCTCCCCTACCTGAGGACGGGCCTAGGACTGGGCATCCCTGCTGGTGGATGGTGGTGCAGTCACAGGGTCAAGGACAGGGACATGCACAGGCCCCTCCGCGGTGACCTGTGCTGCCTCCTGACCCTGACCCTGTACTGCACCACTTGCACCAATGGTACTACCCCCACCAGACCCCATGTGTGGCTCAGTAGCGGGCTCTTCCTCCTCTGTGGAGACCACCAACCTGGATGTCTCTGTACCGTCTTCTGCCATTGCAAGCCCCTGTGGGGGCTCACCCGGCCCTTCCGCCACATCCGTAGTGGCAGACGTGGCACCAGCCCCCTTGCTCCCGGATGATGGCAAGTCCTGGGAGGGTGGCTGGGCCTTGCGTCGCCGCCTGGTGGAGGCATCCCCGCAGCTTGGCTCCACAGTGCCGTCTCTGCCCTCTTCTTCACTTGACGCTGCATAGAGGGAGACATAGAACACAAGCATCAGGGTACAGTACAACATTCCCCTAGACAGGAAGCAATAACACATGAGTTTCAGTGTCTAACATCACTTCCATCCTGTCCCTCCACAACACATGGGTGAATGCACGCAACACACATGCATGAACAGGCACGGCACCTGCAATCAACATCAGCATCCATGCACAAGGGCCTCTATTAACCGAAATCTTGCCTTCAAACTCACATGCATCATGGCTCACACTGATCCCATGCACACACATCACCGGAGGGTCATGCATCATGCCTTGCACACCACAGACACAGTGGATAGACACAGTGCATACACCGGTGACTGCACTGCATGAGTGAATGTACACATCATCACATACATGTGTCATGAATCCATGGCGTACCTAAGTCACACACACACTTCTCAGACACACCCACATGTGCACCATACATGTACATGACAGCAGCACCCATCCCTCACACCCCCACCATGTGCAAGAACAGACACTGTCATGCTTTCATGTGTGCATTTGCCATACAGCTACCCATGTTGCATTGTAACTCATGTACCAACCATGTGGTTCACACATTACTGGTCTCACATGCATGACCATGATATCCCTGCACACACACACATCCATACATGGCCTATGTCACACATACAGGCAGGTACCAGACTACCAGCACACTGCAACATGCCCTGTCTCACGCACCAATGCTTGGCCGCTTACCGCTCAACTCCAGACGGGTCTTCCTCTGCAGGATCTGGGTGTGGAGCATTGGGCCTTCGCGTTCCAGGACCCTCATCTGGATGTCACTCATGCTGACCCGGCCCCCCACTGCGAGGCACCGGGCCTTGTAGAGGGTCCTGGACCTCAAGTCCTCCCAGCACTTCTTGATGTGCTTGATGTCGCGGGGTTGCCACCCCCTCCGCGTTGATGGCAACCACTATGTCATCCCAGATCTTCTCCCGTCCTTCCTTGTTGGCGCGTGATGTTCCGAAGAGGGCATCAAAATGCCCCAGGACATGCTCCACCAGGACACCAACTTCCTTCACACTGAAGCTGGTGGCCCTCTGCCTTTCTGGCTGGGGGTCGCCAGTGGTCTCAGATGGTGTTTGCCCTGACATGGCGACCCCCGAGGCAGGCGTGGGTGGGCAACTGGGTCCTGGGACTGGGCTGTGGAGCGATGGTATCCCAGTCGGGAGTCTTCTGTTCCAGCAGGGGTGGACACAGCAACTGGAACCCTGGCTGACGTTCAGGCACCAAATAGCAGGGCACATGGGCAGCAGGCAGGCAGGCAGCAGCAGATGGCAGGTGGGAGTGTGCTCGGGGCTCTGGGGGGCAGTAATTCGGCCTTCTGGGCAGGAGCGTGGTCTTCCGTGTGTTGTTGCGTGGCCAGCTTGATACGGAGAGATTTGGCACGTGAAAAAATTGCATGTCAGCGTGTAATTGGAGGAAAGGCCCTTAGCGCGTAAGCGCGTCAGCACACGTACGCGATTTCATTGGACCAAAGGCCCTTAGCGCGTAAGCGCCGCTTCTGTGACGTTATGCGCGCAGGCGTTTCCCTCGTGACGTGGGCATAGCGGTTCAGCGCACGTGAAAAAACTGCACATCCGCGTGTGAATGTGTGTAATCCGAGGAAAGGGCCTACGCGCGTAAGTGACGTGATGCGTGCGGGCGTTTCCCTCAGCACGGGTTAAAGGTGAGCGGGGCCAGCCGTTCGCTGTACGTACCTTTCGTGGAGAGCGATGTTTGTTCCTGCTTCGTGTTGTTTCGCGCGCCATCACAACTTCACAGCTATCAAGGACGTATCTCTTCTTTTGGTGGGGGTATTGGCTACGCATGTTTTTCTGCAGCACGCTAGTCAGACGGTGAGTCGCGCATGCTCTTTTTCCCACTGCGGGTGCCCCTGTGTATCGCACCCGTTTTCGAGGTCATAGTAGCCTGTGTGTCCCACGCGTATGCGTTTTTCGTGTTACTGAGTGCCACTGCGTACTGCGGGAGGTTGATTCCACGCACGTAGGTTGCAGGGTTGCGTGCACGGTTTTACTGCAGTTTTGGGGTGCTACATCACCGGGGTCACATACAGCCTTGCAGGTGCAGGGGGGCTGTTAACATCTTGCATCTCACCCCCTTCACCCCAATTGCCCAGGTCAATTGTGGTGTAAACCTGCCACTGGCACTACTCCATCTGTGCCGGCACTACTACATCTGTGCCATGGTTGGGAGGCCAACAAAGGTGAGGGGTGCCTCAGCTGGGCATTCTCCTTGTGGCGGACGTGGTCGGGGACGTGGCCGGGGTGACCAGGGAGTAGGGAGACTCCAGGGTGTCCAGGGTGGCCGCAGAGGAGGAAGAGGCAGGGGTGCGCCACTTGAGCACGATGTTGTGCCATGTGTCGTTGCAGTCATGCCACCACCCGCTGTGGTTCCGGGAGATGCAGCTTCTGAATCTGGCACTGGCGTCTGTGTGACCCGGCAGTCCGTTTCATCGACTGCCACGGGCCCAAGGGTAGTGGTAGCTGCAGGTGCAGCTGTGGACACCACCACCCAGGCTCAGGGTCTGCCAGTGCAGGCTGCGTTGGCACTTGAGGACCCCTTGGAAGATTTCCAACAGGCCAGGAGGGAAACTGTAGGGGCAGGCAGGGCTACCCTGACCAAGACACGTGTCCCTGGGGCAGTTATGTCATCTTCTGCCCCGAACAGTCGGGTGTTGGCAAGTGCAGGGGCAGATGCACCCAACAACACCCCGGTTGTGAGTCTGCCAACCAGGAGAGTTCCGGTCAATGACCCTGCCACAGCGGATGTTGCCGCGCAGGGTCCATTAGAGGGCACCCAGCTGCCACTGACACAGGTCAGGCCTTTGGTCGTCCCTCCACCTGTGTCATGATCTCTGCTTCCAAAAGATCAGGACTTGCCCGACTCCCTTGGAAGCAGACCCATAACCCCGGTTCCGAGTGCCAGCCAGTCCCAATTGGGACCTTTTGGACCCTGTCCTGGCGCCAGTGGCACCAGGCTCATAAAGATGCCCAGTCCCAGCGCTGGAAGCGCCGGGCTCATAATGCTTGGGTGGACTTACCTGCAGCAGACCATGCTGCTTACTTACCTGCCAGTTGAACCCCTGATCCTCTTCTGTTTGGGACTACTTTTCCTGTTGGGTGGGGCAGGAGCCACTCCCTAGGTTCAGAACACTGGAACTCTTCTGGAAAGCAGGAACTCTTTTCTTAGGCGTGGCTGTGGAAGGAGAAACCTAAGCACTACAGGAGGCTATTTAAACCACACCCGATGGATGAATCTTGCATTGCGTTATTCTGCATTCTCTGCAGCAGAACGCTCATCGTGTCTTCTGCTTCTGATCATGGGCCTAAGGGAACAAAGGCTTACCATCCTGGAATCCAGTCTTCAGCAGCACCTGTAAAGACAAAGAAAGAACAGGTTAGCACTACGGTCTTCAGTGGCAGCGCATCTCTTACCTGGTCCATCGGCTGTCACCAACGCCTTGCGCTGCATTCCGGCATCTGAAAGACAAAGGCTTACCTACTCTTCGCATGCTCCGGAGGTCTTCGCACTGCATTCCGGCATCTGAAAGATAAAAGCTTACCAGCTCTTCGCACGCTCCGGAGGCCTTCGGCGCTGCATCCCGCATCTGAAAGACAAAAGAAGGTGCGTTTAAAGACATTGGGCAACTTTATTACTCACGTGCCATTACTCCTTCCCACGCCGAATCCAGTGGGTATTCCAGCACCCTTCAGCTTCTCTAAAGCTCCGAACTTGTACCTGCAAGATAAAAGGGACAGTTAGTGCGCATCGTGAAGCAGGCTACAAGCGCTTACTTACGTGCTTCCAGGCGCTTCTATTCCTCACGCGGGTTCGATCCTCAACTCTCATCAGCCCGCCATCCGCCATCGCCGGAACCCTGCAAAACAAGAGATATCATTACAAAAGACTTTTAAGACATTTGAAGTGCCCAGAACTTACCGTTCGTGCAGTTAACGACGGACAGCAGCCCTCTGAGGTCAAGAGGCCTGCACCCTTATCCAGTGAAGAAACTGGTTACGGCACCCTGCCCCGAGGCAGATGGAGAGCTCGGCGTCCACTTACCTAAGGTGAGGGTGTTAACCTTTGGGGTTCTACAGGAGAAGAGAAAGGGAAGAGGAGAGAGGCACCCAATAACCCCAGTTCATTAATCCCATATTTTCTATCTGCAGACATCTTACTCTTCGAGTCAGACATACAGTGCACAGAGGTCCAGCCCAAAGAGCCAACCGTGTGTTACACATCACCTTTGAAGATACGGCATTCACCCAGTCAAGACCGGCTCCTCTGCGGGAATCAGGTGAGCGTTACAACCTGCCACTCCCTTGGCTCAATCCACCAAACCCACTGGCCATACTGATCAGGGTGGCATTAGCCAGCCAGGGTCTGCGCCACAATCCAAGAGGAGGAAGGTTGCACCTGCAGCACAGGCTGGGACCCCACACACAGCCACGACCTCCTGCACGTCGAGGAAGAAGCCTTTCTGTAAACAGGAACTGGACTTCCTTGTGGACTACATGCAGGACCACAGCCGTGACATGCTAGTGGGTGCTAACTGTCAGACTACTGCTGCCACACTGATACCCACTGGAAGCAAGTTGCGGAACATGTGAGTGCATTCGGCCATGAGGTGCGCATAAAGCGTTGGAATGACCTCAAACGCAGTGCTAAGGCTAAGCGTGCCTCAACTTACAACTTGACTCTAGTGACTGGCAGTGGGCCTGCACCAGAGGAGGAAGACCTCACTCCGCATGAGTCACTTGTTGCGGAGTTCATACCATCTGAATCGGTCGAAGGAGTGGGAGAGATGCCGGACTTTGATGCCCAGTCCAGTGAGTGTTGATGCATGTTTGTCGAGGACGTGTGTGTTTTACTTGTGTGATGTGTTGTGCATGACTGCCACTACATGTCACGTGTACATGGTTCTGATGTGCAAGTAATGCAATGTTTCCCTGATGCATGTCTACTCTGCTGGATGGTGGACATTTGGAGCAGATGGGGACTGTCCGCATCACCACTATTGCACCCTACTCACATGCTGGTTACCAGTATGCCCCTCCGGTCCATGTTCCAGCTCACTGGCACTTCTGCATGTAGCGCAGGGTGAGCTTCCTCTCAGCCCAGGGACTATGCATAGCATGACTGACGTGCATGTGTCCTCTGCCTGCAAGCGGGTACTCAATGTAGGCATGCTCCCTTGCCGCTCAACCCCCCGCTCTGCACCCCAATTCCACCTTAGCACTGGTCTGCTACAATATTGCTGTTGGGTACTTCCCTGTTCATGCCTCCTGTGTACATGCTAACATCCAGCGGCCAATCTGCCAGACATATGTTGTGTGGTACATCCTTAGTACTTGATGCAGGGTGTCTCACTTGGACTGTGCAGAGGTCAGATGCCCCGCAGGGACATGAGTAGCCATTCATGCTCCATGTGCATTCCATGCATGCCCCTATGTGTCCATGATGGATGATCACTGTAATACGAGTCCTGGATGACCTATATTGCATGGCATTTCATCTGCCTTCCCATGTCAACTGTGGCTCAGTACTGCATTGCACACATTTTTAGGGTCTGACAGTCTGTGTGTGCCACAGGCCTCAGCCTGTTTAATGGCCAATGACTCTGTCCAACTGGTGTAGTGTCTTCTTCACACGTGGGTGTACTCCAGAGGTTTCATCATGTGTCCTGCTTACTGTCCCATCATCATTTGCTGTGTTGTCACTTGACTCACATTATGCTGTTGATGCTAGTCAACATTGTCTGTCAATACACAGGTCTATCGTCAGCCTTTTGATACCATGCTAGGCATTCCTGCTTTTGCACTTGGGGGGAGGTGTGGTTTGCTTGTAGACATGCTACCCATTGAATGCACATTGCACGTCATGCCTGAAGTTGACCTTGCACTGCCTTCACATTTTCTGACACACACCATGAAGTCCTTGTACATGTAGATAGTGAGTAACATACATATTTGCTGCACTGCATAGACCCACTTCAGTGCAAACTGCCACCTTTCCACAGGTCTAATCACAGAAGCAATTTCAAGTTGACCCAGCATGCATGCCAGGTTCTATGTTGTGTGTCACATGTCTGCCTGATGTGTTTGGTGTCGCTGTTTATGTGTGTTGTGTGCTTCTAACATGTGTAGTGACCTTTTTTCTCTCTATTTTTCAGGTGATGACGCAATGGAACCGGAGGATGGTGTTGTCATGCCAAGCACAGGGTTGTTATCACTACATCAACCCAGCACAAGTGGGGGTTGTGGGGTGGTAGGCCACGAAAACCCCCAAGTGCTACAGTCCATCTTGTTTCTGGCTGCCTATGAGTCCAGCCCTGATGAACACTCTGACGACCATGTCGAGTTGGATGAGCTTCAGGTCCATATGTCAGGGGTGAGTGATTCTGATGAGGACATTCCTCTGTCCGCGACACCTGCACTAAGGGGTCAGACAGTCTTGGAACCTCCGCCCGTGGTGGATCGGGACACAGGGTCACCCTCCACACCAGTCACTGATGTGCCTGGGACATCACGTCGACGGGGGCATGTAGTCGTGCAGCCACGGGTGGTGCCTGCACAACGAGGACTCCCGGTCCTTGGGTCCCGCAGGGGTCAAGCCCAGCAACACGGTCACCGTGCGCAACCGCTGTATACTAAGTGGGAGCAAGACATTTCTGAACGCCAGGGGGCAGCAATGGAGAACATCGCTGAGAGCATGGAGCGTGTGGCCCGATCCATGCTCCCCCCTGCTAGGTAGGTGCTTCTCCAGCAGCAGGCGGCACAGTCCACGTCCCGCTAACCCAGGCTGGGCATGGCGGCCTCAGACAGGGCACGCCAGGCTGAAATGTTGTCGCTGTGTCAAGCAATTGCTGCTCACGCAGAGGCAAACATGGAGGCCATGAGGGAGGAGTATGCTGCCCTCAGATCCACTCTGGGTGTCCTTCTGATGTCCCAGAGGGAGCGGGCAGAGGAGAGGTTTGCACAGCTTGAGCGTACCATCTCGGCTGAGCTACATGCTTGCCAGGAGGTGCAGCGGTTGTCCAGCCAGGCCTTGCAGGAGGAACTCCGTGTTACACATGCTACCTTGCAAGAGGAAGAACGTGTATCACGGGAGGTTCTGCATGCAGACCTACGTATCATCGCCACACAGGACCAGGCTCACCCGTCTGGCAGACTTGCTGCCGATGAGGGGCAAGCTGCGGCTAGGCATGGTCAAGCTCCTGTGCCACGTCCTCCTTTCCAGGAAGAGCCAGACTATCTCCCACATAGGTCGGGCTGTGCAGGCGTTGAGCCCATGGAGGTTTTTTTTTTCCTCAGCATCATCGCATGTGGGTGTTGAGCAGCACCCTGTACCTCCCCCCTCCTGAGTGCCTCACCCCCCGGGTCGTATGTGGCCATTTTTGATTTTTCTTTTAGTTTAGTTAGTTAAGTTTCTGTTTGATAGTTAGTTTAAATAGGTAATGTAGGTTTTTCATAGTTAGTGTAATTAGTAATATAGTTTAGAATTGCTTGTCTATTGTGCTTTCATGTGACAGTGTGGTGCTTTGTGGCTTTTGAAAGCATCCACTGTCTGTTCCAGCTGGGTCCTTAAAGCTTGTCTTGTGTATGTGTTTGCTGCTTGGGGTCCTTGACTCACATATGCCACTCCTGCTTCCCTTATCCATGGGCTCGCAAGGATGGTTCGGTGTAACAGCCTATTACACAAGGGCTTTGGAGTTTCATATATGTGGCATGTCTGCTGCTGTGGAACTTGTCTTGACACCCCTAGTGGGGATGATTGGGGTGTAATTGACCACTGTTCTTCTTTTGCTAGATGGGGTGTTTCATGATTCATGTGTACATTCATTGCTATGCATTGTGTAGTATGTTTCTTATCTTTACTGTACATGTGCTTGTTGCAATTCATGCCGTAGATAGTGTGTTCCACACTTTGGCTGTGAAAGACGGACTGATGGAGTGATTTCTGATGTACGTCTCTGACATGGTCCAGTCATGAAATGCCTGAAGAGACACACACAGATGAATCTAAAGCATTAATCATGTGTTTCATGGCCTTTCTGCAGGGGGATGAGCCTCCAGACCACCTTTGCCAGCAGACATGGGCCATTGGACATCTGGAATCTGGACACGTTTGGTGGTGTCGACATGCGCATATGTGCACAGCAGAGGCACAGGGATTGCGATCATACATCCGAAAACTGCTGATGTGTTTCAAGGGACTCCAGGCAAGGTGAGCAGCACAGGGGGGTCAAAACACAGCAAACCTTCCACCAGGCCAGTTGCACACGCATGCTTAGTAGCAGCAATGACGGTGAGCTTGGACAAATATTGGTGTTGAAGCGCACAATACAGCTCAGATGTGTTAGTGGACTGATGGCTAGTTGATAGGGAAAGTTGTCTGGGGCACCTGCAGGGGCAGTGGCACATACCCTCCGGTCCACCATGGGCCATTGAGGCACTTGTATTAGCCATGTAGCATTCCGAGACATGGAAAGAAGCAGCTCACAGGGACTGACAGCAAGGGACAGACTCGGGTGCAGTGCATTTAATTTCCAAGTAGAATTAGAAACATGCACTGCCTACTTTATTTTGGTCATGGTGGTACACGACTTGTTCTGAAGTCATACCTTGCTATATGCGTCTGTCTGCTTACCCAGGGAACATTGCCTGTTGTGTGAATCCTGACTCATTGGTGTTTCATTTGCCACGCACCCAGCGGCGCCTGACTTACTGCATTGACTGTCTATGAACCATCACAGGGGTAATGTTACGAATGGGTACGAAGTATCCACACAAGATTGTCTGTTTGTAGAGTAGTTTGTTACTTTGGGTCATATTTGGTGGTGTGTTTGTGTGTTTTGGGCACGCACAGATTATTAACTGTCGCTCTCTTTGCAGCATTGAACTGCTCCTGTTACCGGACCTGAGAGTGCGCAGGCAGGAGGCCAGCACTCACCCCAGAGATAAGTTTCTCTTTGACTTCCATTTGAGTAATATGCTGCTATGTGCATGATGAACAAGTTTGGTCTAATTGTGTATGTGTTAATGTGAGCACTACATTTTTGTGCATTCCCTACTTTCCCGTGTCAATCCTACTCCCCTCTCCTGCCACTCATTCTGGTTATCCAGTATGCCAATGCCTGTCCCCACTGCATATCCCTGACCCTCCTTCCCCACCAGGGTCTGAGAGGCCTGTGTGAGTTTGACCTTGCAGGCACCCAGACCACGGTGGGGGTGGTTGGTTCGTGCCACTCCTGTGCCTGTACACGGGAGCTGTGACAGTACACATCCGTTCGTGGTGCATCATTCTATGTTATGTACCACACATGGGACACATCTTGTTGTGACATTGTTTTACTGTGCTACCTTGGTTGTTAACATCATTGTGGTAGTACTTGGCCTTTGTGGCATACTGCTACTTCAAGTCATCAACTGGAGGCTGTTCTGGTTTGTTTTACTGCCTGCAGGCTATTTGCTTGGCTTCTGTGTTGGCCTGCTTTGAGTTCTCTTGGATTTGGTGCTTTTGCAAATCAAGGTGGACTCTGAGGGTGCTGGCAACTTTTTACACACAAGGTGGGAGATGGTGACAAAGGGTATGGGTGATCCTATGGCCAGGTGAAATTAAGGGATGAGGCTGAATAACCCAGGTGCAGTTGTTCAGTGGGTCATGGTGATTTGTGACGGAGGGGGGTGTTTTGTTGTTGATAGTTTCCTTGCCCTGCAGTGTGATGGGCACCCTGACATTGTAATTGTGGTAAACTATGTACATAAAGTATTCTGCTGATCAATGCCTGTTCATGTGTGGTGTTTACCTTTCAGGTGTGAGGGGGTAGTTGTGGTTTGACATGCTGGGGTATACGCATGGTGAATGTTCACATGTGATATGTAGAGGACACTGATGGTCACTTGATTGCACATGCATATGTTGAGTGCATGTCCCTACTGACCCACACACTCGCACTGTAATCCACTACATGTACCACCACACTTCCATGTCCACGTGTACCCTCTGTTTGCCTTCTGGTGCCCCCTATGTCACTGCAGCACATGTTCTATGACCAATTGTGGATCCTGTACATGCCTAATTTGCTTTTTGATGTAGTTTGTCGCTTAGATGTGATGCTCAGGGTGTGCATCACACACAATGGCTGTTCACTGTGCTGTGCACTGAGCAGTGTGTTGCAGGAGGTGGACACGGCACACAGAAGCTGCAGTGTTGATTTTGCAATGCACATTGTGCATGTAGACAGGCATTCATTGTTATGTTGCAACTACAACTTTTGGAATGCATTTGGGTATGACTTATTTTGGGTGGGAGGGTGATGGTCAGTCATTTCATCTGATTCAATGTCAGGCATCATTGTCTGATGCCAATTTACATTTTTCACATGGCAATGTGTACCTTATTGGTACTGTGTTGGTGTATGGCTATTGCTTGCCATGTCATGTTGTGGTTTGGGAGGGTTTGAGTGACATAGCAGTGACAGTCATGGCCTGTTTTGCAGGTCTGTGCGATTCACACCTTGCATGTGTGCCTTTTGGTCACACAGGATTGCTTGTGTTTAAGTATCTAGGGATGCACACAATGTGGCAATTCAATGGCAACAATCTCAGGGTGGTAAGGTTGTGACAGTTGACTGTCTCTTTGTCATCATCAATTGTCACCTGGTATGTGCCAGGCCTGTGTGCACTCCGCAGGGTTGGGAGTTTAGGTGAAAAATGTGGCCACAAGCTGGGTCCGGGCTGCCTCGCCACGTGCCCTATCCCCTCCCAAGGGCAGTGCCTGTGCCTGTGTTTGGGGATGTGGGCGCACCACCATGTCCACCGGTAGGCCCTGACGTGTTGCAACATTGTGCAGGACACATGCTGCCACAATGATCCTGCACACTACTGGAGGTGCTTAGAGTAGCTGCCCGCCAGAGCGATCAAGGGAGCGGAAGCGTGACTTGAGCACTCCGAATGTGCGCTCCACTATGGCCCTGGTTGCAATATGGGGCGCGTTGTATCTTACCTGGGGTGGTGTGGTGGGGTTCCGGATTTGCATCATCATCTGGTTGCTCAGAGGGTAGGCACTGTTCCCTGGAGAGGTGAAAATGGTTGTGATTATTGGGGTTTGTGTATTTGTGTGTGTGTGCATGCATGTGCACGGGCATTTGTACTAACCTAGGAGCCATGTGTCGCCATGCTGCCCAGCTTCCAGGGCCCTGCTCAGGACGGACATTCTGTATATGAAACTGTCATGGGTGGAGCCAGGGTAGTTTGTATAGATAGAGGTGATGATTCCCTTTGCATTGCATACCACTTGTACGTTGATGGAATGCCAGTGCTTGCGGTTTCGGTAGATGTGCTCAGTGGCCCTAGGTGGACGTAGGGCCACATGGGTGCAATCTATGGCACCAGCACTTTGGGGAAGTGTGCCACCGTGTAAAAGTCCTGGACAATGGCCTGCCTTTCTGCGGGTGTTCTGGGTATGTATATGTGCCTGCGGACTGAGGGGCGTGCTGTCATGATTGCCAAGACCTGGTGTAGGCAGCGTGACTGCGTGGCCTGTGAGACCCCCCCCCCCACTATGGCAGTAGTCTGCTGAAAAGACCCAGTGGCCAAAAAATGCAGGACATTGAGCACCTTCTCCAAGGGGCTCAATGCTTGGGATCAGAGGGTGGGGGATGTAAGGTCATCTTCCCACTCCCTGAGCAGGTCTAGGATGATACGGGGTGGAAACCTATACTTGCCATAGACCTGGTCGTCAGGCATCCCAAAAAGGCTTGTCCGTGGTGAAAAAATGCATGCCCTGGCTATTCTCCTCCTCCTGCGGTGTCCCACGATCAGTGCTGCGACAAATGGGGCATTCATCGTAGCTGTATATACGTGTTTGTTGTTTGCGCGCACTTTTATACTGTGCACGGGGATGCTTCCGCCTGCCTTCATGTGGTGGACGCGTTGACGCCTGTGCGCGTCTTTTGCCGTGTGCGGGTTTCCCGTATTCGAATCCATGAATACGGGTTGTTCGCGTGCGTGTGGGCGTTCCGTGTAGTTCCCTGCAGTACTTCCCCAGTTATGCCTTCTTTTTCACACGTTATTCCCCATTCCACGTGTTGCGCCCACTGTTTCGGCCACTTTTGTTGTGTGCGCCGTGCTATGTGTGCTTTTGCTGTGCGTGTAGCGCATGCCGTTTGATGACGTGTGTGCCCGCGTGCACCATGCACGGATTTGGCACACAACCAGTGGGAAACAAGCGCAGCGGCTTCCTTGAATCGCACGCGTACGCTTGCGCTTGCTTTCTCATGCTTGCGCCACCTTGCACCTGCTTGCACTGGGATTTTCGGCGCACGTTTGTTCCATAAATAGGCCCCTAAGTGGCATCATATAGCATTGTTCCTCAGTACACTAAGAAAATATGGTTACCATATCACTGTAATATGGTATACATGTCATACAAGAATGGATCACCATGTGTAGCGTTAATATCACTGTGTATAGGCCCATATTACCAAATTACTGTGAATGTAAGCAGACATCCAACACAACAACCAGGACTATATCACTCAGGCTAAACTGTAAACAGAAAGAGCATCTTGAAGAGGTCTAAACACCAAAGTGCAGACTTCCAGACCTCCAGTGCCTGACAAGTGTCTGGCCACAGACTAGAAACAGCAACTGACCAACACAGGTCCAACCAGAAGACAATCAGAAACTGCACCACTTCATGCTGTTACACTTGGATAATGTGCACAGGGATGTTCTTGTCAATAGTGAACTTTGAACCATTGCACAGCAAACCGCCCTTGTCAGTCAACCAGAGCCTGAATATCCCCCAACCATTTTCACCAGAGACACCCCTCCATCCACTGCGAGTCACCAAGGGCCCTCTGTCAACAGCTTTACATGTCTGGCCCCCACTCCCACCCTCCAACATCTTACACCTCCAATGCCTTGCTCCAATATCTTCATGTTTACACATTACCAACCTTGAGCAACTTAATTTTCCAGCATACTCCAGCAAAATCGACCTCAAGCAAACTAGCCACTTAAGTCTCCAGTATCCTCCTTCAACACCCCAACAGTGTGAGTCGCAATTACCCTCCTCAAACATCTGACATCTGCATTCAATGCATTTCTACTCTCTTACAACAAATTACGTCTCAAGCACTCTCTCCCAACATCTGTAAGTCACTAGTAGAACATCTTAAGCCTCCAGGTTTAAGGCTGAAACATGTCTGAGGATTCTTGTGGACTCGTACAGAAGGGATGTGACCTAGCAGTTTAGGGTTGACTGCCCCTTTTATGGTGGAACCAAGCCTGATTTGCATATGGCCTTTCCCCTCCTGTAGTGTCTTGGCAGGCTGAAAAACGATTATCTGAAGGGTGGCCCAGAGCTGTGCCAGTGCAATGAATGATTTGAAACCTTCCAGTCATCACCTTTCTGTTTTGCTTATTTGGTTAGTTTCCCACATTTCTTTTTGTTAGATGGGAGACAGAGGGGATCTGTTGGAGGATGTGTTGCAGGTCACTAATTGCAGGGTTTTTATTTTAAAATGTATTTTAAAAAAGGTAGCAGAGCGCCTGCTACCTTTTGTAAAATATGTGTAAGGAACTTGGGGTTGGTCACCCTAAGTTACCTGGGGGCAATCAGACGTGGTCTCCCTGCTCACTGTGCTCAGAGAGGAACAGCTTCACCTCACTGATGAGGCCCAACAAGGCTGAAACACGTGTATGGGGTTGCTGTCGGTACTCTTGTTCAGAGAGGAATTGCCATAGCATTTCGGTGCTGGACTGCCCATGTGGGCGGGACAAAGACTGATATGCAAATGGATATTTCCCATCTGTGAAAGGTACAGTGTGCAAAAAGCGTGTGCTGCAAACTCTCACCTCAGAACAGGTTATCATGCCATGTTCTCTCTGGAGAGGAGCGCCTGCTACCTTTTGTGAAATATGTGTAAGGAACTTGGGGTTGGTCACCCTAAGTTACCTGGGGGCAACCAGACGTGGTCTCCCTGCTCACTGTGCTCAGAGAGGCACAGCTTCACCTCACTGATGAGGCCCAACAAGGCTGAAACACGTGTATGGGGTTGCTGTTGGTACTCTTGTTCAGAGAGGAATTGCCATAGCATTTCGGTGCTGGACTGCCCATGTGGGCGGGACAAAGACTGATATGCAAATGGATATTTCCCATCTGTGAAAGATACAGTGTGCAAAAAGCGTGTGCTGCAAACTCTCACCTCAGAACAGGTTATCATGCCATGTTCTCTCTGGAGAGGAGCGCCTGCTACCTTTTGTGAAATATTTTAAAATGTAATCTGTAGCTCCACAACATCACCACTAGAAAATACTGCCGGGCCTAGAGATCTAGGCTACTCCTCACTCATGATGCCTAATGAGGCTGGAACATGCCTGGGATGCTTGTAGTCTCGTGCAGAAGGGAATGCGATTTAGAAGTTCTGGCTGGACTGTCAAATTTAGGGTGATTTGCATATGGTCTTTCCCCTTCTGTGGTGGCTTGGCAGGCTGAAAACAAAGGTCTGGAAGGTTCACCAGAGCTGTGCCCGTGGTTATGAATGATTTGAAACCTTCCAGCCATCATCTTTCTGTTTTGCTTATTTGTTTAGTAACCCACAGTTTCTTTTTTATAGATGGGAGATAGAGGGGAAGGATGTCGTGCAGGTCACAGCAATTGCAGGGCTTTTTTATTTTAAAATGTAAACAGCAGCAGCTCCATGACATCACGCTCTGAAACACTTGTGTATGAGCGCGATAGAAATAAAATATAAATCAATCAATCCCCCCTAGAAAAGGAACATGCTATATTTTCTTTGGTCCTTTATATCTTGCTTCATGCCAGCCTCCTCCAGCTTCTAAGCACGCCTTCTCCAGCTTCTCAGCACTCGAACAGGAACTGAACCCATGTTGTACTGCATCCCCTTGTTCCTAAAGCAAGTGTGTTGCCCCTGAGCTATACTACTAGATATATATTTGTTTTTGCTTGAGGAAGCAACACATGGTTTACTTCAAAGGCGTAAGGCAACTTCATGTGTATGTTGGCATGTGCCACACTTAGTTGGACTTAGATGGAATGCTTAACTTTAGTCTGCGTCACATCTAGATAGGATTGTGAATGTTACCATATGCCACACTTAGATGGAATGCTTAACCTTATCCTGCATCACATCTAGATAGGATTGTGACTGTTAGCATGGCCAACTTTAGATGGAATTCTTAACTTTAGCCTGTGTCATACCTAGATAGAAATGTGAATGTTAGCATGAGCCACACTTAAATGAAACTGTGAATGTTACCAAGTGTCACACTTAGATGCAATCGTGCTCACTAGCCTGATTCACATCTAGATAAGATATTGAAGATTAGCAAGTGCCACACTCAGATGGAATAATGAATGATGGCATGCATCACACCTAGACATAATTGCAAGGACAGCAATGCCAACTTACCAATCCACTAAAACATTCACCCCTCTGCATACACCTCTAAAACTTTAATCAAACACAACCACAAGCCTACAACACAAGAATCCGGCATAATCTTCACTACACTGCAACAACAAAACAAACCACAAATAGACTCGCACAACAGCACACGACGACTACCGACCGTTAAACACTCCAAGCACAGCCAACAGCACATCACTGCTCTCTTGCACTTTTCCAGCTTACTCCCACTAACTCACACCCCCCCTTTCACATTTCAAAGCCGCCTTAGTGCCAGGGGACCACTCTGGTGGTGCTAGTGCACGTTACAAATATCCTTCAACATTAACATGTACATGCATTATCTCACCTTGCGTCAACAGTGTGCCTGTGATGCAGGTCTGGCAGATCTAGGGCAGGTCGCACAGTGCCCAGGTAGGATTGATGGCAGAAGCCACTGGAGCACACTCCTCTCATCACAGGTCCAGTGGCTCACTGGATGTGCAAAGCAGACAGCGAAAAACACTGATACGATTTGAGTTCATGCTGTGGTGTCACCAAGTACTGAAGGATGCTCTTACCCATTCCCAACTATTTAGACCTAGCCCCCATACCCGTCATGTTGCTACAGTACTGGGAATGAGCCGCACAGACAGCCCTGCTTCTGAACCCAATCATTCAGGCAATCTTCACTAATGGGCTGCCAACTGGTTAGGGATGGCAGCTTCATGGTTTTTCTGGCATCCCTCTTATTTCTCCAGCTAACAAGATCTGGATTCCAGGTGAAACATGCTGTGGCATATTTAGTTGCATTTACATCCACTTTTTCAGGTGCAACACATATATCTACTCTTGGTACTGCCTCTTTGTCCAGTGGCCCAGGGGTAGCAAGGACAGGTCTAGGGGTAGCAGAGAGGGAGTGAGGGGTAGCAGCGCTACCCGTGTCAACCCCCAAATGATGTCCTTGCTTATAATGAAGCTACAGTCGTCAACAGAAATAGCGGACCAAAACTGCTTGGAAAAGATAGGATCCGTTTTTCTAAAAAACGCACATGAACCAACTGACTTGGCTCATTTAGAGGTCATGACCACCACCAATGTGAAAAGGCATAAACAAGAATATGATGTGCTTGGCTGCATCCTGTGAGAAACACACCCCAAAACAGGCCACACATTCACAAAGACACAAAAACACACGCAGCTTTTACACTGACTGAAGATTTTTACTTAAGAATTGGGGTCTTCTAGATTGCTAGGTTAGAGGTTGGCTCCTCCCCTGACGGCTCTTTCTTTTTATGGTACTAGCAAAAGTGTGAGCTTTTACATTCTTTGAATTTGTCTTCAATATTGAATTACCCGACAAATTATTAAAACACATTTTTACATAGTCAGGGTCAAATGCCAGAAATCGGATCTACGGGATGTTATCTCAAAAAATGTTGCTTAATGACTTTTGAACAATTTCAGTCATGGCAAGACAATCGGGAGCCTGAGAAAAAGTAGGCAAAATTGAACCTTTTATGTATGAAATCACACTTGAATAGGCTGCCCCTTTCAGATCAAACTGTCAATGGTACCCCAATGTATTTTTTTAGTTTGCTAAATTTAGTTTTACATACACTATATGCTGAGCTTAGTCAATCAGCCCCAGTTATAAGTATTGGTATGATTTACTAAGCTCAACTTACACCAAAAAATGAATTACATTATATTTACACTATCTATATATTGATCTTAATTTATTTAGTTTTAGTTAAGCAATTTATTTAGCTTAGTAAATCAGCCCCATATGCATAGTTCATGTAAAGGAGGCCCAACTGCATTTTTGGGGCTTATTATACATATTGTTTTATAATGATTTTATTTAATGGGAACGTTAAACTGTGTAGGTACTATTGTAAATTTGTTTCTTGGAGTGTTTTTTGAGCATGTCTACCAAGAGTTGTATGAAGCTGCTTGAGTTTTAATGTCCAGAGTTGCCCAGTTTATTTTATTTTTTCATCACACAATCAATGCACCCACTCTGACTGGCTTTATCACACATGTTCAGACTCATTCAAACTCTCTTGCATGTGCACACACAGAAATACTGACACTGCTCAACATGTCAAACACATATGCACGTAAAACAGTGGATAGGCACATTACACACTTTCTTTGTTCTGCTGCTGTATATGGATAGTGATAAAACCATTGGGGCCAATTCACATTGAATGCTGGGTGAAGGCAATGTCAGCAAAGGGTACCTCACATGCTGCGCCCACCTTTACCTCCATGCAAACTTCTGATTTGCAGGAGAGATGTGCATGCAGGGAAGTGAATAGCCTATGGAGCAAGAGCTCAGCCTGCGGCTACCCTGTTTTGTATACCTGTCGGGTATGTTACGGACGACTAGGTATGCACTGGATGACTGAACCCCTCCAATGGGTTGAGGGGATTTAGGTCTGCCTGCATACACGTGTCAGGCCAGTAGGCCCATTTCAAGTGGCAGCCCTTCAAGGGCCCATTTCTGCAAATGCAATCTAGACATGATCACCTTTGCTTGCAAGGAGAACATGTAAAATATATATAGAAATGTTCATGCTGCAAATGTGTGTTGGCTTTTGGAACAGGAAAGTTCTGCCTGGAATATTAATTGACCATGGGAGGCATGTTTCAGGGCAATAATTACAAGCACTGACACAGTGAAAAACAATCTCTTAATGAATCACGATACGCCTTCCAACTGTGGTAGTTTATTATATGTTATACCCTATACCAGCATTATGTGATTGAACTGCAGCCATACTGACATGCAGATTCCTGTTTGGGTATCACAGCATCCAAAACATCACAATATCAGTATTTCTAACAGGGTGCACACAAGTTCAGAATACAAGCTGATGCCTTGCCCCATCGAGAATGCCTGTCTGTGTATGTGTGTGTGTCTGTGTGTTTGTGTGTATGCATGTGTGTATATGTATATCACACATGCATGTCTATGTGATAGCAAAGGCAGGGAGCTACAACACTAGTGAATGTGTTTTACAGTGGCATGGTAGCATATATTGAGGGAACTGATTCTTGAAATTATTTTACATTGGCAATACTCCCATAAATTGTGGGCGCCCCATCATGGAAGTGACACTATTGGAATATCTGGTGGGCATGTGATTGTGAGTGTGTTTTACCCTGCCATTCTTGCATATGGTGTGGGCAAGGCATCATGGAAGTATTTTAGAGTAGCAGTGCTTGCACATATTGTAGGCACAACATTATGAAATTATTTACCAGTGGCATGCTTTCATATATTGTGGGCACCTTTTCATGAATTTGTCTGACTATGGCATGCTTAACAAAGAGTAAACATTGAACCACATACACAAAACTCTACAAGGATAATCTAATTTCAGGAGTATGTTTCAGAACATATTATGGGTGCTTACTCTGAGGGGTCAGAAATGTGAGGTAGACAACTTGGTAAAGGTTTTTCACAAGAAGTCATTTTATTAATTTATAAGGGTGTGATAAACACATCACTTTCCCTAACCTAACAGGGATTTCCCTGCCTATGAAACTAAGACTAAATGAAAACACTCTAAAATCAAAAGGTATATGTCCCTCACACTTATACATACAAGTAAATATTAAGGTAAGTAAAAAAGCCTGTAGTCCCCCTGTTCACCTTCAACAAAATGACCACTCCGGAACCGCTGTGCATTCTCCTAAGCCTCAAGCCTTCATGCTGTAAAGGTGATGTCTGCACAGCCCCCCTGATGAAAAACTGTGCTGAAACATTAGCACCCTCCATCACAGCTTTCATTAATGCCTCCTTCACCTCCAGGCTGGTTCCAGCCTGTCAAAAGGAAGCTTGGGTCCTCCCGCTTTAAAAAAAAAACACCCTTGATCCAACCTCACCCAACAACTACCGGCCCATCATTATGATTCCCTTCCTCCTACAAATTCTTGACAGAGTGGCCTATATTCAAATTCAACATCATCTTGAGTCTAATCAAATCCTTGGTATGCGCCAATCTGGTTTCCGTCCAGGACTTGACAAGGAATCAGCACTCTTATGCCTGAAAATCCAGATGGACGAGATGTGAGTCAATGGAAAGCTAGCCTTTCTCCTCCTCCTAGATCCTTCCGCTGCCTTCGACCTCGACGATCATAACATTCTATGCCAACCAGTGGTCAAAGTCTATGAAAAGAAGTAATGGAACTATGTTACCAACTGGACTGCCCCCGCTCCCTGCAAACCCCATCACCATGCCCTATTACACGTGCAATCCAAACCCTAACCAAATTCCTTCCCACACTCTAAATGCAACCATTCTCCTCCACCGTTTCAGTTAGACTTCTAATCCATAATCAATCTTTCTGTTGGATTTATTTCCAGCTTGCCATACTGGGCAGTGTTGCTCAGCAAGTGTAGGGCTTCTGATTCATATTTATCAACATTCATTATCACAATGCCCCGACCCTTATATTATCTCACTATCCAGGATAACAGTTAAATCAATCTTTGAATCTCCATTTTTATGTACTTTCTTCACACCCTTCTCTCTCCCTTTGTCAAGATGTCTCTATGATGGTTATATTTTGTATAGGTGTAATTAACTATTCTCATAATCTTATTTTCAAAAGCCTGGCTCACAGGACTGATTGAGAAAAATAGAGGTTGAATGGATGATGGTGACCTTAGACCTGTCACACTCTATTTATCTGTACATTCTTTGCTATTGAGAACATATTTAATGTATGATACAGAAATAACATCTCAATTCCAATTTGGTCTCGAAAAGATCAGATTTTTCGACTGGCAAATAGCTTAGCACCTTATTTAGAACATTCATTTTGCCTTGTGTAAGGACGTGTCTGGACAGATTGGTGCTACCATATCTGTTGTCCTGTTAGTTGTCTGCGGTTCCATTGTCACATCCGTACCCAATATTCTGGGATCCATAGATGTCTCCTATTTCTGGCCCACCCCGAAAAAAGTGTTGGGGGTTGCCTAATCTGTGTGTGTGATGTGAATGGTGTAGACTTTCTCCCTGTCCCCTCAGGATCAACACTGCTAGAGCTATTTGATGTATCTGAGAAAGTGACATATCGTTTTGTGTATTCAATCTATTGCTTTGTTGTTTATTCTGTTTTTTATTTCTACCTCTGCTGTATCAATTATTAGCATTATTCAGTCTCGACTGCATTTGTTTCCCACACCAATACAGTTGGTCTTGAATTGTGGGTTAACGATAAACACCCTTCGTATGTTCCTTTCTTGTAAACCCTCTGGAATCACTCCATCTTTTAAATACTACAACATGAATTTACCATGCAATTCCGTGGGTATAATTTTTTTTCTCTTGTAACAAGACCTCAAGATCATTCTCTGGTGTGATGTGGGAAAAATGTATCGTAATATTCCGAAATGTTGATGGACCACTCATTACATTTTAATAATGCCCTTCCGAAATGAAAATAAATTAATTTTGTCCATGCTTACATTCTAAAGCAGTTACTTAATTTCCTATTAACAATCCCAACAGCAAAGGTTGTATTCAAACTTAACCACACCAGGGGTGTACCAGATAAAACCACCCTTACATTAGGACTGCATTTAGTAATGCTAAATAAATTCATTTTGTCCATGCTTACATTCTAAAGCAGTTACTTCATTTCCTATTAACAATCCCATAAGCAAAGGTTGTATTCAAACTTAACCACACTAGGGGTGTACCAGATAAAACCACCCTTACATTAGGACTGTATTTAGTAATGCTAAATAAATTCATTTTGTCCATGCTTACATTCTAAAGCAGTTACTTCATTTCCTATTAACAATCCCATAAGCAAAGGTTGTATTCAAACTTAACCACACTAGGGGTGTACCAGATAAAACCACCCTTACATTAGGACTGTATTTAGTAATGCTTTGTATGTAATGGGGGTTTCAATTGAAAAGAGGCGTCAAGTATATCTTTGTGGATCATATGTGTTTACATCCAATAACCACTTCTCATTCAACACTCTTAAAAACGTGTATTCTTTAGAAAAATTTCAGTGACTTAATTAATTAAACAAACAACACATTTACTTAATTCATCAACATCACTTTAAAAGATGTCAATTAAACTTAGATGTATTTGTGCGCTTAGTACGTGTGAAACAAATGCATCTCCGAAACTGAATAATTCATTTTTCATGACAAATAACTCAATAACATGTTTCTATTTTTCTGTACATCATCTGCACAAGAGTGTCATCAATCAAGTCCCTATTACCACACTCTCCTGTTGGCCACCATTTTTCTTAGTTCAGCATTCCTTAAACCAATGGCCTCTGATCTCATCTTCAACAAAAGAATATTTATCATGTCGACACGGCACCTCACTAATACATGATCACTGTCTTTCCCATAATCAATAGACATTTTACTCAACCCATAACCATTCACTGTGTCCCCATATTTGCGTTATGTTTGTTCCACTAAATAGAAATCCCAAACAGTTTACATCAATTCAAACAAAGCCTTAATAACACACTTTATCATTTACATCTACCTTGTATATGTGCCTCTCCCACTTATATAAACAGCTGACCTGTTTCTCCACGTTCGTTCCTTTTTCAAGTTTTAATGCTAATTAGTATTACATATTTGGTCTACTTTTGGGGCCTAGTTAGGCATGGAAAGAACGTTCCGCATCCGCTTTGTATCTTACTTCTGCCATTTTCCAGCAGTAAACCTGAAACACTCTCTCCCTGAACCGCTTAGTATTGTTGGTGTATGTCAGCGTACATGGTGTGCAGCAACTCAGTTCAAGCCCTTGTCTATTCTCTCCTGGTCTGTCAATGGCCGTGCAGACTATGCACCTGATGCCTTTGTCATGAAATGAAATGATATTTTACAGCGATCTTACTAGGCCCAGTGACATTTAAGAAAGCGCAAGTGCATGGGAAAGGAAAATGGGGGAAAAGTGCAAGGAAGGGGGCGGAGAGTGGAAAGTGCAAAGCAGAGGAGAGAAAGCATAAATAAATATTAAATAGAATAAATAATAAATAAGGGCTTTAAACCATCGTAGTACAGCCAGCAAGTGCCAAGTGAAAGTTAAAGTTAGTCAGAAAGGTATATCTGATAAGTGCAGAAGAAACGTGGGAGGGGGACTGTATGGGTACAGATACAGAACTCTAGTGCAGATGATGGCCTGGAGGCAGTGCAGGAGGGTGGCAGGATGAGCAGGTACCTGGGCCCGAAAGAACATAGGGTGGCCAGGTGCATAATACCATGAGAAGAAACAGATCAACAGGGGAGAAGGGGGTCAAAGGCTGAGGCAAAGAGGAAGGTGTTGAGAAGATTCCGGAACCGAAGATGTTTTCCCTCAAGTTTCAAGGTGGCCGGGAGGCTGTTCCAAAGGGAGGCACCAGCCAAAGACAGGGATCTACTCCCAGCTAGTTTTTTTGCAAAACGACTAACCCTGAGGGAGTTAGAAGTAGGGGAGTGAAGGACTCGAGAGGGGAGGTATTTACGGGGGATAGTAGAAGGTATTTTGGACCCAGGCCCCAGAAAGCCTTGTGGACAATGCAGAGGGTTTTAAATTGAATCCTTGCATCCACTGGGAGCCAATGAAGGAATCCCAAGGCTGGAGAGATACAATCCCAGGGCTTGAGGCCAAGGACATGTCTTGCAGCTCTGTTCTGGATTAGTTGTAGAGGGCGGAGAGTGGAGGCAGGTAGATTTAAGAAGAGGCTGTTACAGTAATCCAGTCTGGAAAGAACCAGAGCTTGGGAGACAGTGAGCTTTTGAGGGAAGGAGAGGAAATGTAGAGTACCTCTAAGGAGGTGAAGTAAAAAGTTTGATTTTTTGGAGACATCAGAGATGTGTGCGGAGAAGGAAAGTGTAGAGCCAACGATAACCCCAAGGTTCTTAGCCACGCAAGTGGGGGTGGGAGAGGGGCCAATGGAGGCCGGCCAGAGAGTGAGAGGAAAGGATAGAGATGGTGTACCAATAAGCAGGATCTCAGTCTTGTTGGCATTTAGACATAGATCATTGGCGGCACACCAATTTTGAATGGCAATTAGACAATCGGAGATGAGGGAAGGAGAGGAGGAGGCTGAAGGAAGCCTGAAAATGAGTTGGGTGTCATCAGCATAGCACTGGAAAGTTCAGCAGAACATTGAGATGCAGTAAGCAAGAGTTGTCAGGTATTGGTTGAAAAGCCAGGGTGAGAGGATAGACCCCTGGTGACACCACATGTGGAGAGGGAGATAGAAGATAGATAGGACCCAAGTTGTACCTGGGAGGGTCGATCAGAGAGAAAAGAGGTCAGCCAGACCAGCGCCTGATCAGTGATACCAAAGTTGTCACAAAGATGATTGAGCAGGGTGGTATGGTTGACCGTGTCGAACACAGAGGAGAGGTCAGTAGGATGAGGATAGAGGGAATGTTAGAATCGAGGTTGGAGAGCAGGTTTTCAAGGATGGCCCACTCTAAATTTTTTTTCAAAGTTTGGCGAGGATTCGTCCAGAGGGGGTAAAGTTATAAGAGGGGGTCCCAAAACCTTTAGATTGAATGGGGAAAAAACTTTGCTCGTGCCTACAGCCCAAACCGCTGGATGGATTTTCACCAAATTTGGACCAGGAGTGGTGGCCTGTTTCCAAAAGCGTGCTTTTGCAAATTTGGTGAAAATCCGTCCAGTAGTTTTTAGAAAATGACCAAAAAGTAGGTAAACAAAATTTGTGATATCTGTGTTCGCTCTGCGGACAGTGTCCTGATTGGCCAATCGGATTACGTCATGTCCGCGGACATACGACGTGTTCTCTGATTGGACAGCGTAGAGCGTGAAGCGCGTCAGATTTTCAGTAGTGCCCGCCATCTTGGATTCGCGGACGTCCGCGGAGAGCGTGGCGAAACTTAGTGGAAAAATTGCATTTAGTAGAATGTGTTGGTGTGTAAGAGTGCAAAGTTTGGTGAGGATTCGTCCAGGGGGAGCGAAGTTATAAGCCGCCCAAAAAGTGCTCTTCCTATGGAAACAGCAACTTAACCATAACTACATTGCCACTACCGTGGCCATGTAATACAACATTTAACCCATCTCATACTCTCCCACCCTCCCCAAACACTCTTACCAGTTTCCGTACTTCTGGAAGCTCTGAAGCCAGATTGATGGTCATGGAGGGAGCCAACAGAGTCAGAATGGAGTTTAAGCTGAGAGATGGCCAGCTTTTCCAGGAGCTTGCCCAAAAAGGGAGTAATGGAAATTGGGCGGTAGTTTGCCGGAAATGATGGATCAGCAGTGGATTTCTTGAGGAGAGGATGCACAATGGAGTGTTTAAGAGGGGTGGGGAAAGAGCCAGAGGCAAAGGAGAGGTTGCAGAAATCAGCAAGGGCCAGCGCAAGGGTGTCAATGTGGTCCTTAATGGTTTTAGAGGAACAGGGATGGACCTGTTTTGATGAGGTTTTCATAGATCGGACTTGACTAGATATCTCATCAGGGGAGAAAAATGGAAAGGAGGAGAAAGGGGGATGAGGGGTAGCTGAGGGAGGGACAGGAGGCTGAGAAGGAGAAGGAGGGGGAACGGAGGAAAGGGTGGATAGGATATCCTGGGTTTTAGAGATAAAGTGAGAGGCAAGGGCATTGCAAAGATCCTGGGAGGAGAGAGGAGGGGTGGAGACTGCAGCAGGGTTGGCCAGCTCCTTGCAGATTTTGAAAAATTGGCCGAGTTGTTAGATGCCGCAGAGATGCGGGCTTGTATGTGGACTCTCTTCTTAGTGTGGACAGCAAGTCAGTATTGCCTTTGGAGCCTGGCAGGCCAGTTTGTCAGAGGATGAGCAAGAAGCCCTCCATTTCCTTTCCGCCGCCCTACTCATCCGTTTAAGTGTAGCTAGGTCAGAGTCATACCAAGAATTGCACTTGTCTTTGGACTTCAAACGGATCCTCATGACGGGGTCAAGAGTATCAAGAGTAGCAGAAACAGAGGAGTAGAGAAGAGAGAGGGCTGTGTCAGGATGTGAGTTGCCTAGGGTTTAGGAGGGGGGATAAGGTTGCAGAAAAGGCCTTGACTGACACACGCTTCATGGGCCGGATATCTGAGAAGGTAGGTGGCAATCTAGGAGTGGACTTGGCTTGGGGGGAGGAGATGGAGAGATGAGAGGAGAGGAGGCAGTGATCACTCCAGGAGAGAGGAGTAGTAAATGGGGGTAGAGAGGTAAAGGCCGGATGAGATCAAGACATCAAGTGTGTGGCCAGCCAAGTGAGTCGGGCCGGAGGGAAGGATGGAGAGTGAATCTCAGAGGTCGGGAAAGAGTAAAGATGAACGACAGATAGAATCAAGATGAATGTTGAGGTCACCAAGGAGGAGAAGTTGAGTGGTGGAGGCCAAGAGGGAAGAGGAGAGGTCAGCCCACTCAGAGAGAAAAGAGGTAATTTGACCAGGGGGCTGGTAGAGAGTAGCAACAGTAAGAGAGTGGCTAGGAGAGAGAGAGAGCCTGCAGACTAGGCATTCAAACAAGGAGTAAGCTTGAGTGGGAATGAGAGAGGCAGGGATCCACTCAGGGAAGATAAGGGCTACACCCCCTCCAGGCCGATTGGATTTGGGAGCTGAGAGGATCTTGTAGCAGTCAGGGAGGAGAGTGTCAAAACTCGAGATGGCTGTGAACCATGTCTCGGTGAGACTGAGGACATCAAGGTCGAGTTCTTCTAGGAGGTGACAAATGTTAGACAAGTGTTTAACGGCCGAGTGAGAATTTAGTGTGGTGAGATGGAGAAGGTTGCCAGACTTAAAGAGCTTCCGGGAGGGGTACAGATCACAGGTACGCCCTGTGGAGGTGTGGAAGGAGCTTGAGATGGGGCAAAGGAGGAGGCGGCGGGCAAGGTAGCCAGAGGAAGAGAGTAGGGGACAGCTGGAGGTGAGAGGAAGTTGATGAGGTGAGGGAACTGCCTATCAAAGAGGAGGAGGTTAGCCTTAGGGCCTTGCACCATGACAGTACCATTTAGATAGATGTTAATAAAGACTCCAGAGGAGTCAAAGAGATCAATATGTACTTCCCAGCGGGTGCCACCATTAATGGGAGAGGAGGAGACAGGACAGAGCACATAGATCATATGAGGGGTCCAGAGATCTAGTGAAGGAATGAAAAAGAGGATATCAGTGAGGGTTTGTCTGGCAGAGGCGCTGGAATAGGTATCAGCCATGGGGAGACCAGGGTTAGAAACCAAGATATCCTTTTTGAATTTCTGCCCCCAATGGGTTCACCACATCAGTAAGATATTCAACTGTTCTCTTTCCATGTAGGCTGTTGCAAAGTGGGAATATAACCTACATGGTCACTTGTACTGTGACTCATTTGCACCTGAAAAACAACTAAAGGGCCTGGAGAATAACTATAGCTGCTTTTTATTTTCCCATGCCTCAGTCTTGGGCAAGGTTGGGTAGTCCAGGCAATCTGCCATGTACCCCCTTTCAGCATAGCATAATATGGGGGCGGTAGCACCTGACCTGCATTACCACCATGTCCCTCAACAGAGGACTTTTTCACAACATCTTTGCTTGCAAGCAGCAGTTCTGTCTCATAGGATAATGCATAATCCCAGTGATGAAAGGCTTGGGTTAGGGTTTGTTGCTCCCCAGCTCTCATTTGTATTTTGTTTGTC
This sequence comes from Ambystoma mexicanum, assembly GCF_040938575.1. Lineage (NCBI taxonomy): Eukaryota > Metazoa > Chordata > Amphibia > Caudata > Ambystomatidae > Ambystoma > Ambystoma mexicanum. The sequence continues at coordinate 474,140,549 of NC_090933.1, forward strand.
AACGTCTTCCACATGGCCTTTATTACTAGGAGAGGTTATGAACTCCCACCTCACACCAGATGTATGAGCAGATATCAAAACAAATAGAGTATGAGGCAAGCCACATCCATCCCATTAAACCAGGAAATCCCAAGGAACATCACCAGAAAAGGAATACAGAATGCACAGGAGAGTTTGCTCTTCTGACATCACACCCAAAGAGCTTTGCTCCAGAGGAAGTGGATGGGACAGGAAGGAGAGAGAGAGACAGACAGAGGGAAACTAAATTGTGGAATTCTCCTTCCACTGTACAAATCCCTCCTGACTACACTAACCCCAATCCCTTCCCTTCTCACTAGGATCAAAGGCATTTGGAAATGAAGCACCCTGGTGGGTGGCTGCTCCCTATGAATGGGTGTGCACCAGCGCTTGAGTCCTAAATATAACATTAGGGGGACTGTGATGCAAGCATGGGCAAGTGACATTACATGAAGTGAACATTGGAGACATGTTACTGTGTCTTGATGCACACTTCATCTGCTCTTGTCGCTAACAGAATTGCCTTTCAACCGCATGATCTTGGTTTGAGAAGCTGCGGCAGAAATGGAAGAAATTCTTAAAAACACAAGGAGGCTGTGTACACCCTCTGAGATAAGTGACTGGACTCTGTCCACCCATGGGGTCCCTCGACTTGGGCACAGTGCTTCTGCCCAGGGTGGAGGGTGTTTCCAGCCCCCAACAAGAGATCAAAGTAAAGGCTTAGCCATTCAGTTGCCTGTCTTTTGGCAGGGTCAGCCCATCTAGCCCGAAAGAGATCACCTTCCACAGCCGAGCTTGGCTCACAAGAGCTGACAGATGGGTGACATCAAATTGGATATGGCTGCAATGATCAAAAGTAGTGCCATGCACTATGGCTTACCTCAAGCATTGCTTTATTCTTAGAGTTTAACCTGCCACCATAATTGGGTACTTATGATCTTCATAGGTTTGGTACAGGGAGGAATCTGAAATATGGCCCCTGCACTGCAGTGACTTGGCTGTCACTGCAGCTGTCAAATGGCCAACGGTGATCTCTGAACCTGCTGTGTACTACCGGTGGAGCAGGCGCTGCAAATCAGGATACTGATGCAGCAGATCACAGATACACACTAAGGGCCTAATTCACAGAAGCATCTTATAATGGCAAAACCCCATAGGAAAACGCTCTGTGAATTAGGCCATAAGCTTTTTGCATGGTGTGTATGAAAGAGGAACCTGATCAGCAGATTTCCCTTTCAGAGATGGAATTATCGGCATGATTTTATTAATTAATACAAATTAAAAAAACAGGCCCTCTCTCCTGGCTCTTACGTTGTGGCGTGGGGACACCTGTTTATAATCACTTGAGTTTTGACGCATCTAGGAAGCAGTGTCTTTGCAGCAATGCTTTCACCTATGTGTACTTGATTTCTGCAGAACATGCAGCACCATGGGCTGAGATGATTTCAGGCTTTTTCACCATTTTGGCTTTCATGTGTGCATTTGGGATATTGCCAGGCAGATCGCCTCATACCCTCTCCCACAGAATGTGAAAGGCTGTTCCTATTCGGCTTAGGGTGCCTCCAGGATAACACCATGTGTTACCTGTCTCTGTAAGTATTTCTCATTCCTTTCAAACTTTCAACCACCACCTATTGGGAACATACCTGGCAGAGCAAATAGGATAGTGGCTCATACCTAATCTTGGGAACCTCTGAACTGGGCAGGGGTATGGTAGCTACACCAATTGTTACATTGCCCTGCGCAAGATGTGGCCATGGTGGAATGATGTGGGGGCAGTTGTTGAAGTGAGCGGGAGCGGTCGGGAGCGGTGCTCCTCTACTTTTTAAATTACCTTTTACAGCTTCAATACTTTTATTTGAAAAAGAAACTGTTCCTGAATGGTTTCGTTTTCAAATAAAAGTGTAGGAAGAAGCTGAAGCTTGCACTTCACTTCACTACACTGAACGTTACCTTAAACAGCAGGTGCAAGTGTTTGGGGGGGGTGTATTGTGTGTGGGTGGGGACATGGTGATGGAGTTTGTGGGGAGTGGGTGCAGGCAAGCAGGGAATATAGTTCCACTACTTCTTTTTGTGCACTTCTATCACTGTGTGGGGGTTCATACGCGTACCCTCAAAGGTCCCAGAATTACATGGCGTTTGGTGGCAGCTGACCCTGTGTCTCTCCACATCCACAATCCAGTGGACTTCATCACAAGAGCCTATGGACCTTATTACGAGGTTGGAGGTAGCCATGGCGCTATTAGCGCCATGGCTGCCTCCAAAATCTTACCGACTCCGGTCTGGTGGATGGAGCAATTACCGGTCCATTCCGAGGTCGGCAGGACCGGTAATTCCCCATTCACCAGAGCCATTCCCCATTCCCATTTGAGCCCCCATAGGGCCCCATAGGGCTCAATGGGAAGGCGGCAATACCGGTACCGCAAATTGCGGTACCATTATTGACCCCAGTATCCCTTTGCGGGTCCTGTCCTTAACGTCTGGTAAAACCGGGCGGTAAGGAAGGACCCGCAAAGGGAACTCGTAGTAGGGCGGTAAGGGATTACCGGCACCGGTGCCCTTACCGGTGCCGGTAATCCCTTACCGCCCACCTTGTAATGAGGCCCTATGTAATGCGCACAAATGACAAATACATGTCCATACATGAGTACTGCTTGTATTGTTTTCTTAAAATGTTCTTTAGCCAGTAGTTAGCAAGTTATCTCGTTTACAAATGTGGGCATGGCTGTTATATTTTCTGCTGAATACCTATAGCTAGTAATACACTTTGGTTTATGCTTCTTCTCAGTTCTAATTAAGCACACGTTTTTTTTGTGTACGATATCACGCACATACATGTGCGCAATGATTTTTAGCGGAAAGGAGAATTGATGTCAAATGCCCACGCTACATGAATGAATCAGGCAAACACGTTTGCTGTCAGGATAGCCAGAAAAATCAGGAAACTTCACATCTTTGCATAGTTCCGAATTTGGTAACATAGCATATGCAAACAGGAAGAAAACAAAAAAAAACATACACCTCCAACAAGCAGAACACGCCTGGAAACATCCAATAAAATAGATTATATCATAAAAGCGTTTTGCATAACATACAGATGGCATAGAATAGACAGCTTACATGTGGCTAGTGAAACTATGAAACCTTATACTCAAAGGTAGCAGGAGAACAAACGGGGGTAGTCAAAGCAGGCAGTTCAACATCCGACTAACATACATGTAAACAATAAAAAAGAAATCGCAGAACTTGCTTAACACAGTTGTTCTTAAAGGTAGCCTTATTGTGCGGGCCAAACCTGTACTACTAAACTGAGTAGATTTGAAGAATGTGACCACACAGCACATCACAAGCAGCATGCCACACAGCACATCCAAAACAGCACACCCATGTGCCAATCCTCTAACTAAGGCGAGAAGTGCATATTGCTGTTTGATTTTTTTTAAAAACATTTTGTCAAACTTCATGAGCCACAACGTGTTAAGATCTACAAAACTCTAGCAAGTTGGCAATGCTCCAGTGTTGCAGAAATGTTTGCCTCTGCTGGGCATCGCGAAATCCAGGATTAATAAGACAGTGATCAGTCAGCTGCTGCAGGCTTCCCACCCGCAGTGGCGAAAGCAGAACAGACACCTGAGAGCCCGTACCCTGCCGCGACGACGCTGCTCTGTGTCCTATGGCGCTTTGTTACTGGATCCCCGCAGAGACGTACAGCAGCACCTGGAACTGAAACGCTAATCAGATATGCCAAGAAATGCATAACTTTTCCACAAACACGACACACTGTAAAGTCAGAATGACAGCCCGTGCCATTGGAACACTCCCACAAAGACAGTCTTGAAAAACCAGCATTGTTGTCACTGTGACCAGTACTGCCGTGGATTGCTCGTGTGAAATGAAGGTGTAAAGTGGGTGATTACAAAAGGCTCCTAAATAGGACCACCGCTTCACTTTAATAAGGCTAATAGTCTGGCAGTGTCCCTTGAGCCTGCCCCTGCGGGTGATAACGCTGTACTTGATTAATTTATTGGCACTAGCAATGGAAAGACCATTCAGAATAATGGACAAATCCACACCATCTGTATTCAGTACAATGCTACCTAGCAGAATGTTTGTGAAGGATATTGATTTTAAAGATATTTGTCAAATGCTTACAAACAATCCACCAGAACCCATGATTATATAAACATTCATGAAACACGTGTTTAAACAAACCGGGATTATTCTTACACCACCAACAGCACCCATCCAAACATGGTTAATATTTATGCAATTTCATTAGGGTTATAAATGCTCTATGTAAAAAGAAAAAGAGGCCTATAGCGTTACCTATAGTAAACCGATTGGAAACAAGAGGTCAGCGTCTCAGGCAGCAGCGCTGTCTCAGAAACTCCTATGGTCACCAGCGAGCCAAGGCTGTTTTTAGAACGGGGCCAAAGAGGAAGAGAGCGAGGAGCGAGGAGGAGGAAGAAACTGAGGAATGCCAACCAGATTTCAGGCTCATCAAACTTAGTTGTTCATTTATCTGAGAGTACTAACTGTACACGAACTACAGGCACTACCAAAGGGACTAAGGTCATCTCGAAATACAGCACCAACCTTTTTAACATCAAGGTGGACCAATTGAAATTCACTGCAAATCGAAGTTGAAAAGACGATTTTCAGATCTTCCCACCAGAGAAGGACTCATTAGAAATGGGCGATGAGCATTCTGATGAGTCATACACTGAGTTTTAGCCAAAAAGCACCTTTTTACCTCTGACATCTGTTTCCTCTATAGAAATCTTTCAGAACTTGGTGGAGGCGGTCCTGAAGAAATTAAGGTTTGGCAGACCTAAATATTGTAATTTGAACAGGGTTGAATTGTCCCAAATTCAATCCCTGTATTCTGACTTAAGCATCACCATTCGCCCTGCTGACAAAAGAGGGGCACTGGTAATACTCAATACCACAGACTATGAGAATGAGTGCACCAGACAGCTACAGGACATTAACGTGTGTTCACCTGTTGATCATAATCCAACAGGAGTGATCAGCGGGATCTACAAAGTATTTTACAGAGGGCACAAGAGATGCAATGTATTTCTCACAAAACCAAAGCATTCCTCAGCACCTCCAATAGAGCTATTCCCATCGTCTACTACTTCCAAAAATTCACAAGAGTCTCATCAATCCCACAGGAAGACCAATTGTGGCTGCCACATGCAGGCTACTCCAGACCTTAGGGACCTGCATTGACCATTTTTTTCCAGCCACGCATACAACAAAACCCCACCTATGTTAAAGACACACTGGCTTTTTTGCAGCTACTAGAAACTGTCAACCTAACAGAGAATGCTATCCTATTCACGGTTGATGTGGACAGTCTTTACATGAGCATACTCCACAATTTGGGGAAAGAAGCAGTAGAATGGATTTTCTTACTGGCAGAAGCTATAGGGGGCGCCAAAGAATTCATCATGGTCCTGTTAGAATTCATGAAGAAAATAGCCCGCTGTAGCCAACAGGCAACCCCAAATACAAACCTACAGGAGCTAGTCCCAAAATATAGTTCATGGCATTCCTGAAGTAATAAGACCAAAAACTAAAAGTTTCCAGAAAATCAACATGGAGTGTTTTTAATTACTATCTCAACAAATATTAGCACTTACGTTTTTTTTTTATACATACACATAAAAAGACTTGTGTAATAAACACACCAATTGGAGTTACATATATAATGTAAAGCGCATAGGTTTAACATAAAACAGCTTAACAATAGGAGACAATATCGAATGTACAAACGGCCGACTCTCATGAATGCTGACTGGGTTCGGATGATTAATCCATTTTCAAAGCTTTCAAGCTGTCTTTTTCAGTGGTAGATTCAAATTCCTCTGTAAACCTATAAAGTACTTACCTCTTGGAGTCACCTATTCAATTGTATGTGTACCAGAAGCCAAAATAACAAACTAGCATCACTCCAAACTGAATCCTAGGTAGAATAAACAGAGTCATATATGCAGCGCAAATAGTAATGAAGGGATGAAGGCATTCACCCACTTCCACTCCTCAGACAAGCTTTTAATACATTTGTGAAACCTCAAGATAATTGAAATGTTTCTGCTATTATGAAAAAGTGACAAAAGAAGTCACCTTCCATCACCTGCATATATGTAAGCCCCCACTTTATCCCCTCACATTACCCACTTATTATGGATTTAATAACTTTAAACACAATGAGGTAGCGCACCGGCGAAATTGTTCGGGTGCCCCGTGTCCATGTTATGAAGCCAAGCATGGCTCCTAACCACCCACTCAGGGAGCTAAGGATGCTCGGAGATGTCTCAGAAAAGATTCAAGATTCAACCATGAAATATGTTGGCAGCTAATTAGTCACCACTCTGTGCCATGGAAGACTGGCTTATATTAATTCATGTCAAAGAATTCATACTTCAAATACAAAAAACAGCACTTTCTTCAAACATCTGGCCCTACGATGGGGGCCACCATATGGCTCCAACTTATTCTAACTTCTTAATGTACAATTTTGAGACAACACACTTCACAAACACCCTTTTGGCATAAATACCTTAAATTATGGGTGAGAGACACAGACAATGGCCCTCATTACGACCCTGGCGGATTTTTTCCGCCATCGGCGGACTTTTCAGCCATGGCGCAAAGTCCCTTTACGCCATGGCGGATGGTGGACTTACCGCCCCATTCCGAGGTCGGCGGGGCGGTAAGTCCCCATTGACCCATTTACCCTTCCCCATTCCCATTTCGGCCCCATAGGGTATAATGGGAGTGGGGAAGGAGTTAATTACGCCACCGTAAATTACGGTGGCGTAATTAACACCAAGGTCCCAGAGCGCCATGGATTTTTCCGCCCGCAAAAAGCGGGCGGAAAAATGACCATGGCGCTCCGGGAACTCGTAGTTGGCGGTAAGGGGTAGGCGCAGCTAACGCTGGCGCAGACCCCTTAGCGCCAGGGTCGTAATGAGGGCCAATATCTTCGCTGTTTGGCACGGCGCCCCTGATACGTTACAAGACTTCCTTTTGTCATCACTGCTATAGACCCACAAATACAGTTCACAGCAAATATCGGTATACCACACTAACTCTTTTTGGACGTTCAGGTGAATGTGAATAACAATACTATTTCCACCACACTGTGCACCAAAATGACAGAGAGGAACAATTTACTGCACCAACTGAGCTACCATCCACCCAGCACTTTCAACAAATTCAACACATTGTTTAAGAATTGCTTTAGGCATCTAACATCATGAGGGGCATGCTGTTACAAACCAAACCCAAAAAGGTTGCTCCACCTTTAGTCTTTGTTTCTAAATTTTCCTTACAGAGCCAACAGATTAAAAATAGTATATTGAGACATTGGGAAATTCTGATAAACGATGATGGAACCATGACTCTTTTTTTCACAAACATCCGGTGTTTGCATATCAGAGGAGCGAGAATTTGAGGCATTTTTAACTAAGCACCAGGGACTGCATTCCAGGGACCAGATCTACCAAAAAGAAAGGCCCGTAAAATTGTTTGAATTGCAGCAATTTTAACAGCCTCATAAAAGGCCCCCAACAATTTCATCCCCAGACAGGTGAAAGGATAATATTGAAGGTTTTTTCCACTTGCATTTCTGAAAAAGTGGTATACTGTATTAGTTGCCCCTGCAGCATTTACTATGTGGGGGAAACAGTGAGGAACATAAGGGTGAGGTGGAATGAGCACAAGTCATGCATCCACTCTGGCAATATGAACTCTGAAGTAAGAAGACACTTCAAGGAATAAGGCCACTCGATTTCCCAGATAAGATTCCAAGTCCTCGAAGTTCTCAGTGCCAAAGACTTTCGAGGAGGCATTGATCAGAAAAGTACACAAAGGGAAGCGTTTTGGGTACAGAGCCTGGACTCCTTGGACCCCAAAGGCATGAATGAAGAATTCAACTTAGACTGCTTTCTATGAACGATGCCCTTGAGATACATGATTTAATCTCACTAATGGACAATGATGATTCCCCGCCCATGGTTGGATCATCAGGCGGTTACATAGAAGTATTTGATCCTAAAGACTACTATTGAGGACCACACAGGGGGAAACCATTTGGAGGACATGATGAAACTGTTTGCACTGAATGGCTGAAGGTTATGAATTGAGTCTTGTTTGAATATCATGTTTACTCATTGACATTGCTCTGTAAGACACAAAGGGCCTCCTTACACGGAAGGCGGTGAGCCATGGCGCTATTAGCGCCATGGCTCATGCCGGTAAAATACCGGCACCGCCTTGGTGGAAAGGGGATTTACCGCCCCATTCCAAGGTTGGTGGGGCGGTAAATCCCCCTTCCGCCATTGCCCTTCCCCATTCCCATTTCTGCCCCATAGGGCTCTATGGGAATGGGGAAGGCGCTTATTACGGCACCGCAATTTTGCGGTGCCGTAATTAGCTCCGAGGTCCCTTAGCGGGTTGGTTTTTAACGCCTGCAAAAAGCAGGCGTTAAAGCACCAACCCGCTAAGGGACCTCGTAGTAAGGCGGTAGGGATTTACCGGTACCGGTATTTTACCGGTACCAGTAAATCCCTACCGCCATCCGTGTAATGAGGCCCAAAGACACTTGAGGTCACCACCAAGGGAGTGTGAAATGGGGGTTTCAGTAGACAGTGATGCAGGACAGCGACTACGGTTGTAAGAGATTTTCTTAACCAACTGAACATCCTGGATGGTATTATACCACTGATAACAACTTTTTTTTTCTTTTCTTTTTGACTATTTTTATCTCCTTTTCCATCTCTATGGCACTTATCACACGTTTGTGCACATTGACACTACCCAGTTTTGTTGCCCATTTTTTTGGCACTGACATGTTTTATGTTGACAATGTTGAGGAACAACTTTGTGAATTACAACAACACTTGTGTTCTGATAAATATGTATGGCTTTTGCTCACAAACTACTCTGATACTGTACAGTTGTTTGTGGATGAATTATAATGTGAAATTAGAAGCTACTTTGGCATCTCGCTCCGCTAAGATTTTTCGCTGAGTCACTAGTTACGACCCTCTTTATAAGGCAGTAACTAAGAGAACAGGCATACACGCCTCGGATTCGGCGGTCATTTGATTTTGCATGTCTCCTTTTGACGTGTCGCGTATCTGTGTGAGACACAAGTTGATGATAGTGCACATTTAATTTGAGCAATTGGCTCAATTACATTTTCCGGTATTGTCGCGCTTCCCGAATACAGAGGTCGTCACTTACAGGTAAAGAAATGATGCAAGGTAAAGAAATCAGAATTCCCTTTGCAAGATTTTAATCGGCTAATTCATAGAATTCAGGGCAGAAGTAGCGCACGAGCCTGGCGCAGAGAGGGAGCGTGCGCCATGCGTGTGCCAGACGCAGCGCAAAACAGCATTATGACGCACAGTGTATTTATGGATTACCTGAGCCATTTGCAGCCGAGGCGCACCGAAAATCCAGCAGCGCCAGTAACGCCCCCAAGAACTCCCCTTGCGCCAGAAAAAGCCATAGAAATCTTCAATATGGCGCAAAGGGCCGCACTAACCCTGGACCAGCATACAGCCCTCCTACACCGTATTCTTGTGAAGTACAGCGCATACCCTGCTCGCAGCACCCAAATCGAGTGAAAAGGGCCTTGCGAAACTCTGTAAAATTTCACTCCAGCCTTGCAGCAGCAAAATCGCATTAAAATCTGCTTGCGCAACCCCTTGAACACGCGTACCCTGCTCGCGCCAGCCAAAACGCATGAAAATCTACCCGCGCACCGCTTGAATACACGTACCCCGCTCACGCCATCCAAATCATGTGAAAAAGGCCTACCGTGACCCCTTCAATACGTGTACCCCGCTCGGGCCAGCCGAAATGCATGAAAATTCCTCACGCCCCCCTTGAATATGCGTACCCCGCTCGTGCCAGCCAAATTGCGTGAAATGGGCCTACCGTAACCCCTTGAATACGCGTAGCCCGCTCACACCAGCCAAATCACGTGAAAACTCCTCGTGCTGCCCCTTGAATACGCGCACCCCGCTCAAGCCAGCCAAATCGCATGAAAAGGGCCTACCGTAACCCTGTGAATACGCATATCCCACTCGCGCCATCCAAATGGCGTGAAAACTCCTTGCGCACCACCCTTGAATATGCGTACCCAGCTCGCACTAGCCAAAATGCGTGAAAATCTACCCACGCACCACCTTGAATACGCGTACCCCACACGCAATCCCCCCATCACACCTGACCATGGCCACAGGCAGCCCACGCCACAAGGGATCCCCTATCACATGTGACCATGACTGCAGGCAGCCCACATGGCACCATACACTGAATGCAGCCCCTGACTCATGTCCCCCCATCCCACCAGTGACAGCAACCTGCAGGCAGGCCCCGACTCATGTCCCCCCACCAGTGACGGCAACCTGCAAGCAGGCCCCGACTCATGTCCCCCCAACAAACACAATGTCACAACATACAATCATGCAACAAATGTCCACCCAAATGCCACACCATGCTGCCCCTCTGTTAGGGAGAATTCTCAGGAATGTGCTAATTTCCTTTACCTTTTGAGACCTCCAGCAACTTTGGATTTCTAGGATTAGATGTTTTACCTAGGAAGAGTGTGAGCCTTTTTTTCCACTCTTCCATTTATTTTGGTGTGTGTTTTACTTTTGTGTTATTTGGTTATGGAGTTTTAAAACAACTCCATAGGCATCAACTTTTTCTGTGTGTCACACAACACCTTCAGTGCAGTGGCACAGGGATGTCTTTGAGACTTCCCAAGGTTTAAATACCTTCTATGGGACTGACTACTGTCTCTCAGAGCATGTAAAGGTAAATTGCCTTTACTAGTCTCTTTAAATTTACAGACCCAGCACACACTATCTTCCTATGGAGTGCTGGAGGGGTTGCCTAGCATCTCGAGTCAAAACACTCATGTAACAGTCAAATGTTACCCTTTCCTACTTGAAATGACTGGTGGCAGTGGTTTAGATCAAACTACCATGATGTTTCCCGACCGCGAACGACGGTAGCTAAAAATCAGGTCAGCCATGTTTTTCAATATGGCGTCCAAGACGTTTATGTAAAAACAGACTCCGGTCAACTTTTTTCGCCATTTCCTTTCAGGAAAGGTCCTTCTTGTGTTTGTCTCTGCGCGCCAAACCAGGTATGGTCCCTTTGTTCGTTGGCCTTTGTGGGCTTCAGAGCTGAAGCCCTCCTCTGGCGCCTGTGTGTCTGGGGTGGACAGGATGTGAGGGAGGTGCACAAAACTCCATGTGCTTAGTCTCCTAGGAGACCTAAATGCACTCTGGCTTGATTGGCTGGCTGGCTGTCCGGCAAGGACAGCCACCCTGCTGTGTGATTGACAGCCAGGCTGGAATGAATGGGGGGAAACTGTTTAAAAGCAGGAATCTGGGACTTGGAAAGCAGAATCGACCACTGAGACGAAAGAACCGAAGACAAGCTGAAGGAAGACGACTGCTGCAACTCCTGGACGACCGGTGAAGCCCTGCTGCAGGTCCGAATTGCCTGAAACTCCAACGATAGAGAAGCCCTTCAAGGTTAACTTCTGCCCTTAAGTTTGGTGGGAACAACCAACTCGCAAGCCACCTGGACACCGTCCCCGTCCTGGTCAAATTTTCTTCAGAGTGCTGTTGAAAACCGGATAGACAGGATGAAGGAAACCAGCTTGTGGACTTTAAGGCACTCACACCTTAAGCCAACGTTTTGCCAAGCTTGTTGCCTCATCCATGGGCAGTGCAGAAACCTCCCGATGTCCTCCTTCTTGTCGCCACGACTGAAGCTCAGGAACAGCGAGATCTGCTCGAACTGCCAGGAACAACTGCCTCAGCTACAGCTCTTCTTCACTTTAAAGGTACTGTGCAACTGCGGTCCGGGAAATCTTTTCACCCACAGAGAAAGTTTGTGAAACTTTCTGGACTTCGAAGGCTTGTTGGCTTGTTCTTCCCTAAACATTTGGCTAACTTTTCGTCTGACCAAATTCTTCTAAGATCCGTGGCAAAGACTTAACCGTTTACTACTAGAACTGTGCTATCCTATACAAATACTCTGAACCATTGACTTTGGCCCAGACCTATGAACTAAATTGCTGGTTGTAGTTTACTGAAAACCTTTGCCCTGCCTATGAAAGTATTTGTGCTGCTGATTCTTATAACCTTGTCTTTTTACCCCTTTGAAAAGTATCTGAAGTGCCATTTTCCTCCCACTTCAGGGGAGCTGAACTTGTTTGTAGTATATTAGTATATGATATTGAGCTGATCTGGCTAGTGTAATGTTTTCAAAAAGACTGTGTAAATGCATGTATATTCTTTTACCAAGAAACCTTGAGTAAGTGTTTTTTGGAACCACTGTATTTGTTAGCCATTTGTGTAACTTGTACTACTGCTCACTCAATTCTTGAGATAAGTCTGGCTGCTCAGCCACTGCCAAAACATAAACTGTGTAGTACAGGCTTGTACCAAAGGTGAAATTGTACCGACACTTGTAGTCTTAATTGCATGTAGTGTTCCCCAAGTGTACTGCATGGGATTCTGCCTAACACCCTCCACAGTGCAACTCCACACCCATCCATTTGCCCCACTTCCCAGTACAGGCCCGTGGCATATATTTCATAAAAGCAAACATGCATTCATCAAAAGACATGCCCAACATGGCCCCATATCAGTAACACATGACTGAGCTAATGACAATTGCCACATGCTCCAAACAAATGAGAGCAGGCAACACATAGATTGAACTGCATGCAAATGTATTAACAAAAGCAAAATACACCAAATGAAAATCAAACATGAGAATGAAAATGAAATGAATGCAAAGATAAATGAAATCCAAATCCAAATCCAAAAAGAAAATCCAAAAACGTTAAAATCCATGAAGTAGTTCTTGTCCAAAGTAATGTATTACGATCCAAACGTAAGCCAAAAAAAAATAATTACTCCTAGTGAAAAAAAAAAATCAAAAATTCAAACGAAGCCCAACTATATACAATGAAAGGATGAAGGGTCCATGATCCCAAAAGGCTGAATAATGCACGAAATACACCACAAAAAACAAACTATATACAAAAAGTGGAACAATGTCAATGGACTCCAAAGAAAAAAGAATAAGAAAGGAAACCTAACACTAAATAACTATTTACAATGGCGCTGTGCTTGTCCTACGGCTCACCGTAGTTACCAAGAATTTTGGCCAGGGCATTATCGAACTGCGTGTCTCTAGCCCGGAGGCGGGACTGTGCTCTATCCTCGAAGGCTCGCAGGGATGCTGCCATGCTCTCCACCAACTCCCTGCGAGTCTCCTCCAGGAACTCCGCCCACCTCAATGCCCGCCGCATGGAGTTCTCAGCCCTGAACATGGTGAGCCGTGCCCTCTCTGCCCGCCGCCGATCTGCACCTGTTTGCCGGCCCATCTGCTGCCACACTGAAGACACACTTTATCCAGGGTCCTCCTGCCCTTTGACCGATGCCTGCCCCCGTGATGTAGTTGGCCCTGAGTCCCGACTCCTCCTACTTCATGCCTGCTTCTGCCTTGATGTCATCTGCCTGTGCCACCACGACTGCCTCTGGGAAGATGGCAACCCCCAGGGCTGTCGTGCACGTGCCCTGCTCGAAGGTGCCTGCACAACCTCCATTGCCAGGGGTCCTGTTGCTGGGGTGACCCCCTCTGCTGAACCTCCGACTCCCGACTGTGGCAGGAATGGGAGTTACTAGTGTAATCCAGACGTGGACCCCTTGCTCGCTATTCTTAGAGAGGCACAGCTACACCCTATTGATGAGGTTCAACCAGACCGAAACACCTGTCTGGGGTTGATGTTGGTACTCTTGTTCAGAAGAGAATTGCCTAGCATTTCGGTGCTGGACTGCCCCAGGGCAGGACAAAGACTGATATGTTTAGGATATTTCTCCTCTGTGAAAGATAGTGAGCTAAAGACTTTGGGTAAGGCTCTTGTAACCAGGACTTATGTTTGGCAGAGAGTCTCCTAGGACCCCCCCTTGTTATTTTTATATTTTAAGTAACTTTGGGTCTCACCCTAAGTTACTAGGGGAATCCAGACGTGAGCCCCTTGCTCACTATTCTTAGGGATGCACAGCTACACCCTACTGATGAGGTTCAACCAGACCGAAACACGTGTCTGAGGATGCTGTTGGTACTCTTGTTCAGAGGAGAATTGCCTAACATTTCGGTGCTGGACTGCCCAGGGCAGGACAAAGACTGATATGTTTAGGATATTTCTCCTCTGTGAAAGATAGTGAGCTAAAGACTCTGGGTAAGGCTCTTGTAACCAGGACTCATGTCTGGCAGAGCGTCTCCTAGGACCCCCCTTGTTATTTTCAGGGATGGGATCGCCACCAGCCTGGCCACAGCGGCTGGGGCAGGTCCACAGGGGGCCCTGATGGCATCTGGAAGACGGCATGGAGGGCGACTGGTGCATAGTGGGTGAAGAGGAGGGGGGGGTCACAAGAGCACCCAGCACATGGAGGAAACCCCCGACAATGAGCCGTCCTAGCCAGTACAGGATGGCACACACCTGTTCATGATGACGTGGGTGGTCCTTCCAGGAAGCACGCACATCATCACGAATGACGCATGTGCGCATCGCGATACCGACTAGGACGGGCTCAACCCTGTTATGGATTGCATCATCCGGATTTAGAGGAATGTCAGTTGCTGTGGACTCCTCCCCTACCTGCGGACGGGCCTGGACTGAGGCATCCACGCCGGTGCACAGTGATGCAGTCTCAGTTTCAGAGACAGGATTAGGAACAGTTGCCTCCGCGGAAACCTGCGCTGCGTCCTGCCCCTGGACTGCACCACTTGCACTAGTGGCATCACCACCTCCAGGTCCCATGTGCGGGTCTGATGCGACCACCTCCTCCTTCGCAACCACCACCGACCTGGATGCCTCCGCACCGTCTCCCGCACTGACCTGTCCCTGTGGGGGCTCACCTGCCCCTTTTGCTGCCGAGGAGCCTGCTTCCAACCTTGCTCTCTTGGCCATCCCCTCGGTAGCTGCAGCCATAGTCATGGACACGACACCAGTCCCCTAGCTCTTGGAAGGTGACCTAACCTAGGAGGGTGACTGTGCCTTGCGTTTCCGCCTGGTGGAGGCATCCCTGCCGCTTTGCTCCACAACGCTGTCTCTGCCTTCTTCAATCGCCACTGTAGAGAGGGAGACATTGAACACAAGCATCAGGGTACTGAACAATAGTCTGCCAGATACAAAGCAAATGCACATGAGTGGCACTGTCAAACATCACTACCGTCATCTCCGTCCACAACACACGGGTCAGTTCAAGCAACACACATGCACAAACAAGCATGGCACGTGCAACAGACATTTGCATCCATGTCCAAGTCGTTTTTTACTTCTTAGATGTACTAATTTGTCTTGTTTTAATCTCTTTTCTACATACTATTAAAATTTGATGTCAAATATGCTGATTTGTTGGGCTATTGTGTCTTCTGTGTTTTTCCATGTTAATATTGCTATGTAGACTTGTGCATGTGTGACCATAAGCATTTCAAACTCTCCCGCAGGATCGTAGTAGTGAGGGGTAATCAATTCTCTGGGTTTGCTCCCCGGCACGCCTGCTTTTTGACAGTCTGAAGTCCAACATGTGTATACAACCCTAGTGGGGATTCATGATGGTTTCTCCAGTGCATGGTTGGACTGCATTTTGGTGAGTATATTGTTGACTATGCATGATTTCATGTTGAGTATTCATGTATTGCCTTGACTGTATACATTGTTAATGCATTTCATGCTGTATGCGGGCCCATGCCCCCTTTACCTGTCAAAGCCACTCTCATGATCGAAGGGGGACGTGTGGTTGCAATGTCACATTGAGACACTTGTGCTGTGGTGATTCATTACTGTCTGACATTGTCACTGTTGGGTCCTGTGTTCATGATCTGTTATGCTGGTAAATCGATAGTCCTCTGTTGGTTTTGCTTATGATGTGTCACGGGATCGGCAATATGTTTCCGTTGCAGATGTTTCCACAACAGAGTAGTTCATATGGAAAATGTATGCAACACTAAAGGTTCATGCATTTCCCATGCTAACATGCATTGAATAGCCCTGCAAACACCCCCCACAACACACACAACACACCCTCAGCCCCACCCCAACACAATCCCAACATCACCCCATGCAAACACTACTTGCCTTCTGAGACATGCTGTGTCCCTGCTGCACAGGTTCACTTTGACTTTCGTGATCATACACTGGCACCGCTGGCTAATTTTTTTGCTTTGTTTTTTTATCCAGCTGCAGGGGTTTCCAGGCAGCAGACACCACTCCCTGTACTGTGTTGTGTAGTGAGCAGGGTGTTACGGGGGACACCCCCGCAGCACCGGCATTTTCTTTTCTTTTTTGGGATTCCCTGAAATGCATGCCACCAAATGTTTGAGCTTTTGGTGTTCACACCTTTGGTGGCATGCATTTACATCCTTTTAGTATAGGTTGGATATTTTTGCTAACTCTTTTCTTCAGAGTCCATGCCTGAGGAGATTGTCTGTGGCCTGTTTCCATTTGTGACGGTGCACTTTGTGACAGTTGTGTCATGTGTGTTGATTTTGTATTGAAGTTTTCACATTGCATGCCATGGCATAGTGTATCAGGTGGGTTAACATGGGGTTGAGGGAGGTTTAGGTGACATACCAGCATTTGGATGTGTTGTTTTGCATGGGGGGGTTGGAATCTGTAGCTTGCATGTGTGTCCTTTGGTCACACAGGATTGTTTTGTTTAAGTGGCTAGGGATGCACACAATGCAGCAATTCCAAGGACACATTCTGAGAGTTTTAAGGTTGTGACAGTTGACTGTCCCTTTGTTATCATCGATTGTCACCTGGAATGTGCCAGGCCTGTGTACACTCTGCAGGGGGTGGAGTTTAGGTGAAAAATGTAGCCACAAGCTGGGTACAGGCCGCCTTGCAACATGCCCTTTCCCCTCCAAAGCGCAGCGGTTGGGCATGTGGTTGGGGATGTGGGGTCACCACCATGTCCACCGGTACGCCCCGCCGGGTTGCAACATTGTGCAGGACACATGCTGCCACAATGATCCTACACACTACTGGGGGCGCATATAGTAGCTGCCCACCAGAGCGGTCAAGGGAGCGGAAACGTGACTTGAGAACTCTGAATGTGCGCTCCACTATGCCTCTGGTTGTAATATGGGCTGCGTTGTATCTTACCTGGGGTGGTGTGGTGGGGTTCGGTATTGGCATCATCATGTAGGTGCTCAGAGGGTAGGCACTGTCCCTTGGGGAGGTGATAATGGTTGTCATTAGTTGTGTTTGTGTATTTGTCTGCGTGTGACATGCATGCATGTGCACAGGCATTTGTACTCATCGATGTTGCCATGCCTCCCAGCTTCCAGGTCCCAGTTAGGGGTTGACATTCTGAATATGAAACTGTCATGGGTGGACCCGGGATAGTTTACATAGACAGAGGTGATGATTCCCTTGGCATCGCATACAACCTGCACGTTGATGGAATGCCAGTGCTTGCGGTTGCGATAGATGTGCTCAGTGTCCCTAGGTGGACGTAGGGCCACATGGGTGCAATCAATGGCACCAAGAACTTTGGGGAAGTGTGCCACCCTTTGAAATGCCTGGACCACGGCCTGCCTTTCTGCGGGTGTACTGGGCATGTATATGTGCCTGCGGACTGAGGGGCATGCAGTTATGTTTGCCAACACCTGGTCTAGGCAGCATGACTGCGTGGCCTGTGAGATGCACCCAACTATGTCAGTTGTCCGCTGAAATGACCCAGCGGCCAAAAAATGCAGGACATTGAGCACCTTTTCCAAGGGGCTCAGTGCTGGTGAGCACAAGGTGGGTGATGTGAGTTCATCCTCCCACTCAGTGGCCAGGTCTAGGATGATATGAGGTGGAAACCTATACCTGCCATAGACCTGCTCATCAGGCATCCCAAAAAGGCTGGTCCTGGGTAGGAAAATGATGGGCCTGGCTTTCCTCCTCCTCCTCCTGCTGTGTCCCACAATCACTGCTGCAAGAAATGGGACATTCATCGTAGCTGTATATGCTTGTTTGTTGTTTGTGAGCACTTTTATGCTGCGCGGGGGCGCTTAGGCCTGCTTTCGTGTGGCGGACATGTTTCGGGCTTTACATGTCTTTTGGTGTGCACGGGTTTTCCCTGTTCAATTCCATGAATATGTGTTGTTAGCGCGCATGTGGGCTTTGCAGAGTTTGCTGCTGAACTTCCCCTGTTACGCCCACATTTTTGTGTGTTGTTCCCCATTCCGCGTGTTCCCCCCCTTTTAAGTGTGTGCGCTGGATGTTGTGCGCCTTCACTGCGCGACTCGCTCTAAGCGTTCAGGATGTCGCTGTGATGTGTGCGCCATGCACAGATTCGGCTCAGGTCCCAGGTAAGCCACACGCAGTGCCTTCCATGAATTGGGAAACGGGCGCTTCTGTGTGATTCACACGCTTGCGCCGACATTTCGGTGCACAATAATTCCATGAATCACCCTGTAAATTGGTAAACATGCACAATGAGATTAACCTGATTTTGCATTCATATTTTGTAAACATTAGCTACTACTTCAACAGTAAGCCCAAAAACAGTGGACATGTGCTTAACTCCGAAATTGAGGCACTCAAGTACCAATTAAACACATATTCCCAAATATTTAATTGTAGCTTCCTCCTCTGCTCTTCTCCCATTACTCCTGTACACTGACCATTCAACTCCATTAGTTGGTATAGGTGGAACTTCTCAGCCAATCTCTGGTGTTGACTCGGGAGAGGCACATGTCATGACATGACTTAATACGGGTAGCACTCACAACAGGTCCCAACATGCTTATCTTTTCTCTATGCCTGTGCTGTACCTGACCCTCCTTGATCCCCAGACGTGAGCTTGCTCCTTTTCCAATGACTTCTGACTGGGTTGTTAGGCAGAACCAATGCAGTACCCTTTGGGAACACCACACACAATTAAGACTACAAGTGACAATACAAATTCACCTTTGGTACAAGCCTGTACTACAAAGTAAAGTGGTAGCGATGGCTAAGCAGCCAGACTTATCTCAAGATTAAAGTGAGCAGTATCAATAGTTACACAAAGGACAACAATTACTATGGTTCAAAAAAACACTGACTCAAGGTTTTTGAGTAAAAGAATATACATTTATTTACACATCAGTTGTAAAACAATTCACTAAAGTAAAGCAGTAGAAAAATCACACACTTAATATACTACACACCTCTGAATAGATTCTGAACAAGTTAAGCTCAAAATGAAATGTGAGCAAAATGGCACTCCAGCAATTTAAAAGGGAGGGAAAGACAAGGTTAGACAAAAATTAAGCAGCACCAACAAGTAAGTAAGCAGGGCAATCTAGAAAAGGCTACTACGGTGAGGAAATCAAATCAAGAGGCCTGAGCCAAAGTCAATGGACCAGAGTCTTTGCAGAGGATCACACAGTTCAGAGTAGTTTGCGGTTAAGTCTTTGCCAAGAGTTTGGAACGAAGTTGGTCGGAAGAAAAGTTACTTTAAAGAATAGAGAAGGACAAGCCCTCGAATTGGCGAAAGATTTCAAACACTTTCACCGCGGTCGGACGGAACGAACAACCAAGTTAGAACAGTACCTTAAATGAAGAAGAAGACTGTAGCTGAGTCAGAAGTTCCTGGCAGGTCCTGCAGGATCATCGTTCCTGAAATGACTGTCAGACTGACATGAAGTCGGAAGACTAGAGGGTCCTGCACTGCCCAGGGAAGAAACCAGCAGCAGAGTAAAGCAACAAATAAAAGGTGTGCTCCTTAAAGCCCAAGCAGGGTCCGATCCTCCTGGTTGTCCGGTTCACTGTAGCTGTGCACAGTGAATTCGACCAGAGGAGGGAGGCCTGGCTTGTAGTCTGGCAAACTGGTTGGTCCCACCAGCTCAAGGGGAGAAGATTCCTTGCAGATCTTCCCTGTCATTGAAGTTTGGAGATTCGGACCCGAAGCAGGGCATCACCGGGCGGTTCAGTCGTGGTAGAGGTCCTCGTCTGTCAGCTTCACTTCGGTTCTCTCGATCCAGTGGTGACTCTGCCTTCTCAGTCCCAGAGACCTGCTTTTTATACAGTTTACCCCCATTCACACAGCCTGGCTGTCAATCACACAGCGGGATGGCTGTCCCAGCAGGACAGTCACTACAGCCAATCATACAGAGTGTGACATAGGTCTCCAAGGAGACCCTGTGCAGGGAGTCTTAAACCCCTCCCTCACTTCCTGTCCCCCTCAGACATTCTGTGCAGAAGCCTGCCAAAGGACGGCGAACAAAGGAACCAAACCTGGTTTGGCGCGCAGAGTAAAACACAAGAAAGACCTTTACACAAAGAGATGGCGAATAAATCCAGCCGCAACCAAATACAAGTAAATGGGGTCCAGCGGATTTAAGTTTGAAGCTACTAACTAAGCCTAAAACAGTACCAAGGCTATTTAAATAGACCGCGGTTGGAAAAATAGGGTAGATACCACTGCAACTAGCCAAATCTTTAAGAAAAGGGAACGAAATAATGTTCCATGGAAAACAGACAAAAAGGGATAACTATTAACACTTTCCAGGACAATGTAAGATAGTTTGTACTGGGTCTGACAATTTAACAAGACTAATAAAGTCAATGGTAACTTTACATGTTCTGGGAGACAGTAGTCAGTCCCAGAAAATGGAGTTTGAAGTGGGAAGTCTGAAAAAGACAACCCTGTGTCAATGCACTGAGGGTGCTGTGTAACACACAGTAAAAAGATGATGCCTATGGAGTAGGTGAGGCTCCACAGTCTATGAACACGAACTTGTTAAACACACACAGCAAAACACATGTAAGAGTGGGGAAAAAAGGCTCACACTATTACCAGGTGAAAAAATATAAATCCTAGAAATCCACCAAAGCTGCGGAGGGACTCAGTAGGTAAGGGAAATTAGCCATTCTGGAGAATTCTCCCTAACATGGGGTCCTTACACTAACAAATGCTTTCGGTGAAATAGGCCCTCTTTTGCTTTCCTATTCTGAATGGATTTCCCTTTTGTTATTTCACTACTATCACCTGCACCTGATGGCCACTAGGCGCCACCTTCTCTCTTGCTCCTTCCACCCCTTCCAGGTTAGCAATGTCCCCTACTTTCCTGCTCCTGCTACCTCCTCCTGAAAATCAACTCTCTCTTCCTGCACTCTTGTCTCTGTCACATCCAACTCACATTCACCTGTCTCCTCCTGCGTTCTTCCGCTGCCCTTTCTTCCCGATGTTAAGCCTAACCCTTGTATATTGCACTTTCAACCTCCTCCTGATGTTCACCTTCTTTTTCCAGTTTCCTTGATCCTAATCCATCCTCTCGTTGTGCCCCCTCCTCATACTTCTCTCTCACTCCTACTATCTCTGGTACCCTCTCTCAGTCATAGTTTCCTCCTCCTCCCATCTCCAAACACCACCTGCCACATTCCTACAAATGTACCAACTGTCTCTGCATATCCACTATAATCTCTTCCAAATACCCACACAACTCAACTGAAAGGTAGGCTAATGGACCGCGAGGCTCCCTTCCCCTTGATTGATCTAACTGAAAGGGTTTGCATCTATGTGAATCGATTAGTTAGTTGGAATTGGCGGGTCTTAATTAATTTCTTGTATGTTATGGGAGGCTACAGTGGCTGCCCCCTGCCATTCAATGGTGACTATGTAGGGCTGGCCAGGTTATACTTGCATACTTCCTCCTGGTCCATTATCTGCCAGCTTGTGGAGGTGCCCACGCCCATTGGTTACCACAATGGAGGACCACAGTACCTGGCAGGAGATTTTCTCACAATACTTAAAATAAGTAATGACAAATTAGAAGCAAAGGTAAAGTATGTTTGTGGGCATTAAAAAACAATGTTATGGTCCAAACCTCCCTGACATATAAGAATTATGTTTCACCCTAAAAAAATTAAAAAGTATGGTGTTTATATAGATATGTTGGGGATGGATGTGCACCCTAACCCATGTAAAACTGAAATAAACATAGTTTTAGTTTTGGTACAAATCACATAGATCTGTTTATGATGACCATCCATGTGTTATGATGCTGCATGAATAGTTAAAGTATGAAAATCTGGTCACATTCGTGTTGTTGTGAGGGTGGAATTATACACAAGAATGCATGGTTCCCAGTGTGGTTGCCATAATGCCTGAGTAAGGCAATTAGAACCAACAATCTCCAATTCACAAGTAAAGCTACCAATTTAGCAGGGTTTTCAGTTTGGATTAATCAGATTCTAAAAGAAACATATGGATGCAGGTCACGGATTTTTGAATTGCCATAATCACACCTAATTAGATACATGTAATTTACATGAACAATAACACATGTGAAAATGAGGTTGCAATTATATTTTTCTGTTTCTTTGTTCATTTGGCAATGTAAAGAATACATGACCTTTGTGCATAAAACATGTTTCTAAAGGATGCCATAACCTATGAATATTATATTATATCATTTATTTCAGAAGGTTAGAGTAAACACATGTATATCAATATTCATTGAATTGTTTTCGTAGAAAATATTCCATATATATTTACAGATTTGTTTGCAAATGTGAACAAGTAAACTACCATCAATATGGAACATGCACAACTATAGCAAAAGTGTAATAAAATGTACTGCTTCAACACAATAATTTCCAATAATGATTTGAAATTCATGTTGTGAGAGAACCAGCATTTCGTATTAATGTTGAGAAGGTTGTTTCAGTGTTGATAGGTACAACACATTCAAAACGGTCACATTGCATAAACCTGCTCAATATTGCATGTGGGCAAATGTTGCCTAATTTTTAAATTATTTGTTTTGATGCAAGCTTTCTTTTTTTAAACCAGCCCTGGTAAATTCTGCACAGTGGTAAAAGGCAGTTCAAATGGGCACTACACAATTGTAACGTTTATGTCAAACTGAAAAAGGGCGAACACCTATAATGTTATGTTATATTATTGTGCATTTGTATAGCACCTTTTCTATCATTGGTATGATCTCAAAGTTCCCTTGGGATTGTAGTCCATGTCAGTGGAGAGATTATGGCGGTAGATAGTGCTTGGGTGCACTTAGTATGTGTGCAGCCAGTATACGCTAAACTTTATTCAGACAATAATGTAAACAAATATTAATGTCAGACCAATCTAAATTGAGTAGTAAAATCAATCCTCTAAAGTAAGGATATCTAAGCCAAATCATAAAAAAGACACGACGTATACATGCACTAGTCAGCAAAACATACGAATGCACATTTCTTTCAAGCAATCTTAGAGGTAGAGGGCATATTATATATAATTATAGGCATATTTATGTTGTTATTTACCAATTCAGAAAATGTTTCTGTATACCTCGGTGCCAAATGTTTTATATGACATCGTGAAATTGACATTTATATCACTGAATAACACAACACTTCCTCCACCTGTGCTATGTGAAATGCCCTGTTCTATCTGAACATAGACTATTATACTACATTTGGTTTTCAGATAATCAGCTTGCACAAGAGTTCAAGGTCACGCAACTGCTTCTTGCCCACCAATTATTATTATTATTATTGTTATTATTAATATTATTTAAATTATTTATTATGCACAACCAAGGGCCCAGAGGCATATGGTCGCAAATCGTATCCCTAGCACGACCACTACAAAGAGAGGTGACTCAATCCTCATTTAAAAAGGTGAGTCTTGGGTTTATGTTTAAACTCCTTGATCGTCCTACAGTTTCTTAGGGCTGGTGGTAAGGCATTCCATTTCATAGGGGCATTCGACCCGAACGCACCTCTTCTCACTAGTTCCAACAAGGTTTTTAGAACTTGTAAGTTCCTATCTCCGTTTGTACGAAGTGTGCGGGCCACCTGTTTAATTTTTAGTCTGTTAACAAGGTAAGGTGGAGCATCACCAGCAAGTGCTTTATAAGTAATAGTGAGAACTCTAAACTCAAATCTTTCCACAATAGGTGGCCACAGTAGCTTCCTTCTTACTTCAGACACATGTGCAAATTTACCTAGGCCCAAAATAACTCTTATTGTGCTATTCTGCACCACTTAAAGTTTTTTAAGTTCAGCCTAATTCAATCCAATGAGGAGTGAGCTGCAATAATCGATTTTAGCGGAAACAATGGCTCTAGAAATAGTGTCTCATCCATGTTTGGACAGAAAAGGTCACATGTGTACATTAAGTCTAATATAATAGGCCGATGTTGCCACCAAATTATTTAAATGTGCGGACATAATCAGGTATTGATCACACGTTATTCCAAGAATTTTGATTTTTTTCCTTAACTGGAATATCATGATCTGCAATACGAAATGATTGATATTCTGATGCTAATTTGTTGAGCCTATGTTTAGAGCCAACCAGCTTAAGCTCTGTTTTCCCATGGTTCAGGGCCATGCCATTAGAATCCATCCATTCGCAAATTAAGTCATATATTTCTGCCACCATAATGGCACCCTGCTCATAGTTCCCTGTTAATGTAATAAGGCACGGAGTATCATCAGCATAATTCAAGAAACAAGTCTTCTTTTTTTCTAATGCGTCGAAGAAAGGAACCGTAAATAGGTTGTATAAAATCTGAGAGAGTACTGCTCCCTGTGGAAGAGCATAACTCACTGAAACTGGGTCTGCCTCAGCTTGTTTGCTGCATACACGCATTGTCCTTGTACCTAGGAATGGCTGCATCCAGTGCCTTGCAGAGTCACTAAAATGTGCTCTATTCTCCAATCCATCCAGGAGAAGCGGGTGGGCCACCAAATCAAATGCAGCTGAGAGGTCCATAGCAACAAAAGCATGGTGGATCCTTCATTGATTTCAGACATCATATATGATTTTAATTCCAAAAAGGCTGACTCCGTACTATAGCCCGGTCGGAAACCTGATTGGCCATTATTCAAAAATGGATGTTCCTTGATATGGCCTGCCAATCGATCATATGCCATTCTGTCCATCATTTTTAAAATGAATGGTGAGTTAGTAATTTGCCGATAAATGTTTGCCTCTTTAGGGTCTAAATCAGATTTCTTTTTTGTTGTAGGGGGTAATCCAAGAACCCTTCAGCCTAGTTGGGACTTTACCCTCTTTGAATGATGTGTTTACAATCTTGGTTTGAGAGCCAATGAGCAGTTCAGAGCAAGCTTTAATTGCTGTGGCTGGGAATTGGTCACCAACTTTCTATGATCTGTCTTTTCAGGCCCTTTTTGCCTGTCCTGCTGACACATAATGTGGCAGTACTATTAGCATGGCTGGGTAGTTGGGGGAGATTGCTTGCAAGTCGTGGCACACAGCTCACCAGTGTCGTTTGGCTATTGTATGTGGTGTGGCCATGTTGGAATAGAGGCTTTCCCAGTCTAAGCCAGTACAAGCTTCTCTATCGTGCAGCATCACACTCAAAAGGTTATTTGTTTTTTTCTGCATTATTATTATTTACGTTATCTAACCTTGTACAGTGAAGTTGCAGGTTATACTGTTTTATATGTGTTGTTTCTAAATGACTCAGTAAGTTAGTAGTGTCCATCACTTTATTAACGTTATCCTATACGCTAATCTGCCTCTTTCACAGGTACAGGAGGAAAGTAATGAGATTTGCAGTTTTTGTTTTCGTACGTGTATTTATTTCAAGAACATGATTGACTTAACACAATATAGACGGTGGAGGCATTCCCCAGAAGAGGGCCTATGGAATGGAAAAATGATGAGAACAAATGGTGAGAAAATTGATGATGGTTTGAGCAATGTGGACATAAAACAGGGGCAATAAAAAAAACTGAAAATAAAAACTTGGAGGGCGGGGTGGGGGCTGCTTTAACCTAAAGAGCAGTAGTGTAAAAGATATTTACAATTCATTATTACGTTGTACTAGAGGGAGTGGTGGGTCAGGTGAGGAAGATGGGTAGTAGGGGAGGTGGAGTTCCAGCTTTGGCAAATAAGTGATGTTTAAGCCCAGCCTTGAAGACATCCACAGGCGGGCTAGCTTTTATTGTGATGTGCAACAGTTTCCAATGCAGCAGGGTTAACAGGGATAAAGAGCAAAAGCAAGAGATGTACATGGGGAGCATGGGACAGTGTGGCTGGGGGAGAAGGAGGAGCAGCACAGGGTACAATATGGCTAGTAGACAGGGATGTCATCAGCCATGTTGTGAGGAACAAGACAGTTGATAGCTTTGTAGACTAGGAGAAGGAACTTGAACAGGAAGCAGATTTGCATGCACAACCAACTAGCATAGTATTGGTAGGTAAATGTTCGGGTGGATCTGGGTAGATTGTAGAGAGTGTGGCTATCAAAGTTGAGGACTTTCTTTAGATGGAGGAATGGGTAAAGTGGAAGAGTAACATGTAAAGGGGTGAGTAAGACATTGAAATATGTTGTGAATATTTAGAATGTTAATAGGAGCAGCATAGATGGTATTAGTAATGAATTGTGCAGTTGTTGGCCACTATCAAAGAGGACCCAAAGGTTGTAAGCCTTGGGTGATGGACGAAGAAGTTCAGATGTGAAGGCAACAGGAGAGGAGAGGGTAGTGATGGTGTTGGAAGATAGGCGAACAATGGCTTCTAATTGATAAGAGTTCAGCATGATGCAACGGAGAGACATTCAATGATAGACTACAGTGAGCCAGTCGGTAACCCATTCCAAGATGGCTGGGGTGAAGATGAGAAAGAAGAAACAAATGTGATTGTCATTATCAAAGAGATGATTGTGGAAGCCAAAAGATGAAAGATAAAGAGCAGAGCTCAAAGGACTGATCCTTGGCAGACACTGCCAGTGAGAGAAGTGGGGCCAGAGTTTTCAAATTTCTAGAAGATTCCAAAGAAGTCACCTTCTGGGTAGGAGGCAATCCAGGCCTGAGCAGGAGAGAGGAGTGGCAGAAGTGTCAAAAGAAGAAGAGAGGTCAAAAGGGGGAGTATGGACTAGGTTTTGGGCACACTAGGGTTTCGGCCAGACACATTGTATCCCCGAACAGCTGCCTGACTATCCAGAGTGACCATTGGCTCGAGGCTTGACTATTATAATGTGCTCTTTGCTCTTTGCAGGTACATCTGAACCAAACATACAAAAATGCAAACTATTAAAAATAATACACTACAAGCAGCCTTGAACATCCCCAAATGGGAATATTTCACTGCAGCTTGGAGAAAGGCCAATTGTTCCCCATTCTCGAGCAGAATCTATTTAAATTATTATCAATCACCCATAGGTTCCTCTCCAACAAGGCCCCCTCCCTCATCTCTCACAGAAGATAACCATGGCACACTCTTCCAGACTGTGGCAGAGCCAGGGGTGGCAGGGGTGGTGCTTGTCCACCTGGCTTCACCCTGGTGCCTGCTGAGCCCCAGTGGGTCTCCCGCTGGGCCGGGCCTAGGTTGTTCGTTTCCGCAGCTGTTGTGCTCCATGTGCGTGCAGTGCTGCGGCTTTCTCACGTGAAATGTGCCATTCATTTATCAGTCACGCTGCTGGCACACTCTGCACACATGTCATCTCATCTCCGATGTGTTGTGTGTGCAGGTGCCAAGTCCTCTGTGCACAGTCTGTGTGTAATCACAATAGGCGGTGGTGCTGGCTGAAATTTACACACATTTGGGGGGGGCATGTTGTTGTCTGTCTCCAAATTAATACTCTGGCGAATCTCGAGTTTTTACTCCAAACTTAAGGCCTTCACCCAACTTGAGCTGGGCAGGCAGTGCATTGCTTTGGGGGGGGGACTGCAGTGGGGCACAGCCACCAACCTGACTTCAGCAGCCCGAGACAGTCCTGTCCTCCTGCCCTGTAATGTAAAACATTAATTTAACACTCTCATCTACCCCTGGCCTGGCCCACCACACGAGTCGGTGGTGGTGCTAACTACAAAGAAAAGAAAGCTGAGCCTGCCTGACAAGTAATCAAACCTACAGTATCTGCAGGCTGGAGCAGTGCCTCCAGTGATTGAACACTTCAGTTCATTGCAAGCAATTGCAATATCCCCCTTCACCTGACCTCCCCACCACCCTCTTCCATCCTGTTCCTTCTGCTGCCAAGTGCGTGCCGTGCCTGGGATCCGCTGGTCGTCCACTCCACACGCACCCCAAGACTCGCAACATTTCAGTGTCAGCCTGTGTCAGCCAGAGCCAGGAGTGCAGTGCAGGAGGCGCGAGCCAGCCAGCCCAGCAGCAGCCAGCCTGCGAGTGCCAGTGTGTTACCTGCTGAGAGCCGCCAGCATACCGAAATTCGGACCGACAGAGGAGTGGACTGAGATTGACTGAGAAATGTAAGCATAGTGTGTGGCGTTTATTTATCATCTGTTGCTGCGCATTTGCGCAATAATGCACTTATGGCGTCGGTGTTCAATGTGTTTCCTCCTTGTCATTTACGGGCGATTGTTTGTTATGACAATATGGATATATAGTTACCATTTCTTCTTTACCTCACCACATTTTATTCTACTAAAAGTTAACTATGATGTAGAGATGAAAGTTTAAAAAAAAAAATAGTAACATGTACACAAAAAGCTGGGCACCTCGTTATCTCGGTCCGGTCCTGCAAAATGCAATGCATTAAACAGATATAAAGGTGCATAACACATTGGATTCTTTGGTGAATTTGAGCATTCTGGCACGGGTAGAGTCGCTGGTCTCAACCAGTTCGCTGGTCACAGGAGAGCCAGCATGTGTCAGTAGGACATTGTCCTGGCAGTCATAAATCTGTATACTGTTGTGCTTGCATTCTCCCTCGTGTTCATGACTTCATGGAGTTCTATATTCTTTCTCAGCTGCCTTTCTTGTGTTGCATCTCCAAAGAGCAGAGCCCATGAGCAGATCACAGGCTTACACTTGCGAGTGCAAAGTGCTGGTGTCATGAACTTTACAGCACATGCCACCTTTGCTAATTATTCATGGACATCAATTGCGCCTGTTAAAACATATCCAAATTAAAACAAACATCGTAGTGATATAAAGGCATGCTTTTATAATTGGAGTGAATTATATTGTTGTCGGCCCCTGTCCGACCAGCATGTGAACCACAGCTCTGATTTTCGAGTGCTGTACGTATGAGCTTTAAACACTGGCCTTCGAGCTTATGTGCCATAGCATGCACATGCGTGTGTTTTGTGAATGGGCTGTAGATCATGTTGTCATGAAATACTAAAGTCCACTTTTTCCTGGCATGGTATAGCCGGCTGCTATTGAACTATGTGGAATAAAATAATGATTTTATCTGAGTTTTAGAGTATGACATCTTACGTCAGGATAAGCCTGGAAGTTCAGCACTCTATATTAGCTTGTTGGCACTCTTCCTCAAGTTGTTGTGTTTTTTTTTTCACAATTGTCTTAACTAGTTTTCATAGTGCTATTTTGCATGTGCCATGCATGACCTTTGCTTGCTCTTAGAAAGTCATATATTTTTTTTTCAATAAGTGTTTGGCATAGAGCTCTATAGTTTATCAACTTTTACCCACCATACAAAGAAAAAGTGATCAGTCTGTAGAAGTTTCCAGGTGCTCCCAAACTCAGTGATGGCACAAGCAAATACAACGCCACTAGCTCTTCGGTTATCTTTAGTGAAAATGTAAAGAGTTGGAGGGTTAATGGTGGTGAGGATACCATGCGTTGCTTTGACCTAAAATACAGTGGAGGCAATTTCCCACTCTATGTCCTGGAAACCATGCAGTGTATATTGTTTCTGGATTGTGTAACATCTCATAAACACTCATAATTTTGGGTAATGACACCAGTGGACCTATGATCCACTGCCCATTGCCTAGTGTAGTACCACAAAGGGCACAAGTTGCTCTGGGCTTCAAGGAAGCTTTCAATATGCCGCTCAATAAATGGCCTGTCTTGACTTTGGGTAAAGGGCTCAGGGAGATTGCACAATCACATTACCCTAGAAGCAGTTGCCAGATGGAGTGTTTTACATTTAGTAAATAAACAATGACTAGTGGGCCACAATCATAGCTGCCCCCAATAGTCCAATAACAGTTGCACCTTGCTTACAGATGAGTGTAGATTTCCTGGCAATGTCAAGGATTATGTTTTCCGGTAAAGAAGGTAATGTGTCTCCACAAGGAATTAGGGCTTTGTTTAATTGTTTCACAGTATTGGATTTGACTACTGCGCATTCATTCAGCTCTTCTCTCCTGCACAGGTGTTATTTCTGGTGGTGGTGGCTCAGAATGCTGGATTGTTGTAGCCACAGGCGCCTTAGAAAACAAGATCTGCCCGCCATGCATTTAACGGCTCAGCTACAATAAGCAGCCCCGCAGTGCATCCGATTCCCAGATACAGTTTTAAAGGCATATCAGTGCTGTGGTTGTAATTAACCATAATTACAGAAGCCGTTGGTTCAGACTCATAAGCACATTTGTATTTATTTCATAAAAGACGTTTCTAAAGACAAAGTAAAGGAAAATGGTTCACAAAGAGACAATTTAATAGCCTGTTATTTACCATCATCTGATTATGAGTATGCGTGATCTTGACCACGTGCACTTTACAGAAAACAATGCACGCGATAATGCCAAATGATGCATGCTATATTACAAAATATTGCATGAAGATTGTGGCACATATTTCCTCCAGTCGATAGGTGTCCACCTGGAAAGAAGATTCCTTGTAAGTAAGCATTACCTCTTCCTTACATCTCCCTCGTCCTAGTCTATAATACCCTATATGTTGAACAAAAGGTAAAGTTGAAATTAATATGACCACTCACTATACCCCGAAAATGGGGCCCTCACCCACCCAGTGGCACAATCTGACCCCACTCCCCATTGGTACATGATGTGATCACGGTCAGTGCTTATGAAAAAAAATCCCACTATTCCTCACTTGGAACTGGAAACAAAACCAGGTGAATATTTGCCCAACTCATCCTCCCAGCACAGAAGGCTCAGTGTGTGCTGCAATTAAGGTTTTCTGAAAAAACTTCAACTGCAGATCAAGGATAACAGCCTAAGAGGAGGAGGCAGAAATATTCAGACACAAAAAGGAAACCACATAGACCCCTCTGTAGTCCGTGACCATAACTACGTCTCTGTAGCATCCCGAAAGGCATACAAATGACATAGAATACCAAATAAGGCACAGCAGGAGTAGCATAGGTTAACTGCCAGTCGGATCCATACAATCATTGTAGTTGTTATATAGTTTCATGTTTTGTTTTTTATGGTTGGGATCTTTGGGGGAGGGAGGTGGTGCATGTTGATGGGGTGTCACCATACAAAAGTGTTTCTAGGCGCAGGTCTACTAGTGTTTTGCCTCTAGATGTTTCATTACACTCAAAACACTCAGGAGTCTGCAAATAAGCACACACATGTGTGTGTTGTGTAGTATTAGTGTGGGGTGTGATGTTACCCCCTAAAGTGAAGGTCATGTATCTAAGGCATTTTAAGGTTTTGGCAATTCTGTTGTGTTGTGAATGATAGATGGCTCACACAACCACCCTGGGTGCTGTCATGACTTGGTGTGCCTCCATCAAACATAACTACATGACATTAACCTTTGATTGAGAATGAGTAAAGTATGACATAACTGCCAGACATTTGAAGCATAATAGGCCTATATAAGGGACAACAGAAATTGAAGTGTGTATACATTATATATGAGTTTAGTTGGTAGCTACTTATTCATAGTGGTTAATACAGTGCTACTCTGCTGAGTATACACCATAAATTCAAATGGATAGCAAATCTGTGTTGCTTTCCTTCTCTTTCTACTGAAGTAGGGAATAGAGAAACATCATGAATCCAGAGTCATCAAAACCAAAAATGTATGGAGCCTCAAGACGAAAAACAGGTCAGCAAACAGAAACTTGCCGAAGCAGCACAATCCTTTCAATATATTATGTTTGCTTTCAAGATCCAGCACAAAGATTCCACTGATAAGCAGGAGCAAAGCTAAGTTACTGCCCATTCAAGTAATGCCAACATGTCTAACCACTGAATGATGTTATTTTAGTTACAAGATTCTTTCAATCCTTGCTTTCAGAACTCAGCAGAAAAGCCCCCTCCATGCTGTCCCTCATGCGTCTGGTGA
Organism: Ambystoma mexicanum; assembly: GCF_040938575.1. Taxonomy (NCBI): domain Eukaryota; kingdom Metazoa; phylum Chordata; class Amphibia; order Caudata; family Ambystomatidae; genus Ambystoma; species Ambystoma mexicanum. Next base: position 474,172,621 of record NC_090933.1, read on the forward strand.
TGAACATCTGTCTACTGCTTCTCCTCCTACCATGGTAAATCCAAAGATCACCCATGATGCACTGACATTCCTGAGCATCCATAATGCTCTGCTGAATCTTCAGAGGGTCTGACTCCTGATCACTCAACAGGCACTGTTACTCAGCCTGATAATGCAACAGACACTTTTCCTTAGCCTGATCACTCAGCCACCGTTGCCCAGCCTGAAGTTAAGCTTAATCACACAACAGCTGATTGCACCAGAAACTGTTGAAGATACTGTATGTCTTGGCACACAAGTAGTCCAAGAAGAAATGGATACTGAGGACTTTTGGAAATGCAATAAGAATGTAAAAATGCATGTCACACTTGCATGCAGCAAGATTAACCAACAGATCCATACTTCTATGAGAGCAGGGCAATGTCAACACTTTTAGTTCGAGTACTTCTTGCAGCTGGTCCATTGCAGCCTGGGTTAAAAGATGGCTATAAACAAATTTCCATACGACTCCATTCTTTGAAGATTTAACCCAGAGTTGTATAAAAAAAATGGTTGCTGGTGGATGCTCTGTAGTAAGGCAGTGGTTAGTGTATTCTCCTAAAAGTAACTGTCTTTTTTGTTTGCATTTTGGCTCTTTGCCAATAATAAAAAAAAATATAGTACTTTTCAAAGGTTTGGCATGATCCTAGCTGTGGTTTTTCCAATTTTAAAAGAAGAACAGAAAAAACTGTAATGCATGAAGATTCCCAGATACACTGTGAAGCTGAGAAACAGCTACAAATAACACATTTAGAATTAGCCAAGAAAGAACTATAGTTTCTGAGCTAATAAAAGCTGAAAGGGAACAGATAGAGAACATATTCTAAGGCGACTGCTTGATGCTAAATTGTATCTTGCCAAGCAAGTGATACCTCTCTGTGGACACAGGAAACATGCCGGTTTAGGAAGTACGTCCAATGAAGGACACTTTTTAGAGTTACTCACAATGATGTCCAATTATGACAATGTTTTAGCACAGCATATTTCTCATGCTAAGCGGAATGAAACCTAATTGAGCCATGACATCCAGACTGATTTCATTAGCGCACTAGTGAAAAAGTCAATGCGTACTATCCTTGATGAAGTTAAAATGGCCAAATTCTATAGTCTCATTGTTGACTCTACAATAAATGTCAGCAGAGTAGATCAATTTTCTTTATCTCTTAGATATGTTACCTAATCTGGGGGGGCGCTGTTGTGCTGAAACAAGATGGCCGCCTAACAGCAGAGCTCCGGATCGGGAGAGTATTCAAACCTTGCAAAAGACCCTTTAACGGCAACTATCCGGCTTCATATTGACAGTGTACCTCTGTAAAAACTTCTGCTGCAGCCCTGCGGAGTTCTGGACCCCGCCACCATCTGTGGACTGCGCGGCGACCCTGTGCTCACGGCTGGACTGTTCGTGGCTCCAGCGACTGAGGCTCTCCTCTTCACCTGAGGGTGCGGCTTTGCGACCCAGGACTGACGGCTCCGGGGGCCGCCCTATGCTTCATCAGCGGGCCTCCTCACCCTCCCGGAGGACACCACGCATCCTGTTTTATCCCACGATTGCTCCATCCTACCAGCTTCTGTGGCGCCGAGCGCCGGATTCCTCCCGCTGCCTGTCTCACGCCGCGCACATCATATCGCATGTCTGCCATCCTCCGCCAGCCCCCTCCTACGGGACGCTAGCTGTAGCCCACGACAAGGTAGAGGGGTGAGGGGGGAGAGAGCGCCCTGGTTCACCCGTCCGCAACCCTGGGCGGTTACCCGGCGGCTGCCAATTACTTCACCCGTACCTCAACATAAACTCCTACCTGACCTGGTGGTCCCGTGGCCTCAAGCACCGCTCTCTTGATTGGACCCCCCCCTCTGGGAACCTCGGAGCGGCATGCAGTGCCCTATCCATGCAGCGTGGCCCTGGTACCTCTTGAGCCCCCAACTCACCTCCTCTGGCTCCTGACACGTGTTGTGGTCCCGGTCCCCGTGCTGCTGCATCACACCTGTTAGTAAAACCTGCCGCACACCATCATCATGGGTGTAACACGTGTCTGTTCCCCCTGAATTCAACAACTACAGTCATCAAGTCTGCTCACACAGGCGGGTCTCCGCCAACCCCCCCACTGACTGCACCACCTGCCGATATGATGCCTTGTGACCCTGCGGCCACGTTGGGCAGATAGTGGCCCCCCGGGCTGTCTTTGCACCCCCTCTGTGCACTAACCACCTAGACAATGCTCGCAATCCCCGCCTGAAGGCGACCCCTCTGCCCCATTCACCGGGGCCAACTCTGACCAGAGCTCACCACAGAGCTACATTACCTAACCTTGTTGTTCAACTGGTCCTCACCCCAAGGGCCCCCACCGCCATCGTCTGGAATGTGGCGGTCCTCCCTTGCATCTCTCTAATCACATTGTTCTTGTAGACACCAGACTCATAGTGCAACAATAACATACGTGCCTTGCGGACACCGGCTGGAACATTGGTGCCCTGTAGTGTAGGGAGTTGCTACGCAAATGCTGTTTCAGCTGACCCTCATCATCACTCTCCTAGCACCCCCCACCCAGGCAATCATTGTCTTGGAACCCGTTCCCCTTGATTGCTGGCACCCCTGGGGTCTTCGGTGTCCCACGCTCACCGACACTATGACAAAGGGGGCCGGTGCTAGCAAGAAGCAGAGCTCGTTAAACATGTTTAACAAGACACCGTCCAGACCGCCGCCGGAGGCCCCGGAAGACATTTCAACACCCTCCACCTCTGACAACTCGCAGAAGATGCTAGAGTACATGCGTGAAGGGTTTACCACCCTGCATACTAAATGTGACGACATGAATGGTACCATCTCTTCCATAAAAGCCAATATCGAAAGAACAGACAGCCGAGTCACCGAGATCGAAACCAGGGTCGGTACAGCTGAGGATGGTCTTGATGTCCTCCAGGCTATGGTTTCCACACTCGCCAATCGGGTCTCAGCAGTGTAGAAGAAGAACGATGACCTTGAGTCCCACTCTAGACGGGATAATTTACGTATTGTTGGCGTCCCCGAGGACAACATCAAAGAGCCCATGGAGGACTATGTAGAGCATATCCTTTTAACAATCCTGAATACACCGGAACTCTCTGCACAGTTTGCCGTTGAAAGGGCGCACCGGTCTTTAACTGCCAAGCCTAGACCCGGGGCGCCTCCTCGTCCCATCATAGTGTAAGTGACTTCAATTCAGCACTCCAACTAAGTCAATGCCTAGTCTGGGATGCCCAATGGAAGCCCTTATTTATATATTTTTATGACAAGTTCATAAATCTGGATGATGAACCCTTATATAACGCTGCTCTCTTTGAATCCCCCTGACCTCACTGAGAAAAGAAGTAGGCTTGTTTTGCCCTTATGAATATAACAGTGACCAACAATGGATAATCTACCGTAGCACAATTCTTTGAGTACTTAGGAATTGGTATAGAAAGGATAAGGTAGCAGAGAATACTTTGGATGGTTTCAATGAAAAGCAATGATGGAAAGAATGCAGCACAGAAATAAACTGGATATGGTTTCAACAAGAGATAATCTGATCACTTTTTCCTCACTCCCCACCTATGCAATATGAAGAGATGGAAAAGAGGGCACACAGGTTTTCAGGAACACAATCAAAAGCAGTTCAGTTACCGTTCCCCCCCAGCAAGCTTAGAGAAACAGGGATGATTTTAAAACACAGGCCAAATACTTTTAAATGTGGTTGCAATTAAGTGAAAAATATGCTACAAATGATTTTAATTCCCTATAGGAGATTCAGGGTAGGTGACAGCTACTTTGAATCACTTCAGGTCAACACTAGCAACGATTCATGAGGGATTATCAGGTTGAAACGAAATTCAGCAGTTGCAAGCAAGAAGCAGCTATTTTTGCAAGTGGTGAAATGGAGTCAAATTGCAATTTGCGGCACTTATTCTGAGTGCGTCGATCGCGATTACAGAAAAACTATAATGAAAAATTGTCCTTTTGGGTACGTTGGAAAGCTCAGGATCTTAGCTTTAAATCTCGTTCCTAGCACGTACAGTTCAAAAGATACAGACGTTTTTGTGGAGGTAGATTTTCAGAAATAAAGTTAAGAATTCAGAAAGACAGATACGCTGTGGAAGGTTTTGAATCAACAGGATGGACACACAATTCTATGATGCAATTCTGGACAGGTTAAAATGGTTTGAATAGGATTATTTTAGACTAAGAGATTGGTTCTGTACAGTTCTGGCTGGATACTCACTCCTAGTTTTGGACCGGAATGAGCCTTGGACTGCACTCTTGCCACAGGACGGTCTCTGCCACTGGTTCTGCTCACAGCGTGGCCTCTGGTCTGGGTCTGGCACTGCACAGCGGTCTGGTCTGGTTTGCTATTGGCACTGCACAGCGGTCTGGTCGGCCTCATGAACTGGACCTAACAATTCTGGATACAGCTCTGTTTTTTTTTATCTGGATCACGGTTCTGGCACGGGTTCTGGGCCAGAAGCGAACAGCACTGGCCCAGAAGTAGGTTTTTGAATATTAGTTAGGTTGCTGGATTCTGGGGCCTCTGAACAGGATTCAGCTTGTGGACTAGGCCTCTCTGCTACAAGTTCTGGAGTCTGGATTCTAAGTTCTCTGGATATTGTCTGGATTTGAAGTTGTCCGGCAAAGTGCTGCGCAAGAAAGTGGAAAGAGCAGTCCCTATCTGGGGTTCAGTGGTTCTTTTTATGTCTTTTGAAAGTGGGTGGGAAGGCTGACTTTCTATGTCCAACCCTCTGAAGATCCTGATAGGTTAGAGGATTTTCTGTGACCTGACTGGAGAATAGAGTTGTGAGTCATCCTGTGTCTTCAGGTATCATTTTTATGGCTTTAAGGAAAGAACACTCCCCTTTGGTTTCTTATAGGAAATCAATTTTACCTAAAACACATATTTCCCAGATAAACAAGTTGTTGAAATTGCATGTACATATCATAGATTGCTTAAGGTACAGTTCTGTTCAAGGCACATGTTTCTACGAGCTTGGGTTCAGAAACGACAACATTTTGCACTTTTAGTGGGTTTCGCCATATTGGTTTTTCATCAAATCCTCCACAGAGGTACCCACCCTCTCTGGGCACATCACAGTAAGTTTTCAATTCTCTAGTTTAATCCCAGTATCTGCAATATTAATAATTATGGGGTTTGGTCTCAGAATATCGTACGGAGTCGAGCTTAGTCTCAAATTGTGGGTGCATTTTTCATATTAAGAATCCCCAAATTGTAAATTTCTGTCAGCTTGATACAATATTCTATAAGCAATTTAAGAAAATATACATTTGCCTCCCCTTCAGAACACCCATTTGTTTGTCCCCGCCTCCAGGAACTTGGTTCTGACTTAGAGAGATCAGATGTCTTGCCTTCCCCCAGAGCAGTTGTTCAGGCACACCCAAATTAGCATATTCTCTTTAACTGAAAAAGTCTATTGTCTTGACTGAGGTCAGCAGACCAGGGTGCCACCCTCAATTTGATTAACAGAAACTTGTGATTTCCTGCCTTCTTGTGCTGAGTTCTGAAGTGTGAAGACTTCCCGGGGACAAGCAAGGCTTTGAAGTCCCAGCTAACTCAGGTTCCTTTTCAGCTCCTGAAATACAGGTCTCCTGTCAGAGTTTAGATCACCAGCACCGGTCAGTGGCAAACACCGGTATTGCACCCATTTTTGGCAGCTGTCTTGAATTAATACATTTCAAAAAGGGGATTTTACTTGATGGCATATGATCCTTGCTGACATTGTATTGATGTGGATTTTGCAGTAGGGTAATGTAGAACACCCAACCAGAAGTTGGATTTTTTGTTTGGTGGTTTCGTGCCCATGATTTTAGCAATTTTTGACATCAATTAAAACGGATTTTGAACAGCACCATATTCCGTTGCTCTGGTTTTGCTCTGTATGCAGCCAAAGGATAGGGTCTGGCAATGGTCTCCTGTATTAACATTGACAGAGGCAAAAATGGACAACCTATTTTTCATGTTTTCCCTCTTTTTGGATGATTTCTGGCAAACAGCATGCTTTCGGGCGGCCATTATGATGTTTCCGCTGCCAGTAATGCACAATTATGTTGTAGGTTTTGGATGCGTGTGTGAAACATCCCACAATAGCCAGGATCCTGAACTTTTGGGACCGTGATGCCCTCCAAGTGCGGCCAGATCCAAGCGGGAACTACATCTAGGCTCGGTGAGGATACATCTCTATCCCGATTTCTCTGTCGCTGTACAACAGGAGCGCAAAACCTTCCTGGATGTGAAGAAGAGACTTTGTGGTTTAGGAGTCAAATACTCTATGCTCTTCCCTGCGAAACTAAGGATCGAACACTTGAACCAAACACACTTCTTTACTATCCCAGAGGAGGCATCGAAATTTGTAGATGAACACTTTCCTGGTTGACTCTTCTCTTGCCACTACAGCGGTGAGGCTCATATTAGATTTTGGTCAGGCCTATGCTATATTTGTACTCGCTGCTAGTGAAGCCTCAATTGATGCTTACACTTCAATGGAAATGTTTTGGTTACTAGTTTGTTTTGTTGCTCCATTGATCTTTAGCAATGTGGCCTTATATGTTGCACAGACTCATGGCGCTTAGAGCGGTTTGACACCCAGATACAGTCCCAGGTGGGAAGCTACCCTACAACCACCTCCAGTCCCCCTCCGGTAACTGGTCACTGTGATCCTGGAGGGCCCTATGCCATCCCGGGCTGATGTTTTACTCTTATACTAATGCTCTGGGGTCCATGGCTAAAGATCCTTGTTTCGGCTGCCCTCTTTCGCATAGTCCAGTGCTCTGTGAGTCCTCCCGCTGCACTGAATACTTTGGTTAAATGTTGCTGTATTGCAATACCTCCTTATACTCTCCCCAGTCCATCGCCAGGCTAACTAACAGCCCCCCCCCAGGTGCAGATGTCGAGTAAATTGTTGTTGTTGTGGGTTTGTTGGGGTTTCATCTCTCTAATTGGGGAGGGATGTGGGTGGGGGGTAGAGAGGGGAATGTTATGTTTAAAAGACTCTTGACAACCACCGGTGATGCCACGTGCGCTACAGCAGCACATCATAAACACATTGGCAGGGATCCACTTGCACCCAGAATGTCCGTCTTCTCTTTGCTTGGGAGTCTCTGTCCGAAATCCCAAACAACACCACCACACAAATGGCGAATAACAACCTGACGTTTATTAGCTGGAATGTCCGCGGCCTGGGCAACTACAAAAAGATGCGGCAGATACAACTGAACACCACGGAGTAAAAATGTTATGCCTACACTAAACCCATGCTCGTTCCGAACAATGTGAACGATTTTCTAAACAATGGGGTCCCCAAAGGTATTACACAAACTATTCCACGCAGAGCCGCAGCACACGCACTTTAATTCACAGAAGCCTGAAATCTGTGTGTAACCATTCAAGTGTTGATCCCCTGGGTAGATATGTATTGACCATCGGCACACTACAACACCAGGAGGTAGCCATCCTGAACATCTATGGCTCGATTGTTGATGATCCCGATTTCTATCTACACCTAGCCTCGGTCTTGGAAAGCTACCCTTAATCCCGATTATATGGGGCAGCGATTTTAATACGATATTGGATGTCACCCTAGACAGGTGGGGCTCTCGCCCTCGCCAACTCTCCAAAGCAGCCTATACCATACTCACCACGCTCCCTCGTTTGGCATTAGTAGACGCCTGGTGGCAAATTTATCCTGACTCCCGCACATACTAATTTTATTCCTCAGTCCATGATTCACATTCTAGAATAGACTGCTATCTCATAACTGACATGCTAGTCAGGTCCATATCTCACCAGGCTATCCTTCCCTGATATGATATGATATGGCATTTGTAACGTGCCTATACACAGGTGTTTCAAGGTGCGACGAGGCAGGGAGGGGAGGAACAAGGGGAGACAGACAACGATCCTACTAGGCCAGGTGTCATTCAGATCGTGCAAGTGCAGTGGTGGGGGAGGGGGAAAAGTGCAAGGGGAAGGGGAGGGGGGGAAGTGCAGTACAAGGTAAGTGGCGTAAAGTAATAAATAAATAGGGCCAGCTGGTGGCAAGTGCAAGGTAAGTGCAGAACAAGTGTTGGAAAAGGGGGGGGGGCTGTAGGGATACAGAGACAGTCCCGCAGTGCATAGGGGTTCCAGGGCATCAGTGCAAGTGGAGAGTGGCTGGGCCCAGGACCGAGGCCGTTAAGAGTGGTCCAGTTGCAGAATCAGTGCAGTTTCAGTGAAGAATATTAGCTGTTCAGCAGGGGAGAGGGAGAGAGAAAGCAGAAGCAAAGAGGAAGGTTTTGAGGTGCTTCCGGAACCGGAGATGGTTCTCCTCAAGTTTCAGGGAGGCAGGACGGCTGTTCCAGAGGGAGGCCCCTGCCGTGGAGAGAGATCTACCCCCAGCTCATTGCTTCGAGAAGCGCTGACCCTGAGGGAGTTGGAGGCGGATGAGCGAAGGGCTCGGGAAGGAAGATATTTGGGAAGAGAGAGTTGAAGGTATTTAGGACCAAGGCCCCAGAAGGCCTTGTGGACAATGCAGAGGGTTTTGAACTTTATCCTCGCAGCCACTGGGAGCCAGTGTAGAGATTTCAGTCCTGGAGAGATACGGTCCCTCGGCTTGAGGCCAAGGACAAGTCTCGCAGTTCTGTTCTGGATGAGTTGCAGAGGGCGGAGAGTGGAGGCAGGCAGATTAATATAGAGGCTGTTACAGTAATCCAGCTCCGAGAGAACCAGGGCTCGGGAGACAGTGAGCTTCTGGGGGAAGGAGAGGAAGGGAAGAATACCTCTGAGGAGGTGCAGCTGGTAGTGTGACTTCTTAGCGACGTCAGAAATATGAGGAGAGAAGGAGAGTGTGGAGTCAAAGATGACCCCAAGGTTTTTTGCATTGCAGGTAGGAGCAGGGAGGGGGCCAAGGGAGGCAGGCCAGAGTGCTGCAGGGAAGGAGGGAGTGGGTGTACCGATGAGTAGAATCTCAGTCTTACTGGCATTAAGGCAGAGGTCATTGGCGGCACACCATTCCTGGATAGCAGACAGACAGTCAGAGATGAGGGAAGGAGAGGGGGAGGCTGAGGGTAGCCTGAAAATGAGCTGGGTATCGTCCGCATAGCACTGGAAATTAGGGCAGAGAGCGGCGATGCGGTGGGCAAGGAGTGCCAGATACTGGTTGAACAGCCTGGGAGAGAGATTAGATCCCTGGGGGACACCACAGGTGGAGAAAAAGATGTCGGAGAGGAAGGACCCCAGTTGGACCTGGGAGGGTCGATTTGAAAGGAAAGAGGTCAGCCACGCCAGAGCCTGACCAGTGATACCCAGATTTTCACGGAGACGGTTGAGCAGGATGGCATGGTTGACAGTGTCAAAGGCAGAGGAGAGATCGAGCAGAATGAGAACACACGGAGTGTTGGAATCGAGGTTCAAGAGCAGGTCTTCACGGATGTTCAGGAGAGCAGTTTCCGTGCTTCTGGCAGCTCTGAAACCAGATTGATGGTCATGAAGACTACCAACAGATTCAGCATGGAGGTTAAGCTGGGAGATGGCCAGTTTCTCCAGGAGCTTGCCCAGGAAGGGAGTGATGGAGATAGGGCGATAGTTAGCCGGGCAGGAGGGGTCGGAAGAGGGTTTCTTGAGAAGAGGGTGCACAAGGGAGTGCTTGAGGGGGGAAGGGAAGACTCCAGAGGCGAAGGAGTGGTTGCAAAAGTCAGCCAGGGCAGGAGCCAGGGAGTCGATGTGGTCCTTGATAGTTTTGGAGGAACAGGGGTGAACCTGTTTAGACGAGACTTTCATAGATCGGACTTGTCTGGAAACCTCGTCAGCAGAGAAAAGTGGAAAGGCAGAGAAAGAGGGAGGAGGGGTGACTGCAGAAGGGCCAGAGGAAGAGCCGGGAAGGGAGGGAGGGAGGTGAAAGGAGGAGAGCGAGGACAGGATGTCCTGAGTTTTAGAGATGAAGTGAGAGGCCAATGCAGTGCAGAGGGCCTGGGAGGGGACAGGAGAGGTAGAGACTGCAACAGGGTTGGCCAGCTCCTTGCAGATTTTAAAGAGTTACGCGGAGCTGTTAGATGCCGCAGAGATGCGGGCTTGGATAAGGGCTCTCTTCTTGGTGAGAACGGAGAGCCGATACTGCCTTTGGAGCAGGCGGCAGGCCAGTTTGTCAGAGGATGAACATGAAGCACGCCATTTCCTCTCTGCAACCCTGCACTTGCGTTTTAGGGTGGCGAGATCCGAGTCATACCAGGAGTTACATTTGGCTTTGGGCTTCAGGCGGATTCTCATGACGGGGGCAAGGATATCAAGAGTAACAGATATAGCAGAGTGGAGCATGGAAAGTCGGCAGACAAGACATTCAAAAGAGGAGTAGGTCTGCGTAGGAGTGACAGTGGCAGGAATCCACTCAGGGAAGATAAGGGCAACACCACCCCCTGCACGGTTAGGCCTGGGCATGGAGAGGATCTTGTAACCGTCAGGTAGGAGTGTGTCAAAGCTGGTGGCAGAGCTGGCTGTGAACCATGTCTCAGTGAGACAGAGGACGTCGAGGTCCAGTTCCTCAAGAAGGTGACAGATATCACAGGAGTGCTTGATGGCAGAGCGAGAATTTAGAGTGGCAATGTGGAGAAGGTTGCCCTCCTTGAAGAACTTCCGGGGAGGGGTACAGATCAGAGGTACGCCCTGCGGAGGTGTTGAAGAAGGAGGTGAAGAAGGAGCACGAGAGGGGGCAGGGAGGGAGGGTAGAGGCAAGGTAGCCAAGGATAGAGGAGGGGGGACAGCAGGAGAGGAGAGGAAGTTATCAGACCACTCACCAGTAATCTCACAAGGCTATCCTTCCCTGGATGTTATCAGACCACTCACCAGTTATCTCACTGAACTGGGGCCCGGACGCCGAAAGGACGAGACAATGGGGGTTGGGTCCCCATGCTCTTCTAGATCAGGTTTTCGCTACCAAACTTGAATCCTCTATTGAGGAGTTCTTCGAGGTTAATGCAGACTCTGTGTCAACACAAGCCAAAGCATATACAAGAGGTATCACCATCTCCAAGGGATGGGGCATCCTAAAGGGAATCCGGGCAGACATCTCTATTAGTAAATCAACCCTAGCTAATCTCGAGACCCAGTATGCTCAGGACCACTCCCCAACCACTCTGTCAGCATTGGGCTCGGAACTAGACAAGTTTCGCTCCCTGGCGGAACGAGAGGTCAAATTCCTGGACTCTCCCCATTCGGTAAGGAGATATAGGGAGGGAGAGCACCCTGGCCGTATGCTGGCAAGACTGCTCCGTCGCGAGCTCGGAGCTCTCAATATCCCAGCTATATTAAGGTCCGATGGCTCATTGGCCACTTCCCCTCAGGACATCAACTCTGAGTTTCTGTCGTTCTACACCTCCCTGTACTCAGAGGTTGATGGCCCCCCTATACCAGAAATCGACTCCTACCTGGACAGTCTCCCTCTCTCAGTCCTATCCGAGGAGGATGGCTGCTCTTTGGAACGCCCCATTACCACTGATGAGCTCACTGAGGCCATCGAGTCGTTGTCCTCCTTCCCTTCGCAAGGCATTAATTACAGTCCTTCTCAAATCCGGCAAGCCCCCTACCCAGTGTGGCTCATATCATCCCCTCTCATTGATTAATAGTGATATTAAAATATACGCTAAACTCCTGGCCAACCACTTAGCCCCGATCCTCCCCCACATTATCCACCCTGACCAGGCTGGTTTTGTCCCGGGTAGGTCCACATCCCTAAATGTAAGAAAGCTCTTTAATGTGATCAGCAGGGTCAACCCCACCACACAGGAGGTAGCAGCCACCCTAGACTTGCAGAAGGCATTTGACTCGGTGTCTTGGAAATACCTCTGTCGGGTCCTTGAGAAATGCAGGTTTATAATTTCCCTATACGCAGATGACGCTCTTCTGTACATCCGTTCTCCGGATACCAACCTTGCCCCTATCTTTGCGGACATCGCACGATTTGGTGACATCTCTGAGTTGAAGGTTAACTGCTCCAAATCTGTGTTATTCCCACTTACGAACTCCACGCAACCCCCATTAGACTTGGGAGGGTTCACCTGGTCTCAGTCTAGCATCACTTACTTGGGGGTGGTGGTCTCCCGACACACGTCACAGCTGCGTGAGGACAATTACCAGAATTATCTGAAAAACCTGGTCACGAAAACTTCCAGCTGGACTAGGCTCCCCATTTCACTTGCAGGCAGGATTGGAATACTTAAAATGGTGGTATTACCTCAGCTTCTTTATCGGTTTACCAATCTGCCCATATGGCCAGGGGACACATTCTTCAAATCACTATGCCAAATCTGTAAGACTTTCCTCTGGCACTCGGGCGCAGTCCACCTTAAACTGTCTATGCTGACCACCCCAAAGGAACTAGGGGGGGTTCAATGCCCCAGATTTCACTAGATACGGGGTGGTAGCTCAATCCCAATTTGCATCTCATTGGTTCAATACCATTGACCCCCCCGCATGTTCAATTGGAGAAACTGGCAGTCTCTGACCGGGTGATTGGCTCCCTTATCCTTAAACCTTTGCATCCTGACCCTGACTCTGCAAACCCCGTAGCTAGAACATCCTTAGCGTAAGCCAAACTGTGGGCTATGATTGGTGCATGTCACCCATTCCATGGGGACCTGCCATTATGGAACTTCGTCCCTGATGTCCCATCCGTTCCACAATCCATCGTTAGCCGCTGGGCAGATGCTGGCTTCCTGGTGCTCTGTGATATATACGCACAGAGCAACTTTATTGAGTGGACTGAACTCCCCTCTTCCCTCAAACATCAGCCCATAGCATGGTTACAGTACTCCTCTCTCCGAAGGAACCTGAAATCGAGATTCCCGGACTTCCCCACACTACCTCCCGATGAAGCCATAGTTGCGGAACTCTGTTCCTATCCCTCCTTCAGGGGCAAGGTGTTGAGGCTTTCTTCCCAATTGCAGATTAGGGCGGCCCCACCCTTTACTACACTGAGGCGCAGCTGGGAGGTGGACCTGGAGGTTGAGATCACTGACGACAGATGGTCCCGAATGTGCGTTCGCACCCAAGAGGCATCATCATACACCTAAGAGACTACACCGTATGTTCAGTGAGTCCCCACCCAACTGCCCCAGGTGCGGCTCGGATCAGGCAACCTACATTCATATGCTCTGGCACTGCCCGTACCTGACCCAATTCTGGTCTGACATCTGCGCCACGTTATCGGATGTATTAGAGCACACCATCACCCCCACCCCGCTGCATTGTCTCTTCCATGACTTCCCCCAGTTGGGCCGTGACTCGAAGAAACTGGCAGGGCTCTGTATGTTGTTAGCGGTCCGCTGTATATTGTTATGTTGGCTCCGGCCCAAGTCACCCAGATACGCACAGTGGCTCAGAACAATTACATGGGCACACGACACGGAAGAAGCCTGGTGTGCACTGCAGCACCCACAAACAAGGCCAAGAGACATCTGTTGAAGGTTTCGTGATTACATGTCTGCCATGGCTTCTCCTTCAAACTCTGTTCATTCTTCTCCAGGCTGTCCCCCATAATGTGACCACTCTGTGATCTCGGTCTCCTTTATCTTGAATGCCAATGCTTTATGTACTATCTGTGTCTACTGCTAGCTCCTATAGATGTTAAAGGTATACTGGAATGATGTATGTGTATTGTTATCGCTGCTGGAGTCATGTGGCTCCCTGTGTTTCTCCGTGAGTTGTCAAGATAAATAAAAAAAGGTTTTAAAAAAAGAGATATGTTACATAACCTGGTCATGCAGCTGAACATTTTGTAACATTTGCTGAACTCCCTGGAGCAGGTCTGGCACACTTTTTTAAACTGTTGGCATTGACGTTAGCGTCCCTGGGACTTGATGTTTCCTTAATTCGTGGGCAGGGGTATGATGGTGCAAGCACTATGTCAGGATGTATTGCTGAACTGCAAGCACTTGTGAAAGACGTCTCACCTAGATCTATATATGTTCACTATTATGCACACAATGTAACCCTTGTGCTGATTGATGCACTGGCTGTCTGCTTCGTACAGCATTGCACCAAATATTCACTGGATGCATCCCAAATGGAAATGGAAAAGCATTTTGGGATGCACTCTGGAAAACAATTGAAACCATAGAGTTTAAATTCTTACTATGGTTTTGGCACAAAGTACTGCAAACTGCATACACTGTCAACATACTTGCAAAAGAGTACAATTGACTTAGTGACTGCAGAATGCATGGTTGTGACATGCTGTAAGGAAGTAGAGAAGCTTTGTCAGATGATATATTTGATGGGTTTGAAACAGATGCTAGAAACATGGCTGAAGAGTGTGGGACATCAACACACTTACAAGAAAAAAGGAATAGTGTTAATGTTCTTGTTGATACCTTCATTGCCTAAATGACAGAGAAGTTTCAAGATTTTAGAAATACTGTGCATACATTCACAGCACTGGATCATAAACATTTAGCTAGATCAGATAATTCTGACACATTGAAAGAGTTAGCTACAGTTTATGCAGGTGATGTCTCTGGCCCGATGCTTTCGAAGAGTATTCTTTTTGTTCACTTTATGGGGAAATATTCTCTGACAAGCAGTTACTAATTAACGATGTGCTGCCTTTTTTGATAGCCAATGATATGCAGGGTGTTTTCCGAAACCTCTGTAATTTGTACAGAATATTTCTCACTTTTCCCGTAAGTACTGCCGCTACAGAACAAAGTTTTAGCAGGCTGAAGTTGATCAAAAGTTACTTACGGTCAACAGTGGGTGAAGAGAGACTTTCAATTTTAGCCTTCCTAAGTATTGAAAGACACCTGACTGATCCTGTGGACTCGGATAAAGTAGTTCAGACATTTGCTTCAATGAAACCACATAGAAAGCCTTTGTAGCGCAGATGCTCTATAGGTTTTCTGCTGTGGCAGAGGGCTACATTGTCCTAATCTGTCACAGCAAAACAGCTTCAAGCACATTACTCTTCCGTAACCTAACGCTGCATGGAACACAATCTTATTCTCACCTTGCATTGGAAGGAACAGTTTCCTTTTTCCTCATTATATGTATTGTATATGTTTGCCTGCATTTATTGAGTCATTTTTATGCAACAAGCATTTGATATTCAGCTCAAATATTTGCTCACATGCTGGTTTTCTCATACTAAGACATGTTTACAAAAGATATTGGCGGTCATTACAACCTTGGTGCTAAGTGCAACAACTTTACCACCATGGTGTAAACTACGTTTACACCATGGTGGATGGCGGATTTACCGGTGAGTGGGCGGTAAATCCCCATTTCCCATTTTCCCTTCCCCATTCCCATTTTTGCCCCATAGGGCATAATGGGAATGGGGAAGGCGCTAATTACGCCGCCGTAAATTACGGCGGCGTAATTAGCACCATGGCGGGTTAGCGCCATGGACTTTAACGCCTGCCAAAAGCAGGCGTTAAAGTGGGAATCCGGCGTTAAGGGTTAACGCCGTCGTTAACCCTTAACGCCGGGGTTGTAATGACCTCCATTGCACTGATGCACTCAGGGAATAATGACAATTACATTGAAAGATATATACAATTGTACCTAAGTTGTTTGCTAATGAATAGCTTTGTTTCAGGAGGATCCATATGTCTGTTACTGGGACAAAAGGTTATTTTTGGTTCCACTCCCAATGAGATATTATATTGGTATTTTTATTATCATGGTATTTTATTTTAAACTGAAATGTCTGGACACATGGCTTGTTTGTGCCATGCAGACAACCTTGTGTATGATGTGTCAGAGTATCTAGGAACATTATTAAAACATTGTTCCATTGCAGTCTGTGGTTTTGAATTGTTTGGTCTGGTCACCACAAGCAAGGTGTGGTACATTGCCTGCCTGCAAATGTTTATTGAATTGCTTTTTGTTTTGCCTTGCTGATGGATGGATTGGATTCAGATCTCTAGATTTCATTGTCACATTGAAATTAAATTTTGATTGGACTTTCCCTAAATAACAAATGTGTGGTGCGTGTCTGATAATAGATGTGGCTTGTAGTGTAATGTTTTATAAATGGAATATATACATTGGATAAAAAAACCATGGCAGTACAGTAGAAGTGAACCCCGGCCTGAACCCGACCGCTCTCTGACCTGACCGGTGTGCCACCTGGCGACAGTGGCACCACCCTGACCTGCATTTTGGCCCCCTTGGCACCAAAACCTGGCTCTGCCACTGGCTCTAGACCCATGAGGTCAGCCTATGCCCATTGTCTCTCCCAACCTAAATTGAATGGGTTAAGGCTAGAGGTTTGAGCTGCACATCCTTTGCTGAAACATGCTCCCACCTGCCATATGAGCTGGCAAAACTTCCTAATGGACATGCTGCAAATCTCTAAAAATGTTTCTATGTGCCTGAATTATATCTAGTCACTCTGCAACTTGATTCTCTGTTCCACCTGTACATATTCCATCCTTACGAGTTACTAGTTATGTATTCAGCGCCTTGATGTCTCCGGGCTTAGTGTGCTCTACAAATTGTTTAGGGAAAAAAAATCTAATTTTTTTGAAAGAATGGAATTTTAGGAAAATTAAATTTGCCTAAAACAATGATAACATATGCAAATTGGAATTTGAGGCACCAGGAGCTTTGCCCACCCCAACTCTTTACATTTTGTTACGCTCACCTGGACCCCACAGGGGCGTCAAACAGAACTGGACTGTTACAGACTCCACTAGCGTGACTCGTAGTGCGGTAATGGCTGACTGGACTGGCCCTCCTAGTTTCGACTGCTTGACCCATAAGAATAATCTCCTAAAGGTCGGAAAAAGGGAATTAGCCACCCGTGGGCGAGAGGATACATACACTCAATTGTTCCCCACTGAACTGAGGGTTGCGTAAAAAACCAGTTACTTCACTGGTCTGAAGGAGTTGGGCGAGTTCCAGACAACTAATGACTCTGAGGTAAGTAGCATATAGTTCTTTAGAGTTCAAAATGTCTGTTATTCACCTTTGCCCCTCTTTTCTCCCTTTTTTCTTGCAGCTTGAGCCGAGGGATGATCACCTCAATAGAAGCAGAAGTGCTTAGGTAAGAGTAAGGTAAGGTGTATTACCCAAACTGTCCGGCGAAAAATAATGGTCCAAAATTATTTAACTGACTACCTTTTGTCTCCCTACAGGTGCGGCGTAAGAAGAAATGGTGTGCAGAAGAAGAATGCCTCGGGCGATGAACTCAAGTAAGTATCTTGCGGTGAAAGAAGATTGTCCTTGTTGGCATTTGGCTCACCTTGTTATTTGTTTTGTCTTTTCAGATGCCAGGATTTTGGCGACAAGGCGATGGAGGCTGCGCCGTGTCGTGAAGATGCTGTGAAGACTGGTGAGTATGGCGCGGCGCTGCAGCAGGCGATGCAACGCATTTGAATTTTAAGTCTTTTTCTCTATTCGATGATGCAGCAGCTCTGAGAACTGCTGATGATCAAAAGGTAATGTCCTTGTTCTAACTTTTCCTTCTTCTTTCCCGTCTTTCTAGGATCTGCTCCGGAGTCGAGGCGGGCATGGCTGAAGACAGGATGCTTGACTTGCAGGCACGGTGAGCGTTACGCTGCAGAAGGCAGAATAACGCGAAGCGTGTGCTGTTCATCGGGCGTGGTTTAAATAGCCTTCAAAGTAGTCCCAGCTAAGAAGTCCCAAAACCACACCCAAGCAAAAAATAGTCCCTAAAGAAAAGTAATCCCTTCCAGGCCTCACAATGGCCTATGCTTAAGTTCCTTGCAGCATGGTCTGCATAAGATAAGTTTAACAATATGAGACTGGTGTCTACGGCGCCAGGACCACACCCATATAGCCCCTAACTGGGATTGTGGGAATCCCTTTGGGTGCTTGGATGCCTATTTAATGGGCAGATGGACTTGATCCTGTTGTCCAGGGGCAGGCATCATGATACATTTTGAATGTTGATATATTTTATTGGGCTTAGTGTTCAGGAAGAAGGCAAGCCTTGTCCAAACTACAGGCAGAAGTCTGGTCCCTACTACCATCTAATGAAGAAGGTCTATGGGACTTATGAAAGCAAATACATTTTTCATCACAGTATAGTACTTTCTGTTATCCAAAAACATATACAAATGCAAAATGTTGTGATTTAACAAGGCAAGAATCTTGGATGAACATTTCTAAAAAGATATACTTTGAACACAAATATTACCTCTCTACGCCGGTCTTCAACTCAAGAGTGCCCTTTTATATTCAAAAGATTGCATATTGTGTGTCTTTCTTTAAAAGGGTTGGTTATTTGTGTTTTTATTGTTAGTTAATTAAATCAAAGAACATTACATGTAAATGTACTTTATTTTGGAATCAAAGTAATATGGTTGTTTGGATGTTTCTTTGCTAGCTCACATACCTATTGAATAATATAGCCTGCCTTCACTCAATGCATCGTTGAAGAGACTAAGAAGGTTTAACATTCATGTCTATTTCACCTTTTTGACTGAGGTCACTGCATTTATTTTTTACCTAACACTCATTTCCCCCTTCCCAGTAGATGTAGGCACAATATATGTTAAACCTTTTTTTTTAACTCCTTATTCCTGTGATCATTTCACAGTAATCATTTACAATAACAGAAATTTCTGTGGTAGAGTGGCAGTTTGCCAATTCCTGCAATAATGGGAAAAAAGTCTCGGAAATAAAAAGTGTTCCACATCAGAACAGGCACTCAACATGTGTTTCTCTTCTTTTTTTCCAGGTCCCCTCACTCTACTCAATTTCTTTTTACCTCCCTTACCCTCTCGCATCACCCCCTATCCCTAATCGCTTTGTGTGATGCACATTTTCTTCTGTGCATGTCTTGCGGGGTTGCCGCTGTAATCTCGTCAGATTCACACGGTCTTCCCCGGATGAGCTGAATATTTTCCACCCATAACTGGCTCCCCAACTCACCCCCAAATCCCTACATTCATATGGTGTCTTCTTTCCGACTCCCGACCTCTATTCTGATGTGATTGCTATTGCTATTGGTATTCCACAGTGCACACAGGCAGGCCACCTAAGTGTTGTTGTTCAAAACAATCAGTGTTCCCCTAGGAGTGACTGAATACACAGAAGAATTTTGTGTCTCTTTCTGATGCAGAGTTCATTATTAGACTATGTAAGGTCATTGGGGAGTTCATTTCAAAGTTTGGTCCAGATCTGCCCATTGGTTTTCATGGTACAACGGTTCAGAAACTGCACTTTCTTTCTATAGCAAAATCAATGGGAGTAGGAGGAAAACTGCATTGTTATGTTTTCTTAATAACTTTTTCATTTTGTGACATGTTGCAGTAGCAGGGGCCCTTGACAAAACTTTGATTTAGAAAATGTCATCCAAATTCACTCAGCAAGTAATTAGTGTCTCTCAGACTCTCTGCTGCAAAGCACCAAGACCGAAATACAGGTTTTAATGTGCAAGGGGCATACTGGTCTTTTTCAAATGTTTTAATCAATGGATTTACCCCAAACCAGTCAGGTAAATTACATCAACTCTTTCTGTCCAAATTGTTTCTTGTTTGATCCAAATCTGCCAAGTGGTTTTCACACTATGGCTGTTCAAAAACTATGCCTTATCTCCATGGGTAAAGGAATGGGAGTAGGCTGAAAGCTGTGTTTTTATGTTTTTTTTAATAACTTGTTTGACACATTGTTCCCATAATTTACAGTTTATTTGGGGTGGCCTTGGCAACCCTTTGGTTTCGAAAATGTCACTCAAATCCATCCAGCAAATCGAAAGTTATTACCCTCATTCAGCCTTTCTGCGACAAAGCACCCAGACTGATATAAACATTTGAAGGTGCAGGGGGTACCCCATTCTCTGTTGAATATTTAAAAAACTACTGGATAGATTTGCCCCTAACAAGTCATGGAACTGTACCTATTTGGCCCAAATCTGCAAAGCGGGTTTCATGCTACAGCTATTTAAAAACTGCACCTTTTCTCTATGGGAACATTAATGTGAGCAGGTTGAAAACAGTGGGCCTCATTACGACCCAGTGTCAGGCTGAGGGGTCCTGTGTCCGCGGAAGCTGCTGAACCCCCAACGATCCCCCTGAAATGTAATTCCCAGAACTAGATTTCAATTCAGCTCTGTAAACTACACCCCAAAGGGAAAGGGGGAAGTGGATAACAAAACAACACCAGGCAGACTGCGTCAAGGCTAACCAGAGCTGAACCTGCAGAGGATATAAGAAAAGCAGATACAATTCCTTTATTTACTTACTTAACCTTAGGAATGGGAAAGACTTTAAATCCTTAATTAATTATTAAGAATCATACCTGGCTCTTCTCTTGAAATTTCTTACAGAAGCTTGTAAAGAAGCTGAAAATCTCTCTTACTTGAGACTCTTGAAATTCACAGCAACTTCTTACTTTTGGCAAATCTGGAAAGTTTAGTTCTTTGTCTCTTTTCCAAAATGCACTAGATGTCCAGTTAAATTGTTTTTATTTATTCTTTCCTTTTCTTTCAAACTTTTCTTTTGTTTTTTCAAACTATTTACAATTCAATTGAGTTTGTGAATTCTTGAAGAAACACGTGTTAAACTCACACGCGGGTTATTTCCATACAGATGAAGTTCACTTTGAAAACTTCCTGCGTTGAAGAACACGCGCACGGAAAGCAAAATCCACGCGCAGAAAACACACGCGCTTGCCTAACCACGTAAAGTAGAATTCACGCGCAAACGAGAACACGCGCAGAAAAACACACGCGCTAAAAAATTTCCGTGTTGATGAACTTCCGCGCCTATTCACACACGCCTTGTAATCCACGCGCAATGAGTTCACTCGCGATCGAATACACGCATTTAAAAAGACACGCGCAAGAAACCACACGCGCAATTGAGTTCTAGTGCTGAAGCATACGCGCTTGAAAACACACGCTCTAAAGTTCTCACACTGCAATCAGATTATCGCGTCAGGAAGCACACGCGCTGGAAACACACACGCTTTAAAGTTCTCACGCGACAAATGAATCTCACGCTAGGAGTACCCGCGCTGGAAAGCACACGCGCTCTTGAGTTCTCACGCGACGAACAGTAACTTGCGCTAAGGAGCACCCGCGCTGG
Source organism: Ambystoma mexicanum (assembly GCF_040938575.1). Taxonomy (NCBI): domain Eukaryota; kingdom Metazoa; phylum Chordata; class Amphibia; order Caudata; family Ambystomatidae; genus Ambystoma; species Ambystoma mexicanum. The sequence continues at coordinate 474,193,682 of NC_090933.1, forward strand.
AAAACACACGCGCTCTTGAATTCTCACGCGACGAACAGATTCTCGCGCTAAGGAGCACACGCGCTGGCAAACACACGCGCAGTTGAATACACTCGCACGCGCAAAGGTTCAACGATATTTTCAGATTACAAGTAGTACTCGTATTTTCAAATAGCATTCAAGCGCACTCAGGGAGTTCAATAGTACAAATACAAAGATAACTTTTTACGAATTTTCAAGGAAATGTCATTAAAATGAACAGAGCTGCAGTACAAACAAAATCACTTATCTCCAGAGCGAATTCATAAGGATCTTCAGAGTTTCCTGTCTTCCAAAACAAATTCCTGACAACTGATAGCTTCTCCAGAAACCCCCAAGAAAGTAGCCGCTCAACTGCTAACGCCTGAAGGATAAAATCCACCAGGCCCAAGTCTAAATCAGGAGCAGCCACTAAACACGTCCTCTCAGCTGGGGTTTAGATGATGAAAGGCACAGAGTGACAGTTTAGAATGTTCATTGTTGTTCTGCAGTGTCTTCTAACCAATCAGAGCTGTCACTGTGAGACTCCATTTTGCCTTGGGTCAGAACCAGGATTCTGAATCAACAAGTTAAGGCCAAACCAACTACAATAGAAAACTTCCCACCCACATAAGGCTAATCTAAAAAGGATTAATACAGAGAAATAATGAGAAGGAAACTTGAATAAGGGAAAATAGCCTGAATAGGGTAAGGAAACCTGACAGTACCCCCCTCCTAATGCCCAGTCTCTGGGCCTACCTTATGTGGATTTTTAACATGAAACTTAGCAACTAAACGGGGGACATGTACATCAACTGAATCTTCCCATGATCGTTCCTCAGGTCCATATCCCTCCCAATCAATTAAATACTGCAACCTTCCCCTCACTTTCCTGGAATCCAAAATTTGTTTAACCACAAATTCCTCAGATGAATCCTCCAAAATCACAGGGGAAGGTGGTGTTCTAAATCTAGTTCCTGAACAAACTGGTTTTAAAAGGCTAACATGGAAAGTAGGATGTACCTTCAATTGCTTGGGTAATTTCAATAGTACTGCCACAGGGTTGATGATTCTCTCTACCTCGAATGGGCCTACAAATCGTGGACTTAATTTATTCTTCCCCTTAATTTTTAGGTACCGGGTAGAAAGCCAAACTAAGTCTCCCACCTTATATTCAGGACCAGCCTTCCTTCTCAAATCAGCATACCTTTTATATTTCAATTTGTTTTCTCCCAGCACCTTTTTTGCTCTATCCAAGTTATTCTTCATTACCAACAAACGATCTTCCACTCTAGGATTCCCAGAATCCTCCAACACCTCAAAACTCAGAAAGCGAGGATGAAACCCACTACCCAAAAAGAAAGGGGGCATAGAAGTAGCATCTTTACCACAATTGTTGTAAGAGAATTCTGCCAACCATACCAAATCCACCCATTCCTCTCTAGCTTGTAAATAACACCTTAAGAACTTCTCCAATTCCTGATTTACTCTCTCCACTTGTCCATTACTCTCCGGATGATACCCAGAAGTCAAACTAACTTCCACTCTAAGTTTCTTACAGAAGCCCCTCCAGAATTTCGAAATAAATTGAGATCCCCTATCAGAGATAACTTGACTTGGGAGTCCATGTAGTCGAAGTACACCTTGCAAAAAACTATGAGCCAGTTTTTTCCGCGGTAACCTCTCCCTCCATTGGTAAAAAATGTGCTTGTTTAGTAAGAAGATCCACCACAACAAGAATGGTAGTACAACCCTTATCTTGAGGGAGACCAACAATGAAATCCATAGAAATAGTGTGCCAAGGACGAGGAGGAACAGGTAACGGCTCCAATAAACCATGCGGCTTCCCAACTTGACTTTTTGCTTGTGCACAGACTACACAAGTTTTAACAAAGTTCAATGTGTCTTGGCAAATTTTTTCCCACCAAAAATTCCTTCGAACCAATTCCAGAGTTTTTCTGAAACCAGGATGTCCTGATAAGATGGATTCATGACAATTTCTCAAAACCTTTTCTCTTAACTCTTCAGTAGGTACATAAAGCTTGTTATCAAAAAAAGGAAGATCATCTTTCAAACTTCTGGCTGGATCCAGTCTCACCCACTCCTCCATCTTCTGCAAGGACATATTCTGGCGAACTTCATTCAAAAAATCCATTTCTTTAATGGTTCCAGCTGACAAAAAACGTTCTGGAGCAATTATAGGTTCTGGTTCCAGAATCTCTCTCTCCTCACTACCAGGAAATTGGCGGGATAAGGCATCAGCTTTTTTGTTCTGACTTCCGGGTTTAAAAGTCACAATGAAATCATAATCAGCAAAGAATAAGGACCAACGAAGTTGTCGTGGAGACAAAGTTCTTGCAGATTTTAAAAACAATACATTTCAGTGATCAGTAAGGACCGTTACCATATGTCTTGCCCCTTTCAGAAAATGTCTCCATTCTTCAAAAGCGGACTTTATTGCTAATAGTTCACGATCTGCAATTGTGTAGTTCACTTCAGCGGCAGAAAACTTCCTAGAAAAGAATTCAACTGGATGTAGTTGACCAGTATTTTCATTCCTTTGAGAAAGCACCGCCCCCAACGCTAAATTTGAAGCGTCCACCTCCACAAAAAAAGGTTTAGAGAGATCAGGATGAATTAGAATTGGACTAGAAGTAAATCTTTGTTTTAACTCCTGAAAAGCTTTTTCTGCTTCAAGGTCCCAGTCAAATTTCACTCCTTTTTTCAAAAGTCTCGTTATAGGAGCAACCAGCCTAGAAAAACCTTCGATAAATCGCCTATAAAAATTGGCAAACCCTAAGAAACTTTGTATTTCCTTAACCTTAGTAGGAGAGGGCCATGCAAGAACTGCTTGCACTTTTTTAGGATTCATTTCTAAACCCTTAGGTGAAATTATAAAACCTAAAAACTCCACAGAATCTGTATGGAATTGACTTTTTTCCAATTTGGCAAACAAATGGTTTTCTCGCAGCTTTTGTAAGACTAAGCGCACATGTTTCTGATGTTGATCCAGGTCAGAAGAGAAAATCAAAATATCATCGATATACACGACAACAAAAATATCTAGGTATTCTCTAAAAACCTCATCAATGAAAAATTGGAAAGCCGCTGGAGCATTACATAAACCGAATGGCATAACTTGATATTCAAACAGCCCAAACCTGTTCTTAAACGCTGTCTTCCATTCGTCCCCTTCCTGCACACGCACAAGATGGTAAGCTCCTCTCAAATCTAATTTTGAGAAAATATTTGCTCCTTGAATTTGATTAAGCATTTCCGAGATGAGAGGAAGAGGATACCGGTTCTTAACCGTGACTTTGTTAACTGCTCGATAATCTATGCAAGTTCGAAGCGTTCCATCCGGTTTTGGTACAAAAAATAAAGGAGAGGCCGCTGGTGACTTAGAATGACAAATAAACCCTTTGGCCAAGTTTTCCGACAAATATTCTTTTAAATAATCATTCTATTTCTCTGTAAGAGCATATACCCTACTACTAGGCAAAATTGTTCCTGGCTCCAGCTCAATTTTACAATCAAAGGGCCTACGGGGTGGTAATTCTCCTGCCACTTTCTCATCAAATACGTCCCAAAAATCTTTGTAACACTGGGGAAGTTGACCCACTACAGCTCCCACATCATGACATCCAATTCCAGTCTCAGCCAGAAAACTAGACACCGAATTACTTTGTTTGACATCTTCCTCTAAGAGACTTCCTGAAAAGCAATTCTCTTTACAAAAATCTGACTGCATGTCAATTGTCCTAGCACTCCAATCAATCAGAGGATTATGGAGAGTAAGCCAAGGCATACCCAAAATAATCTTCAACAAAGGAGCATCAATTAACTCAAACGAAATTATCTCTCTGTGACCTCCTGATAACTCCAAAGTTAAAGAACCAGTCCTATGAGTAATAGGACCAGAAATAGATATGTACCATCAACAGCCCTAGCCTGCTCTACAACCTCCTTCTGAATAATTGGAATTCCCAAAGATTTTGCCAGACACCAATCCATGAAATTCCCGGTGGCACCAGAGTCAAGCATTACGGGACCATTTCCCTTACACTCCAACTCAAAGAACAAGGATACATTTACGGTTATATGGGGAACCGCTGTCTGCACCGTATTGGCGATTTGTTGCACCTTGACCACTGAGGTAGAAGTCTTCTTGGGAGTGTAAGGACAGTTCCCTAAAAAGTGCCCACCTCTTCCACAATATAAACACAGATTGTTATCTCTCCTCCTAGCCTTTTCTTCCACTGTTAAAGGGCCTCGGACCCTGGGAGATGGATTATTTCCTTTGGATCTACTCTCTACCTTAGGTCTATCCACTCTAACTAGAGACTTTACATCACTCTGACAATGACGCCTCTCTGCCTTCCTTTCACTCAAACAAAGTCCAATTGAATAACCAAATCAAGCAGACCTTCACAAGTAGAAGGGCGTTCAACTACTCCAGACAAAGCATCCTTTAACTCATCTCTAAGGCCCCTATAAAACAACGAGGCCTGTTTAACCTCGGGCCACTTGCTTTCTAACACAAGGGACTTAAATTGTGTTATATAAGCAATCAAGTCTCTATTACCTTGTTTTAGTTCTAAATGTTCACCATCCACTTCCAGAGATAACTGTCTTCTATCAAACATCTTTCGGAATATCTCTAAAAAACTGGTGTAATTTCCTAAAACCGTACTCTTTTGACTCACCAACAACCCAGCCCAAGCAGATGCCTACCCAGAAAGATAGGACAACATAAAAGTTATCTTAGATGCATCCGAGGGAAATAATTCTGGTCAACTCATAAAATGTAATTCACATTGTGTCAAAAACAACCTAAACCTCTTGGGATCCCCATGATAACGTTCTGGAGGCGCCAAAGGAACTGGCATAATTAAACTCCTTACCCCTTCTGCCACTGGAGGTGACAGTTGTATTTGTGGTAAATGATCTTCACCTTCCCTTTCTACCTCAGGTGGAGAACCAGCGCCCCCTGAAACCTCATCCTCTCTCCTTTCTCCCCTCTGTTGAATTTGTGTTACTTTAACACTCAAGTCATCCACCTTTTGACTAAGTAAGGCATTTTCATCCCGAGATATTTTGAACTCCTCCCGTAACTCCCTGATCAAAGATCCTAACATCTCCATGGATTCGTCGGGGTTCATGACGGCTCGGGCGGACTAAATTATTGGCCTTTCATTCTGTCAGGCTGAGAGGTCCTGTGTCCGCAGAAGCTGCTGAACCCCCAACGGTCCGCCTGAAATGTAATTCCCAGAACTAGATTTCAATTCAGCTCTGTAAACTACACCCCAAAGGGAAAGGGGGAAGTGGATAACAAAACAACACCAGGCAGACTGCGTCAAGGCTAAACAGAGCTGAACCTGCAGAGGATATAAGAAAAGCAGATACAATTCCTTTATTTACTTACTTAACCTTAGGAATGGGAAAGACTTTAAATCCTTAACTAATAATTAAGAATCATACCTGGCTCTTCTCTTGAAATTTCTTAGAGAAGCTTGTAAAGAAGCTGAAAATCTCTCTTACTTGAGACTCTTGAAATTCACAGCAACTTCTTACTTTGGGCAAATCTGGAAAGTTTAGTTCTTTGTCTCTTTTCCAAAATGCACTAGATGTCCAGTTAAATTGTCTTTATTTATTCTTTCCTTTGCTTTCAAACTTTTCTTTTGTTTTTTCAAACTATTTACAATTCAATTGAGTTTGTGAATTCTTGAAGAAACACGTGTTAAACTCACACGCGGGTTATTTCCATACAGATGAAGTTCACGTTGAAAACTTCCTGCGTTGAAGAACACGCGCACGGAAAGCAAAATCCACGCGCAGAAAACACACGCGCTTGCCTAACCACGTAAAGTAGAATTCACACGCAAACGAGAACACGCGCAGAAAAACACACGTGCTAAAAAATTTCCGTGTTGATGAACTTCCGCGCCTATTCACACGCGCCTTATAATCCACGCGCAATGAGTTCACTCGCGATCGAATACACGCGTTTAAAAAGACACGCGCAAGAAACCACACGCGCAATTGAGTTCTAGTGCTGAAGCACACGCGCTTGAAAACACACGCGCTATAAAGTTTTCACGGGGCAATCAGATTATCGTGTCAGGAAGCACACGCGCTGGAAACACACACGCTTTAAAGTTCTCGCGCAACGAATGAATCTCACGCTAGGAGCACCCGTGCTGGAAAACAAACGCGCTCTTGAGTTCTCACGCGAGGAACAGATTCTCGCGCTAAGGAGCACACGCGCTGGCAAACACACGCGCAGTTGAATACACTCGCACGCGCAAAGGTTCACCGATATTTTCAGATTACAAGTAGTACGCATATTTTCAAATAGCGTTCAAGCGCACTCAGGGAGTTCAATAGTACAAGTACAAAGATAACTTTTTACGAATTTTCAAGGAAATGTCATTAAAATGAACAGAGCTGCAGTACAAACAAAATCACTTATCTCCAGAGCGAATTCATAAGGATCTTCAGAGTTTCCTGTCTTCAAAAACGAATTCCTGACAACTGATAGCTTCTCCAGAAACCCCCAAGAAAGTAGCCGCTCAACTGCTAACGCCTGAAGGATAAAATCCACCAGGCCCAAGTCTAAAGCAGGAGCAGCCACTAAACACATCCTCTCAGCTGGGGTTTAGATGATGAAAGGCACAGAGTGACAGTTTAGAATGTTCATTGTTGTTCTGCAGTGTCTTCTAACCAATCAGAGCTGTCACTGTGAGACTCCATTTTGCCTTGGGTCAGAACCAGGATTCTGAATCAACAAGTTAAGGCCAAACCAACTACAATAGAAAACATCCCACCCACATAAGGCTAATCTAAAAAGGATTAATAAAGAGAAATAATGAGAAGGAAACTTGAATAAGGGAAAATAGCCTGACTAGGGGAAGGAAACCTGACACCCAGGCATTGGACCATGGTGCTAATAGCACCATGGTCCATGCCGGTAACTTACCGACTCCACCATGGCGGAATGAGGAATTACCACCCCATTCCGAGGTTGACGGGGCGGTAATTCCCCATGTCGCCATGGCCCTTCCCCATTCCCATTTTTGCCCCATAGGGCTCAATGGGAAAGGGGAAGGCGCTAAGTACGGTGCCGCAAATTGCGGCACCGTACTTAGCACCAAGGTCCCTTTGCGGGTCCCTACTTTAACGGCTGGTAAAACCAGCCGTTAAGGTCGGGTCCCGCAAAGGGACCTCGTAATTAGACGCTAATAGGTTAACAGCGCCGCAGCCTTTTACAGCGTCGTTAACCCATTAGCGCCTGGGTAGTAATGAGGCCCAGTGTCTTATGTTTTCTTAATAACTTTTTTATTTTCTAACAAAATGTCCAGTTAGGTGGAGCTCTTGACATACTGTTTGTTTGGAAAATTTCACCAAAATCCATCCAGTAAGTTAAAGTTTATTAACCTCAATCATACTCTCTGCCCTAAATATCATCAAGGCTGATACAAAGGTTTTAAGGTGCAGGGGTACCCCCTCCTTTGTCAAATATTTTAAAAACAACTGGATGCATTTATGCCAAACTTACAGTAATGGAAGTCAATGCTTTATGACCAAGTTATTTCTTATTTGGTCCACATTTGCCTAGCAGTTTTTGTTCTATGGCTGTTCAAAACTGCACTGTTTTCTCTAGGGGGAAATGAAATGGCTGAAAACGGTGAAATTGTGGTGTTGTGTGCTCTTAATACCTTTTCCATTTTATTATGTATTTATCCCAACATCTGCAGTTTGGGGAGGGAGGGCCTTGACAAAGCTTTGATTTTGAAAATGTCATCCAAATCCATCCAGCAAGTCAAAATCTATTAGTAATATAATGTGGGAAAAACATTGCTGCATTTTCATTTCTTAAATTCCTCTCAGCCTCCCTACTGTAATGCAAAATGGGAGATATAGTTATGATTTTGCAAAAAGAGGTCACCCCATTCTAAGTCAAAGATTTTAACAGCTACTGGATATAATCTCAGACCCCTCCCGCAAATCGAGACAACGCTTTGTGCCAAGTTGTTTCATACCTGGTCCAATTCTGTCCAGTGTTTTTTGACTTTTTCTCCATGGGGAAGTTAATTGGAGTAGGCTAAAACAGCATTTATTTGCTTTCTTAATAACATATTCATTTTTAACGGATCTTTCACAGAATGACCAGTGAGGGGAGGGTGTGGGGGCTGAAGCTGACATTCATTGGGCCTCATTACGAGTCCGGCGGTAACCTGCCGGTTTTTCCGGCTCGGTTACCGCTGGACCCGTCTTACCATTCCGCTTCTGTGATTCCCAGAATTACCGGGGCATTATGACCCCGGTGTCCCGGGAATTCCAGAAGCAGAATTCGGTAAATCCCCATTCACATTGAGTCCCATAGGACTCAATGGAAATGGGGAAGTGGAAACACCGGCACCATCTCGTGATGGTGCTGGTGTTTCCACGTCCGCCTGCAGGCTGGCAGTGTTAAACCCGCCTGGTTAGACCTGGTGAGAACGCCACCTCCCGTCTGCAGGACTCAAGATCGGGCGGTCCGGAATTAACAGTGGCGGCGGGTTTACCGCCACTGTTATTTCCGGTCCGACCGACCCGTAATGAGGCCCATTGTCTCAACAAAAGATCTACCAAATCCGTCATGCAAGTCAAACGTTATTAGAAATTCAATTTTCAGGTTTCCTCTGGAACTTGATACTTACCTTAACTATAGTGGGGCGACCACCATTCTATAATTATCTTCTATCTTGTTACATGTTAACTAATTGACACACCCCCATTCTGGAGATGTACACGCTCCCAGAATATCGACAGAATTAAATTGTTAGGATGTAATACCCCTGCTGTATACACTATTCCACATTGAAAATACATGTGCCTAGTTTCACATGTTAAAATAAAAATACAAAAAAATACCATACAAAGGTTGTTTCCCAAATATGTTCTAAAGTAGGATTGAAGTGTTTTGCCTCGTGGTATGTGACTTAGGAGCAGAGTGTTTCAATTATTTTTGCCACCCTTTTGCTGCCCCGATTACCAACCCCATTTATCCCAGACTGTCCCGTCATCCCAGCTGTGTCTTTACATAATCACATGCATGTGCTGCCCACCGGTTTACAGCCTGTCATTTCCTCATCATGATTTAGACCTTTTCATACAAAGGTACATTTAAATCCCTCACTCTTACCCACACAATACATAATAGACACGCTGTATTAGAAACTATGACCCGATCTAGCTGAATTAGAAATACAAATAAGAAGAATCATGACAACTCTATGATATCAGTAGAATTAAAAATACTGACGCTCAGACATCCCCTTCCCAAACTCACCTTCACTAAACACATACAGTCACTCACACACCTGTGTGCCACTGTGGGGAAGTTCCTGGGGCCTTGTGGGCCACTTTAATTGCATACATTAGACTTTTATTTAAGGTTTGTTGGAAGGAAGCTATTGCTTCCTTCCACCGCGCCCACTATTTCTTGGCCAGCATCCCGGATTTAGAAGTGGAACTACCATGGGCTTTGTTTGTTGTATCTGCCTGTGCCCTGCATCCATCCATTACATCTTCACTAAAAGAGTGTCAGTAACCACTGCTTGAGTTACCAAAAATAAGCGGTTTTAGTTGTTACCAGTAGCTTTGCCAGTGCCACCGCTAGCTCTGTTTGGTGGTAGCCACCTGAAATCCTTTTTCCACATACAGGGATGAAAGAGAAATATCCTTTGCCTGACTGTGCATTTGCAGACAGAATTCCTTTGGTGTCTCTGAGACATTTATTTATTTATTAATGTTTGTATTTGTAAAGCGCATTACAGCCCAAGTGCATTGAGGCGTTGTTGCAAGAAGATGTCTTAGTTACAGGAATACGTGGGCATGCTCGTGGGTTACAAGGAGCATGATTGAGAGTAAGAATAGGAGTGGGCCAAGCCGTGCCAGCCCCACACAGATAGCGCACTTCTGAAGCACTATCCAGTGTCACAGGGTCACAGGGAATCCCTAAGATTACAATTCTTTGACCAGGCTGATTGCTGCCAATTGGCTGCCCTTAGTGCTGAGATACACAAGCTGGGCAGTGGCTTTGCCTCCCAGCCTGGCCAGCTGAAGGTGAAGTGGAGATGTGGTCAAAGCTCTCCCTTCACCAGGTTTCCTAACTAAGGGTTTAGTGATGTGTGAAGCTGGGAGTTTTAAACAATTCTACTGACTGAAAGTTCTTTAAAATTTCCCATTTACCCCAAACTGCCCAAAAGGTTGCTCATGGTACTACTTAGATTGCTGTGGAAAGTCATTAATTGTGTTTCATGAATGTGTGCACACCACTTCCTTAACTCACTAAAAATGTGCTTTGCTGCTGTAAACATTGCAAACTATATTCACAGAAATAAAAGTTATCAGAAGTTAAAATGTACCTAACATTATGGGTATCAGAGCAAGTAAACCTCACACAAGAACAGGAACTGCATATGGAGCAGTATTAATAGCTCCCATAACACACTGGCCAGATACATGCTGGTCCGCAGCACTGCATGCTACTATCATACAACAAACAGGGACAGCTTGCGAACAGCAGGTCCACATTCTCTCACAGGTCATTGTCTAGGCAGTACTGCTGGCAAGTTTCCAAAAGTATAAGCTTTTCCCACACTCACAGCATGTACAGTCACTCCATGCACTGGACAAGCACAAGGTTTCCCCAAATAGGTACAACATATACCAAGCCACACAATCCATCAGGAACTGCAGGACTAGTAGAAGATTTCCTCAAATAGGGACAGCATTTGCTGAACGACTACAAGCTTTGCTAATAACCAGGTATGCATCCATCCTTGACAGGGCTAATGCTAGGTTCCATCTCAAACAGATACATCATTTATACAATGAGAGCAAGCTTCTCTCACTAACAGGTTCAGCATGGACAACTTGAAGGTGCTTCACAAAAAAAAGTAAATGTAAGCATCCGTCACAAACAAGTACAGGCATATAGTGGACAGCATCAGATGGTCAGTATAAGACTCCGTTACAAATGTGCACCATTCAAGCATTGCCAGAGGAACGGTTCACAAATTGGTTCTCAAATTGATATATTTATGGCACAAGTAGCATCAATGCTCCCTCACACACGGTTACAGGTACAGCAGGTGCACTGCCTGTACAGGTTTTTCTCTTAAACTAGTACAGGTGCAGCATGGACAGAAACCTAGCAAGCTTCCTCAATAGATAACTTGCACAGCATGGACAGTAACAGAGCAAGCTCTACTTGCATAGAACAGGTACAACATGGGTGCTAGATCCATGCAGCTTTCTAGCGCCCATGTATATGGAGAGCTCTTCTTTCATATTACCTTTTCCTCCAATCAACAGATTGTACCAGTGAGCATGTTTCTGGCTGGGGAGTGGCTCAGTTATGGTGGGTACTGTGCAAGCCTGCCTGCTTTTAACACTGCATGGTCAATAGTTCCCTGCCAGACGTGTGGGGGTGGAAGGGCCAGTTGAAGAAGAAGGGTGATAAGTGCAGCTGTTCTTCGCTTGCACAACACACACACACACATTCTCAACATTGCCCAATGCAGAAAGGTCTAAGACTGCTTATGTGACCCTTTGGAGTGTGGGTGCACTGCAGGCAAAGTGCGATCAGCATTATCTATGTTCCATATCAAACCAGTGGCTTCTGAATTGCTCCAACCTTGCTTTTTAGTGACAACATTATGGACTGCTTGATATGTTCTTCCATTATAAAATTGCCAGTATCACCTTCCAAAATGTGTAATTAGCTAAAAGAGCACTAAACGCCAAAGAGCTAATTTTGGAGTCTCCCCAAAATTTGGACAGAGGTGACCAGTTACACTTGCACTTTTGTGTGCACAGGTCTCAGCCACCCAATGTCCCTCATTTGACTGGCAGAGTGCAAAAGGGGAGTGGAAAAAGGCAGCATACATGCTTGTATGCCACTATCTTGCACTCCGTGGTTTAAATGAAATACACGTCACTTGCCATGTTTGCATGACAGCTAGCATTTGGAATGGACTATGGAGCCAGCCTGCTGTTTGCTGGTGTAAAAAGCAAGCAGACTCAATAAGAATCCACAGCATTTCCACCAGAATGAAAATCCTACTGGCACCGAGGAAGGGGTGCGGAATTGTAAGTTACGATCAGCCCCTCCTATTTGCCATACAAATTAATGAAAATATGGGGGGAAATTAATAAAAGGCATACACACTTCTCTCAAGGTGTGTATGTCTATCATCTGCATTACACCATGGAGCAACATGGGCTCCATAGTCCTTATTGCTATGAAAGCTGCCAGAGACCTGGAGAGTGAGTAGGTCTTAAGGGAGAAGCATTGGAAAGGAGAGTCCCTTCTAACCCTCGATAGACCTGTGGCTGTTACAGTGGGAGGGACATTCAAAATCTATTTTGCTTAGGTGTCACGAGGGATGCAATGACCTGGGGGACTTTCACAGTGCCTCAGGAAACACAAGCTGGGGCCCACGAAGCAGGAAAGCCCCTGTAGTGATGGAGAGGAACTTCAGGCTTTCAAAGGCATGCATGTCGCAGTGCATGATACAACAGTTTATGGCATAAGCTTAAAAATTGGTGTGGCATGCATGCTGGATTTTCAAAAAGGAATCCATTGATTTTGGCCCTTTTTATTCTGCATGAACCATAACCACACCAACGGCATTGCTCTGGGAAAGCCCCCCAATCCATCATTTTTTATTCTGCTCTTACAGCAAAAAAGAACAGGAGAAATGTTTTATTGGAAATGATTAAATCCACTGTGCAGCTGAAGTGAGATGAGTGGAGGATTCTGAATAAATCATAACTACTGTAATGACTCCCTAAACACCTACAAACTTTTCTTTTTTTAGCCTGTAATGCCTCTTCTCTCATCCCCGACTGCCCGCCATTCAGTCATGGTGTGCAGCAAATGATCTCTGTCTCAATGCCAGTAAGATGGAGATCCTCCTCATAAGGACACGTATGACCTCCTACCCTCTGGCCACCCACTTTGGGCCATCTACCCCACCAGCTTGTGAGGTTCATCTTCGACTTCACTCTATCCTTCACCCCTCACATCATGGACCTTACCAAGAAGTCTAATTTCCAGCTCCACCTCCTCAGAGGCATTCTTCCTTGTCTCACCTTTGCCCAGAAGCTCAATGTTTCCAAAGCTTTGGTCCTCTACAGGCTGGACTACTGCAACAGCCTATTTCTCAATCTCCCCCTTTCCTCTTTTTGCCCTCTCCAGCAAATCCAGAATAGGGCTGCACGATTTATACTTGGCCTCAAGCCCAGGGACCATATCACTCCAGTCCTAAAATCTCTCCTCTGGCTCGCAGTGGCTGCAAGGATCAAGTTGAAGACCCGCTGCATCATACGCAAGGCCTTCTGGTGCTTGGGGCCACGCTATCTCCAACTTTCCCTCCCTAAATACTTCCCTGCTAGAGTCCTGCGCTCCTCTAATTCCAACTCTCTGACTGTCAAACGCTTCTCCAAGCACAGAGTGGGGGGGCAGGTCTCTCACCTCGGCTGGTGCCTTTCTTTGGAACAGCCTCCCTGCCACTCTCAGACTTCAGCTGGACCTACTTGAGTACCGGAAACTGCTCACAACTTTGCTGTTCTCTACCTGTTTCCCTCATTCCCTTCCCTGCTAATCACCCCACTGCCGCTGTGACCGGAGGCCTGAGCCTCATGAATCTCACAGGATTTCAAGCCCTTCCTCCCAGTCAATACCAGCATCCCTCCCCCCACTGCACTGCCCTGCGGGCCCCTGCTCGGTGGCTGTACATCCCACCTTGAGAGTCACCTGTACCAGCACTTAGCCTGAGGTTCTACTTCTTGACTCCCCCTAGCACTTTCCCCCTGGGCGCTCCTCCAGCAGTTTTCCACTCCTCTGCTCCCCCTTCAATCCCCTTCCCCTGCACTTCTCCTAAATGCACTTGCACTGCTGAGTGCCACAATGCCTAGTAAGACCACAACTGTATATTACTGTGTTTGCCATTGTTATTTTTTCCCCTGCTCCCTTCCCATTTAGTCTTGTGGCACTTTGAAACAAAATTCTGTTGAATAAAGCACCTTAAAAATGCTCAATAAAATAATTAAAAATACATTACAATAAAAGTTGTTAGAAGTTTCTCGATTAACTGTTGACAAATCTCAACATGTTCTTCTGCTGCCCAATTGTCACAAATCAAGCTATTTGTTCATTTGCTGTTGTGCCTTAAATCTAGGTGTCACTGCATTTAATGTTGAGTGCCAAATTTAGCCATTTCTCAATTTTTCCAGGTTCCTCAAATGTAGGCATTTTATAATTTCTGATATGTCTCAATTCTAGGTGTCACTGCATTTACTGTTGAGTTCCAAATGTAGACATTTCTCCATTTATCCAAGAACCTTAAATGTGGGCGTTTTAACATTTACTGATGTGTCTCAAGTGTGGGTGTCACTGCATTTACTGTTAGGTTTTTCCCATCAGAAGGACCAGGGAGTTAGCCAGACTGGAGTGGAGTGCAGAGAAGAAGACACCTTTCACATGGGAGGGAACCTTAGGTGTACACTTCCCTATGGAATTTCAAACTGGAAACAGGGGAAGAGAGATGGGTCTGAGTTAATTGGACCACTGACAGAGTGTTAGATGAAAAATGGGGAGAGATAGGCGTCCCATCTCAGAACTGAATAGCCCATTGAGGACCCACACATATGCACACAACATAAGCATGGTAAGTGTAGCACACCAGAATATACGAGAGGGGAGGGGACACAAGCCACAGTCAATCAAAACAGTGAAGGTAGTATAGCATACTACCACTAACCAACCCTACTAAAAAAACAATCCTCTGCATACACCTCTCAATCCCTGAAAAAAACACAACCATACCTCTACAGCACAACAACCCCAAGCATTTCACTTCACCACAACACCGAAAGAAGCAATAAATAGCCTTGCACAACAGCCCATTACAGCTACCAACCGAAAAAACATACCTACGCTCAACAAATTGTGTAAACTGAACTGAAGCTACCAACAGCACATCACAGCTCTCTTACTCTTCTCTCCAGCTGAGTCCTACTAACTCACCCCCTTACCCTATTGCTTTACATATCCGACACAGCACCAAGACACCACACATGTGGTGACAGTGCACAGTGTAAGAACATTTAACATAGCATAACATATTTAAATAAAGCATTGTCTCACTCAAAAAAGGCTTAGCCCAGCCCAAACTGCAAAGTAACATCCCTTCTGCAGAAGACGAAAAGAAACCCTGCATATGCCATTGCCTGACTGGACATGCTCAGTGGGGTGCATCCTGGGAAGTTAGGAACAGAAATCGTAGAACCCCCATGCCCCATCTGAGTAAAGCCAGACAGCAGCTCCCTAGAACATTGGCAATGTTTACAATTAATATAAAGCTTTACATGTATAACTTTTGTTGTCTTATTTGAGTCTCCAAAGTGGGCATGGGTATGCAGGACCTTGCTCTTTGCACATAGAGAATCAAGCTGCATCTCACTGATGACACCCAACAAAGGCAAACCATGTCTAGGTTTGTTTGTACCTCTATGCAGAAGGTATGTGGTTTAGCAGCTCTGGCTGGGATACTCCCAGAGATGGCAGAACCAGGAAAATATGTATGTGCTTGGTCCCTTTGTAAAATGCATGAGGCAGTCTAAAACGATTACATGGAAGCTGTTCAAAGCATTTCCTGTGACTATGATTACATAAACGCTGTTTATTCATCACTTTATGGTCCCATGGAAATTAATGTCATGCACCTAAGTAGAGGTGTCATGCCTGACCATAGCATGTAGATATTAGAAGACATATTTCCTCTTAGATAGGGCAGCATCTTAGAATAGTTTCTCTGGGCAGAGTAAACCTGAACTGAGGAGAAATTAATGTTTTCGCTCTATATGCCCAAATTGACACTGCTTGTTAGTGCTTTATTGATGTTGTTAGCTCACACAATAGTTATGTTGCAGATTTTATTTTTAGGTGCAGAATTTGCACATGGTGACCAAATCGGTCAGTAATTCAGTTTCTTGTCTGCACTTAAATGGGCGACTTTTTGGAGCAATATGTCACTTTTTGATCTACACAATTGTATTTGTCTGTAAACAGCTTTGGTGAACATTTGCACGCAAAAAAAACGTGATTTCTAAAAAATAAACAAGCATTGGCAATGGTAACAGTGTGGACTTTTGTGTAGGCATGTTAAAGGCACTGCCACTGTGATATTAACTGGCCATTGATGGTCGCAGATGCAAAATGGTACAAACACCTGGGCATCGAATAGCAGAGCCTGGCAAATGCTAAACTCATTTACACAAGCCAAACTGGTTTTTGCCAATTCTGTTTACAGGACTTCGGTGAAGGACACTCATAGTGCTCATAGAGTGGTGGCTGGTGGGAGACCTGGTTAAGACATTGTTTATTACACCAGTAGTGCATTTACAATCCCAATTAAGTCATGCAATAGATTTGGCTTACAGTTGCTGCTAGCCTAATAGCCCAAACTAAAATGTGCGACCGTATTTCAAATAGCAATTTGTTACGTTCATGAGCAACTGTTTGAGTACAGTGTTGTAATGTATGTCTGAGTGCTGGTGACATCACTGTCTCTGGAAGGCTGTGATGTTAGTGAGTGTAGAGTGCTGTGGTGTTGTGATCTGAACTGAGGTTCTAACACTTACAGTTGGGGAGTGTAAGCTAGCATAGAGGGACGTGCCAGTGTCTCCCTGGCAACTATCTTACCAATAAACCTACAGTTAACTTACCTGCTGGTCCGGGTGTTGGTTTATGGTACCATATTATTTCATACAACCAACGGGGGTGTTTTTGATCAAATGTGTTGCAATTAGTGCATTTTTAACACATTTGGTAAGTAACCTTGCTCAAATCTATAAGGTGCACTGACTTGCTGACGGGTGAACTATATGTGAATGATGACACTGAGGAAAGTGTGATCGTGTAGCTTGCTCCTGGAGTAGTACCGAAAACATCAGCATACAAATGTAAACAGGCATCTTTGGTTATCATGGTGTACGATGGTGACGAGTGTCAATCTTGTGACTTACATCTGCTATGATTATTATATCCATCATAATTATCAATATAGGTGATGCACCACTAAAATCGGACATCAAAAGACTCCTGGGGCTGGATTCCATGAACTCCATTGGTTGGGGCAAACTACGTATGTTGCATCTGGTTTGCATCTTTCTGCTTCTTTTTGCTCCATCAGTGCTAAATTTCACAGAGCAATATTGCACGTGGTGGTGATAAATGGCACAGGCTGGCACGGTCTTATGTGTGCCTTTATTTTTAAATGAGTAGTCATGTCAGCGCACACAGAAAATAGGGAACAATAAAAAAGAAACTACAGATGACCTGTGTAACTTGGTGGGGCTTACAAGCAGCCCATGCAATATTACCCTGTCCAGTACGGCACCATTGGCGCCAAAGAACATGCCAACACAATTTTAAATGACTATTTTAATCTGCACAACCTACCACAGTCTATGTAACTCTCTCCAGTGACACAGAGAAAGTCCAAAAGGCTTTGTTTATAATAAAACATGTTGAACAACACACAACAGGCTGCTTTATCGGGCCACGTGAAGCAAAAAGTAGTGAACAGAAACCTTTTGCTGGTCTGCCCCAGCACAGCTCTGGTGTGGTCGGCACCTACACCTTTGCAGAAGGCAACTCCTCTAATGAAAAGTGGCAGCCCTAGAGAGCAGAGACAACATGAAACAAGCAAAACACGCTTTTTTATTATGCACTAAAGAAAACCGACATTCCCGTCAGCAAATAGCAGCTTTATGTACATTACCTGTACCTCCACAGTGTTCCAACGCACCAAGAGCAACAGAAGGCAAAAGGTATTTGGGCTTGATTCGTGGAATAATTTACGTTGAAAAAAGGGTATTTGCGGGCCAAACTGGACGCATATCCGTGTTCGGTGATTCATGGAATTGAATGCGCAGTATTTTACCTGGACTTGCGCTGAGTTTGTGCAGACTCAGCTCGTCCCTGCGAGCCATCGAGGGTGTTGCACGAGACTGCATGCAGAGCGTGGGAGAGGCTTGTGTAGAGAACTGGGGAAGTACTTGCTAAAAAGTGGACATTCAGAGAGACGGCCTGCAGGTAGTCCTTCGCACACCTACAATTGCACGGCATGAAAAGTATTCATGGATTCTATCTCACAACCTCCAAGCTAGGAAATTGCCACGCCATTCCTTCATACTATCCACCACCCAAAGGCAGGCCTAAGTACAATTGTGTATAGGAATTCCCAGCACAGAGGTGGGTTTGCATGTTGGATTTAGGGATGCGTTATGCAACTGGGGTTTCGGTCTAACTTAGGGGTGCGCGTAAACCGTGTAGCAGGGTGCAGGAACGGTTTACGGGGGTTTTCATACACATTTTCTGAGTTTAAACCAAGTTACGATTTTTCACACTGTTGTTGTCGGGCTGCCGGCTACAGTTACGGGGATCCCTGCGCAGGGTCCCCGAGATGCAGGCCTGCTTGTGGCAGACCCCACAATCTATTTCAAGGGTGCGTGTATTCACACCCGGGGGAGCGCGCAAAGGTAGCTGATCTGGCTTTTAATGCTTTGCGTGTGGACTTGTCGGGGGCGTTCCGGCCGCGACTTTCGAATACGGTTACTTTATTTACGGTCATATGGGAATGTTGCCTGCATTAATGATTTAGGTGCACATCTGACTAGAATGGGCACAATTAATGAGCCGGCATCACTAATTAGCACTGCCCTTCCTTTGTTGCACTGTTCATTAACCCTCAGATAACTGGCTGGAGGTGCAGGGCAGTTTGCAAAAAACAAGAAAACCTACCTAACTCGTCTTAAGCCGCAGTGGTCCACAACATGCAGCCATTTAGGTCATTATTTATGGCCATCCAAGTCACACTGAATGCAATGATGACGTGTTCCCTGCCCTAAAGTCATTCAGTCACTAAGTGTCATTTCTGGTGTGTGCAGCTCTGTGATTAGAAATTGTCATCATAAACATTTAACAACTGCAGACATTGCATATTGAGCTGCATGACCAATTGTAGAGTGTATCCTTGGCAATTGGATGTGTTTTGTTTGTTCTTGGATGTATGCTTCTTTATTTAAGCATGGTTTGATTCTACTTTTAGAGTAAAAAAGTTGTTTTTTTTAAATCACACCTTAAAATAATTTTATTTAACTCAAATTTGTGAACCGGGCCCCTACCCCCAGCACAAATTGCTCTGTAAGTTTTGCCCACTAGATGGGACTTTTTACATTCGGCCCTCCAGTGAAAGAAGTTGTGCACCCCTGCCTTAAGGTAACATACCGCACATGCAGACATTTGCTCTGACAAATTTGTCAGAAGTGGTTTTGTGGGAGCTCTACATTTTACAGGGCTGCTGACTCGGCAGCAGGCGTCATGGTCAGCCATCACCGCGAGGAACTCGCCCGTCAGCGCGGTGTGTTTAAACAAAGGTTGCCCATCCACATGCTGTCATGAAAACCATACCTGATACCGTCCACCTTCACGCGCTCGGTGGACAACGAAGAAGTGGAGACAAACCAGATGCACCCCATATCTTTCCACCCACCCACATCATGGGTGGAAAAGACCTTATGTCACGCACGTTGCACAAATAACTTTGAACGCATGCTAACAGATCTTAAAGAGTTCCCATGAGGAGGAGTTTGGGGCAGGATTAGGCAGAAATGGGTGGGAATTGCCATAGGGATTAGCATAGCAATGGGCAGGGAATGGGTGGGCCCATAACCAAAAACGTTATGTCCATCCTCGGATGTCATTCCTCATCCATTCCTCCCTATGGATATTTGAATACGGATTTAAATGCAATAGTTTGGGCAATATAGGTGTCAGAAGCGACACCTAAGAGCCCAAACTAAAAAGGTGAAGTTAAAAAGAAAATCCGTATGCACTTAGGGCCCTATTCATGGAATATTTTGCATAGTTCATAGTGACGTTTCACTGCAGAAAAATGACTTTGCACTGACCACACAAACCCTGATTCATGGAACTGTGCAAGTGTATTTGTGCAGTGCAAAGTCACTTTGAACCATGCAAGAAAATTCCATGAATCGGGCCCTTTGTGAGTTCAATCAAACATACTGGGCCTCATTACGACCCAGGCGGTAAGTTACCGCCTGGGCCGTGACTTTACCACCATGGCGTAAACTACGTTTACGCCATGGTGGTTGGCGGACTTACCGCCCCATTCCGACCTTGGCGGGGCGGTAAGTCCCCAATCCCCATTTACCCTTCCCCATTCCCATTTTTGCCACATAGGGCATAATGGGAGTGGGGAAGGCGTTAATTACGCCACCGTAAATTACGGTGGCGTAATTAACTCCATGGTCCCTTAGCGCCATGGATTTTAACACCCGCCAAAAGCGGGTGTTAAGACCTCCATGGCGCTAAGGGACCTCGTAATTGGCGGTAAGGGGTCGGCGCAGCTAACGCTGGCGTTAACCCCTTACCGCCAGGGTCGTAATGAGGCCCACTGTAAGAAAATCAAGTATTCTTTTTAATAATAGCAGGGGCATTTATATGTGGAGTTTCTTTCACTGGATACATATCATGAATTGATGTTGGTGGACTTGGAAACTGATTAATCTAAGAGGTTGAGGTGTTTTGCCTACAGTCATTTTCTAGCTCGTGCATCATGTATGTTTGCACAGAGGCACAACTCTTGCTGTTGTGAATGTATGCAACATTTACTAAATCCGAGCCGTGGATTGCACTTTTGAATTATCAGTACAGAATAAAAAGCACACTGCACGAAATATACCTACTGTAAATAAATTATATCGTGTTAACCCTTGTGTACCTTTTGAATGTAACTAAAGGCCATTAATGTGTAGTACTCTTTTGCCACATGGTATATATGGGTCCTTATTTGGCAGACAGGACAATACGTCATGCCCCGCCCCCCCACCTGCACACATAGATTCTAGGGACCACTGGACCTACCCTCTGAGCCACAAGGTTCTGGGCGAGGAGAGAATGTGGCGAAATGACTTCTGATCTGCCTTGGAAGGATGCCATATTATCCTTGTGTATCAATTTAGGAAGTACATGAGTGGGCAGATGTCTTCTTAAGGGCGGGAAAGACTTCCATAGCTGTAACTGAAGGCATGGTCTCAACCTCGGGAGATCTAGACTACTCATTCACCATTACCATGAAATGAATAGCTCACAAGACAGTCACAAAATCCATGCTTACACATTTCCATGGCCTCAAGCCTTGTTGTGGTGCTTCTTTGGGAGGAGTTGATTTGGCATGGCAGTTCACTGACACCACCACCACCCACATCTACCAATTTCCCCTCCAGGGCTGTGGCCAACACATTTTCCAGCAGGCTTCTATGAGCTTCAGTGTTGTGCTGTCGCTGAAGATGATATCTCCACCTGCAACCTGGTCATCACACTCCACTTCCATCTGATCAACCGCCAATCGGGCTACCCTGAGCCTTGATTTGGAAGGATATGGCATTTTGGATCTGCTCACCTCAGTAATGCATTCGAGTTTTCCACATTGCTTGAGGTTTCTCCTCTTAGTGGGCAGCTTCCTCTATGAGGCCCACAGAGCAGGAGTGTGCCACAGGGATCGGGATGACGTGGTGTGTGCATGGATTGACCATATTAGTGTGTGATGGGCCCACTGGCACTCCAACTGCGCTGCCGAAATTGGAGTGCGTAGAGCTCTAAACAAAACACGCCACGCAAAGTTTGTATGCTCAACCCTCTGCCCTGCAAATGTATCAAGCAGACACATTTATTAGCAATGCATAGTGATGCAAACATCATCACCACACTACACGTAAGGCATAACAATTGTAAGGCACTCTTTGCCCAGAAGATAGAGACTTGCCTAGCGACATTAAACTATACCCCTGTAGCAAAAATGGAGCTGGAAATGCATATGATCTAGAATTTCACCTTCTCAGATCAGAAATTCCCCACACCTTGTCCAAGTCTGAACGCATCTTGATAAAATACGTCTTTCATACACGGTCTTAACTTGCTGGAGAAAGTCACCCAGCCAATTGTTTCCCTTATCATATTCAACTCTGCTTTAAAATCAGAATGGAGTAGGGTATGCATGTTGTGATCACCTCTAGTATGTCATTGTTTTGTGAATAAATACATCTCTCGATTTCTATTGGACAGCACCAGAATCCCCCATACCTCTTTTACTCACAACAGTGCATGAGGCAGGGCTTCAGAATCGCCACCTGTGCCACTGTCAAGTGCAGAAGTATGATAATGCGAGGAAGGAGGCAGTCTAGGTGGCTATATCATTGAAAATCAAACCATTCGACAATGTCTTAGTCATAGACAGTCAGTTGTGAGAGTCCACCAATCCACAGAGAGCATCTCAAATTGTGATTTGAGATTAATCTGAGCTGCACAGTCCTGTTAACACCCAAATGAATCTTCATGTTTTTTTTTTTTTTTTACTTTGGAATTAGAAAGTTAGGCATTCCCCTGACATAAATAACACGTGTTGTTTACTTTTGGGGCTGTACATGGAAGTTTACCTTCTCTGTGTTTGAGAAGCGATGGGAGATTGGAGTGAGAAGGTGGCCAAGTGGCTGTACATACACCCTGTGAGGTCATTGGCGCATACCCATGTAATGTGTTTGCCATGTTTGTTGCTCGTATAACTCATAACACCACTATCACACTCTTGCAAATTGCTGAAGAGGATGTTTTGAGAAAAATAGAGGGCCTGAGTGGTGTGGGGTACTCATAGACAAGTGGCTGTGTTTTCCCAAGGACATCTAAGGCACTATAATTAAACGTGACAAGGTGTCACACAATCGTCGATGTAATACACAAAACAATTAAAAAAAACATTTCTCAAAAATGATGCAAATGGGCACTTTGAAAATCAATAATTAAATAACATAAATTAAATCTGTCAGCTGTGTTCTCCCTTAGAGCAATCATTGTGCAAGACACCATAACAATCATCTCCTCCCTTCGTCCTACATCTCACCCAGGAGGCTCATTTTCCTCTTTTGTTATTAAATGTGTTAACTCCCGCAGGGGCTGATTCTGATGTGCATGCAAATTTAAGAAAGTGTTCTTCCATGAAGGAGGAGCACTTTACTTATAAACACCATTTTCTAATGAAGGAAGAATGTGGTGCAGGGAAATGAAAGCCTTGGCTTTTGCATGTGCTTGATTCATGGCTTGACAACAGCCTTAGCAACCATCGGAAATGTTGGACAGCAACATGGAGGGGATGCTCCACCCAGCAGCACTGGTTTAGCACGTCAAAGAAAGGAGTTAAAATATGGGACCTGTGAGGTGCCGTTTAACTCTAATACAAACTGTTTTCCCTTTATAGAATTGCATTTTTTAGACTGCAGCACCACCTTTCTAGTTTAATGAAAGTTTAAGAAAACGTTCTTAAATTTGAAAAGTGGCAGTCTTTTAAGAACTGCTTGCAATGCCACTGGAACACATAATTGCCCTGCAATGAGAGATTTTAGCAGCTGTTGCTGCTGGAGAGCACGCCATTTCCCCTACAATAATTCCACCCACTTTAGAATGGTGGTGCTGGAAACTGGAGGTGAGAAAGTTGTATTTCCACACTCTTTTTTTTATCATGACCTGAGAATCGGCCCCTTGGCACCATCAACACAAATGTCATACATATCTCTTTCAAGTAAAGCTCTATACCATTGATACAAAAACAAGTTTAGGTCACTCCCTTCCTCGAGAAATCCACCCTACACCCTACTGACTCGGCCAATCACTAATTGCCTCTTTTTATTAAAGAGTCTTGATAAAACAGTACCTAAACAACTTTGATCACATAACGAATAATGTAACCTTGTGGGAAATCGGAAATCAGGCTTTCCACCTTATAGGAGTACTGTGACAGCATTCTTTCATATAAAGGACACTCTTCTGCAGAGTATGGATCAAGGTGATACGGCTTTGCTAGTGTTATTGACATTGTCTGTGGCCTTTGATAACCTAGATCACTTTATCTTATTACGGCATATTGAAGAAATCACCAAATTCTCCACATCACGCATAAACTGGTTTAAAGACTTCCTGGCCAATCGTGCATCCAGAATTTACTTTGGTGGATCTGTTTTCTCTACACTCTCTTTGAAATGGGAAGTTCTAAATGGTTCTTGCTTGTCCCCATTCTGTTTAATATGTACATACATTAATTTAATTACCTTCATACAGATTAAGGTGGCACTTTTCAGAATTATACTGATGTCACCCAAATTGACGTTGGGCTTCACTAACATCACTTGTATTCAATTTCTGTTCTCCCAGAAAGAAACATGGATGGAGGATAACTGCCTTGGTTTAATTCGAGATAGATTTTAGTCAATCCACTCTAGCCCAACTGAAAAGCACACAGCTTTATGCAAACATTCCCCTTTTGGACGGAACCATCACTACACAGACTAAAATAAATACTGTAGGGGTGCTGTTTGACTCGGACCACCCTTTGCTTCCCCATAGTAATCAAATGATAAGCTCATGTAACTATTATTATATCATGTTTTAAGACACATTAAACCACTGCTATCGACTGAACACTGGGCACATTTTACCACTTCGATAATAGGTGTCAAACTTGTGATTACTGTAATGCACTTTTCCTGGACACCACATAACACACGCCCAAATGTCTGTGGTTGATCCAGAGCACAGAAACATAAATAGTTACTTTTGCGCGGAGGGTGCTAAGTGAACCGAAAACTAAAAAAGATTGATTTAGAATGACCGCACAGAGCGTTCATTCTAAATCGAACTGTCAGCCCCCGCAGCACACAACTGCGTGCAGGGGGAGACAGGATGACAGGTAATGTGTGTGTGTGTGTGCGTGCGCGCGCGTGTGTGTGTGCGTGCGCGCGCGTGCGTGCGTGCGTGCGTGTGTGTGTGTGTGTGTGTGTGTGTCTGCGTTAGTTTTTGTCTGCGTGAGTATGTGTATGGATGTGTGTGGACTTGGTGTATGCTGTGCTGGGAAGCAGGTGATGAGTGGGGAAAGGTAGGGTTGGGGGTGAACCGCCCAGGGTTACATTACAACCAGCGGGAGAGGGTGGGGTGGGTAAGGGATCACTTTGGGAGGGTCGGGGGAGCAGGAGCATGTCATATTGCTGCATTTCAAAGCCAACACAAAAAAGGACAAAACAAATTGATCTTTTTTGTGTTTGGTGTTCAAGATGGGGTAATATAAAAATAGAACCATGCAGAGACATGTCCATATTGAACCAATCCCGCATAAACGTCACTGGCTCCCAGTCAGGTCTAGGCTATCCTTTAAATTGTTAACTTTCATGCATCAGGCAAGTTATGACAACCTCCCTAAAACAAAGATTCAAGCATGCAACTTCTAAACGGATCCAAAGAACTGCCACTCTACATACACTATATGCAAACCGTTTGAAAAGATGCAGAGTTTTTGTAAAATCCTGTGCTGCCTTTTCTGCTGAGCTCTGGAATTCCCTTCCAGAACCTATTCGCTTGACAAAGGACTTATGTTCATTTAGACGAAAAGTGAAAACACTCTCAAGGGCGGCTCATCCATATTGGCTTGAGGGGGTGTTGACCAACTGGGACCTGCCTCCCTCTCACCCATTATCGAGGAGCTAGCTCATTGAAACAGTGAGCGTTCCCTCAGCTGTTTTTTTTCAGCTGAGGGAGTGCTCTGAACTGTCAAAGGGAAACATAATTTCCCTTAAACAGTTACAGTTCTCCAGCTGGGCAAGCTCAATGAGGCGTGCAAGGTTGGGGCGTATTGCTACCCCAGCCTTGCATAGCTCATTGGAAATGCTGGCTGGGGAATTGATGTCAGTATGTGCATGGGGGCGCTGCGGTGCATTCTCACACATACAGACAGAGCAGGCTGAAGTGGGGCATGTCCTCAACCACGCTCAGGCTCTTTATGCATGTGCAGGAACCAGGATGCTTCTGGATTCTTGGTCATGCTTGCAGGGGCTGGAGCACTGGAGAAGAAACTTCAGGACCCGTGGCAGAAGGTACGTTTGTTCATGTTCATGTATTTTTTATTTAAATTTTGTGTATGGATGCAAGCATGCTTGTGTTGTTAGGTGAATGTATGATGATGGATGCTGGTGTGAATGAGAGAGTGCTTGCTGTGCGTATGCTGTGTAAATATGTGTGTTTGTATGTTCATTTATGTATTATTTACATATATGTATGGATGTGTGTATGCTTCTGATATGTGTGAGTGCATGTAGATGGGTGCTTGTGTGAATAAGATAGTGGTTGCTGTGTGAATGTTGTGTAAATGTGTGTGTTTGTATGTTCATCTATTTATTATTTAAATATGTGTATGGATGCGTGTATGCTTGTGTTATGAGTGAGTGCATGTGATGATGGGTGCTTGTGTAAATGAGAGAGTGCCTGCTGTGTGAATGCTGTGTTTATGTGTGTGTGTGTGTTTGTCTGTGTGTGTGTTTGTGTTTAAAAATGCCTTTTTTGCACAATCCCCATCCCCACCGTACACAATCAACTCTCCCTTTGAGGTGCTGTGGGGGACAGGGATGGCATTTTATTACTGGACATCTATGATAGATTTCTAGTAATAAATACCATATCTGTACCCCTGTTGCCCAGTAAAGAATGCCATCTCACTCTGTTGTGATTTCTTTTGCCTCACATGCAATATCATGCCTGACCTCTAAGCCCCCCAGCACCTCGCATGTACACATCATTCATTATCTGTGCATGTGAGGTATTGGAGGGCAATGGGGAAGAGAATGCCATTACTACCATGACATGACACAATTAATGTGTGCCTGTGAGGTGCTCTGGGCTTCAAGGGGCGGGCATGGCAGTTTTTACTGTGCATCTGTGCCTAGTAAAAAATGCCAAGGCTGTACCCTGGGACCCCAGCTTCTGAAACAAATGTGCCCCCTGTTGCCCCCAGTGCCTCTCAATCACACATAATCACATTCATCATTAATATAATTATGTCTGAGTGCAAGACACTGGCACACCATGGAGCATGCATGGCATTTTTTACTGAGCATGGTTGACAAAGAAAGCATGATAAGTGGTATTATGTCGCAAAACTGACATTTTAATTCCACCATTCTAGTCATTTTGTATTGTGTTATGACATTTTATATTGAGCAGCTTTAATAAAGCATGCATGATCAGTGGTGTTGTTCTTTATGTGGCATGACATTTGTATTGGGCATCTTTGATAAAGAAAGTACGGTAAGTGTTAATATGTAGCTAGACTGGCATTTCAATGCATCCAGTCTAGCCATTGCTTACTGAGGCATGACATTTTGTATTGGGCATCTTTGATGAAGCAAGCAGAATCAGTGGTAATGTTTTTACTGTGGCCTGACATGTTTTATTGGGCGACTTTCAAAAAGCAAGCATAAGTGTTATTATGTAGCTAGACATGCATTTCAATGCAGACAGTCCAGTCATTCCTTATTGTGGTATGACATTTTGTATTGGGCATCTTAGGTAAAGCAAGCATGATAACCGTTATTATGAAACAAGACTGGCACTTTTATTCTGCCAGTCTAGCCATTTCTTATTGTGGAATGATATTTTGTATTGGGAATCTTTGAAAAAGCAAGCATGGTAGGTCTTATTATGTAGCTCGACTGACATTTTAGCGCAGCCAGTTTGGCCATGTTTTCATTTTTTGGCAGGCATTTTGAATGGTAAAGCCAACTGGAGTATCTTCTTAAATGGGGAGATTGCCATATATAGGCAGAACAAACATGGACATGTTTTCTTATAGTATATTTACTGGCATTATGCACAAAGCAAATATTTGTGATGTCATCTTTAATGTCCTCAGTGTTAGTCTTGGCAGTGCACGGTGGTGGAGTGGGTTATGGTTGCTTAGCTTACCATAACTGCGGAATTTCTGAGGTTTTTCGGTTTTACTTGTAACCATAACGTCCCTTTAACAATGTTTTTTCATTGAATTTCATAGGTTTTCATTAGTGCAACTTAACCATAATGTCCCTTTAACAGTTTTTCAGTGAATTTCACATTTTTATTAGTGCAACTTAACCATAATGTCCCTTTAACAAAGTTTTTCTCAGTGAATTTCATAGGCTTCTATTAGTGCAACTTAACCATAATGTCCCTTTAACAACGTGTTTTCAGTGCATGCTATTTTCCAACAATTTACTAATATCATACTTACCCCAATATAGCAAATTTGTTGTCCAATTTACAAAGTTTCACCTTAAAGCTCTGCCAGTTCCCACCTTCTAGCAACATTTTTAAAACTTCTGTACACTTTTTGCAATTTTTCCAGAGTTTTTGCATCTGTCGATGTATGCGAGCATCTGACATCACTGCGGACCTTATGGACACTGCCACGTGACAATGCACTCTTGCACAGCATGATGCTGTGTCCGCGAACGTGTCCACATTTCGCGATCAGGTCCATGCTTCAAGGACAGTTCAGAACTGCATTTTCTACTGATCTAGGAATGTTTAAGCATAAAATGTACCCTTGCGCAGCTCCTACACCTATTCTTACTCATTATCCATTAACAATCTGGTACAAAGCACATACTTGAAGAATATTAGCAAAACTGCTATTTATCTTAAAAATGGCATCAGTTATTGCCATTCCTCCTACCCAACAGTCACCACCAAAACCAGCTGGAAGTCCAAAACAACAAAAAGCACAGTACTTCTAAAGACAATGAAGAGGGCAGTTCTTTACCACTGTTTGGAATGTACCAGAGGCTAAAGCTACCAAAGTGAAAGACACTGAGTGCATTACCTGGACAGTACTCCTACGGGACCACCTCCATGTGCCGCCACTCCAAATCCAACTACTGCAATGCTCTCTAAAGTTGTTCCTTTCCTTTCCTTTCTTAGCAAGTAGTAGTCTGTCTTAGTCCTCGTCCACTTCCTCAACCAATACTGTAACCACACAGCCTAATTCTGTGGGACACAAAGTACCACCAGCTACCGTGCAAGCAATAAAAGAGGCTGTTGATCCATATCTTTCGAAGACAACGATTCTCTGCATATACTGCAACACACCACTCTGCAGGGGGAAGCAATTTCGAAGTGCTTTTGAAGCTGTAATCAAGGAGCATGAGAAACACTGCCCACTACCTTAGAAGTAACACATGCACAACATCTTCCCCTGTCCACTTGCCCCTCCAAATTGATACTTGGTGTCTCTTCCCTCATTTCCCTCCCCTCCTTACATTCTAACCTCTCTTCCAAAAAAGAAAATACATCAAAAACAACAAAAGAAAGATTCCTTTAGGAACCACATTTCTCTATTAAAAAATAGTACTAAAAAACAAATCTTATAGACTCCATCTACTTTACATTTCTCAGTAAAGTACATAGTGCCTCATCATAAGTTGGGTGGTGTCCTGGCGGCATAACTGCTGGGTTACCGTCCACACTAATGGTGTTACTGCCAACCGGAATCTTTGCAGCACGTTTAAACACGCTAGACCCATGTTTGGGCCAAACCTTAAATGTGGCGTTACCGCCGCATTAAAGGGCACCGCCCAACTTGTGATGAGGCCCATAGACTCAATAAGATTTTCCAACATTTCCATTAGCATTTTGTTTTATGCTAATGGGAATAATGTGGCGTTCATCCCCAGTTCCAGCCTCTGCAGTGAGGGATGAAAGTCATTAGCACCCCGAGTTCCCGGGAACCCAGGTTGCTAAAAAAAAAAGGATTTTTCTTCCTACTCTGGGATGCCTCGGGCGTCCCGCTGTAGGAAGGAAAATCCTTTTCCAAGATGTCCACCATGGAAAGGGAAGGCATGCTCCATACAGAGCCCCTCTTCCCTTTCCATGGCAGCCTGCAGACGGCAAAGAGAGCACCCTATGACCATATTACCACAAGCACATTTTGTTCCCTTTCAAACCTATCCCACTTTTGAATATCTTTACCACTTAGCCGGTGCCAAGAGGACATGGCCACTTTAACCCTATTTGTTGACCCTCGTGGTCATGGTCAGTAGCCACATTATCCGGGTCATGACCTTATGCCATGACCCAGACAGTCTGGCCACAGCCCATGGCCACAGGCTATACCTCAGTCACCAAAGTTATATCACTATTTTTTGTACCTACATTATGACACTTGTCAAAAATAAAGCATGGGCACATTTGCTTTAAGGTCCTTGCCAATGCTCCTTACACGAGTTCGCTGGAAATCTGCCCATGTTTTATTTTGTCAAAAGTGTCAAAAGTGTCAAAATGTATATACCATCAATACTCATATAACTTAGCCCCCACTTGACATAATCCATTTATGCTTTACACAAACATTCAAGGTTGGGTCTATAATCTTTCTGAAAACGTTTGTCCACATTCGTCAAATGGATATATGCCTTCTAAAAATATTGAGAACCCCAATAATTTAGCCCCCTCTTGACAAAATCCCACCAAACTTTACAAATACATGTTAATCTAGATCTAAAATCGTTTTGCAAACTTGTGTCTAGATTTGTCAAATGGCACCACATTGTGATTTGCGCTTCACGAACGAATCATTGTTGTCAATTACAGCCCAGCGTGAACCCGGCAGCACTGCGAGCAGAGCTCTTGCTGCTTTCCCCTGCTTCCTGGAGGAGGCGGGGCTTATCGTGGACACGTGAGTGGTCACGTGTTCTCAAGGCCGCAATAACTGCCGGCATATCCGCCCGAGCGGCGTGTGATTTGCATTCTTAGAAGCTGCGCTTCACGAACGAAGCATTGTTGTCAATTACAGCCCAGCGTGAACCCGGCAGCACTGCGAGCAGAGCTCTTGCTGCTTTCCCCTGCTTCCTGGAGGAGGCGGGGCTTATCGTGGACACGTGAGTGGTCACGTGTTCTCAAGGCCGCAATAACTGCCGGCATATCCGCCCGAGCGGCGTGTGATTTGCATTCTTAGAAGCTGCGCTTCACGAACGAAGCATTGTTGTCAATTACAGCCCAGCGTGAACCCGGCAGCACTGCGAGCAGAGCTCTTGCTGCTTTCCCCTGCTTCCTGGAGGAGGCGGGGCTTATCGTGGACACGTGAGTGGTCACGTGTTCTTAAGGCCGCAATAACTGCCGGCATATCCGCCCGAGCGGCGTGTGATTTGCATTCTTAGAAGCTGCGCTTCACGAACGAAGCATTGTTGTCAATTACAGCCCAGCGTGAACCCGGCAGCACTGCGAGCAGAGCTCTTGCTGCTTTCCCCTGCTTCCTGGAGGAGGCGGGGCTTATCGTGGACACGTGAGTGGTCACGTGTTCTCAAGGCCGCAATAACTGCCGGCATATCCGCCCGAGCGGCGTGTGATTTGCATTCTTAGAAGCTGCGCTTCACGAACGAAGCATTGTTGTCAATTACAGCCCAGCGTGAACCCGGCAGCACTGCGAGCAGAGCTCTTGCTGCTTTCCCCTGCTTCCTGGAGGAGGCGGGGCTTATCGTGGACACGTGAGTGGTCACGTGTTCTCAAGGCCGCAATAACTGCCGGCATATCCGCCCGAGCGGCGTGTGATTTGCATTCTTAGAAGCTGCGCTTCACGAACGAAGCATTGTTGTCAATTACAGCCCAGCGTGAACCCGGCAGCACTGCGAGCAGAGCTCTTGCTGCTTTCCCCTGCTTCCTGGAGGAGGCGGGGCTTATCGTGGACACGTGAGTGGTCACGTGTTCTCAAGGCCGCAATAACTGCCGGCATATCCGCCCGAGCGGCGTGTGATTTGCATTCTTAGAAGCTGCGCTTCACGAACGAAGCATTGTTGTCAATTACAGCCCAGCGTGAACCCGGCAGCACTGCGAGCAGAGCTCTTGCTGCTTTCCCCTGCTTCCTGGAGGAGGCGGGGCTTATCGTGGACACGTGAGTGGTCACGTGTTCTCAAGGCCGCAATAACTGCCGGCATATCCGCCCGAGCGGCGTGTGATTTGCATTCTTAGAAGCTGCGCTTCACGAACGAAGCATTGTTGTCAATTACAGCCCAGCGTGAACCCGGCAGCACTGCGAGCAGAGCTCTTGCTGCTTTCCCCTGCTTCCTGGAGGAGGCGGGGCTTATCGTGGACACGTGAGTGGTCACGTGTTCTCAAGGCCGCAATAACTGCCGGCATATACACCCTTGCGGCGTTAAGCCCTGGAGGCAGTAAGGGCTGGAGACACTGTTTTGCTGTTTGGCTGTGACCTGGGCAACTGGCATAAGCTAAGTTCCTGAGTGGTATTGTCTCGTGATAGCGCACAGTGTTTAATTTATTGTTTACCTTGTGAAGGGGGTTAGTTCACGTTTAAATTTTCTGACTCATCAATAGGAAAGGTGTTTTGCTTTTTCCAAGATTTTGTAAAAAGTCTTCTTGTATTTGGAGTACCTCTTTTTTTACTATGGCCAATGGCCTGCGAAGTGGGCGTCGCATTGAGGAAATAACTAATATCCTAACTTCTTCCAGCATTGACTCCACGGTATGCAAAGGTCGAACTTCATATCATGAAGTGCCATTAGTTGACATGGTGGATGACAATACATCCACTGCCCCTGTGGTTTGCTTAGATAATGGTAACTGCTCCACTCATGTAGCCCAAGTGCATGCCACTTCCACTGTTGACATGTACGCCCCAACAAAGGTTGAGGAAAAAGTGATTGTAGATGCAATCATGAATGAAAGTATGATTCGATCAGACTCACACACCCCTAACAAAATGCAATTTAGCACTACTTTGCAGAAGATGGCTGCATTAAATGCACAAGTCAATCAAACTATTAGTATGATGACTCCACTAGTATATGGTATAACAAACTCTGGTACCATCGGAAATACTAATAGGAGTTATCATACCAAAATAGAGGATGATGTATCGGATGAGGCACCAATTGGAGTAATTCCGCGCACGCTTACATTCTCGCCTGTTCAATATAATGCCTCAAATAAAGTATTAATTGAGGATCTTGGAGTAGGTACGAATTGCGCGCGCGGAACTGATGACCAATCTCCATCTCCTCTTCCGGTGATCACCAAAATTTTAGATCTCCTTGACAAGGGTCACGAGCTCACTCATCTTGAATTGAAGGAAATTAAGGCCATCTTGCACTATCTTTGCTCCAAAATGGATAAAATCGAAGGCTTTATCACTGCAGTTGACACCCTAAGATCCATTCAATCTGAAATTAGAGGGCAAGGCCACAATAATGTAGAGGCAGGGAGTCACGCAAACAGTTTGGAACAGTGCAATCAGGACGCATTAATTGAACCTGTGAAATGTAAGTGCGAAAATGACTTGAAAGACATTAAGGCATCAGTCGATGCAATGAATCTCACAATTACATCTCACTTTACTAAAAGAGAACCTTCAATGCGGTTCCCCGATAGCCCATCTGCGCTCCTTGAAGCAATTGAATCACAAAACAAAACAGAGACAGAACGCTGTGTTTCTGAGGAACCTCTTTCCTTTATGTCCCGTCGAGTCAAAAAAAATCACTTGAGAGCTATTAAGAGATATGCTAAGCGTAGGAAGGAAGCACTACTATATAAGAATGACGGACGTGGAAAGGATACCTCCTTGGTTCCTAGTATAGAATTAATCGAGGAAGATCATATCGATGTAAGACAACTGTCCAAAGAAAGCCAAGATGCTCTTACCCCGGTTATTAATTCACCGGAGGAAGTAAGTCAAAATGGCATTATTACCAAGTCACTAATCTCTCCTCAGATTGCTAATCCTAAACCTGGCATCGTTAATTCAGTGAATAGCATAACGGAGGGAATTATGATTTCTAAACCTAAAGTATGTGAAATGTCTCTAAAGGTGTTAGACAATCAGGACAACGGATGTGTAACAACTTTAATTGAACCTGCTATCGGCTCGGTGGTAAAAAATAATTTAAGGGACTTTTTCCCGATTATAGGGAGATGTCGCACCATGAAAAACAACATTATTCAATCGCGCCCCCATGGTAATGACAATTCGATTCCATTTACTAGGAAAACTTATAGCGAGGTATGTTCGAGCGTTGTGACTAACAAACTCTCTGCAAACAATATCCCTGCACAGTCCAAAAATATACCCTTAGTCGCTACAAATGGCATTGGTAAAATAGGGAAGGTAGAGGTAGATGAAATAATTAATAAAGAAGTGGAGGGGAATATGTCCAAGTCGGTAATCGTAGCAAATGGCACGGGAAAAAGAACTACTTTGGTCGAGGCATCGGCCGTACTTCATAAAGAGAGTCCTAAGCTCAGCTGCTTCGATCAAACTGGATCAATCGATAATGCAATGACTCTCTATCCTATATTTATACACGGCCCCGCGCAAAGTAGAACACTACCACAACATATGAATATCAATCCACTCTTGTATAAGACCGGCGAAGCCTCTGTAGCACTGAGTAAAACCTTCTTTATGGACAACCAGAACACAAACAATTATAATAAGATCCCATTAAAACAACCTAATAACTTACTAATCAATCCTGCTATCGAAACAGGAACTTCAGTTGCCTCATCTCCAATTTCACACAGGCCCTTGCACTCAGACGAAAGGAAGGAATACATCATAGGATTTGAAGGTAATGCCGAGGACTTGGTAGATAAACGTATTAATCGCTCATTTATCTTCTCCCTTTTCTCAAAAATACCTCAATTGAGAATGGTTAAATCTAATGATATTACCAGAGTCTCCCTGGCCAGAATTAACAACTTCAGGGCCCTGTGTTATCTTGGTTCTGAAGCAGTAATGAAATTCATCTGGTCCAACAGAGAGGAAATAAAAAGAGAAGGTTTGGTTTTACTTTCCTTTGGATCCGAGGAAGATGCTGCTCTATTCCTAGATCCACCAAAAGAGACTGATGGAAATTGTATTGATATGACCATACCCACTGTTAAAACAAATACGGGTTCCGGACTTGACTTGGCTGAGATTCTGAAAGTTGTAGCTCAAACCAACGGCCTTCCTTGGCTGGAACCTATGCTCTCGGCCATATTGTCTTCTAATACTACTTCATTACCTATAAAACCAGTCACATAGCTATCTAATCACAAAGAACTTAAAATCATGTCCTGGAATTCGTGCGGCTTTGTGAATTTAATGAACTGGCATCTCAACCTCAACAGTGATGAACCACCAACTATAATTATAATTCAAGAATCGATGAAAACAATACCACTACTTATTCCCGGTTATGTTACTTTTAACTCATTAGCTAAAAGACATCTCTCAGGCCGCCCATCTGGGGGCTTATCGATTGCAATAAACACTTCATTTAAAGTCCAACCTAATGAAGTGTGGAACTCTCCGAGTCTATTAGGGGTCCATCTCAACATACCCACAATCAGATACCCATCATTAATTATCATCTCACTATATTGGAACCCTGCCAATTTAACTATTGAAGAGATGCTTGATGATCTTGAAGCATGCTTGGAACTCTCCGCTAGTACATATCCGAAATGTGAGATTATTCTTGGTGGCGATTTTAACTGCGACTGTAGAAATATGAATGAAACTAGTACATCCAAACTCGCAACCTTAGCATGCACTAGAGGAGCCAAGTTTAGAGAACTCTTAACCGATTGGGACATGGATCTCTTGGCGACACACGATATGAAATCTAAATTTACATGGGAAAGAGGAGTCAAGAAGTCAATGATAGATTTTATCTTTGTATCTCGCAATCTTATAGCCTACATGGCCCCATTAGTAATAGACCCTATATTGATCGGTGATCATGCACAACTTATAACATCATTGAAATTGAAATGTCAATTGTTAGGGGCAAATGAATCATTAACAGCAGTAGAAGTCGATCGCCCTCAGCACTCAATTAGGTGGAACAATGGTTTGTGCGATCAGATTGTTAAACATATATCACGAGAAACAACGCCAGTCGATCAATATGGTACCAATTTAAGAATTAAACTATCTGATAGGGATTACTCCGGAATAGTTGACACTGTCTTGCTTAAATTTTATAAAAACCCCAGTAATGCGAAACACACACACATTTACGATCAGAAATGTAAACTGTTGAAAAGGGAAAAAAACAAAGCATTAAGACAATTAAAAAATAAAGTTTTAGGCACTGAAAGACTCAGAGAAAGGCGGAATCAAATCATCTCACAGTATAAACAAAATTTAAGATTCGCCCGGATCTCGAGACACAACGAAGATAACTGTACTTTAATTTGTGCCATTACGTCACACGACACTCGAGTCATATGGCGTACTTTAAAAACTGACCCAAAAAATGCCGTGTTACCAATGCCAAACTGTATTTCTGATCAGACATGGCAGAAGTACATAACTGCAAAATTTCAACTTCCTTACAAGTTCCAATTTCTTCCTGGTATAATGTTAGACTCTACCACAATCCCTCGTTTTAACTGGAGTATTAGAGACATAACTTGGGCAATTTCGAGGCTGTCGTATTCTAAGGCTGCAGGACCAGACGGGCTCCCCCCTTGTCTTTATAAAGCGGACCCTGCCATGTGGGCAGAAATTATAAATACCAAATTAGAAACCATCTTCAATTCTGGGGAAATCCCACCATCTTGGTTAACTGC
Organism: Ambystoma mexicanum; assembly: GCF_040938575.1. NCBI lineage: Eukaryota > Metazoa > Chordata > Amphibia > Caudata > Ambystomatidae > Ambystoma > Ambystoma mexicanum. The sequence goes on from NC_090933.1 coordinate 474,230,235, forward strand.
AAACATAGTCCCGATATTTAAGAGGGGTGACCCTTCCTGTCCTGAAAATTACCGCCCAATTTCTCTAATCGACACCGAGGCTAAAATCTTTGCGATTCTACTTCTTCACGATTTGGAGAAGATTATTGAGTCCAAGGGTCTTTATTCTAAATTTCAAACGGGTTTTAGAAAGAATATGAGCACCACCTTAAACGCAACTATCCTTGCGCATGTCATTGCTGGGGCCAAGATCAAGAACTCCAATCCGGTCTATATTGCAATGATTGACATGAGTGCTGCCTTTGATAATGTCGTCCGCAACTTATTGTGGATGAAAATGTTGTCTTTCGGAATTCCAAAAGATTTAATGTATTGGATCATGAAATTGCATATTAACACATCTTATAGAATAAAAATATCACAGGACGGGGGCACCACAGCTCCAATAGGAACAGCACTGGGCCTGAAACAGGGTTGCAATCTTGCACCAACCCTGTTTAATCTATATATGGCGGATCTGGATAAAACCTGGGAAAAGATTAACCTGTTCTCTGTGAAGGTCGGGAGGATATCCTTACAATGGATCGCCTTTGCAGATGATATTATTCTGTTTGACCCCACTCCTGTAGGCTTACAAACTAAATTAACACTCTTTGAGGAATTTGCAAAGGACCACAATTTGACTCCCAACCCGGCAAAGACTGCCATTATGAAATTTGGAGTGGTGCAGAAAAAGGGCAGTTTTAGATGGCATATTATGGATACGCAGATATCTTGCATTAACAACGCCATTTATTTGGGATATTATCTCTCTGATCAGAATTCTATCAAAGTATGGACAGACTTAATCAAATCCAAAACCAGGACACTCCTTTCGCAAATGAAAAGGATCTATACCCGGTTTTGCAAATTTTCACTAACTCCGTTAATTGAATTTATGTCCCTGAAGACTGAGAGTATTATTCTTTATGCCCTAGATATATGTTTGTGTGATATGTCTAACATGTTGGATTGTGTACAAGGCTCACTTTTAAAAGCAGCAATGTTTTTGCCTATGTCCATTCCAAATGCCATCATACGCCATGAATTGGGATTAGTGGCACTTTCGACTAGATGGAAATGGAGACAGTTATCCCATTTTGCAAAAATGAACTATCCACAGAATAACTCGCTATATGCGGATTTGCATAAGATGCTAGGTACCCACTGTCCTCCTTCCTTTTATAATTATCAATTGAAAATGCAACAACTTTTAAGTGAAGTGAATATTACAGTGAATGATATCCATTTTCGCCCGTGCTATGCAAAAAAAAAACTTTTTGATTTAGACTGGTGCGTAACTATTGATCGGATTATGACTTATAAATCTTATGAAGAATATGGCGCCTTTGTTAAACAGCGCATCCCCCGCTATGCACATATCACTTTATTTCCCTGTGAAATTACCAGGAAGGCTTATATTCGATTTAGATTTAATCTATTCCATACTAGAGACAGAATAAAAAATTGGCGAACAAATACCACCACATTTGCTGTGGGATGTCGATTTGATGAGTGTAACGAACCATATGAAACAATGAAGCATCTCATTCTCTACTGTCCTCATTTTAACAAATTACGAACAGCAAGATTTATGAAATTTGTTGATATAGGGTTTGAAGATTGTCTTGAGTTTTTATGGTCTCGTATGATGCAAGGAACTCACAACCGCTTAATCTATGAATTAGTAAGCTTTTGTAAGCATATAGAAAAAGAACTTATTCTGACTGGAGAATGAATTGCTGAGCTGATAAACTGATTGGTATATCTTTTTTTTCACTTGTATTTTAAACTGTATTTTAAAGCATTTTAAAGTATTATGTGATAATGTAAATTAATGTAAAAATTAAATGTCTACATTTTCTTCTCTTTATACATGGATTTTAACTTGTTCTTTTGCAAAGGTTCTACTTGAAATTATTCTTGTAATTGAACTAAAGGCAAATAAATAATAAAAAAAAAAAAAAAAAAAATATAAGCCTTTACAATATTTTGGGACCCCCCTCTAATTGTGCTCCCTCTTGACAGAATCCCACCAAACTTTACAAAAACAGGTATGTCTAGAATTTAAATCATTTTGCGAACCTTTGTACAGATTCATCAAATGGTACCACATTCATGAGCATTTACATTATTTTGGGACCCCCCTATAATTGTGTTCCCTCTTTACAAAACAGCTGCACACTTTCCAAAACCATTCAGAATCAGTTCTAGATTAACATTCCAAACTTTCATGCAGTTTCATTGAGTGGCGCTAAAGTTATAAGCCATCCAAAAACTGCTTTTCACCAAACCAGTAATGCAGAAATAGTCACAGATGACCCCGAACATCTAAAGTGTTCGCGAGCATCAGAGGACTGTACCCAAAAATCCAGACTGTTTGCGGACTTTGGGAATGAAACACATCTGTTTTTTGGCTTCTTACGGCCATGTCCCATCCTCAACGCGCCTATCTCCCAAGAAATAGTTTGATGAGTTTGACAAGTGCAATGTTGTGTTTTTAATAGACTTTTACCTCGATGTCCGCAAACACCAGCGGATGTCCATTAATCCAACATGGCAGGCGTTTCCAAAAATCGGACGCTTTTCACCATCCAATCAGCGGGCGCACCCGATGTCCGCGGACCTCATGTCGCCTTCTGAACCAATCAGAGGCCTGTCTGCTGACAGAACAGCGAAGTGAGTCCACGGACCGAACCACAATATCACTGCTTATTTTGTACCTACCTTTGGGCTATTTTAAAAAGAACTTCTGGATGGATTTACACCAAATTTACAAAAGTATGCTTTCAGGACAAAGCCGCCACTTCTGCCACACATTTGGTGAAAATCCGTCCAGTGGTTTGGGCTGTCGATGTGAGCAAAATCTTTTTTCCAGTGCGTCTATGAAAAAGAAATGAGGACCCCCTACAGCTTTGCCCCCCCTTGATGAAACCTCACCAAAAGAATCCAGAGGGGGCCATATACTTTTTTTTGCAAAGTTTGGTAAGGATTCCTCCAGGGGGAGCAAAGTTATAAGCCTCCCAAAAAGTGCTCTTCCTATGAGTTGAGCAACTTAACCATAACTACAGGGCCGCTACCGCAGGCCGTCTAATTTGTAATGGATCCTTTAATATGTGTTGCATGTTGGTGCTTATTAAAATCCTGTTTGTTTATTAACCACATATAACACACTTAAATGTATTGCAACGTGTGGGCATGGCCGAGCGAACGTGTGGGCAGGACATTCTGGTGACATAGATCTCATTTTTATTTTCATTTTGGAATGTAGCAAAGGCAGGTATGGCTTTGGGCCTCATTACACGGATGGCGGTAATGGTTAACGGTCACCGTTAATGGTAACGGTGACCGTTAATCATTACCGCCTTACTACGAGGTCCCTTAGCGGGTTGGTGCTTTAACGCCTGCTTTTTGCAGGCGTTAAAAACCAACCCGCTAACGGACCTTGGTGCTAATTACGGCACCGCAAAATTGCGGTGCCGTAATTAGCACCTTCCCCATTCCCATTATGCCCTATGGGGCAAAAATGGGAATGGGGAAGGGCAGTGGTGGAAGGGGGAATTACCGCCCCGCCAACCTTGGAATGGGGCGGTAATTCCCCTTTCCACCAAGGCGGTGCCGGTATTTTACCGTCATGGACCAAGGTGCTAATAGCACCTTGGTCCATGTGCTAATACCACCATCCGTGTAATGAGGCCCTTTGTGTTGGAATGACTGCAGGCCGTGGCCCTTGCACTAGAAAGAAGGAGAGAAGGGTAACGATTTATTTTTCAGGCATCCCACATTGTGTTTAGTCTTGTGTCTTCCGAAGCATTGCATATTATATTTGGATATTTCTCACTTCACCTTCACTGTGCAGCATAACGGTGCAAGCGAAGAATTAGCAGCCGCAGACTGCTGGCTAAAGAGCTGCTGGCAAGATCTTATGCGCTGCTGTAATAAATGTGTTCTTTTTATCATGGTAGAAGTTTCTAAATGCTTATAAATTACTATCTGATCCTGGATTATATATGATACACGAACTTAGCTCTCTCTCTGTCTCACTCACATGCACTCTCTTGAACTCTAATTCTCTATCCCTTTAGTCTGTCTCCCTATCTGTCACTGATTCTTTCTCTGTGGGGGAGAGTCGCAAACACAGGTGCACGTTTGTAAGAGCCACCCCAGCCTTTGCTGACACCTACTCAACCTGAGGGGGGAAAAATATATATCTTGAAGGGGCTGGCTATGTATTTAACACCAACAGGTATTAGAAAAAAGGAAATAAAGTGCTTACTCCCACACTCTATCGCACTGTCTCTCTCACTTTCTCGCTCACGTTCTCTCTCCCTATCTCGCTGTCTCTGCCTGTCTCACTCTATGCTGCTGCCTCTGTGTGGGTGAGAGTCACATTGTTAGGTGTACGTATGCAGGGACGCCATTTCACCAAAATGCCAGGGGTAGCAGAAGTGACATCACACAACCCTTGACCTCTGATGATGCAACCCCGAAGTGACATCAAAGCAACAATGGCACACTACTGTTCACCCCTTGAAAAAACAGGAACTGGCATCACATAGCATTGTTCCTAAGTACACTACGAAAATGTACGATACCATTGTGATGTGATCTACATTTCATACAAGAATGTATCACCATATGTATCGTTAATATCAATTTGTATAGGCCCATATTACCAAATTAATGTGAATGCAAGCAGACGTCCAAGCAAAATGATAATGATGTGTTTTTATATAGCACTTACACTGAAGAGCGTTATATAATACAAATGTACATATGTACATACCATAGCACCCAACCTGTGTTTGTACTCATGTATCGACCTCCGAAGGATGAAAGGCTGAGTTGGCCTAGCTGGGATTAAAATCTGCAGATCAGACACACATCTCAGCAGAGAGAGCTCAACCCACTGAGCTATTTTACCAGCAATAGTAACATTAGTAATTACATGTCTGAATGTTCTCAAAGTCAGAAAGCTACACTCTTTAGTGGATACAATTAAACTGGTAACTAAACAGCATGCCAGTTCATCTGCAGGCATGGTGCAAGGTTGGCCACATGTCAAGCCTGTGTGGATCTACTTTTCAGGGTTCAGAGGTTGGCAAAATACATAGCATTGGGAGGGTTCATAGTTGTGTATTGAAGAATTTAGATTAGCGCAGGGAAAGCAGCACACTCACACAGCATCCCGTACCCTGGGCACTCATTACCTCATACATGCAAACAAACATCCTGAACAGCATGCCAGGGAGATAGCAAAGATAGAGACAGTACAACAAAGCATGAATTGTGACCCAATGAAATCAGGGGTCATTAAGTGCTATGCTCAAACATTTCTACACTGTACACAAGCTTTTAGGCACAAGGATTTTGTCAAGTGACCGAGGACACCTGGAGAGAATGCCTTGCGATGATCGTAACAGAGACAATAGCAGAAAGAAGGAAAAAAAAAACATGCTACAACTGCAACCTGAGAAAAGCAAAATACTTAGTCCGAAATGGATGCTTCTTCTACTGTAAATGCTTTTTGGATTTTTTTGTCTGCATTGTGAATTTGAGTTGTTTAAGAACAGACTCAAAATCAGTGACTCACCCCCTGAAGTGTGCCTGAAATAGACCTTTAATGAGTCTAGTAATTATTGTTAAGAATTCCAGAACGACAAATGATTTGCTATTCCGATTCTTTCTTATTTAGGATCACTGTTACATTTGTGGAACCCCCTGTGTTTTAATAAGAGGCTTGAACAAGAAAGCCAGCCACTCCAGAAACAAAGAGCCTCATGGTGCTGGCCACAGAACCAGGAGCTTCGGTTGGTTGAAAAAATAAAACAATAATTTAGGGGTTGCAAAGGAGACCACAGGGGCAGCAGGGGAGAGGACAGAGGTCACAGATGCAACCCATGCCGACCCCCAAATGACGTCCCTGTACGTATGCTAGAACCATCTCATCCTTTGCTGACAGCTGTGTAACCAGAGGAAAAAAGCAACATTGGAGGGGGTTGCAGAGGTTTTTTTTAAAAAATGTTTTTATAAAGGCAACGATTTAAAAAAAAGGATCATTGTACTAACATTGTTAACTGACGGTTTGTGATATTTGACATTGTTTATTTATAATGCTCGCTTCCAGTGTATATTGAAGTCAAGATAGAAACGCTAGAATTGTCGTATTTTCTCAATGAGCAAAGCACACTATCAAACCTAAAATAACCCTGGAAATTGTTTTCTGGGAGAAGGTCATCATTTCAAATTGGATAGTCTGATGTGCTCCTATTGTGCTCTTTCAAAATGCCCTTGTAAGAAAGGGAAAGAGGTCACATGGCAGAGGCAAGGGTTTCAGTCTGCTTTGCATTAATTCAAATAGCACTGCTGGGGAAACGGATTGACCACAGATCTTAATATTCGACATATAGGTGCATGATGAAAGAGATGTAAGCTTCAATCACTAACTAGATAATGGACACTAGGCTTGAAGCTCATTTAATTGGACACAACACTCTCCCTAGCATTCAAATGTATTTTTTTCGCATTGAAGTATGTTTATTAGCACAGCCTCAGGGTTAGGATGTACGGATACAATCTTCGGGCACACCATCGTGGTCCAAGTGCCACCTGTATTTTAGGCAGCTCTCTGGGTACGTGTTTCTCTTCACATGCTCAGTTCCCCAATAGGCAGACATCCTAAAGAATTACATATATCGAACAGTGTGAGCCTTTCACTGATGTGGAGTAGGGGATCAGTTGGAATAACAAGTCTTCTCTGTGTTTTGGAAGGCGTTAGTGGACATTAAAATGCATTGCAAAACCCTCCATGTAAGGATATATAGTTCAGTTATGGAAACCCCACATCCATTTCACCTCTTTCACCCTAGCTCATTCTTAACATATTACAAACGCCTTTTTAAACGTACCGCAGCTGCCGCTGACACCTAGTTCAGTTTGCAATGACGAGACATTTGGCCGTATTTAGAAAAGGCGTTTTCCAATGTCACCATCCCATTGAAACACGCTTTTTAAAACAGGCACTGTTTGCGAGTGAGTTCTTTTAACGTTTCTCATCTAAAGGGTCCGTGCGGTTTTACAGAAACGATGCACCAGTGCGTGTGCAGTTTTAGTGATGTACCAGTGTGTGTGCAGTTTTACAGAAACGATGCACCAGTGTGTGTGCAGTTTTACAGAAACGATGCACCAGTGCGTGTGCAGTTTTAGCGATGCACCAGTGTGTGTGCAGTTTTACAGAAACGATGCACCAGTGCGTGTGCAGTTTTAGCGATGCACCAGTGCAAGTACAATTAGCACAAAAGGAAAAGTTGCCTTAGTACAAAAAAGATATTATTTCAATGCATTTTTGCATCAGAGTAAGGACTTCTACTAGGACACATACTGCCCTGGCGCAAACATGCATTAACAAAATAGGCCATAAGCACTACGCCAATATGTGCACTAGTTCTAATCGCACGATCACTAGTGCAAAGATTTTCCAAGGCAGAAAAAAAGAGCTTTTGCCCAAGTTCTGACTTGTTGGGAACACTTCTTCTATGTCAGTCCGTTTGAAGCTGTATTCAAACTATTTTCAATTAGAGGGCAGACTTATTTTTAAGGCCACCATGTGGGAATGTCTCAAGTCTATCTTTCTTTATTTTGTTTCGCTCTCTTGAAATGCCCTCCCCGCCTCTTCATGCCAAAGGAGAAACAAGGTGAGCCGTCATTTTGCTGTGAGGTCCCCCACGTGTTTGTTTCCAAATGTTGACAGGAGTGAACCTGATTGTGGGGACGTCACTGTCCATATCGGAGTGGACGAGTTAGTGAGGGCTAAATACATAACACGCAGGCTTTCATATCACCATATAGCATTGACCACGCCCAGTGGCCAGTCGACCAGCCACAACTATTGGCTTTGCCAATGCTTGTATAAAGCCTGTTTTCTAGCTGATTTTCAGTGGACATCCATGCCCAAAGTACATTTCCCCAGTAGTGACCTTTTTAAAGTTGGTGGGCACGGAACGTTTCTGGCTGTAAATATACCAGAAAAATGAAGGATGAAATAGATTGGTCGAGACAGTTGGAACATGACATTGGCATCTTATACAACATATATGCCAACAATAATCTAATGGTTGGCAGTCCAAAAACATCTGCAGTGTAGCTGTGAATAACTGGGACCTGGCTTTATGGTTGCCAGATGGCATCACTTCGAATTCTTTATGAGAAGTGTCACCTTCACTTGGCATCAAAAGCTGAAAGCTAATATGGGAATTTCGGCTGCAAATGCCAGGAAACGTTTAGCGTGTGTACTTGACAAAGCATTACATTTACAACTACCCCTTCTAATTTGCATCCACCTGGAAGCCATTTAAATGCTAGGAAGATGTTTGATGGAAAATTGATAAGTCGTTACCCAAAAGATATTGCTTGTGAGCACTCTTTCCAATTCTAACAACACCAGGACGCTGTGTTTGATTCCAGGATCACAAGAGGCGGTCGAATCTCGAAGTAGAACTTTACTTCCCAAATCCTGTCCTGCACGGAGTCACCAATGTTCACCGAGTATCTATTGAAAATTAAAAAAATACTTCAGCCTACTAAATACATGACCCCTTCCAATATGTGTGTTAACATCATAGTTGTGTTGGGTTTCAACAAATGCAAAGAGGTCAAGTGCGTTGTACTGTAATCATGTAAACTATGCATTGTCTCTAAACCTGGCCATAGGGATTGCTACGCTATTGGTAGTGGAACCATGCTATCCCAAATATATGTTGGTTAAATGATGCGATACGCTATTCATTTGATGGAACATATACGCCCATTGTCTTCTTGGATAGCTCCTTAGTTAAGTGCTTGCTTCAAGCATAGGGGCATTCTGCACTTCACAGGTCTGAATCGAGTGGCAAGGCTTACTCTTCTCCTTTATTTTTTTTATTTCAGATTTCTCAATTTAAAATAGTATTAGTACACATCCAGGGAATTAAGGAAATATACATATGTTACAATAGACACACCACATTGTTAATAATTATAATAAACCCAGCTTTCCAGTACTTTAACACTTCTACGATCACAGGTGTAAAGTGATTTTTTAACCTCATCATGTTCATTAAAAAAAAAAAAAATATATATATATATATATATATATATATATATATCATGACCTGATACAGTGTTTCAGAAAGAAAGGTTTTAGCCATTTCACCCGCTCGTTTCGATACCAAGAGCAAATGAATAAAAAGTGTAAAAAGTCTTCATCGCACAGCATATTTCAAGAATATTTCTATATGCCATTCAGCCAGCTCGTGTGCTTGCTGAGAGGGAGTTATTATTTTTATTATTATTAATGTTTTTTTACTGTGCATCAGGTCCACAGGCCTCAGTGCGCAATAAGACACAAGGGGGAAGGAAATGAGCAACCCATGGACCAAGAAGACAGGAGAGTGGGAGATGTTTTAGTTAGTCGTAGGAATTAAACAAGTAGGTTTTGATAGCTTTTTTAAAGACATGAAGATCAGGGATACTTCTTAACTCCGGTGGCAATGAGTTCCAAAGGCCAGGAACATATGCATCAAAACTAGTAACTCCAAAAGACCGCAGTTTATGACGTGGCTGAAGAAGTTTGTTTTGTCCATTGGATCATAAAGATCGAACAACAGGATTCCTGTGGCTTCTATTCATAGGGTACACTGGGGCTTGAAGAAGAAGACACTTATGGGTCAGTGAGAGCTATGTGTGTGATATCTGATATTTGACAGAAAGCCAATGCAAAGAGCCTGAGTGACATGAGTTCTACGAGCAAGACCACATATATCTCTCACAGCGTTGTTCTGAGCAATCTGCAGAATTTTCAAATTGTTCTTTGTTGTTCCAGCTAAGAGACTATCAGCCTCATTATGACGCTGCCGGTCCGGAAAGAACGGTGGTGGTAAAACCGCTGCCACCGCTCTTTCTGGCCCGGCTGATTAAAAGTCCTGCAGGCGGGAGGTGTCACTCCCGCCAGGTCTGACCTGGGGGTTTAACACCACCCGCCTGCAGGCGGACATGGAAACACTGGCTCTGTCAAAGATGGAAGCAGTGTTTCCATGGTCCCCAGCCCCATGGGAATGGGGACTTACAGAATTCCGCCTCCGGAATTCCCGGGTCACCGGGGTCGTAATGCCCCGGTAATTCCGGGAAAAACGGAGGCGGTATGGTAATATGAGTCCGGCGGTAACCTGACTGTTTTTCCGGCTCGCTTACCGCCGGACTCATAATGAGGCCCTATTACAATAGTCGATTTTAGAATTTATTAGAGACGTCGCTAATGATGCCACATTACTGTCAGAAAGATGAGGCTTCATCCGCCGGATGAGTTTGGTAGTGTAAGCACATGTAGATTTGATATGGCTAACATGTTTATTCATATTGAGATTATAATCCAAATATACACCATGTTGGTTCAGTTAAGCCAATAGAAGCAACCTCCTACTGGCCAGTGGTTTTATTTTGCTAAAGAGCCCTAATCTCAGCATTTTCTCCTTCAAGTCTGCAAATGTTAGCAATGAGGGTAGAGACTAGATAATTCATCCATCGGATTTTATTGTCCTTTTCCTAGCCCAAACTTTGTCAGCTTCTTTAACTTGGTTTAGTGCGCCTAGAGTAGTATAATTCCTACTGGAGTCAACAAAATCATGCCAACTGGAGCCTCCCACATACCAGTAATATGCATTCCTGCACATATAAGCCTACATCTCTTATTCAGTCTTTTACCCTTCTTTGATCAATACATTGACTGCCGTTATTTTAGATAATATACTGCCTTGAAAACATCCCACTCCCCTCTCGCACCTTTCACCTTTGTTGAATCAATGGTTGAAGTCGTGGTAGGGCCAAGAAGGAGTCACCGATTGTGCATCTATCTGAGGTTGTATTGTTTTTTATTGTATTTCACCAGCCAATCATAGCCCTCTGAGACATACCAGGCAATCAGAAGCGTCAACCCTCCTCAAGGAAGTTTGATCCTCTGTAAAAGGCCCAGCTCATTTCTGGTTCCTTTGTTGTTTTGTAAGGAAACCTGGACAAAGGTAGGCTCACACTTGAAGCTTGTTTAGAGGGCTGTTTGAATTTGGGAGTCGAATTTCTAGTAGTTTTGTACAGTTCTAGCAGCTCACTGTTGTTTTCTGTCTATTTTGTTAGTTTCCTGTGGGTTTTTGTTGACAGTTTGTCACCATATTTTAATGTTTTTTCAGTGTGTTCTTGTTCTTAGTGTGGTGTTAGTTTCCCTCATGTAAATTAGACAAAAAATGTTGTGTATGCCTCTTGTGCTTTTACATTTTGTTTCTGCTTGTAAAATGTGAAATTATGACAACATGTTCCCTGTCTGTAATCCTAGCCCCCAAAAAATAGTTTCCACCTTGGTGCTTGGTGTTCTTGTTGTATTGTCTCCCCACTTTCAGTAATGATGCTTGTATTGGTTTATTGTGTAATGCTATTTGACTAATCTTGGGATGCACGTACAACGCACCAGCCAGTCAGAGAGGTTAGGTCTAAGGAAAACCTATTAGTAAATCCCTAAATTGGAGCAGTTGAGTTTGTGCAGTGGAAGGTGCTCGTATAAATTGCAGTTAGATTTGACACATAATAGATACATTCTGTAGCAACACAGAAAGAGCAACACATGTAGGAAATAAGCGGTTGCAGAAGTCATAGATAGGGCAGTGTATTATAGGCCCTGGGTTTAGAAATAGTAAACAAAGCTATGTTTTCAGTGAGGTGAGAGAAGGAAGCTGAAGCAGGTGAAACAGGGAGTCAGAAAGGCATAATGATAAAGGCAAGGTCAGCAGGCAGACATGGCGAAAGTGCTGCCATATTGGATTTCAAGGCCTAGATACATGAGCATAAAATGCCCTGATGTGGAGCCTCAGCCTTCAAAGGCTCAGGTCCAAGACAGATCCCTGTTTCATCCCCCAAGAAAGAAGCTGAGGTCAGAGGCACCCACGGTGTGCAGATAAAACAAATTAGATCCAGCTGCAGAGTTGCAGGTGGTGGGAATGGAATGTTTGATGTGGGCATGGCGGTAGCGATCTGTCCTGCGAAGGACACATTCGGGAAAACAGGGCGGGAGGCTTTGTGATGCCAACAGGCCAGGTGAAGTTTTAGAGCACTACTGCCCTAGCCCAAGGACGGTCATCCCGTTTGAACTGCAAGTAGACGCAAAACCAAAGCAAGTAAATCCCTCAAGTTGAAACCAGAGAATATTGCGCTTGACAAGTCATTATTGTGCACTTGGGGTTCAAAGGAGATAAGGGGGGAACCATGTCCTGAAGGTGCTATGATTTAGGATGGAGCAGAGGTGATGACAGTACATTTAGTTCAAGGTCAAAGGAGCGCTTGTGTGCGTCGCAGTGTCTGGTATCATGAGAAGGCCCATTGTTCTATCAAAGCAGAGTTGCCCTTGCCAGTCTTACTTTAAACATGCATGGAATGGAGGGGTGCACATCACATGACGTTTGATATTTATTAGTGTATCAATATACTTGTGGCCAAAGTAGGTCAAATCCCCAGCAATCAGACCAAGAAAATACAATCCACTACGGAAAAAAGCCAGGTGCACCCTTTTTTTGAGAAATACAAGAGCTTTTATTTTGTATACAAAAAATAAGGCCACAGGGTATTATGAATCCACTGCCGTAATGCTCTCTCCTGTCCTTCATATAAAACTCAGATTATAAACACAAATATTGCATTGGCTGCTGCATATTTACATGCTAATAATCACATATAGCCTGTTCTCCAATTGGTTCTGCTGTCTTCTCATCCCTCTTCGCCTGATGTGGGTAACGTTCTTGTCCATCTTGAAACACTGCAAAATAATGAATAATATGTCAACTGGCACCACGCTACCTTCAACCCTAATCCTGTGATGTACACCTGGTTATCAACGTGAACTTCGGTTGTCAGTCTGGTCCTTGTTAACAAAGCATCCCTTTTCTCATCCCAGACATGCTGGTGCCCCATCATGCCCTCCTCACAGTATGGGCATCACTCTTGGCTCTTCTTGGCACAAATCATAGATCATGGTATTCTCTGCTTTCACATTTTATCAGTTCTCCTCCCCAAGAGTAAACCTAGTGTCCCACCAATCAATCCGGTTCTCAAAGGATTTAGGACCCTTTTTTCTACACATCTTGTTGTTCAAATAGAATGACTATCATCTGGGGGGCAATAGTGTCTTAAATCATAGTCTCTGTTTCGACCTCTGCCTAGTTTTCCATGAATAAGACCTTCATACCAGGCTGCAGCCCCCCGCCTGTCCAGCTGCACACATTCCTGCGTAATTGTTCAAAGGCCTAGTTGATGTGGATGTACGTGTACATTTCTTGCTGCATGTGGGAATTGGAATGCAATCGGTAAACAAGGGATAAAGCCTCTTTGGTCTGTGCCTTCAACACAGTCTGTGAGGATTCAGGCCTACCTGTAAATGTACCACTACTGTATATTATGCCTACCTTGTATATGTGTATACAATGCCTCTTCCAGGATTCTAGCGGAAAGCTACTGGTTAGTTTCCCCCTATGATTTTACGCTCCCACCAGTTAGTCCCATCCAAAAAGTACCCCCATAAACTGTCCTGCAGCCATTCTCCATGTTTTAATATATTTTTTGCAATCTAAACCGTCTGGGAGGGGCACATTATGTACATGCATTCCAAAACCTCATTTAATTTAGCCGTCTTGGATTATATGTGTTGTATGGTTTTTTGGTCACACCTCTACACTATGTAATCTTTCCTCTCTAACTGCACAATGAGAGTCTTCTCTTCCTCCTCAGCAGCCGACCAAGCCCCAGTCTCCTGCAGAGTGCCCCATTGCTCATATGTTTCGCCTACATTATACAATGTGTTCACCAAGCCTCTTTTGACCGTTTAGGCAAACTGGGTGTCACATATACAAATTACGTGGATGACACCCAAATACTCTTGCCTATCACAGGCTCATATGATGCTGACTCTAACACACTAGACAAAATGTACCTCACCATCCAAGCATGAATGGCGCAAAACGAGTTGTGTCTCAATGATGAGAAAACTGAATTACTCATCATTGGTAGCCAACCCAAACTGAACAAACTACCCCAACTCTACCAATCTTTCAACATTAACAGCAACATCATAAATGTAGCCAAGGAGATGAAAAATGTAGGTTTTGTTGGGTGTCTTGACCCACGTGCAAGTAATCATGCTGCAACATTTGGTGCTGTGGGCTTAGAAAATTCAAGATGGCGGAAAACCCACATGTGCGCCGAAATCCAGGAAAGCTGCGCAGTTTGTGCGCCCACCAAAATGGTTGCCTCACTTGCCACCCACCAGTGCGAGAATGAAAGGCCGGGTTGCCATGAGGGAAATGGGTTGCCAAAGGAAAAACAGTAGCGCCGGTTAGCTTCAAAGCGCTTTAAAACCACCATTGGACTACCCGCACAGTAGCCTGAAACCATTGGGAATGGCAATGCTGATTGCCAAATGCAACTTAGAATTGTGGGGAATTCATTTGTTAAATCCCAAAAATGGGTGCAGTACCAGTACTCACCACTATCCAAAAGCCGGCGTTTTAAAACCACCCTGTGTTTCTCTGAAGGCAGGCTCAAAATGCCTATTTTCAAACATTACAATATGTGCAAAATATTCACTGAACACCAGCAGACATTTGGCAGAATGGAGTTTTGTGTGCCTACAAAATCTGGGAAATTTAGAGCCCAGAACAATGCTTATAACAAAACTGGCTGAGCTATGGAGTCAGCAGTTTAAGTTGCACTGGATTTAAAGACACTAAAATCGAAAATGTTTAGATTAAATGAGTGACCTATGTTTGGTGTCACATGCCTTTGTAACTGTTGAAATGTCATAGTTTTGCACTTAGAATCAGCATTCTAGCTGCATGTGTAAAATTGCAAGTTAATTTAAAAAGCAACAAAAAACATGACAGTTAGCTGAAAGTCTGGCTTAAGGAACTTGATTTTGCTTGACAACTACCCCCATCAGGAGTGAAACTTGAGTCACAGCTGTGTTCCCAGGCCTATCTGCCTTTTTGCTGGCCACACTAAGAATATACCATCTATCTGATAATTGAATTACCTGTGCTCTGCAGGAGACTGAACAATGCAACTCCCTTCACCCAGGCAGAGGGTTTATTGAGAGGATCATAAATGGCTTCCTCTTGAACAATGAGCCTTTCAGGACCCAAGCAAATCTTATGTTGCAGGGGTCGTAAAAGTGGCTTACTCTTGGCAGAAACTGGGAGGGGGAGAAACTGGAGACAGAAGCTGGCTTGGCAGAACTGGATAAACCAGATTTCTACCTTGTGCTGAGAGGAAACCACACCCCTTTGGAGCCATAACATAACTTTAAAAAGATGGATCATTCATAGAGCGGACATGTGAAAATTTTATAAATGATACCATAATCCTTGTGATTTTTCTGCCCACAGTTTAAGAGGTTTTTAGAACCGGTGGCATGTTCAGGGGGATGTCAGCGGAAAAGTGGATATTACTTTAAATGTATGCATGTTAAAAATCTGAAACTTCATCAGTTAATGTCCATACTCCCTGCGCACATGTATGTAAAGTTGGGTCAATGTCAGAAATTGAAAAATCAGTTGAAAAGTCAATTATGTGCCATTTCTGAATGCAAGCTCTTAGAAACAACAGATTTGGACAGAGACATGGCTAAATTCAGCCACACCATGTATATGTAATTTCAAGCAACTGTGTAACTGTGAAATATGTCTTTTGTTATCAAATATAGAATGTGTGCAATCTGACAGAGGAGTGTCCTATCTGCAAGCCATAAAATGACATCACTCTGACACAACTTAGCTTCGCCAATCAAGTGAGGAATGGAAATTTGACCAATGACAAGTGAGAGGGGCAAGTTTAGTTATGACCAACATACCCACCCACTCTCAAAACACATAAAAGCAGACAGACAGGACAGATAGGGACCTTCAATTCCATTTGCTGCAACGCACTCTGCCGGACCATACAACATCCAGAGATCCAGACTTCAAATTCATCAACCTCCAGAAAGCCAAACTAGAGACCAGACCAGAGAGGGAAAGCAGTGCTGTACCCAGAGAGAAAGCAGTGCTGTGCCCAGAGAGAGACCAGAGCCCAGTCTAAAACCCTGACCAGATCCGTGACGAGGCCCATTTAATTCAAGAATATAGTGTGAGTACCCAGCAGAACTGTGTAGAACCAATCTCTTAGTTTAAATTCATCTAATTCAATCTATTTAACCTAAGTAGAACTGTAGCTTAGAAATTGTGTTATCCTGCCATCATTTTAAAACTGAAAAAGTGCTGCGTTTAAAATTTGCAAAACCAAAAATGACCTCTATTAAATCGGTCATAACTCTGTAACCGTTTGGGCTAGAGACTTGCAGTAACTTTCATTTGGAAGCTGAGATCCTAGGCTTTCCTAGGACCCCAAAACGATTGTGATAGTCCTTGCGGTTCCCCTGTAATAGCGCTCGGCGCATCCGCAAATTTTGCCGCGATTTGCAAATTTCTTCACGTGTAAAAATTGCTGCTGCTTGCCTTCCATTTGCCAGAAATTCGTTTAACCTGCTAATCATTCCTGAATCATTGCTAGTGTGAGCCTGGACTAATATTAACTAGATACCACTCACCCTGAACCTCTGAAAGGGAATTAAAAGTATTTTAGCATATTTTTCAATTCATTGCCAGCACATATCAAAGCAATTTGGGCCTGTGTTTTCAAACTTATGTAGTCTAAGCTTGCTGGATTGAACTGAATTACAGTTGATTGCATTTCTGAGAACTGTGTGCTTCCTTCCATTTCATTGCCTTGCATCAAGGGGGGAAGGGGATTGCCAGAGAAAAGTGATTACATTGTTTTGCTGAAATCATATCAAGTTGTTTTCTATACTGCATTTCATTCATTCAACCTTGCATTTCCTTGAACCTTATAAAGCATTCTCTACCACATTATACTTCTGTACCTATTTACCAGTGTGCTACCTTATCCATTTCATGTCAACTCCTTATTGATTATAGAGAAGCGTGTTAGTGCCAGATTCTCCGTTGTTAATCTTTATCATATCAGATTAAGTGTGCTAGTCAATTATTAATTTATTATAAAGTGTGATATATATATATATATTTTAATTTATCAAATAAACCTTTTAAACTTGCAAAACAGAACTACTTCTTGGCTCAGTGGGGTCAGGGGGATTCCAAGAGAGGGGTGTTATATAGGGGTAGTCATCCAGAACGCATGAACTGGACCTAAAGATATATCAATAAGGGTTTTCATTCAGTATTATAGACTAGGCGTTGACTTAGCTGTAGTGTTGAATTGAATCCTCTTACAAATTGGGGGCTCGAGCCGAGACGTTGGGTTAGATTTACCACTTGTGCAGCTTAATACAGTGTGCTAACTGACGGGATACATACATCCAGTTGGATCACCACGCTGGATTACGCTGTGAAGCATTCCTCAAAAGGGACACTCCAAGAAAAGTTCTGTTCTGCAAAAATAAAATACTAACTTCTGTAAGTCAGGACAGAGACCAATCTCTAGAATGACGACCTTGGTAGATATGAAAATAGCCAGAGAGCACTTCTTACATAAATTATTTGTGAGAGGTGAATGGGCTGAGCAGGGCCAGGATGCCTGGTTGCAGGCCATCACGCGACAGGTCACTGAAACAGGGTCAGACTTATGGAGAGATCAGGGTCCATTACATGTGGCCCTGAGTGAACTATATATGGCTCCTAAAGCCAAAGAGGAACACAATAAGATTGCCAGGATAGCAGCATACCTGTACCTATATATGGGAGACATGCAGGATAGATGTGCTGAAAGCCAAAATCTGGCAAATAGGCAACAGATGGCATTACAGAAGGCCCAATCTGATCTGGACTCTTCTGAGCAGAGGCTGCAGAGGAGCCAGGAGTCAGAAAATGATAGTAGGCAATTTATCATTAAAATAAAAGAGGATATGGGCATCCTACAACAGGAAAAGACAGACCAGGATACCAGATTTCTGGCCTTGCAGAAGGAGCACCAAGACAGTTTGAACTCCCTACTGCAGAGCCAGAAAAAGCTGGAGCAACAGATCAATTTCAACAGGGCATGCACAGAGCAGGTAGCCACCCTGCAAATCCAACTAGACAGAGAGAAAGAGGAGAGCAATAAACTGATCCTGAAAGACCTGGATACCCAGGCAGAGTTTGATCAGGAGCGCCAGAAAGCCGGCGCCTTCCAAAGGCAAAGGGACGACCTGGCGGCGCAGATGCAGGCTCTTAGTCAGGAAAGAGACACTTTAGGCCAGGAAGTCTGCCACTTAAAAAGGAAAATGGAAGAAAATCACCTGGCCCACCAGGGACTGGGTGACCTCCAAAAAGAACACCAGAACTTGTTAGAGCACACCAGGAGGGTGGAGGATGCTCTAGCAAGAAAGGAGCAGGCCAATAGGGACACAGCTCAGGAGGTAACCCTCCTGCAGCAAAGACTGGCCCAGTTCTCCAGGACCAACCAGGAAGCACAGAGGGAAAATGAGGCTCTCTGCCAGCACAATGAGAGGCTCCAGCAACAGGTAGCGATGCAGGAGAGACTGATAGAGTCCAGTAAGGCCTTAACTGAGGAACTGAAGGCACAAATGCAGGCTCTTGCATTGCAACAGGGAGCAGGGGCGGATAGAGATGAGGTTCGCTGGGAAATGGAAACTCTGGAGCATAACCTCAGGAGCCCTAGTACCAGAGGCCCTCACATCTCTCAGTCCCTGGACTCTGCCACCCCCATGTCCCCTGGCGCACATGAGCACCGGGCCACAGGGATGGCAGATTACTATCCAGCCAGAAGCATGGGGCTCATAGGCCAGTACCTCCCAGGAATGGATGGGCGGGCATCTGGGCATGGGCACCCAAGCATGGTGCAATTCAGTGGGGAACCCCGGGAGAATAGGCCCATTAAGGGCATCCTGAAAACCTCTGCCCAGTTAGGTCAGTGGGGGGGGTACCCAGCAAATCCTGGCAGCAAGGAGGAATCTGAAGACTCCTCTGAACTGCGCAGGACACAGGAGACCAGGTCCCCACATTCTGCCAGCTATTCCCAGGCTCGCAGAATCCGGGAAAACCTGGAAGATCAGACAGGAACCTCAGGGAGCAGTGCCTCTGAGTCCGAGGACGAATGGACAAGGGTTACCCGAACTAAAAAGGCCAATAAGGCAAAAAGGGCCTTGCTTAAGGACCCCTTAAAGCAGATTAAGGCAATCAGGAGCGTCATCACGCCTTACCATAAGAACGCTAAGTATTCTGTTTGGGAGCACTTAGAGCTGTTTGAGCAAATGATGGAGACTTTCCATTTGAAGGACAGCCAAAGCTGTATTCAATATGTAAAGTGGACCTTCTCCCCGGAATACTCCAGTTTCTTTGCGGGGCTGGAGGACCAAAATCATTTAAGATGGTCCACCTATAAGGCGGCCATCTTGAAACATTTTTCTGTTCACAGAAATCCTCAAGAGGCTCGCAAGGCAGCCTACAATTTACAATGTGGGGAGGATCAGGCCCCACAAGAATTTGTGCAGGAGTTAAAGCGTGCCTTTGCGCAGACCATCAGAAGGGTGCGCACAGATAGTAGAGAGTTTATTAATACGTTTTTCCATGCCTTGCCCAAATATATCATGACCCAGCTCGTGAGGGATTTTCACGAGAAAAGATCTTTAGACTGGGTCATTGAACAGGCTACCCGGATCTATGAGGTGCAGAAACCGGTAGATAGCAAAAGTAATGCCCAGAAAAACCCCAAAGCCAACAGCACTCCTGCTGCTGCAAAGGTGGCAGAGGTAAAGGTCACCCCCGTTTTGGATTTGGAGATGGGGGGGCCTAAAAACCTACCTGCACCTAATAATGCTAGGCCCAGGAGGTCCTCGGGTCAGTCACAGACAGGGAGCCAAGGAGGCAGCCCCACAAATGGGGTCCCTCGCTCTCCTGATTATGTAAGTCCCCGTTACAAGGGAAATCGACCCATCCTGGGTTATGTGTGGACTCCTCCAGCCCAAGGGGGGGGATCCAGCCAAGCACCTAACCCAGGGTACTTCCCTCCAAACTTCCCACAGGAGGGCAGAAATTTACCAAACCCTGGGCAGAACTTTTTCCCCAGATATCCACCCGACTTTCAGCCCCAAAACCATCCATCCTTCTTTCCCCAATTCCCTGAGCCCAGACCACTGAATCCGGGAGAGGGGAGGCCAAGGGTGGAGGGGTACCCAAATCTTCCCAACCCGGGGTATTACCAGAGGAGGGACAGCTACCCTTCCCGGGATCAGCCCAGGGGAGAAAACAGGGCCCCGTATCAGCCTGAGCGGGTTTCCCAGTTAGAGCGCCAGGTTCAAAACATGGCGCGGGATCTGGGTCACATACTGAGGGCTCAGCAGAACCCTCAGATGGGCGTGCCGGCGCAGAACGCACCCAACTCTGGACCTGGTGCTCCAGAACAATGACGGGGGCAGCACCCCGATAACTCACCGGTTCCCAGGGAGGAGGCACAAAGGGAAGGGGGGTGTAAAGCCTTGGAGGAAGCTTCCTTCCTCACTTGTAAACAGCCCCTGGAAACCCAGGAACCGGAAACAAAATCTCTTGCCCCTGAAAGTCTGCCTCCTAAGGAGCAGAGGGGGGGTAGGATAAACAAAAGACCCAAACAGACTCAGTTTGAGGAGGAGGTACAGATCTTCCAATTTGAGGGAGAGGGATCCTCAGAGGATCCTGGGAAAAGGATCTTCTCCTTCAGAGAGGGGGGAACTCCTCCCAAAGAAAAATGGGTCCCTAGGGATGCAAATCCAGACTGGGGAGATGTGGAGACTGAGCTACCGCAGCCCACCATCTCATCCCAGAACCAACAGCAAGAAAATCCCCTGGTTCAAACCCATTCTGGTGACTGCCTCCAAAAAGGGGGGGGCGGCCCAGAACCGGAGCCAGGGGAACCCACAATGGCTCTGATCTCCAGTTGCCAACTTTTTCTTTCAGATTCCCAAGGCTCTCCACAGAATTCTGCCCAAATCTCTTCGCTAGCGATGTCCAAAACCAGAAAATTAGCCCACCAGTTGTCCAAAAATGTACATTATCTGTGCCCCCTTGAGGAGAAGGAGGGAAGATATTATGCCCCGGTACAAGTACAGGGGCAGGGTACAATCTTGGCACTGGTGGACACTGGATCTCAAGCTACCCTTCTGTCCAGAAGGGCCTTTGATGAACTGAATGCAGGAAGGGGAGGGAATTACCAAATTCCTCTCACCTCACTTCCTGGACAACTCCAGAACTTTGACGGGAAGGAAATTCCCGTTGAGGGGACGGCAGACTTGGACATTAAAATTGGGCGACATAAGTTGAAACACCCGGTCATAGTTGTGACCCCAGAGGGCACCCCTTGTTTACTAGGGAATGACCTCCTGAGAAGGTTGTCACCCCTAATAGATTGCGTAAACAAGGTCCTCTGGACCCAGACTAGCCGACCAATAAAATTAAAACAGAGTGTTAACCATGTTAGTTTAAACGGCACCTGCCACATGGTTGAACAAAAATCTGACCAAGTAGAATTTCACTTCCAGAACAACCAGATTCCAGACGTGACAGTAATAGAAGTAGGACAACAGACTGGTGATGGGGGGTCCTCTCTATTTCTGAAAATCAACCTTCCTTCCAGTTTAAGGTGGTATTCCACACTGGAAGGAAACACCCTGAAATTCTTTACTAATCCACAATCAGAAACTCCCACTCCTACAGTCCAGAAAGATGTGAAATCAGCTCAGAGCCTGGCTGATATTCAGCAAATTGGAGAGCAGTTGTTCATCCCTGTCCAGTTAAATGATGGGAAGGACTCTGTTCTCGCTCGAGTGTGTGTGAACAACGGTAAGAGCTTCATCAGCGAAGCCATGTTCCGCCAACTCCCAAAAGATCCAGCCATTCCCACATTCAAACTGATAGACAAATGGGAAATGGACCTGGAAGCACCTAATTCCAAACATCTCCTGCCAAGCAGGTGTATGCTCAAAATCTCCATTGGCAACAAGAGCATAGTCCACAATTGTTGGGTCGTGCGAGACGTCCCTGCCGCCTTTTACTTAGGCAGTGACATTCTCAATCGCTTTGCCATTAGTTTGGACCTAATAAACTTCAAAGCTTGGTCCCGATTAGCGGATAATCCCATGGGCTTTGATGATCCAGAAAAAGCATTTAGGTCAGCTCAATTGCTACCTTATGCAGTTGAAATTCAGGTTAAAGAGGAAGTCACCATCCCAGAAAGGACCCGACAATTCTCCCTGGAAGTGAAAGTTAAAAGGGGACAAGAGTTGAAAAACCCTGATGCTTACATACATTTAAATGCTTCTCTCCAACAGCAAGGGTTGGGGGTAACCCAACTCCATTAGCCAACATAGAACATGACACCATTCCAATAGAGGTGGATAACAGCGACTTAAAGAGTATTACTCTAGCCGCAGGCACCATTATTGGAATGGCGGTTGATGACCGACATTTCTCCATTGATCTTAGAAATGAACTGTTAGGACCAATCCCCAAGGACTGTTTTGACAGTGACAGTGAGGACAATACAACACCAGACAGGATTTTTACCCGGCATGGGGGGAACTTCCTGGTGTACACTTCCTGCCCTTATGGTAAGGAAGATGTGACTTGTGAATTCAGGAGGGATGAGGTGATTTTCCAGGTTCATGAAGGCTGCCTTGCCCACCTGAAGCCTCCGGTCCAAATCAGCACTCTGACCAGGGACTTCTCCACCCAGCTGGAGGAGGCCGCGGAGATAGCCAAACCAGAAGTCTTTCCAGGCTTCAGGCAGATGGTGGAAGAGAGAGTCAACCTAGCTGATGCCTGTGTGACTCTGGAACAAAAGCAAAAGTTGAAACAAGTTTTCTTGGATTTCCAAGATCTCTTTGCGGTAGACTCATATGACTGTGGTCGCACTGACATCCACACAACCACAATCCCCACGGACCCTGGCATGACTCCTGTGTTTGTGAAGCAATATCGCTTGCCTCTCGCATCAATGGAGTCCCTTTCTGAAATAATTAAGAACCTTGAGTCCCGGGGAATAATCCGTCCAGTCCACAGCACCTTCAATAATCCGGTGCTGGGAATATTGAAGCCGAACGGCCAGTGGAGACTCTGTGCTGACCTCAGGGAGCTCAACAAACGGGTCCATACTTCCCGATGGCCTCTTCCCTACATTGACCAAGGGCTGGCCCAGATCCAGGGGTCACAGGTATTCACTGCAATAGACCTGACCAGTGGATACTGGACCGTGCCTGTCAGCAGGGAGGACCAATACAAACTGGCTTTTACCTTTGGGGGCCAGCAATACACATGGACCCGGACTCCCTTCGGATACCTCAACTCCGGTAATGAGTTCAATATTTTCCTACATAAGGCCATGCCCGACCTGGGTTCGAGGGGTAACCTGGCTTATGTAGATGATGTCCTCATCAAAAGTTCATCTGTGGAGGAACACATAGCGGAGATCCGTTATGTTCTGACACAGTTGAGGGCCGCCGGAGCAAAACTTTCCTTTCAGAAAGCACAGTGGTGTAGAACCCGTGTTAATTTCTTGGGGCATGAGATTACTCCTCAGGGTCTCTGTCCCCAGGAAAAGAAAGTGGAAGCACTTCAGAAACTGAAAGACCCCACAACTCTGCGGGAACTAAGGAGCCTCCTTGGGCTGACTAATTACAGCAGAAAGTTCATTGAGGGCTACGCAGAGATCACCAGACCCCTGATTCATCTCCTGAAGGGGGGGGTCAAGTGGGAATGGGGTCCAGAAAAATCCGAGGCAGTAAGACAACTCAAGAGAAGCCTCTCACAAGCGCCCTGCCTAGCTTACCCTGTCAGAAACAAGGAGTTCTTCCTGGAGACGGGGTTCTCTAATACGTGCTTGACGGCAGTATTATACCAAAAGCATGACAAGGTCAATAAAGTAATCTCCTATGCGAGCAAAACTTTATCCTCTGTGGAGGAAAAATTCAACGATTGTGAGAAGGCACTCCTGGCAACGGTGTGGGCATTGAAGAATTACCGCCCGTTTATCCAGGGGGAACACATCATAGTGGAGACTCCACACCAGCCTCTGCAATATCTCCAAAGTGACAGAATCCGGGCCGGAAATGTGAGTAATTCCCGAATTACTTCCTGGATTCTGTCAATGCAAGGCTTTCCTGTGGAGGTCCGATATGGCCAAAACAAGAAGAGTCCCCTCGCGCAAGGTCTGGCTGACTTGCATGATTGTGCCAGAGAAAACTGTCTCGAGGACGAAAGTCTAAAAATAAAGGACAACATGGAGGCATACCTTAATTCCCCCCACAAAGTCTTTGAAGAAGACAAGTGTGAGGGAATGCCCACTGTCTATGTGGATGGATGCTCTTACCATGTTGACAACAACGGGGAGAAAGAACTGGTGGCCGGCGTAGGGAATGCATGGGTGAATGAGTTCCCAGAACCCTCCGCTGGATACAAAATTGGTCCCCGAAGTAGTCAGGTGGCAGAATTGATGGCTGTGCATCAGGCCATCCTCACTGCTGTCCAGCATCAACTCCACGAACTGGTCATAATCACAGATTCGGATTATGTACGGAAAGGGTTCGTGGAGCACCTGGTTAATTGGAAAACCAGAGGCATGTTATGTGCTAACAACAAACCCTTGAAACATGGGAAGTTGATCCAAAACATTGATGATCTGGTCACATCGAATGAGATGACCATCTATTGGAAAAAGATCAAGGGTCATTCCAAAGTAAAGGGACCAGACAAAACTGGAAATGACTTAGCTGATCAGCTGGCCAAAACCGGGGCCATCCAAGGGGATCTAATTGAGATTGAGTCCCTGTTGGGGGAAATCCAGGTCACTGCCATCACTAGGTCCCAGACAAATGCTCACAACGACCTTTCAATTGCACAATGGAGTAAGGAGACCCCTGATGCTGATTTGATTACAGCTCAGAAGGGGGATCCAATAATTGGTAAATTTTACCAGCACCTTGAGGACCCTGAGAACTTTCCCCTGACGGATACCGATTACATTGGGAAAGAGGACCTAAGAGTGTTGATGAAATGTCCAAAAATGTTCCGGATCCAAGACGGTTTGCTGGTTAGGAAATCCAAAGCTGGCCACGATCAGTGGGTGGTTCCTACCTCATTCCGAAGCCTGATGTTAAGTCACGCCCATGATGCGGCCACCGCCGGTCATAGGGGGTTTCACACAACACTGGAAATCTCAAGAGAGGTTGCATACTGGCCACACATGGGCCAGGACCTCAACCAATATTTGAAGGGTTGTCTTGTGTGTGCACAATTTCAGCCGACATCCCTCACACACCGGGCACCTTTACAAAAGCGGGGGATGACACTGCCATGGTCAGATTTACAAATCGACTTTGTAGGCCCTGTGATTCGCTCGGCTAGGGGGAATAAGTACATGTTGACTGTGACATGCTTGTTTACCAAGTGGGTGGAATGTCTCCCAGCCCCAAACTGCATGGCAGAAACTGCAGCTGCCTTGATGATTAACCACATCTTTTCCCGTTTTGGTCTACCTCAAAGGATTGAGTCAGACAGAGGTAGCCACTTCACCAGTGAAATAATGACAAAGATGTGGGAGATACTGGGGGTCAAAAGGAAGTTGCATATTGCTTATCGGCCAGCTTCTTCTGGGGCAGTAGAGAGATATAACCAAACCATTGTGAGCATATTAAAGAAGTTTGTGGCAGATTCTGGGCCAAGTTGGAATATCCGATTACCTCTGGTCCTAATGGCTATCAGATCTACCCCTTCATCTGCAACCAAAATGTCACCATTTGAGTTGATGACTGGGCGCAAGATGGTGCTTCCTCAGCATTTGCTCTATAGGACCCAAGAGCAGACACTGATAAATGCCTCCACTACTCATGAGTATGTAGAGAATTTAAGGAAACACCTCCAACATGCTTTTGCTTATGCTCAGCGGAATCTAGAAAGATCAGCTGATAGCATGAAGACCCACTATGACCTGAAAACTTCCAGGAAGGAATATCAGGTGGGGGACCGGGTCTATCTATACAACTTCCAAAGGAACCAGGCCAAGCAGCGCAAATTTTTGCCTACATGGAAAGGACCCTTTGAGATCATCGACAAGATCTCCCCTGTGGCCTACAAAATCCACATCCCCAAAGGTCCTTTGGCAGCGGGGGAAGACAAGTGGGTCCACATAAACCAGTTGAAGTGTTGCCATCCCAGGCACGCTCTGCAACAACTGGAGGAATCCTCTGGAATCCTAGCGGGTACTGTCTCAGACTAATTCAGTTCCAATCATAAAACATACCACATCTAGTCTCTAAAATATTGTGATTTGCATGAAACTGTCTCTTAGTTATACTGTTTTTTTTTCAAAATAAGAATGTAATGTTTCGTTATGATGAAATGCATATGCTGCCCCACTATCTCAACAGTGGTGGAAAAACGTCTATAAGTAGGTATTGCCGCTCTTCCTTTGTCGTCCTAGGAGAAAGAAAACCTGGAGACGGGCCAAGGAGGGCGATCCGGAGACCAGGAACGGAGATCCAATGGGCCCAGTGGACCGCCCAATACTCCCATCAGGACTGGCGAGGAGAACCGATCGATCCGACCGGATGGAGGAAAAGATGCTGAACTGTGCCATCTACCGGAAGAAGATTATGCGGACAGACCGGTGCGTGGGTCAAAACCCTTGTGCACCCGACTCCCCATCGACTCAAATTCAAAGTGCAGTCGCGTGGGGGGGCTTGTTGGGTGTCTTGACCCACGTGCAAGTAATCATGCTGCAACATTTGGTGCTGTGGGCTTAGAAAATTCAAGATGGCGGAAAACCCACATGTGCGCCGAAATCCAGGAAAGCTGCGCAGTTTGTGCGCCCACCAAAATGGTTGCCTCACTTGCCACCCACCAGTGCGAGAATGAAAGGCCGGGTTGCCATGAGGGAAATGGGTTGCCAAAGGAAAAACAGTAGCGCCGGTTAGCTTCAAAGCGCTTTAAAACCACCATTGGACTACCCGCACAGTAGCCTGAAACCATTGGGAATGGCAATGCTGATTGCCAAATGCAACTTAGAATTGTGGGGAATTCATTTGTTAAATCCCAAAAATGGGTGCAGTACCAGTACTCACCACTATCCAAAAGCCGGCGTTTTAAAACCACCCTGTGTTTCTCTGAAGGCAGGCTCAAAATGCCTATTTTCAAACATTACAATATGTGCAAAATATTCACTGAACACCAGCAGACATTTGGCAGAATGGAGTTTTGTGTGCCTACAAAATCTGGGAAATGAAGAGCCCAGAACAATGCTTATAACAAAACTGGCTGAGCTATGGAGTCAGCAGTTTAAGTTGCACTGGATTTAAAGACACTAAAATCGAAAATGTTTAGATTAAATGAGTGACCTATGTTTGGTGTCACATGCCTTTGTAACTGTTGAAATGTCATAGTTTTGCACTTAGAATCAGCATTCTAGCTGCATGTGTAAAATTGCAAGTTAATTTAAAAAGCAACAAAAAACATGACAGTTAGCTGAAAGTCTGGCTTAAGGAACTTGATTTTGCTTGACAACTACCCCCATCAGGAGTGAAACTTGAGTCACAGCTGTGTTCCCAGGCCTATCTGCCTTTTTGCTGGCCACACTAAGAATATACCATCTATCTGATAATTGAATTACCTGTGCTCTGCAGGAGACTGAACAATGCAACTCCCTTCACCCAGGCAGAGGGTTTATTGAGAGGATCATAAATGGCTTCCTCTTGAACAATGAGCCTTTCAGGACCCAAGCAAATCTTATATTGCAGGGGTCGTAAAAGTGGCTTACTCTTGGCAGAAACTGGGAGGGGGAGAAACTGGAGACAGAAGCTGGCTTGGCAGAACTGGATAAACCAGATTTCTACCTTGTGCTGAGAGGAAACCACACCCCTTTGGAGCCAGAACATAACTTTAAAAAGATGGATCATTCATAGAGCGGACATGTGAAAATTTTATAAATGATACCATAATTCTTGTGATTTTTCTGCCCACAGTTTAAGAGGTTTTTAGAACCGGTGGTATGTTCAGGGGGATGTCAGCGGAAAAGTGGATATTACTCTAAATGTATGCATGTTAAAAATCTGAAACTTCATCAGTTAATGTCCATACTCCCTGCGCACATGTATGTAAAGTTGGGTCAATGTCAAGAATTGAAAAATCAGTTAAAAAGTCAATTATGTGCCATTTCTGAATGCAAGCTCTTAGAAACAACAGATTTGGACAGAGACATGGCTAAATTCAGCCACACCATGTATATGCAATTTCAAGCAACTGTGTAACTGTGAAATATGTCTTTTGTTATCAAATATAGAATGTGTGCAATCTGACAGAGGAGTGTCCTATCTGCAAGCCATAAAATGACATCACTCTGACACAACTTAGCTTCGCCAATCAAGTGAGGAATGGAAATTTGACCAATGACAAGTGAGAGGGGCAAGTTTAGTTATGACCAACATACCCACCCACTCTCAAAACACATAAAAGCAGACAGACAGGACAGATAGGGACCTTCAATTCCATTTGCTGCAACGCACTCTGCCGGACCATACAACATCCAGAGATCCAGACTTCAAATTCATCAACCTCCAGAAAGCCAAACTAGAGACCAGACCAGAGAGGGAAAGCAGTGCTGTACCCAGAGAGAAAGCAGTGCTGTGCCCAGAGAGAGACCAGAGCCCAGTCTAAAACCCTGACCAGATCCGTGACGAGGCCCATTTAATTCAAGAATATAGTGTGAGTACCCAGCAGAACTGTGTAGAACCAATCTCTTAGTTTAAATTCATCTAATTCAATCTATTTAACCTAAGTAGAACTGTAGCTTAGAAATTGTGTTGTCCTGCCATCATTTTAAAACTGAAAAAGTGCTGCGTTTAAAATTTGCAAAACCAAAAACGACCTCTATTAAATCGGTCATAACTCTGTAACCGTTTGGGCTAGAGACTTGCAGTAACTTTCATTTGGAAGCCGAGATCCTAGGCTTTCCTAGGACCCCGAAACGATTGTGATAGTCCTTGCGGTTCCCCTGTAATAGCGCTCGGCGCATCCGCGAATTTTGCCGCGATTTGCAAATTTCTTCACGTGTAAAAATTGCTGCTGCTTGCCTTCCATTTGCCAGAAATTCGTTTAACCTGCTAATCATTCCTGAATCATTGCTAGTGTGAGCCTGGACTAATATTAACTAGATACCACTCACCCTGAACCTCTGAAAGGGAATTAAAAGTATTTTAGCATATTTTTCAATTCATTGCCAGCACATATCAAAGCAATTTGGGCCTGTGTTTTCAAACTTATGTAGTCTAAGCTTGCTGGATTGAACTGAATTACAGTTGATTGCATTTCTGAGAACTGTGTGCTTCCTTCCATTTCCTTGCCTTGCATCAAGGGGGGAAGGGGATTGCCAGAGAAAAGTGATTACATTGTTTTGCTGAAATCATATCAAGTTGTTTTCTATACTGCATTTCATTCATTCAACCTTGCATTTCCTTGAACCTTATAAAGCATTCTCTACCACATTATACTTCTGTACCTATTTACCAGTGTGCTACCTTATCCATTTCATGTCAACTCCTTATTGATTATAGAGAAGCGTGTTAGTGCCAGATTCTCCGTTGTTAATCTTTATCATATCAGATTAAGTGTGCTAGTCAATTATTAATTTATTATAAAGTGTGATATATATATATATATTTTAATTTATCAAATAAACCTTTTAAACTTGCAAAACAGAACTACTTCTTGGCTCAGTGGGGTCAGGGGGATTCCAAGAGAGGGGTGTTATATAGGGGTAGTCATCCAGAACGCATGAACTGGACCTAAAGATATATCAATAAGGGTTTTCATTCAGTATTATAGACTAGGCGTTCACTTAGCTGTAGTGTTGAATTGAATCCTCTTACAGTTTATAGATTGACTCTACACTTACCCTAACAAGGCAAGTTATTGCCATAATCTCCAGAGCAGCCTACACCTCCAAACTAATTGGAGACAGCAGATCCACCTTATCCTCTGACAATTGCATCACGCTGGCAAGAGCACTTACCCTATCCAGGAACGATTACTGCAACTCCCTTTTTGCAGACTCCAATGCCTGAAACATCAGTAAATTACAAGTTGTGCAAAACAATGTTATCAGAGCAGCACTCAACATACCCAAACATGAACATATCTCGTAACATCAACTGGCTCCCGGTACGAGATCAGATTAATTTCAAAATCCTCTCACTGGCACACAAATGCCTTTCTAACAGTGCCCCAACATACCTAATCAATCAAATATCAAAAACCCAGTCCAATAGACCTACCCAATCCACCTACGCCTGCCTAGTTGCTATACCTAGATTTAGATGACAGAAAACTGGTGGCTCTAGCTTCCCAGTGTCTGCTGACAAATTATGGAATGTCATGCCCCTAGAATTGAGGACAGACCCATCATTATGGTCTTTCCGTAAAGGCTTTAAAACCTGGCTATTCATCCAAGATCGCAATTAACCTTAGCTTAGGGTTTTCACAGGCAACTAACAAAAACACCTTTGCATTATTGTCTGTATACCCTGCATGTTGTAACTTACTCACCTGCTCCGCTATGCTGCAAGTAACACATGTAACATGTGCAACGAATTACTGCGTCTGAGGATCTATAAATAATGTAAGATATTGTTGTAACCTCTAATCTGCTACCACTGTGCTGGACCTTTATAGGACTGTAACTTCCTGCTACAAGCTCCCAATGTAACCAATACTCAAGCAAAAAGCACCTAGATACCTTTGGGTCTATGCTATATAAATGCCAAATAAAAAAAAATAAAAAAAATATGTCGAACAGTCATTTTATGTATTGACTTTTTCTCTAGTTTTAGTTTCTTGGTACTCCAAGGGTGGGTACAAGTCCATCATGTTTCACTCATATTTGTTTCTCTCTTGATCCATCTCTGACACTGGGAGGGGAAGGGAAGGAGCAGAATTCCTCCATGATATATGAGGAAGATGAGGAGGGAGAACCTCATGCTGTTCTTTAGCTCCAGTTCATGTGCATAGGTTACACAAAATTGCCAATTCTTTGATTCAGTAGGGGAGGTGAGGTTTTGGAGAGGCCTCGGGAGAAGTACTAGATAGTAGGCAGGGCCACTGGAGGAGGCCCTAACTAGAGGCGGAAGCCCAAGAGGCAGGACCTCTTGTGGACTTCCCCACAGAGGCAGAGGAGAAAGAGCCCCATGTGAATGCCCTCATGGAGACCGTAAAGGCAAAGCCCAGTATGCCCACTTCCATGGAGGTGTAACTCTCACCTGTATGGTGGATCATTCATGCCCACTGTGAAGACTCTGTGCGTGCACCCACCACTCCCACACTAATCCTGGTGGTGCTCCATGGTGCACTTATGGGATAAATGTAGGAGGGTTGGGGTTGTGGGTGTGGGACAGATTGGGTGTCGTCCTCCCTGTTTGCCTCACTATGTAGGTGCTGACTCCCTGCAATGAAAACAAGAGTATCAGCTGTGCGACTTGCATCTCCCCTCCACCCTAATTGTACCCTGCTACAGTTATATGCTTCAATGGATACGCTCACCATGATTCGAGTTGGAGGTGTCCCGGAAGCTGCTTGGCTTAGTTACTTCACTAACACAACGTCACAGTTCCACTGATGCTGGCTTCCTTGTCACAGTGTATGGCTTGTTTTGGTGTTTTGCCAATGTGTAATATTTCTTTACCTGATATCCTGAGTGCCAAATCCGGAGCAGTGTCTCCATGCCATTATCTTAACTGATACCTTCCTTGTCTCCTTGCAGGTGTTTGCCTAGATGGGAATAATCCAGGTCAGGAGCGAAGCAAGTGAAGAGAATCAGGGAAACAGGTAAGTCTCTAGGCTTGTAATGTGATCTCACTAGGTTAGGCCCCACAATTAAGTAACCACTTCCCTTGTCTTTGTGGCTTTCAGCAGTTCTGGTTTAAGAGGCAGACCCTGGAGAAGTTGAGGCGATCCAGTAGGTAAGTCTGCAGGTAACAGTGGGGGCAGGGGAAGGACACAAATGGCTCAAGGTGCAGTATGGTGCAGTGTTAGAAGAAAGAAAGCTGAACACGTGCTGACAGATGGGTGGGGCTTATATAGCCCCGTCCATCCAAGATGGAGCATGTGATGCCCCAATCCATGGAGGGCCTGTAAAATGGTGTAATATTGCAGGATTTCGAGAGTGCTAGCTCCCATGATGTTTCTTGGTCTTTTGGACCCGGTTTTGGGCCTGCCTCCATCCTCGCACTAGGGCAGACCACCTGATTGATGTGTTGTGGGGCGGGGGACAACTGCTAAGTATGCTGTGGGTGCATTTTTGGGGCCCATTTCTCCCGATTATAACAGGAGGCAGGGCCAGTGGAAGAGCACAAAGACATGTTCCTCATATGGGAGGAGGAGGTGGCTGCAGCAAGCAACCTGGAGGAATAATATGGGATTGTTACTGGTTGGGTGGGAGGCATTAATTAGGAAGTGGTCTCTGCCCTGAATTGTGGGTGTGCAGAGGTGGAGGGGGATGTTCATCAGAAGGTGTGTCTGGGGCAGTAACAGTCTGGTGCCAGACCAGGTGGTAGAACTTTCTGAGTAAGAAAAAATAAGGAGAGGGGGAGGACGTGGGGTATCCTAGCCCTGTGCCTGCCACCTGCCATGGTGGAGGGGTCAAGCCTGGTAATGAAGGAACCCCAAGGAGTGCTGACACCTATCCTCCAGACAGCACATATGGTCCTGAGTGTTGGTCTATTTTGCACTGCGATCAGGGAAGACCAACATGGGGGGAGTATTTTGGAGGGTGTGTGAAGAGGGTGAAGTGAGGACAGAAAGGAAAGGGTGAGATTTGCAATTGCTGTGGGGATGATTGTATGAGGAAATATGTTGACCAGTGGCACTCAACCATTTACTGGGTAAACAATTATCCTGCCTCCACTGAGCCGGCCATCAACATGGCTTCCACCGGCACCCCTTACGTGGTTGTGAAGATGACACATGTCCTACTAAAATCCAAGACCAGCGTTCAGCATGGTGGTGACATCCAGCATGCCTTGCCAAAATGTCTGTACATGCTCAGCCTGCCCCTGCCCAATGAGCGCCAATGACATTGCCAATTGTGGCTAGTGACAGGCCTCTGCTGACAGAGGCAGTTGGGGTGGTGCACCACTGACAGCCTCCACCTTTAGGAAGGTCCCCCTCAACTATTTAATGAGGCATGCTGGGACATATTCTGTTTGTAGCAAGCAATGTGTACACCAAGGGGGGGCGGACCGCTCAGTGGTGTCAGATAGCATGAGAAGGCATATAGTGCTCCATCATCCTCCTCAATGTGTAGGCCACTTTGCAGGGATTAGAAATAAGGGGGTTATGAAGGAAGAATTGCCCTCACTTTGAAAATCCCCACCAAGGAGGTTGGTAGAGGTCTCTAGAAGAAAGTAAGAGCTTTATTCTGAATATTTGCTATTTGGGACAGCTTGAGACATTTGGTGGGTGGTTGAACTCAATTGCGAGGAATTATGAAGATGAAGCAGGCCCTATTGAAACCCAGGGCCAGGGTTCATTCAGCATGGTCACAACATCAGGCATGCTTTATCAAGATTCCTGCATCTGTGAAGCCTGCGCAATGAGTGTATGAGGCACAGACAACTGTCACCAGCGGAAGCCCCTCTTGCAAGCACTGTCCCAACAAGGGGTCTTGTTGTTGTACCACTGGCAGCATCCCCATCCGGACATGAAACCTTTGGTGATGTAATGAGGCATGCTGGAAAGCAGTTAATTCATTGCTGGAAGCTGGCACACTCAAAAGTGATGGATGACATTAGGAGATGCACAGAGCTCCTCTATCCGTCCATTCTGCAGATCACTGTGTATGGGGGTTATTGTAGTTATATGGGAGAGATTAGCCTAACAGGGAAACTCCCACACCCTCAAGAGTGGCAGATATCTGTGAAAGAGCTGGAGAAGTTAAACGTGATGAAATGTTCTGTATGGGAGTGTTAGCCCTTTAGTGGGTGGCTGTGTCCGTGGGAGGGATTAAGAACTTTGCATTTGTATTTTGTATTTATTTTGAGTTATATAGCGCTTTGCGCCAAAGCTTTATGGCAACATTTAGTGGCTGGCTATTGCCGTGAGAGAGAGTCTGAGAATGTTAGTGGTTCGCTGTGCCTTGTGAGAGAAGCTAGTCACTTTATTTGTTGGTTGCACCATGAAAAAGAAGTGAAAACTCTAGTGACGTTCTGCTCCCTGTGCAAAAACCCAAGAACTTGTGGCTCTGCTATTTGTGAGAAAACCTGAGAACTTCGTTGCAGCACCCTATGAAAGAACCTGAGAATATTTTACAAGTGATTCTTGTGGTCTTGAAACAAAATAGGATTATGGCGCAATAGGCAATGGCATTGGTAAATCAGCATTTTGTCAGGACCTCTGGTTCAATACCACAACTAGATGTTTAACAAATGGACATGCAACAGAAGAACCCTACTCCACTTTTGGGTGTCTAACTTGTACCGGGAATCACATCATTTTCAACATCCGGCCTGTTGTGTTGGCTATGGGCCGATGGGATTCCACAGTCATTTTCACTGAAGTGACTGTTTATTTTGTATAAGGGTTGATTGTTCGACATTCATCACTGCAACGCTGTGAGGCTTCTTCTGCAGTTAGAGACAATAACCACAGCCACACTGAAAACACTTTCACATTCTACATTTATGTGGACATATTAGCACAGGTCCCATTCTATAGATGGACCAGTGTGCCGTACCAATAAGGTACAGGATCATCATTCCTTCCTTTCATAAATGGCCCATTTGTGTACAATATGCCTGAGGCATCTAATAGGATGTCCAAGTGTGTTGTGCCAGTGAAGGTCTTCCAATGTGTAGATGTGAAAATGTTGGCTGGTTGATGCTCTTCCAACAGCCTTCTTTTTTTCATCAATCGATGTTGCAAGCACCACAAAAAGCATACATTCACATTTGTATACTGCTTCTTGCAGTTTGCTGTCAGTCCTTTCCCCTGATAGCAGTTGATGAAAAGACGCCATTTTATATTTGAAATGTGGGTCCACAAAGGTACACAGCAGGCATACTTAATCCATGTGGGTCAGCTTCAACTCAGGCAGGCACACCTGAGAGAGAGAGAGCCGCAGTCAGTAATTATTTGTGATGCCTAATGATGCCTAAGCCACTTTGTAACTTTCACAAAAGTATGTAACACCGGTAAGACTTTAGGCAGCAACTGTCACTGACATATTGTCAGAAATGCCCCTTCTAGATCTATGCTGTGGTGTTGCAGTAAACTGTAATGGTATTGCACTGCTCACATACTGAAAGCAGTTTTGCACCAGATGGCCACTGACGCTTGCTGGTTGTGCAGTGGCAACTTGTGGCATGCCTGTGGTTGTGTCAGTATTTATTTGACATGTTAAGCAGGGCTGCAATGGGAGATGATCTTCTGAGTCACAGCAACCTTTTCTTTGACAGGCTTACGCTTGCTAATTCTGTGTGTGACCATGACCCTCATTACGACGCTGGCATTAACCAATGGCGTTATTAGCACCATGGTTAACGCCAGTAATTTACCAGATCTGCCATGGTGACATGGGGAATTACCGCCCCATTCCAAGGTTGGCGGGGCGGTAATTCCCCATTTACCATTGGGCCTTCCCCATGACCTAGGGCTCAATGGGAATGGGGAAGGCAGTTATTACGGTACCGCAAAATGCGGGACCGTAATCACCTTCAAGGTCCCTTTGCGGGTCCTTACCTTAACGGCTGGTACAGACCAGCTGTTAAGGTCGGGACCCGCAAAGGGACCTCATAATCAGGCTATAAGGGATTACCAGTACCGGTATCCTTACCAGTACGGGTAATCCCTTAACGCCAGGGTCGTAATGAGGGCCCATGTATTGAACCACATGCTTAAAATAGAGTGTTAGCATTGTCTTGCCAATTCATAAGGTAGCAAAGAAACTGTATCCATTTTCTAATGCAGCAAAATCCAAATGCAAGTTATGAGACTTTAGCCACTCTGCCTTCACCCCCGTGGATTCTTCTCTGAAAACCTTGCATTTATAATGTTGCCTGGCGATGCACTACATACACCTGCTACCCCTTTGTTTGCATTATACTGAGACCTCTTTTGGCTGCTGCAGGAAGGAATGGCCACCTACTGTGCTGCATTGGCCATTTAGGGAATACTCTCTCCACTGGTCCAAATGCAAAGAGAGAACTCTGTTTTTGTGTCCCAAGTGCCACTGTAGTGCACACCCCTCTGTACCTATAACCTTCTTGTAAAATTCCACTCTGCCTTGTGTGAGAACATATGGCAGTCTGGGACTTCTGAGCGGTGATCTACTTTCCCCATTAGCCGGCCAGAAACCAGTTTCTTTCACAAAGAAGTAAGACCATAGCTCTATACCCAACATTATAGCTTGGTTTGCATCGAGCAGGTGCTGTCTATTCTGTGACTTGTGATATCTATGGCCAAACTCCAACACTTCCACAACACTGCTCTGACAAAGTGGGGAATGACCGCTGCTATGCATCAATGGACTACATATGTGTAGCTTGACGTGATGTGGAGAAAATAGAGATGTTGAGCTTGATGAGATGTGGAGCAACTCGTAAGCAGAGAGTATTTTGAGGAGTAATTGTAAGGACCTGCGGTGGTATACTACATGTCTGATATTATGCTGTGGGATGCACTTCAGATCTCTTGTCTTCTTTCCAAATCTGCGAGTTGTTTCACTGCATATGATACTGCATAAATGTGACACCCAAATCGATGCCTGCCTTATCTTAGCACACTAGTTTGCGGTGGAGTGTGCAAATTGGCACACTATGGGCCTCATTACGACCCA
This sequence comes from Ambystoma mexicanum, assembly GCF_040938575.1. Taxonomy (NCBI): domain Eukaryota; kingdom Metazoa; phylum Chordata; class Amphibia; order Caudata; family Ambystomatidae; genus Ambystoma; species Ambystoma mexicanum. Next base: position 474,267,171 of record NC_090933.1, read on the forward strand.
GGCGGTAAGTTACCGCCTGGGCCGTGACTTTACCACCATGGCGTAAACTACGTTTACGCCATGGTGGTTGGCGGACTTACCGCCCCATTCCGACCTTGGCGGGGCGGTAAGTCCCCAATCCCCATTTACCCTTCCCCATTCCCATTTTTGCCCCATAGGGCACAATGGGAGTGGGGAAGGCGTTAATTACGCCACCGTAAATTACGGTGGCGTAATTAACTCCATGGTCACTTAGCGCCATGGTTTTTAACACCTGCTAAAAGCAGGTGTTAAAAGCGCCATGGCGCTAAGGGACCTCGTAATTGGCGATAAGGGGTCGGCGCAGCTAACGCTGGCGTAAACCCCTTACAGCCAGGGTCGTAATGAGGCCCTATGTGAATTACTGCCACATATTTGATTGTTTTTGTTTGTTAACTGACAGCACACAGTCTGGGCACATCTGAGTATAATGATGCTTGCAGTGTTGGTGGTGGTGTTCTGGATGCGTATCGATTACTTCATGTATTTTATTTGTATTTCATTGATTAAAGCACTGACGAGAGCAATGGATCACTGTACAGCTTATGGGTAGCCAGCGTTTGGGATGGCATTTTTAACAGTAGTGCAGTACTGTGAGTTGTGGACTGCATGTCTTTTGGGATTCATTCTTGGTCAGGGTTGGTGTAAAAAGACACATTTTCAGAGATTTGTGAAATTGGAGAATTGTGGGGACATTCTGAGCCAATAACGGGATCTTGATCCAGAGGGTGGGTGTGTGACAAAGGAGGATTGTTCGCGGGTCTCTCTTTGCAGACTCGATTTCATTCAAGCTGAGTGTTCCTTTCACTGCACGAGGAGCGTGTGTCACCAGACATTCTGGTATGCTACTCATGACTGCTTTGTAGGTTATACATACAGGAATTAGCATTATCTTGGCCTAGAGAGGAAGTCAAAGTAGTTTTTATTGAACTGTGGTGATTCGTTCAGATTTCCATGCACGCATAATAAAGCATGCATGGTGGATTGTTTTAGGGAGCCAAATCTTTGGCTAAGAGCCTTGTTAGCAGGGAATTTCCCTCATCAATGTGAAAAACCACAAGGGCCTTCACTAAAGCATGGAAGTCCTGCGGCCGGATGAAGGTTTTGATTTCGCAAAGGCTGGAAATTTGGAGCCAGGCCGTTTGTTCCTTCTTGGCTCTATGTTTCTAGAAGAACAGCCTGCTGTCAATGGTTTTACCTAAGAATTTTGTTGAATTGGAGAGTTGTGTTTTAAATCTTTCTCGGTGCATATCATTGAGCCATTGTTTGACAAATTGTTGTTTACCGGGGGACCGATGAGGGTGAATTTGGTCTTGGATGGGTTCATTTTAATGTTGGCAGTCAGCATCCAGGATTGGATGATGGCTAGGTAATTGTGGAGATGACGGATGCCCTGTGGACTTTTTACTCTCATGTACAACTGAGTATCATCTTAATATTGGGGATGGATATATTGGAATCTTTGAGGAGTGTGCACAGGGCTCCATGTAATGAATAAAAAGGATCAGTGAGAGGGTAGAGACTTGTGCGACTCCACACAAGACTCTGCATTGGTTTAACTGCAATGTGTTCATCTGGCTTGCCTGTTGTCTGTCCGGCTGGTAGGAGGAAAATCCCATCATGTTGGAAAGGAGGGAGAGGAGGATGTGGCTATTCACAGCATTAAATGCAGCTGAGAGGATAGGGAGGACGAGGAGCCATGTGTCATCTTTATCTGTGTTTAGGATGTCATCACACATCACCTGGATGATGGCTATCTCAATGCTACACTTGGGATGGAACCCTGACAGATAAACATTTAGGAGGTGTAGTTGTTCGATATTGACAAGTAGTTGTGAAGTGACTACGTTTTGCATGATTTTGCCAAAAACAGACATTCTTAGTGGGCCGGTAGTTGGACAGGTCGTCTGTGTCTAGAGTCATTTTTTTCAAAAGAGGTATTATGAAACCAGTCTTGAGGGTGTTCGGGAATTACCCTCCTGGGAGGGAGGCATTAATGATGCTAAGGTGTGCATTGAGCACTGGGCCCATCAATTGTTTAATGATGGAGCCCTGGATGATATCATCAGAGTAGGAAATAGGTGTGAGTGAGGCAATTGTTTTTAATTGGTCTGGGGGAGAGAGACGAGAGAATTCAGTCGAGAGCATCAGTGTGCATGCTGGATTGCATGGGTTGATTTGATGACCTGGCAGATTGTGTCTTTTTTTCAATAAAGTTGTTGTTGATTGTGTCACATTTTTCCTGATTGGCTGGCATTTTGCTGTTGGGTGAAGGTTTGGTACCATGGTGTACTTCTTCAACAAGAAGTTTTATCCTGTTAGAGGCTCCGACAATGGTGGTAGAATAGTAAGCAGCTTTGCCTCAGTAATCAGAAACCTACAGTTGGCATAGAGAAATTTGAGGTTGGTGAGATCTCCTTGGTTATGTTTTTTGTGGCACCATTTCTGTGGCGCTCTGATTGAGCATTTGTTAGAGATAGGCACTGTTTTTTTAGAGGGCATGAGATTCCACCAGATTCAGAGCAGAGTTGTTGAATAATTTCTTGGGGGCTGAGGCATTCCCTGTTGTGGGATTTCTGCAAAGTTTGCTTCTAGCTGATTGACCAGGAATGTTTTGAATGAATGATGCTCAGTGAAGGGGCATTTAGCCTGAACTTTGTGGGTAGTGGTTAAGTGGGTGAACGACAGTGGCATGGCAACATGGTTACACAAGTCGAGTGGGATATGGTCCACATAAGTGATGAGGGGGATGATGTAAGGATTAAGTCTAGGGTGTTGCATTTGTTGCACTTGGGGTAGAGCACAATTTGCTTAAGTTCTATGGATCCAGTCAGTGCAAAAAGAGTGCTTCCAGTGTGGTTGTTGATAGAGACTCAGGGACGTTAAAATCTCTGAGAAAGACATTAGACCTGTGTGCTAATTTGACAGAAGAGAGTGAGTTGTATCTGTCAGCTATGTAAGAGTCAATCCTGTGAGGTGGACTGTAGATGAAGTGGAAAGCAATGGATTCCTTGTGAGATAAAGGGAGTGATTTGAACAAGCTTGTTCTGGGAGAAGGGATGATGGAGCATTGACAATCACTCCTGTGGATGATTGTCACTCCACCTCCTGCCCTCCTGCTAATAGGCAAGTTGGATGCAGTATCCTGGGGGTTAGGGGAACATCAAAACATGGGGGCAGGATAGAGTAAACCATGTTTCATTGACGTAGAGGGTGACAATGTTGTTGAGCGAGATGTTTTCAGTAATCTCTGCCAAAAGAATAAGTGCTGAGCGAGCATTGATCAGCATGAGAGAATGTATGTGTGGGGTCCGAGGGTGCTGGCTAGGAGTAAGGGCAATATTGGTTAGCTAGCGTAGCTTGGTTTTTATTTATTTATTTATTTGTATAGCGCCAAACCACCCACGGGCATGGGGCGTTAACATTGAGACAAGGACGGACGAAATAGGTATGTGGAGACAGTGGACACAGGACAACACGGAAAATAATTCCTTAGCTGATTCAGAGAGGTCCAGCTGGGGGGTTACTTGAAGAGCTCAGTTTTGAGTTTTTACGAAAGACCAAAAAATTGGTCTCTAACCTAAGGAAGTTTGGCAGTTTGTTCCAGATAGCTGTTGCTCGGTTGGGGAAGGCTCTGCCCAAACCGAGTGCCTTTTTGTGTTTCAAGGGAGTTAAAAGCCTGTTGGCTTCTGATCTTAATGCCCTAGGGGGATGGTAAAGGGTGAGTTTGGACTTCAGATAGGCTGGTGCCTTGCCATATAGGCACTTATGGGTTAGGCACATCGATTTGAATTGTATGCGATCCTCCATTCTCAGCCAGTGGAGATCCCGTCTGGCTTCAGTAATGTGTTCGGTTCTTGCTTTATTTTTTAACATTCCGATCGCATTGTTTTGGACCAGCTGGAGTTTTTGGATGCTTTGCTTGCTTGCACCTGACAGGAGTGCATTACCATAGTCCAGACGCGACAGGATGGTAGCTCTAGCTATGGTGGCACAGTTCTTCTCACTCAACAGTGGTCTAATTGCTTTGAGGAGTCTGATGTAGTAATTACAGTTTTTGCTAACATACATAGCTTGGGCGTCTGCATTAAGGGAGGCTTCCAACATCCTGCCAAGCGTTTTAACCTTCTCTGCTACTGTAATGCGGGTTTCTTTGATTTGGAAGGCCTGGTAGTCAGTGGGGAGTTTGGCAGAGGCCTTAGTGGAGCCAAAAAACATTAGTTCAGTCTTATTGCCATTCAGGCACATCCAGTTGTTGTCCATCCAATCTTCGATCTTTCCATAGAGTGTGTTTAAGGTTGTACTGTCCTTAGTATAGTCCCTGCACAATTCCAGGACAAGCTGAGTATCGTCAGCATAATTGGTGAAGAATATCTGGAGCTGTTGTAATAGCTCACATAGAAAGCAGATGTACAAATTGAAAAGCAATGGGGACAAACTGGCACCCTGTGGTACCCCACAGAAGATGTTAGATTCGGTAGAGAATTTGTCACCCCAGTGTACTCAGGATATTCTGTTTTCAAGAAAGGATGATAACCAGCCTATTGCTTCCTTGGAGCAGTTGGCAACCTTTTCGAGAGCTTGCTGTAAGACCTGGTGGTCTAGCAGATCGAAGGCGGCGCTTAAGTCTAAAAGGACCAACAGGCCAGCCTTTCCTTTATCCATAATTTCCAGCATTTTCTTTTGTAAGTCCAGCATAGCCCTCTCAGTGCTGTGAGCGGCTCTAAAGCCAGATTGTTGTGGATGTAAGATCTCATGGCTTTCCACGTATTCCTGAAGTTGTGCAGTTGCAATTTTGTCCAGTATTTTAAGAGTAAAATTACAATTTGTAATCGGTCTTAAATTGTTAGGGTCGCGGGAGTCTAGGTTGTTTTTTTTTACTAAAGGTGTTATGGTGACCTTTTTTATGTTGTTAGGTACTATTTGGTCCCAGAAGGAGGAGTTTACGATTTTAGTGAAGAGTGGTGCAAAGATTTTGGAGTGTTCAAGGATGATTTTAGGAGGGAGAATGTTCTCGGCGCAGGAGGATGGTTCCATAGATGCCAAAGTTTTTGACATAGTTTCAAGTCATATGGGTTGAAATTTGAATTTTTTCTTACCATTTGCCATTGACTGTTCTGTAGGGAAGCTAGGTTGAGGTTTGTTTGCTTGTGCTAGTGCAATGCAGTCTTTAGCTTTAGATATTTTATTGGAAAAAGCTACCTGTGTGTTTTCACATTCAGATTGTGATGCCACAAAAGCAGGGGCAAGCACCTGGGGCTTATCTATGGACTTAAGAATGTCAAAGAGTTTGCTAGCCGAGTTGGAGGATTCTTCGATTTGACTGTTGAAGTAGTTCTTTTTTGCCTCGTTGATCTTGGTTTTATAGGCTTTTTCAAGTGATTTCCAGTTAGTTTTGTGCTCATTGGTTTGCATCTTTAGCCATTTTGCTTCGCTATATTTTTTTCTTTCTTAAGTGTGGTAAGTTCTGGTGGGAACCATTTCTGATGGGTGGGGTTAGGCCTGACTGTTTTTTCTCGATTAGGGGCTTTCTGGTTGATTGGTTGGGCTTCCCAGGGTGCTTGGCCATTTGAACCCTTGTGAGTGTGGGCATAGGATGTGAAGGAAGGAGAAACAGAGTGATGTCTTTTGGTGAGTATTAGTGACTACTTTGTAGGTGAAAAGATTTGGCCATTGTCCCCATCAGCCCCGAACAGGCATACAAATTTGTGCTCATTGTCTTCGTCTTTCATTTGCTGAGGATGCCGGCAATGAGGAGGCCTAAGAATGACTGGTTGAACAGGCGATGGTTGGAGCAATGCAGTGGCAGGGCCTTGTGACATGACCAGCAGTCTTCCTGGAACCGGCCTATGGTCCTTAAGTAGCTTCCAAGAAGGTGCAAACACTTGTGGTAGGTGAAGCAACTCAATAGCAAGGCCTGGCCACGTGATCATCAGCCTCCTCTATGCAGTCTGACTGGAGGTGGCCTTATGTGACGTGTTTTTGATCTGTGACAGGAAGGCTACATTTAAAGGAGACTACACACAGGTGGGAGGCCCATCATCATGGAGTAATACTCGTGAAGTATGTACTATTCTAGAAAGATTTTTCATAGACAGTGTGGAAAATGATTTTGGTGATACATAAAGTTGACAACATGCAATACTTGTTTTCCTAGTGGACACAGCAAGTGCTGCTGCAGTTGTGCAGTTGTGAAAAGACCATGTAATGTTCACAAAAGCACCTAGATGCCCATGAGTTATGTGTGCTTTATAAATGTCCAAATAAATAAATAAACAAATAAGTATACAGCACATTTCCCCCTGGCTCTCACTTGTTTGGGTGCATCTGACAGATGTGTCATTCAATTATTGGCTGGTGTACTACCTTCCACCCTGATTCTCTTCTGCTTCCTCCCTCCAAAATAATGTCAGTGTTCTTCTCCACAACATCACAAAGCAGATGACTGCTGAAGGCCCCTTTCAAGTCCAATCTTTTTAGTTCCATCTTTTGCCTGCCTTTTCTTCCCTCAAACTCTCAATCCCAACCTCCAACTCCAACTCCTGTCATCCCCCATCCTCCGTATTCAGATTGGTTCCTGTAGACATCACATGGATGGACACAGGAAGGGGACCTCTCCTTTGCGATGTTTTTAGGGATATAGGGCCTTGAACAGGTACCAATAACCCAGCGCAGGTGAGTGTTGCAGTCCCTAGTCAAGCCAAATCCTTTTTCTCCTGCCATGTGTCTCTTGTCCTCTGAGACCACCTGCCCCCCTCCAGTCTTCTCTCCCTCCTCCAGGCCACCTCCTTCCCACCTCCTCTGCGTTCAGATTGCTTCTTATGGCTGTCACATGACTAGAACCAACAAGTAGACCACTCCCGAGTAGATTGTGGTGATTGCAAGGATCTAGGGGCCTAGAACAGGTGTCAAGACCCCAACACAGGTGAGTCCTGCAGACCCCCTTGAGCCAATACTTTGTCTGCCACAAGTTGCCTCTCTTGCCCCTCTCAGTCTCCCAAACCCACCCGCTAACTCCTGCTCATCCTCCCTCCCCAGTCCAATCCTTTCTGACTCCTCAGCATCCAGATTGGTTCCCTGGTGCTCATTTGGCTGGACCCAATGTAAACCATTAGCTCCCAGGGCAGCCCTTGCCCAGACAGCCGGTGAAGGTCTGAAGCTAATGGTGCTTCCTGTTTGTCTGTTCACACATGCCCTAGCTCTGCTGCAGCGACTCCTGGTCCATGACACTCCCTACTATCAGGTAAGGGAGGATGACCTTTGCATACTATTTGTGTGCTACCCCAACCAAGCCTCAGTTTTGTAACACCTTTTGACATATCGTAAACTGTTCCACATACAGGTCTATCTTAGAAAGTACACTGTTTATTTACACTCTGTTTTTGTACCTCACATCCAGGGAACCTGGTAAAGCACATTGGGCCTCATTCCAGGTTTGGAGCTAACCATGGAGTAATTATCTCCATGGTTGCCTCCGAAACCGTCCCAAATCCGGCATGGTGAATGGAGTAATTACTGGTCCATTCCAGGGTTGGAGGGACCGGTAATTCCCCATTCACCTTTTGCCCTTCCCCATTCCCATTTCTGCCCCATAGGGCTCAATAGGAATGGGGAAGGAGGTAATTACGGCACTGTAAATTACGGTACCGTAATTACCTCCGAAGTACCTTTGCGGGTCTCGTACTTTACTCCTGCTAAAAGCAGGAGGTAAGGAAGGACCAGCAAAGGGACCTCGGAATACAGAGGTAAGGGATTACAACCTCGGAATGACCCCCATTGCATCTATTTAATAATTGCACTCTATCATAGTCTCCAGCCTGATATCCCTATTCAAGTGCATCAGCTCATCTGTATATTTAGTTGAAATGTGCATACATTCTACATAACCCTTGAAAGTGAATTAGTGTTGTATAGCATGTTGCTGGTGTTACCTCTAGTCTAGATTCCCTATGATAGCACTTCAAATGATCTTATATTGTATTGCATTCTCTGTTACCAAAACTGGATACCCCTTTGACAATACATTGATCCATACTGTACTCACATACTCACCTCCAGGTAACCTTAACAAATTGTTACATAAACACATAACTAAAAACCACATTATAACCATGTTTTACTGTCCTCTGTATCCTCTAGCATAAAACCAAGAATTGCTGCTTCTTAATATCTCTAAGAACATAGGGGCTACTTCCCAAAATATATGTTAATCACTGCATAAAGTAGCATCTTGTCATTTCACATAGCGATGCCCCTGAAAAAGGGCTTGGGGTTGCAGCATGTTGTTCACTGCAGTGCTTGAAATGTTAATGCTGCTGTAAAAGTACATTGCTACACTGTATCACTCACATTGCCTGCACTGTCCATATCTGCAGGTATTATGCATATTGCATATCCAACTCTGTACATTAGAACCTCATTGTATTTGCAGAATAACTATACACAACTAGACGAATAGCACTTCCTCCTTTAACAGCCCACTATGTATAAATTATCTCCTCACAGACCTGCAGTCCCTACCATTATACAGAATATTCCTCTGTCAAAAACCTACAAATAGCTATATCAACAATCTGGGCTTGCCTACATAACTGCAACAAGGATTACTGTTACTAGGTTCAGCCCAATTATGTCTATGTGTAAAACATTCACAAAGAGTATCAATACACATACCAGCCACCTAAAATGAACCACATATGCACCTCATGCCCGGACTACCTCATGGTACCTGTTAGGCAGAATTATATGCAGTACCCTTTGGGAACACTACACACAATTAGGACTACAAGTGGCAGCACAAATTCACCTTTGGTACAAGCCTGTACTACACAGTAAAGTGGTAGCAATGGCTGAGCAACCAGACTTATCTCAAGAGCAAGTGAGCAGTATCAAATAGTTACACAAAGGACAGCAGTTACTATGATTCAAACAAACACTGACTCAGGGTTTTCAAGTAAAACAATATACATTTATTTACTCTTCAGTTGTATAACATTTCACTAAAGTAAATCAGTTAAAAAATCACACTCTTAATACACCACACCACTCCCAATAGTTTCCAAACAAGTTAAGCTCACAAAAGGAAGTGGGAGCAAAATGGCACTCTGTTAGTTTAAAAGGGAGGGAAAGACAAAATTAGGTAGAAATGGAACAGTACCAACAAGTAAGTAAGCAGGGCAATCTAGAAAGAGGAACTACAGTGATAGAATCAAGGAAATAGTACAAAATTAATTTGCTCAAGATCACACATCTCAGGGTAGTTTGCAGTTAAGTCTTTGCTAAAATTTCAGAACGAAGTTGGTCAGCAGAAAAGTTAGTTTAAAGGGAAGGGATGGACAAGCCCTCGGATTGGTGAAAGGTTTCACACCTTTCCACCGCGGCTGTACGAAACTAACAACCGGATGTTGAACAGTACCTTAAATGAGAAGCTGTAGCTGCGGCGGACGTTCCTGGTAGTTCCAGCAGCCTCACAGTTCCTGAAGCAACTGTCAGACTGACACGAAGTAGGAAGAATGGAGGGTCCTGCACCACCCAGGGAAGAAACCAAGAGCAGAGCAAAGCAACAAATAAAAGGTCCGATCCTTAAAACGATGCAGGGTCCGACCTTCCTGGCTATCTGGCCCACTGTAGCTCTGTAAAAGCAAATTTGACCAGAAGGGGGAAGTCCTGGCTTGGAGTTTGGGTGAACTGCTTGGTTCCACTAGCTCAAGGGAAGAAGATTCTTGGAAGATCCTGTTTGTCGTTGGAGTCTGAAGATTCTGACCTGCAGCAGGGCTACACCGGGTGGTTCAGTCGTGGGAGGGGTACTCTTCTGTCAGCTCCTCTTCGGTTCTCTCGTTCAAGTGGCGACTCTGCTCTTCCAGATCCAGAGACATGCTTTTTATGCAGTTTTCCCCCATTCACACAGCCTGGCTGTCAATCACAGCAGGGCGGCTGTCCTGGTGGGGACAGTCACCCAGCCAATCAAACAGGAGTGTGACTTGGGTTAACAAGGGAACCCATGGCAGGGGCCCTAAAACCCCTCCATCACATCCTGCCTACCCAGACTTTCAGGTGCCTAAAGGAGGGCTTCTGTGCAGAAGCCCGCGAAAAGACGGTGAACAAAGGAACCAAACCTGGTTTGGCAAGTAGAGACAAACACGAGAAAGACTTGTCCAAAAAGAAATGCAGGCTAAACCCAGACGGAACAATATTAAAAACAATATGGTCAAGCGGGTTAAGTTTGAGGCTACGAAGATAGCCTAAAACAATACCAGGGTTATTCAAGATAACCGCTGTAGGAAAACTAGGGTAGTTACCACTGTCACCATCCTTGTCTTAATGGAAAGAGAGCAAAACAATGCTCCAAGGGAGACAGACAAAAGGGGATAAGTAGTAACCCTTTCCAGTACTCCATGTAAGATGGTTTGCACTGGGTCTGTAGATTTAAAAGAGACTAGTAAAGTTAATGGCAACTTTACATGTTCTGGGGGACAGTAGTCATCCCCAGAAAATGGAGCATGAGTTGGGAAGTCTAAAAGACAACCCTGTGTCACTGCACTGAGGGTGCTGTGTAATACATAGTAAAAAGATGATGCCTGTGGAGTAGGTGAGGCTCCCCAGTCCATGAACACAAACATGTTAAACACACACAGCAAAACACATTTAAGAGTGAGAAAAAGGGCTCACACTCTTACCAGGTGAAAAAAATAAATCTTAGAAATCCAGCAAAGCTGCTGAGGGACTCGCTAGGTAAGGGAAATTAGCCATATATGATAATTCTCCTTAACACTCGCCCCACCCCCCCGCACCCAGACTAAGGGACAGGAGGATTTAATCCACTCCTGGATGAATCTCTACCTCTAGTCGGTTAAAAACATCCTAGAGAGACCATAAGCATTTTGGTGGTGACATCCCGCCCTGTGCTCAATGGTGAAATCAAACCCTTGCAGGCAGATTGACCATCTTAGAAGTTTTGGGTTCTCCCTTTTCATTTGCATTAACCATCTAAAGGTTTGGTGGTCTGTCTGAATCACAAAAGTGGACCCATACAAGCATGGTCTAAACTTCTACAGAGACCACACACTGGCAAAACACTCACGCTTTATGGTTGCCCACCGTGTTTATGGTTCCTTCAGTTTCCTACTGATGAAGCAAATGGGGTGATCCCTACCTTTCTCATCCAGTTGACTAAGGACTGCACCTATACCTGTATTGGAGGCATCTGTCTGCACAATGAAGGGTTGGTGAAAATCAGGAGCTCTTAGGACTGGAGCTTGACAAAGGGCTTTCTTCAGGTTTTCAAAGGCTTGAGTGCACTCCTCATTCCAGCTAACTTTTTTAGGGAATTTTGGAGAGGAGATCACATTCAAGGGAGTAGCTATTGTCCAATAGATCTCTATGAAAATCCTGTAGTAACCAGTGAGACCTAGGATAGCTCTCACTTGGGTTTGAGTAGTAGGGGTGTAGGGGTGGGCCAGTTTTGCACAGCTTGTACTTTGCTGGGCAATAGCCTTATTTCACCTCCTCCTACCTCATGACCAAGGTAGACCACTTTGCTCTGACCAATTTGAAATTTGATTGCCTTCATGGTCAGATGGGCCTGCTCAAGAGCCTGCAAAACATATCCTAAGTGATCAAATGTTCTTTCCATGTAGGGCTGAACACTGCAATGTCATCCAAGTATGCCATGTAGAAGTCCTCCATCCCATTCAGATGTTTATTGACCATCCTTTGGAATGTAGCAGGTGCATTCTTTAATTCAAAAGGCATAAACGTAAACTGGTAGATGCCTGCTGGGTTTGAGAATACAGTTTTCTCTTTGGCATGGTTTGTAGGGCTATTTGCCAATAGCCTGATAGTAGGTCAAATGTACTGAGGTACTTGGCTCAACCAAATCTATCCACCAGTTCATCTGTCCTTGGCAAAGGATGGGCATCAGTCTTGGTGACTGCATTTAGAGCTCTATATTCCACACAGAATCTCAACTCCTTGGATCCTGCCTTTGGTACTAGAACAACTGGACTAGACCATGGACTTGTAGAGGGCTCTATAACCTCGAGAACAAGCATCTAGTTCACCTCTCCTTTGACGTGTCATCTCACATGTTCTGACATTCTGTACCCTCTGATTTTCACAGGGAGACAGTCACCAGTGAGAATATCATGCTGGCCCCAAGGGGTCAAGCCTGGTGAAAGTGAAAACAGGGAGGCAAACTGATTCAACAGAACCTTGCACTTCTCCTGTTGTTCAGAAGTCAGTTGAGAAGAGAGATTAACTCCTTCTATTTTCTCATCCAAAGGTTGGCCTTTGAGGAGGTCGGGTAGAGCTTCACTCTCCTCCTCTTCTTGAGCTGAAGCTAGAAGCAAAGGTCCCACTTCTGGTCTTGAGACATATGCCTTCAAACGGTTGGTGTGAAAGACTCGGGGAGCCTACTTAGGTTTGCCTAAGTCCACCAAATAGTTTACCTCTCCAAGTCTGCCCACAACCTTGAAGGGTCCTTCTCATTTGTCCTGCAAGGCCATCTACCTTGTTGGCACCATAACTAATGCAAGCTGGTCTTGAGTAAACTCAACCATGCTGGCCTTCTGGTCATGCCAATGTTTGACCAGAGCCTGACCTGCTTTCAAGTTATCACTAGCTTCTGCCATCATGTGTGACATTCTCCTCCGGAGACCTATCACTTAGTCAGTCACTCTGACTGGCTTGGGGGAAGGTGCACTCTTCAACCCCTCCTTAATCAGGGCCAATGGACCTCTGAGTGGATGGCCATAGAGAAGTTCAAAGGGACTTTAAACAGCTCCCTCCTGAGGGACTTCCCTATAAGCAAAGAGAAGGCATGGCAGTAGAAGGTCCCATTTTCTTCTAAGGGGTTCCTCTAAAGCACCTATTATGCTCTTCATAGTATGATTAAACCTCTCTACTAGTTCATTTGTCTGTGGATGGTAGGCTGTAGAGAACTTGTAAGTGACACCACAGTTTTCCACATGGTTTGCATGTAGTGGGACATAAAATTGGATCGCCTATCAGATATCACTTCCTTAGGAAACCCAACTCTGGTAAAAATACCAAGGAGAGCCTTAGCCACAGCCTGAGCCGTAACAGTTGTCATGGGTATAGCTTCTGGGTATCTTGTACCATGGTCTACTACAACTAGGATAAACCTGTTTCCTGAAGTGGTGGGAGGGTCAAGGGGACCAACAATGTTGATGCCCACCCTCTCAAAAGGAACTCCCACCACTGGGAGAGGCACCAGGGCTGCCACATTCTTGGCTCCACTCTTGCCAGAGGTTTGGCAAGTGTGACAGCTCCTACAGAACTTGTCAACTTCTGCTCCCATCTTAGGCAAGTAGAAGTAGAGAGAGAGCCTTTCCTTGGTCTTCGTGAAGCTCAAGGGACCAGCCAAAGGTATCTCATGGGCGAACTGTAGGAACTGGATTCTGTTGGCAAGGGGCACTACAATTCTTTTGCAGTCTCAGGGATAGACTCAGTTGGTTCACTGTAGAAGAGGCCATCTTCCCAGCTTAACCTGTGCTTTCCAACTTCTTGCCGATCAAGTTGGTTAGCAGCCTGTTGTAGGACACTCTCTCTGTCCTCTGCTGAAGTCTGCCCTGCTGGGTCCGCCTTCTGCCAGTAAAGGCTGCAGCTCAGAATGGTCAACAAGGTCAAGATCTCCAACTAAGACAGTGTCTTCTTCCAGATCTGATTCTTCAGAAACTGGCTCAATGTTACGCTCACCTGGCTCCCACAGGGGGGTTGAGTGGAACTGGACAGTCACGGTCTCCACCAACGTGATGCTTAGTGCAGAGATGACTGACTGCACTGGCCCACCTTGCTTCGTCTGCTTGACCCGTAGAAGTAGTCTCCTAAAGACGGGGAAAGGGAATTAGCCACCTGTGGATTTGAGTAGTAACACCTCACTGCGTCCCCACTTATCACTTCTGACATTCCCTTTCACAAAGCTCACCTTATAGTTTTGTATGGTGAGCTCTCCATCCTGCGAAGAATGCAGGGGCGCGTTGATGGCCAGTTACTTCACTGGCTTGAGGGTATTGGAAGAGTTCTGGAGAAATCTTGGCCCCAAGCCTCCGGGCGAAAGGCTGTAAGTATATAGTTCTAAGAGTTCAAAATGTCCGAATAATCACTCTTGTCCAATTCCTTGTTTCTTTTGCAGCTTAGACCCAAAAGATGATCGTCTTGTGGCAGCTGAAAGCGTTCAGGTAAGAGTCTGTGTTTTGTAACACTGTCCAGTAAATGATGCCAAGGTTTATCTCGCTGCTTTCTCTTTTCTTGCAGGTGCAGCGTAGGAAGATTTGGCGTGCTGGTGGATAATACCTCCTGCGGTAAAATAAGGTAAGCATATGGTGGCAAGAGATTGTCCTTGTTTGTTCCCTTGGCTCACCTTGTTGTTTTCTTGTCCCCCTTAGGTGCTGGAATGCGGCAACCTGGTGATGGAGACAGCACCGGATCATAGAGATACTGCGAGGAACGGTGAGTATGGCGCGGCGCTGCTGCTGGCAATGCGACGCATTTAAAATGAAATCTGTTTCTGGTTCGAAGATGCGCTGAATCCAAAATGAGGTAAGAAATCCAGTAAAGTTCTTGTTCTAACCTTTCTTCTTCTTTCCCTTCTTTCTAGGCCCTCTGGACTCGGGGCGGGCGTGGCAGGATGCTGGATGGTGACTGCAGACACGGTTTAAATATTCTTCAAAGTAGTCCCAGGTAAGTATTCCTCCACAACCACTACCGAGTAAAAAAATATTTCCTAAGATAAAATAGTCCCTTCAAGCCTCACATGGGCTTGGATGCTTCGATCCCTTGCAGCATGGCCTGCATCAGGTAAGTTTTAACATATGAGCCTGGCACCTATGGTGCCAGGACTGATGTCCGATATGAGCCTGGCGCCATAGGTGCCAGGACTGTACCCAGATAGCCCCTAACAGGGGTTGCTGGGTTTGCTCCAGGTAACATGATGCCTGCTTCCGGGGTTGATGGACTTGGTCTGGATGCCCGGGGCTAGGCATCATGACACTCAACCACACAAGGTTGTACCTCACACTCTGTCTCAGCAGGTGGACGAGTCACAGGTGTGACTTTGGACAATCTTGGGGATGTCCTTGTTGGTAGCACAGGGGTGCTGTCTGACATTTTTCTGGAGGTCTTGGGTTTCCCCTTTGCCTCATTCTTCCTAGAAAGGAGTGGGAGTGATAGTTTCCTCTATCACCTCCTCTGGAGAGCCTCTCAAGGTCCTCTCCCTTGCAGGCCTAGTGAGCTCCTGTCTTCTCTTACTGAGAGGACTGGGGGTGCTTGGCACAACTCCAAGAGTTTTAAGGTCATTGCCCAACAGGACTCTGCCAGGCACTTCACTCTACACACTAACAGGTATTTTGACAGTCATATCATTACACTGGATGAGAGCTGGTAACTGGGGAAGCATTTGCACAGGGCCTCCAGCTAACTTGGTGAGGCGTTTGGGTGCCTTAGCAACACCCTTCACCTTGAAAAATAATTCATCCAACACAGTTATGCTGGCTCCAGTGTCTCTGACGGAAGGGGTCTCCTGGCCATTCACAAGAACACTATCTTTATAATTCCCTTTAGTATTATCTGGAATGGAATTATGGACATCTAAATTCTGTTGTTCTCACAAGCCCAGAAACATTAGCCGAGACTCTCATGGGTTCTTCATTCAGTAGGTGAAAGTTTCCTTTTGCCATAGGTACTTCTTGCTCTGGGGAGAAGACTAAGGAGATAATGTGGACCCCTGAATGTTTACCCTTACATATGGGATCTTCTTTCACATGGTGAGTTGACACACAAGCATAACATTTCCCAAATGTTTTGATAAATGGAGGTTTCTTCTGACCTCCATCTGGTTTGGGTCCAGATGGTGCACTAGCCTGATTTGGTTTCCCTTGTGGTTTACCGTTATGTTGCTGTTTGTGGCCCTCTTTTGGATGGGAGGTATTAGAATTCTCTTTGTTATCTTTCTTTGGCTGCTTTCCCTCATCCTTCTTCTGAGTTGCCCCAGAATCCTTGTGAGTAACCCTGTTGGCAACCCACAAGTCAGCAGCCTTAGCTAACTTCTTTGGATCTATCTCCTTAGAATCAGCCAAGTGCTGTCTGAGCTCAGGAGAGCAGGCATCATAAATTGACTCCAACATAACAAGGTTTATCATACCTTCATAAGTGTTCACTCTGTAACCCTTAACCCATCATCTACGTTTTTCAAACATTCACATACCCAGGTAGCCCAGGTGGTACCATCATGCTTTTTAAGGGTCCTAGACCTCTTAAGGTACTAGGAAGGGGTCTTCCCAAATCTAGCAATTAAAGCTAGCTTCACACACTCATAATTCATCCTCTCCACCTCCCCCAACTCCATTACAACATCAGATGCAACAGGTGGTAGCCTAGAGAAAAGCCAGGGATGCAACTCATTCCCTGTGAGACCTTGAATCTTATGGTTATATTCAAACATTGCTAACCCATCCAAAACATGAAGCTTAGCCTCATACATACCCACAATTTCTTTAGGCATACAAGGTCTCTTAGGGCTGGAAGACCTAGAAGACTCTGGCAGAGAAGCATTTTCAAGAGCCAATCTTTTCATTTCTAGTTCATGATTCAACTCTGTTTCTCTGAGCATAAACTCTTGGTGCTTTTGTTCAGTTTGAGCATTTAAACGTTTGAATTCCAGTTCAAGCTTCATCCTTTCTAGAGCAATGAATTTGGACTGAGTGTTGGACCTGATGGGGTCCCAGTGCACAAAGGTTGAGGTTGCTGAGCAGGTGAGGGAGCAGTGAGACCTACATTTGGAGACACATTTACTTCCTCTAACTCATCAGAAATAGATACTCTATCATCCTCATAATTTTCCACATTTGCTGGAGAGTTAGGCATTTCAGACCCAGTCCCCAGAGGTGGTTTAACAACTTTTCAACCAATTCAAATGTTTTGCCTTTGGCAGAGAGATTCCTTTCTCTACACAGATGTTTTAAATAATCCACAGTGTAACTAAGGAGTGTCTCCTGGCTGTAGCTTTCCATATCAAACCTGATTAATATTGCTTTTTAGTGATGTTAGCCTTGTGGTTAGGTGATCCAAGGTAATAGCAGCACTCTAAGTGTAATTACTATATTTGATCCTCACCGCTGCACACCAGTTTTAGGCAGAATTATATGCAGTACCCTTTGGGAACACTACACACAATTAGGACTACAAGTGGCAGCACAAATACACCTTTGGTACAAGCCTGTACTACACAGTAAAGTGGTAGCAATGGCTGAGCAGCCAGACTTATCTAAAGAGCAAGTGAGCAGTATCAAATAGTTACACAAAGGAAAGCAGTTACTATGATTCCAACAAACACTGACTCAAGGTTTTCAAGTAAAAGAATATACATTTATTTACTCTTCAGTTTTATAACATTTCGCTAAAGTAAAGCAGTTAAAAAATCACACTCTTAATACACCACACCACTCCCAATAGTTTCCAGACAAGTTAAACTCACAAAATGAAGTGGGAGCAAATGGCACTCTGTTAGTTTAAAAGGGAGGGAAAGACAACATTAGGTAGAAATGGAACAGTACCAACAAGTAAGCAGGGCAATCTAGAAAGAGGAACTACAGTGAGAGAATCAAGTCAAATAGGCTTAGGGCCAAAGTCAATATGACAAAAGTCTTTTGCTCAAGATCACACAGCTCAGGGTAGTTTGCTGTTAAGTCTTTGCCAAGAGTTTGAACAAGGTTGATCAGCAGAAAAGTTAGCTTAAAGAGAAGGGAAGGACAAGTCCTCAGATTGGCGAAAGGTTTCACATCTTTCCACCGCGGCTGGATGAAACGAACAACCGGATATTTAACAGTACCTTAAATGGAGAATTAGCTGAAGCTGTGGCAGAGGTTCCTGGTAGTTCCATTTGACTCACGGTTCCTGAATCGACTGTCGGACTGACACGAAGTAGGAAGACTGGAGGGTCTTGCACCACCCAGGGAAGAAACCAGCTGCAGAGCAAAGCAACAAATAAAAGGTGTGCTCCTTAAAAATGAAGCAGGGTCCGACCTTCCTGGCTATCCGGCCCACTGTATCTCTGTACAGCGAATTCAGCCAGAAGAGGGGGTCCTGGCTTGGCGTTTGGATGAACTGGTTGGTCCCACCAGCTCAAGGGAAGAAGATTCTTGGAAGATCCTCTCTGTCGTTGGAGTCTGAAGATTCGGACCTGCAGCATGGCTTCACTGGGCGGTTCAGTCATGGTAGGGTTCCTCTTCTGTCAGCTCCTCTTCGGTTCTCTCGTTCCTGGGTGTCAATCACACAGCAGGGTTGCTGTCCCGGCGGGGACAGTCACGCAGCCAATCAAACAGGAGTGCGACTTGGGTTACCAAGGGAACCCATGGCAGGGGTCCTGAAACTCCTTCCTCACATCCTGCCTAGCCAGACTTTCAGGAGCCTAAAGGAGGGCTTCTGTGCAGAAGCCCATGAAAAGACAGTGAACAAAGGAACCAAACCTGGTTTGGTACGTAGAGACAAACACGAGAAAGACTTTTCCAAAAAGAAATGGCGACTAAACCCAGCCGGAACAATATTAAAAACAATATGGTCAAGCGGGTTTAAGTTTGAGGCTACCAAGATAGCCTAAAACAATACCAGGGTTATTCAAGATAAATGCAGTAGGAAAAATAGGGTAGTTACCACTGCCACCAGCCAAGTCTTAATGGAAAGAGAGCAAAACAATGTTCCAAGGGAGACAGAAAAAAAGGTATAAGTAGTAACCCTTTCCAGTACTCCATGTAAGATGGTTTGCATGGGGTCTGTGGATTTAAAAGAGATAGTAAAGTTAATGGCAACTTTACATGTTCTGAGGGACAGTAGTCAACCCCAGAAAATGGAGTCTGTGTTGGGAAGTCTAAAAGACAACCATGTGTCACTGCACTGAGGGTGCTGAGTAACACATAGTAAAACGATGATGCCTGTGGAGTAGGTGAGGCTCCCCAGTCCATGAACACACAAATGTTAAACACACAGCAAAACATATGTAAGAGTGGGGAAAAGGGCTCACACCCTTACCAGGTGAAAAAAAAAATCCTAGAAATCCAGCAAAGCTGCTGAGGGACTCACTAGGTAAGGGAAATTAGCCATATATGACAATTCTCCCTAACTGTACCTACATAATACCAAACACACAACCATTTTGTTTTTTAACATGCAGAAGAGGTAGACTGCCTCATTTTGCCTTACACACTTCGCAGGTATTAAGATTTGCCTCTGGGTTCATCTCCATACCAAACACAAAGCTGGACAATTTCCAGTTTGTTCAACTGCATAATTCGCACATAGTTGTATTGCCTTATCACCCTGTCAGGACAGCCCAGTACATAATCTAGACAAGCCCATCATTTTCACCTATGCATAGCAGACAGGCAAAGTACTGATGTCTTCCCCCAAACACTTGGATCCAAACTATACCATTTCTTCCAAACTCTTTGAACACTAAGCACATAGCTGAGACAATTTATGCTAGCTATCTGCATACCCATCACATAGCTGGGATATTTGATCACAACTGTCTGCATAACTAGTACATAGCTAGGCTGTTTTACCATATCTGTCTTCATGCGTAGCACATAGTTGTGCTGTTTTTTTACCATAACTGTGTGCCTACCTATTAATAATCTGTGGTATACCGCCAAAGGTGTCTGCATACCCAGCACTTAGCTGGGTATGCATCTAAGTGCTGGGTATCCCCCCAGGATTCAGCATTCTTAGGACTGATAGGACCAATACCCAAGGAGGCGGAGTTGCCTTATTAGCCAAATCTACACTGCAAATTACAGCTTGCCCGATTAAAGAAACTCAGGGGTATGAATTCCTTCTAGCCAAATTCACCTCCAACCCCAAAACCACCACCAACATCCTGGTTGTGTACAGATCACCAAACAAAAAAATATACGCTGACCTAGTCATCCCACTACTGCTTAGCCCCTAGATCAAACCAAATACTAAATGCATCATACTCGGAGACCTTAACCTAGGTTACAACGACACCCTAGATCACCCAGCCACAACATTCTACACAGCCATGTGAAAGTGAGAGGCCCCAAGGCCTGTTGTTAAATTGCCCAACAGAGTCAATAAAGGTACACCCCAGGAGGGAATAAGACCAAGACCAAGTGAGAGTGTGATCAAAGGATTTTAATCTAAAGTTACGGCAAATAGAATCTACTCTGCTCACGAAGAGAGCGCTCTGCAGAAAGCATGTTACATTGCATTTTTATACACATATTAGGTCATCAGCAAGGGGAAGGCCTAAGGGGCACATGTTTGATTGGGATTGGTCACTAAGAGGAGGCACCTATGGGTGCTATATTGTCGGTGATGGCTGATTGGTCCATGGGCATGTGACGAGATGATGTGATACGTGGGGTCAAACGTTCAGCTGGGCTTATCCGTCCAACATCCGATGGGTTGACACAGTGACATTCTACTCCTGCAACATTTGCCCTTGTGGCCACACATTCCCGTCCATTCATACATCTGACCGGTTTGTCCGGCGGCAAAGCCAGCAGGGTGCAAGTGAAAAAACAAAGCAAGCTTATTCATTACTGAACATCAATGATATGTTTCTATCAAGGATATCACTCTTTGTTTCAAGCATATTCGGACACTGAGTTGGGGGTGGGGGTTGTAGGGTCAATGTATGGTCGGGGGTATTCATTCAATATTGACAAGGGGAGGGTTAGGGTATATGGTTACTGTTACTGGATTACAAAAAACATTTCATTTTAGACATGCACCTCTTTAGATGGGCTTCAGTGACCAGGTGTCCAAACAGCATATCTCTTTATGAGGCCAGGGTGATTAGAGGAGGTCTTAGGCCCCCCCTTTTATGGTTTTTGGTCTCACACAACATGATGGCTGTAGGCCTTTATATTTGCACATAACGGGCTACCGTCTCATATACATTTAGCTGGTTTATTATTTAAGTGAAGTACACTTATGACATCTTGTAACTCCATACAATTTGGGCAATGTCATACACTAAAACAAGGGATGGTAAGAGAGAAATTGCTGTCAACTAATCACAGAACAAGGACAGTTGAGAGCGACTAAAGTTTATATGAGGTTTTCTAATGGCATGCATATAATTACATTCTGCATTATCAACAATGAGATAGCGTTGTGTGAGCTTGCACAGGTCTAAAGTTCATTATTTGTTATGAACTTACAATTAGTCATGTACACATTTCAGCATTATAAGTCAACATATATTCTACCTTCAATATAACAGGTTAGCATGGGACCTTCCAGCAGCAAATGTATATGTATTTACATTGTTTACTCATTAGCCTTTTTAAGGTACCAGTAAGTTTATATGAACTTACCCATACTGAGAAAACATCCTTTTGCTCGTGTAGGTCAGGAAGGAAAATAAGTTCACTGATTAAAGGGTCTCTTTATGTTGTTGGTTTTTATGGCCAGGGTCTGTGGGGTGCAGGGCAGGTTTACAGAGACAGATAGCCCTGGCTCTCGCCTTCTCCCCCTGAGTTGCATCTGAATCAATGGAGGGAGTTGGACGGCAAGTGATACAGTGTGGATTTTGTTGCATTCCTGCTGCCAGCCTTCTCATGGGAACCAGGCAGTTATGTGGATGGCAGAGAGGAGGTGGTGGGGGAGAGCCATGCTGGCTGTGCGCTTGACAGATGTGGCTGCAGACTGGGGTGAAATCTGAATGGCCTTCTGTATGTTACAAAATGGCATCCTGGTTTTGCTTTACCACAGTACGCATGGGAATATGGCAGCACCCATGGATCTACATGTACGAAAGGGGTGATGGTTCTCGGAGGCGTTCCCGCATGAGTGCCCCAGGGCCGGGGGCCCTGGACCTGAAACAGCCATGACTGGGCCCACTGGGAAAGCATGGAAATAAGGGGGGTCTTAAGTGTCCCCTCTCTCCACTCACATGCAAGATTTGAGCTTCGGACAGTTGGTCAACGCCCCCACCCATGATAAAGGCAGAATACTGGACTGGGTCCTCACTCTCAACTCACAAGAAACCATTGACTTGGTCCTTCCTATCAATTGGTCCGCCCACCACATCATCAGCTTTTCCCTGAACAACAGGACTACAGACCCCACCGTGATAAAAAAACTGAAACCAGAAATATAAAAAAACTCACAGCTGACAACCTCTCCCCACCCTGATAGAAGCACTTGCCTCCACCACCCCAGAGAGCAATAACCCCAGCTACCTGCAGAATGCTACCAACAAGGCCTCAATAACACCATTCACCTACTAGCTCTTATCACAGCTAAAACTCAAAGGACAGATACACGCTCATGCTTTTGGTTTCACAAGGAATTAGTCTCTTTGAGATGCACCAAAACATCAGTAGAGCACATCCACAAAGGGATACTAACACTCCCGACTCAGTGAAAGCATTCAATGATGCCAATAAAATCTACAAAACAGCCATAATCACCCACAAAGCAAATGCCCTTAATCTATGCATCACTGATGCTTCTTCCAACTCCAAGGAGATGTTCTCCATTCTCAGAGAACTAGAGAATCACTGTCAAGATACATCACCCATTATTGCCAGCAAAGCATGGTGTACCACAATCCAAGATGCGCTAGCATCCAAAAATCTACTTCTACAAAAGAAAATTGTTAACAAAAAACAACTCCTAGCTGGCAAAACCCTACCCACAATTTCAGAGTATTCTCCAAACACCAAACCCAGCAAACCTTTCCACTTCACCCCGTCTCACAAAAAAATGTGTTAAACACCATAGCTAAACTTAAAGCATTAAAATGTAAAGAAGACCAATTCCCCCCCACCTAGTCAAACTCTGTGCCCCAACAATAACTCCCATCATCACCAAATTCGTCAATGCCTCCTTTAACTACAACACGGTCCCCACCAGCATCAAAAAAGCATGGGTGACCCTTCTTTTGAAAAAAACAACATTAGATCCGTCCATCCCCACAAACTACCGACCAATAACAACGGTGCCATTCCTTTTGAAAATAATAGATAAAATAGCATACACCCAAATCCCAAACCACCTAGAACAGCAACAATTACTGGGTGCCCGACAATCAGGATTCCTGCCTAACCACAGCACTGAAATGGCACTTCTCGACTTAAAAATCCAAATGGATGCCACCAGGGAAGCAGGCAAACTCTGTCTTCTTCTTTTTTTTTTCTTTATTTAAGTTATTCAAAAATAAGTACCATTCAGAACAGGCAATCAAAAATGGAACAAATAGAGCATAACAAAATATCAAATGTGATAACTAAATCGAGGCAAATACAGTGAGGAAAAAAAAAACTCTACAAACCTTCATTACCAATTCACCACTAAGCAATTATCCTAAACATCACTTTTACACTTAACTAACAAAAATACAACATCAAAGACACCACAAACATTAACCCTCCCCTCCCACCACCCACTGCCCAAAAAAATAAAAATAAATAAATAACACATTCTGACAAAGCATCAGTCATAAAACTCACTGAATTTACTCCATTGTTCATTGTAAATTTGCTCTTTGTGTAATCTACCCAATTTCAATTTTTCAAAACGAGAAAGAATTTGCAACTGAACTAACCAATCATCTACACATGGCTTTTTCCTAGTCTTCTAGAATCGTAATATCAGTCTGACAGCAACTAGAAAGGCTTTATTAATCGAACACAACATCAGATATTCAAGATGTCTCACACAACTCCAAGATTTCAATAGCACTGCTAATGGGTTTCTAGGAAAAGCAATCTCACACACCAAATCAACCCTATCCAAAACTTCTTTCCAAAACCCCACTACCTGTAATGCTCACCTAACTCCCACGGAGGCGCTGGCCTGGTTCGCGCTGCTGTGACTTCTTCTAAGGTGATGCGCAGGGTTCGGAAGACGGACTGGACCAGGCCCCCCAAATCTGGCTTGTCTGGCTCACAGAAGTATCCTTCTGCAGACGAAAATAGGGGATTAACTGTCTGTGGGGTAATGCAATCAGCCTCCCACTTTCCCCTCTCACCCTCCTCGAAACCCTTCTCTGATTCCTCATAGCGTCTCACCTTAGGGTCTGGAAGGACGAGCTCTCCATCCTGCTTCTGATGCAGGGGCGCGTTGGTATCCAGTTACTTCACTGGATTTTCGGATTGGTGAGAACCAAACTTGCTTGGCTTCCAGGTAAGTTTTTTGATAAGAGGCTCCCCTTGTGTCCATGCATTAATGTACTAATGCTAGTGTCTTTTTCCCCATAGGGGCCGGGGTACGGAATGCCGGGGAACAGGCACCGACCCGAGATGAGAGGTGAAATCCTTGTAGAAATCAGGTAAGTCTTTAATGAGCGTTTTTTGGTAATGTCTTTTCATTCGCTCATTAACGCTGATGTCTCTTTTTCCCCTTAGGGGCCGGGGTCCGGTAATGCCAGGATGCGGCGCGGACCCGAAATGAAGAGGGAATGAATCAACAGGTAAGTCTTAACATGGAGATTTAGCTTTCCTTATTCCCTTCTCTCTCTCACCTTTTGTTCTGGTCTTCTTCTCCCTAGGCGCTGGGGCGTGACTGCGAATCCGGATGATCGCTGCTGAACATGGAGGCACCCTGTAAAGGTGAGTGGAATGCGGCGCTGCAGCGATCGATGCGATGAGCTTTTAAATAAAAGTCTTCCTTTTCAGGATTATCGGCGAGATGTCTCCGGGATGCGGGATTTAGCAGGTAAGGACTTTTCCTTTTCTGTTCTCTTCTTCTCTTCCTTTGCAGGTGATCCAGGATGCTGGCAGGCGTGGCAGAAGTCAGGATGCAGGAGCAGACACGGTGAGCGTCCAGCTGCTAGATGCAGAACAACGCGAAGCACGTGTGGCTGTTCGGGTGGGGTTTAAATAGCCTTGGAAGAAGTTCCAGTTATGTATCCTTCCTCCAATCAGGTATGTATCCTTCCCCGACCACGCCCGGATGGTAAATTAGTCCCACAGGTAAAGTAGTTCCTTTCAGGCCTCAAGGAGGCCGGGATCCTGCAGCATGGTCTGCATCAGGTAAGTGCACCCAAGCACTTCCATAATGAGCCTGGCGCCTATGGCGCCAGGACTGATGTCTTTTGTGAGCCTGGCGCCATAGGCGCCAGGACACTGTCCAACGGGCCCCTATATGGGGTTGCTGGGTCCTTCCTTGGGGACTGGATGTCCGCTTTCGGGGACGCAGGGCTTGAACCTGTTCCCCGGGAGCGGGCATCATGACACTACCTTTTCACAATCCCATAACATGTGTAGCATAGTACCCTTCTCTCTCAAACAACCCCAGCACCTATCAGTATCACCAAGTCCCAATTTAAACATCCTATCAGGAGTCCAAAAAAGACATCCTAAAGTCTTCTGGTGAGTAAAGCGCAAATTCAAATCAGCCTTTGCCTTAATAGGAACCTTCCACATACTTTCCCAATCATTCAAAGGTATAACCTCTCCAAGTTCCTCAGGCCATGTACATCTCAATTTATCCCAGATTACTAGGGAACGATTTTCAGTCGGAAAGAGTTTTAAAAAACTAGACACCCCATGAGGAACAATAGAGAGAAAATCACACCTCTCAGGTCTCTGAAATAGAGGCAAATCAATCATCTGACTCCTCTCCATCATTAAAGCAGCCAACAAATTATATCTCTGTAGTTCCTTTTGATGCAAATCAAACATAACCTTCAAATCCTCAAAAGACCTCATACCCCCATCATACCAGATATCTCGTAACAGTAAAATGCCCTTATTAATCCAGCTTCTCCAACACAACATCCGATTATTAATCTGTAAACCCAGATTCTGCCAGATGGAAGCTTCCTCATATAAATATCCTTTTCCACCACCGGTAATCACTCTGTCTTCTAATGCTGTTAGATTTCTCGGCGGCATCCGACTTAGTCGACCACGACAAACTCTGTGCCACCCTAGCAAAACTTCACCTTCTCTAAGGATGCCACCGAATGGATTAAATCCTTCTTAGCAGACAGGACATCAGAGTATATATTGGCAAAGAATCAGCTGACCCCATAACAGTCCCCATAGGCGTTCCTCAAGGATGCTGCCTATCACCCACCCTCTACAATGCCTATACCAAGATGCTATCTTTAGCACTTTAGATTCCATTTGGGAATCACACGCCTGTTTGCATTGCTCCCCTGCAGCCATCAACTGTCTACAGGTGTCTATCTCACGGAATTACGGGCTTGCAGTAAGCTTGTACTTGAGCCTCATCAGGCATGTCCAGGTGCGGAGGCTTTGTAGCCATTTAAATGTATTTAAATGTATTCATAATGCATGAGCGGCCCCAGGCACATTTTTCTTCTTAACCCACCCAATATGCCTTGAGGCGGCTGTCCTGTTTCCCTTTCAGGCTCCCTAAGCGCATGCATGGCGTTTTAACAATTCTACACCGCCAGAAGGAGAACTAATGATTCTGCCTTTCCCTGCGAAAACATATACTTCAATACTGTAAGTTATTTCAGTCTGGATGGTTGGATTTAGTTCAGGTGTTGCGGGGCATCCAGCCCAGGTGCTGCTGGCCATCTAATAACATATTCTGGGGAATATTATTCTTTTGTCATGCTTTACTACTGGGGCGTCGTGCCTAGTTTAATTAAGTTTACACTTTCATTGTAATTACTAGAGCTGCACTAGCGACTTAGATCAGACTTGTCGCCCGCTTTCTTAGTGCTTTCTACATATCCATTTTGTCCCTTTAGTCATTTGAGCTTACTCTGACTTTCCAAACGCAGGGTAGGATTTTTCCACTTGGCTTGTTTTAGGGCTGAGGCAGCACATTTGTGGTGGACCGCCCTAGATTTGAGCACACAGCTCTTCTTGTCATTAGTAACTACCGTAATTAACCACCCAACATGCGCCACTTTTCTTCTTTTTTACAGTGGCAGTTTTGCCCCGGGCAATCTGACAGACTTCTTTATGCCTTTCCACATCTCATGTGTGCAGGCTTGGCAATCTGTAAGCTTACCATAGAGTCCACCAGGTAAGACTTTGTGCACTTCACTCCCATCTTCAACTCTATGCAATTATGATGGTTTAGTAGTAGACTAGGTCTTGGTCAAATAATCAGGCTCAATGCAAATATGTCTTGTTTTAGGACATAGCCCTCTAGTCTCACCAGATGGTTGACCCACTTCAACCAATTGCCGTTTTCAGCAGCTGGTCACTATCCAGGTCAGTGGGTCTACAGCTACCACTGTTATAGCTACTGGTTTTGTTGTTTACTTTTGCACAGGTTTGCCTACGTTTTGTCAGTCTATCACTACTCAGCACAGTTCTTTGTTTGGAAGTCACTAATCCTTGGTTCTGGGGTACACTTCTGCTGGCTAGGGTTCACAGTATACTAATACACATGATGGTACGGTACACTTGGTCCCAAATAGTTGTGGCAAAAGATTCAGGTGCCTTTGGACCCCTTTTTCATTGTTTTATCCGGCCTTAGGGTTTGTTATGTATTAGTCTATAGCCATGTTATTGTGTGTTTTTTACAGCTCGGTTACATCTGCTTCCTGATGAAGACGTTGTGCAAACCAACACACTTCGAAACCGGCCGAGAAAAATCCTAAGGGATGTGATCCTTGTATTTCTCTTTTTTGATCCACCCTTATAATAGATGTTGTGCTAATAAATTCTATTATGTGTTTGGCAATTATAATAATAATGAATGCCGCTGTGGGGGGTAGTTATATATTTTCTTTCCTCATCTGTTTTTAGTATGGTTCTTTTTGTCTTTTAACATTTTGGATGTTTGTCACTGTATGGGGAGTCGTGTTTGATTGCTGCACTATGAATGGCTTGTGTGAGTGATGTTTTAGCCTATTTTAGGCCTATTTTGCTGCTGGGTTGCTATGTCAAATGTATTAGTGTTTATTAAAGTGTAATTAATTTACTTCTTTCTAATTTTTGTACCACTCTAAATACATTTTAATACATTGTTATAAATAGTTTTTCTCTGGATAAATCTTTTCCGTTTTTCATGTCTTTATAATACTCTGGTAGAGTGTTCCTGCTTCTCTCAGTTTTTGTATACCAAGTTGCTATTTCCAGCCCTGGATGCCATCGGTGTCATCTACACCAACTTTGTAGATGAAACCCAGTTCCTCATTCCACTATCAGGCAACCATGAGCAGGACACACTGCTCATTAATTAAATCTATGCACTAATTAAAAATTGGATGGCCCACAACAGCTTCTGCCTCAATGATGATAAAACAGAGCTGCTCATAGTCGGGCCATCTTCCAGAATTAGTTCCCTACAGCCTGCTTATGCATTATTTATCATTGACGGCACCACAATCCCAGTACTCAAACAAGTCAAAACCCTTGGCGTCTACTTAGATGCCACCCTTACCATGCCAAAACAAGTAAACATCCTCTCCTCGGCCACTTCCTACACTGCCAAGCTCAACTCCCTAAACCGCAATATACTCACACCCAATAATTGCATCACCCTAGCGAGAGCTTTATTACTCTCAAAGCTTGACTACTGCAATGTACTCCTCTTAGGCACATCTAACACCAACCTGCCCAAACTCCAAGTTATGCAGAAAAAAAACCCCTGAGCATCACTAGGTACAAAAAAGACTGAGCACATCTCCAACATCAGGAGAGATAACCACTGGTTACCCATTAAGGCAAGGAACATATTCAAACCCCTATGCATTACTCATAAATGCATTGCCAACAAAGCTGCTAAATACATCAACACAGTCACGAAAGTATCCTCCACCAGATCCCTTAGTCCAGCAACAACTAATTCCTTGAAATCCCACGATACAAAAGAGCGAGAGCGGGGGGCAGCAGTTTCAAAGTCCTAGCCCCTAGACACTGGAATGCTCTCCCGACAAACATTAAGAATGAAGAATCCTGCCAGCAATTAAAAAAAACACTGAAAACCTGGCTATTCAACCAATTCTAACAGATCCAGACATCCCAACCTGACCCAACTATGCCATCAAAGATGCCCTATGTTTCTGTATAAGACTATGTACAGCACGTGTTGTTTAATACCTTCCGTTATAAATGTAAAGATTGTAATTACCTAACTGTCTGCAACTACGCCATGATACCTCAGGGTCTGGGTTTATAACAAATGTAATAAATAAATAAATAACATAGCTGGCCTGATTACCTATAACCATCTGCACACCTAGCATATATCTGGGCTACTTTACCTTAGCGGTCTATATACCTTTTGCTGAATAACGATCTGTCTATCTAGCACTAATCGGAGCTACTTTACATACCTAGCACATAGCTGGACTGTTTTATTATAATTGCCCACATACCAAGCACTTTGCTGGGCTGTTTTACCATAACTGGCTGCATACCTACCAAACAGCTGGGGTATGTCACCATAACTGTCTACATACATAGCACATTCCTGTCCTGTGTTACCATAACTGGCTGCATACCTTGCACATAATTACCTGGATACGAAGTACATAGCTGATATATTCAATGGCAACTCTCTACATACCTTACACATGGCTCGGCTGTTTTAACAAAACTATTAGCATATCTAGAACATAGCTGGGCTGTTTCAGTATGTGTGTTCACCTAGCACATAGCTGGGCTAATGTATTATAAATGTCTATATATCTAACAAATAGCGAGGCATTTCATAGTGACCGGCTGAATGCCTTGCATATTGGAGAACTGATGAATTGTTACTGGCATCAAACTCAGCACACCAGATCACCAAATCACCACAGCCTGATCACCTATACGATTGCTGATATATCCTAAACATCAGCACACTAAAATCACAGCAAAACCACAGAACAACTTCATACCAACAACCAGAGTGCTACTGATATATTTCTCTCGTATCATCCCAATAGTGCTCCCTACTTAGAAACACTCATACAACTTAGATACACTCATACACGTACACCCCTCACTGTCCTGTATATGTATCTTCCTAATGAGGGATATTGGACACCAGTAAAACCCAAAGTGTACTGCTCAATACTAACATTTCGACTCTAGCCTTGTTTCTGATAAGTGCTGTACATCTATCAAGACTCCTCGGACATACTTGTGCATAAGCACACTATACTGCTAAGCACTGTGCTAAATCCCTAGCTGCCATCAAGCAAATGTCCACAAATGCATGCAACTGCTCAATACTGTTCTTCATATCTACCTGTTAGAACTATCTAATGTGCTGCTTACAATAGAGGGCTCAGTATTATGTTTAATATCTGGGTGTCATCATTCACAAACACAGAGGCATCATGCTGTGCAATACCACAATTTCCATCCATGTGTCCGTATGGCTTAATGCTTTTCTTGCCACCAAACAATAATGTATGGAACCACTTTATACAGTCTTACAGACCTTGCTACTCATGGACACTTTCTTCAACATTGCTCTATTCACTATCAATATATAGGTGTTATCTCAAACGTGAGGGAATTGCATGACTCTAGACATTACAGTTTACAGGTGTCACAAACACAGAACAAATGAATTGCTATGCACTTCGCCAATACATAGACGTTCTCAAAACACAAACACATCCCAGTGATAAACATTTCATACATAGGTGAACTCAGGCGCAGGTGAATGCCACTGCCTGATAATATATTACCTTTTTAGGCACTCTTGGCCATAGGCACATTACCCTTCCCTCTGATCCAGATTTCCCCATCCAGGTACTTCCCCAGATTGAAGTGTTTTGCTCTGCTTTACCCTCACAGCCTCAAGTACATTGCAGTGCCCCATTATAGCCTCTCATAGTCAAAACTTTGAGATACCCAACAGTATCAGAGAGAACAGGTTGCACTGCAGTCTCATCAGATCCACAACTTGTCGTCGCACGAATTGGCACTCAGCATGTCCTATATCAAGAGAAGGCATACCTCATACCATATTCTCAAAGAAAGAAAAAACATTAAAAGAGGTGTACCTGGAATTCCTTAACCGAACCACACCACCCTTTTACTGATGCAACTAAAAACAACAAAACTACACTTACAGCAAAGACGTTAAGACAATGCCTCAATTCAAGAAAGACAAATGGACAAGGAGGAAAAAGAGAGCAAGAATGGAATCAAATACAAGTCCATGGTTAGAGCCCAACAATGTTCCTCTCAGTCTCACAACACAGATCCATCATCAACACCATTCAATGTGGACACTCCATATGTGAAATTAGTTTTAAGACCTCATGGATCATGCAATATGTTCAAACCTATAAACTTAACGGATCAGTGGAACAAGGGTGAACAAGAAGAGGGAGACCACTGGATAACCCCGGTGGAACCGTCCATAGAATCCACCCACTTAGTAGTGTGCTCCCCTCAACAGAACATCCCATCACCAAAATCATCCCAGAAAAAATGTGTTTTCAAGAAATAGAAAAAATGACCACAGCATATTTAACAGCCCTTTCGTTACAAGAAACTGGAAAAAACAAACCATCTGCCCCACCGACAATGATGCAGGATAGACTGATCCCACATGGAATTTATAGGATTTTTTTTTAGCAATGAAACAGAGGAAATACCTCCAAACACTGCAAAATCCAACAATGTTCAATCTTTGGGTCTGAAAACAGAGAACTCCACGCTGCCTATACCACAACAAGAACCATACATCAATGCACCTTCCAAAAGTAGAATAATACACTGCAGTCTGATCAATGTATGCATAATGGAAAGACACAAAACAGAGTTTACTAACTGAAGGTTGCACAGATGACCTTTTGCTGGCAGAAACATTGCTATTGAATGACTTCAAAGTAGTAGCCTATTAATCCTTCCAAATCTCTTTAAACATCTACAAGCAGAGAAGGCAGACGAGGAAGATGCATCACCATGGCCCACTCAAATAATATCACTGCCTCGACTGCACCATCAACAGATGGTGAAGATAACACACCTCTGAAATAAATAGTAAGTGGAGCCAACCACCTGACCGTGTACACACTAGTTGCATTCTACTGCAAGAATAGACTCCCCACTGCCTCCCAAGCAACCACCTGATGATCCCTTCTACAAACAACATCTCAGCTTGCACACCAGCCAAAAACTCAAACCAAACACCCACATCCAAAGGATATTGGAAAAAGCATAATCTACAATATTCAGCTTAATTGATGGCGATACCTTTTTATTATACCCAATGTCCTGTTTTATTATCCCCAAGGTGATTTGAAATGACACCGCACTGGCTAGTGCTTTATAAAACCCCAAAATCAAGTAAAATACAAATAAATAAAATAATAGAAACCCTTTCAGGTACTGGTGAGTTGAAGATTCTCTTGTGCTATGCACAGGGCTCCGCCTTCGCCAGAAGCTTGCTTTGGGCATAGCCCTATCAGGTGGACTTTCTGATTGCATAATCAATGTTTCACATGTAACATGTGTGAAATGTCCATTGCACAGTCAAGGAAGCAAAAGGTGGCTGTGGAAGGTTTACAAGTGAGGATTAGAGTTGGGTGAACTGGGAGATGGTTAAACGGCCTTTGGAGTGAGGGTCTAAGAGAAGGGGCGGAGGAGACAAGGGGGGGGGGGTGGATGAAAGAGTTTGTAGCAGGATAATAGAAGAGGAAACCAAGGGGTTGGGGAAGGAGGAATAGTGAGCAGGGGAAAAGGAAGGTGGATTTGAGTACAGTGAGCCAGAATGATCCATTTCAAAACTCCCATTGTTTGAAGAAGAGAATGCTATGGGAGTTTCAAAATGGATATGATGTGGAGTGCATACATACGTCCACTGTTAGCTGCCACAAAGACGTCCACATCCATGGGTGAGTGTTTTGCCTACCACTGGGGCGAGGTAAGTTGTATATGTTGAAAATCATGACATTTGCCTTTTCTTTTTATTTACTATACTGTGGTGCCCTGCTGAAAGACAGGTGGGGGCAAAACAAAACAATTCGGACTGTCAGGAGCACTTCTAGTTCATATCTTGTCTGTTCATATTCTTTTATGCTATTCACACCAAAATAAAAGAATTCTATCCGTGATATAGGGCTGTGTCAAACCATCTTTCAGATAGTGGCATCCAATGCCAGTCAAATATCGGGGTTACCCCCTGGGATTCTGAAAACTGTGTACTGGTGGTTCTATAAGTGGCTGTTTAAGGTCTGACCTCGCCTCCAACTTCATTGTCTCTGGGGCCCACCTAGGGGAGAATAAAAGACCCAAAGACAGCATCATGCTTTGCTGTCTCTTTCAGGGTCTGGAGCTCCTCTGCCTCACAAGGGCAATTAAAGCTTAAATAGTATTTCATGCATGGGGCCCGATAGAGTTTTAAGCCAGGCATTTTTCCACTATCAGATAGTCCCTGTAAATGATGCCAGCCTCAGTGCCAATTCCACATTTTGCAGCTAGTCCACATTTTTGGGAAACCTTTCTATATGTGCCTTATAGAAGATCTAAGTCTATATTGAAATGCTATACAATATGAATCCAACAACTTCACATGTGGCTTTTGTTGAAAGTTGGTCCGATCCTGAAGTATGCCCAATCTGTATTTTAAGCTCTGACCACTGTTGTTAGGCTTTCATCACAAAATGTGTGCACCCCACCACCAACACCAGTCGTCATATAAATGACTGGGTTAAACAAAGAGTAAAGAGAGGTGACAAAACAAGGTTTGAAATAGTCTTATATTAAACACAGACCTGTGTGTTAAATAACGTCTGACCACAAAAGATATGCACACCTCTGCATTAGAGTTAGTCCAGTACTGAGAAAATTGTTTCCTTTCTCATTGAAAGGCTCCTTGAGTTAGTCGGGCTTCATGCCGCCCAACCCACATGGATGTTTGTGATTTCTTTGAATATATTTCTCCTACTGGAGATTTCACCGAATCCATTTCACTGAAAGAACAAATCTTCTATTTTCCTTTTTAATTGTTTTTAAGGTGGGGAGACCCCCGAAGCCCCCATCACCCCTCTCTACCATAACACATACCCTTCCCCACACCGCACCTATTATGCATTACACATATACCATTTCCCCTACATTCTTCAGAGAAATATATTCGGTGAAATCACATATGGGGAAATGGTATTCGAAGAAATCTACGTGTACGAACCCACATTGTTCTGCTGCTCCTGTTCTAGGCTTATGTGGTTCCTGAACCATGCTGTTGTTCCCGTTGCAGGTTTAAGGAGTTCCTGAAGCCTCCTTCTTCTCATTTGGTTTGTTCTCCTGTTCTCCAATCACAGACCAGGTAGCATTCACAGGCATTGTTGGGTCTCTTTCAGTAACTGCTGATACAGGTGGAATGTATTGACTAGGATTTACAGAGCCTTACCATCACTGTATCCTACAGAAATTGTCCTTACCTTCTTTTGCCCCTTCATAACGCAAATCTGTACATGACCCTCCTCAGCATCATGCCACCTGATCACCGCTTTGGACCCACACATTCAGATTAGCATCTGCTCTCTCTCTTGGGCCAGAGTACCATCAAAGGCATTGTTTTTCTAGATATCTGCAATCTCCTCTTGATATTCCAATATTTCCCTTCTCCGTCTCGGTCTCACTTACCAACTTTCTCCTCAGTCTCTTCTAACACCTCCAAAGTTTTTCCTGACACATCATTCGGACGTTCTCCAATCTTCTCTTCAGTTTCTCTTACCACCTCCATCTCCCACTCTTGTCTCAACACCTCTTAATCTTCTTCCTCCTTGCCAAACATGTCCTTCTGCCATCTTTCAAATCCACCAGCTCTCTCAAAACACCCGCAACACCCTCCTCAAAACACACAGGCAGCCTTTCTAAGATTGTGGGTTTATGTGGGGCTTTATTACATCCCTAGGTTGGGCTGTACATCAAATCATCCTGTCTACTTCTGAGGACTACCTAGAGAGTGAATCAGGTGTAAGCGACTTCAATTCAACACTACCGCTAAGTCAATGCCTAGTCTGGGATGCTGATGGAAGCCCTTATTGATGTATTTTTATGTCCCGTTCATTTACTCTGGATGACAACCCTTATATAACACCCCTCTCTCAGAATCCCCCCGACCCCGCTGAGCCAAGAAGTAGGTTTGTTTTGCAAATTTAGAAGGTTTATTTGAAAATTAAACAATATATATCTATCACACTTTTATAGTAAATTAATATTTGATATCACACTTGAGAATATGATGTTGATCAACAATGGATAATGTTATAGTGGTACACTCTTTTTAATGGCTTAGAAGTGGTATAGAGAGGATAAAGTAGCTGAGAATGCTTTTATGGCTTCAAGGACAATGCAATGATGAATGAAAATGCAGTACAGAAAATAAACTTGATATGACTTCAACAAAAGACAATGTAATCACTTTTCTTTGACAATTCACCCCCCCCCTCTATGCAAGGTAAAGAGATGGGAGGAAAGCACACAGTTCTCAGGAATGCAATCACATATAATCCAGTTCCCCCCTAGCAAGCTTAGAGGAAAACAGGTAGAAGTTTTAAACACAGGCAAGATAAATTGATGTGGTTGCAATTAAATGAAAAACATGCTAAAATTGCTTTTAATTCCCTATAGGAGGTTCCGGGTGAGTGAGAGATACTTTAAATTAATTCAGGATCACTTTAGCAATGCTCTATAAATGATTGTCAGGTTGCACACGAATTTTAGCAAAGAAGGCAAGAACAAATATTTTTACACGCGGCTGAAATTAAGCAAAATGTCAAATCGCGGCAAATTTAGTCGCGTGCGTCGAGCACAATTACGGAGGCACTATAAGGAGAAGGAAGTCGCTCCTAGCACAAACGGTTCAGGAGATACGGCAGATTTAGTAAAGGTAGTTTTTCGGATTTTAAATTTTAAAGCTCAGAATGACAGATGACAGTTTTCAGTTTTAAAGATGACAGAATGACACGATTCTAGGAGGCAGTTCTAATAGGCTAAAATAGTATGGATTAGATTATTTTAAACTAAGAGATTGGTTTTGGCACAGTGCTAGCTGGGTACTCACACTAGATTTTGGACAGGAATGCGACTTCGTCACCGATCGGGTCAGGATTGGCTGGACTTCTGCTAGCAGTTCTTCACAGCGATCTGGTCTCTGGTTCTTTCTGGTTCCGGATACAGCACTGCTTTCTGGATACTGCTACAGGTTCTTGCAAAAGTTATTGGCAAAGAATTCAAACAGCTCGCCCGACTGTTGAATAGTTTGGTTGGTTTTGAGGCCTGCTGAAGAGGATTCAGCTTGTGGATTCAGGCCTCTCTGCTACAAATTCTGGAGTTAATTTCTGGTCTCTGATGATTGATAGATTTGAAGTCTGGCTCTCTGGATGTGAAGTCTGAAGTCTCCCGGCAAAGCGTCCCGCAAGAAAGTGGAAAGTGAATGTCTCTACCTGGGTTTCAATGTTCAATGTTCCTTTTATGTGTTTTGAGAATGGGTGTGCCTGGGCCTAGCTAAGCCTGCCCCTCTCACTTATCATTGGCCAAGCTTTCCTCTCTCCCTTGATTGGGGGAAAGAAATGGAGTGTCAGAGTGATGCTGTAGGTTTTATGGTCAGAGGAACCTCCCCTTGTCAAATTGCACACAACTCTATTTCTGACCCAAATACATATTTATCTATGTACCATTTTTCTAATATTATAGGTCCAGTTAACATATTTTCTGTAGCACCAAACCATCTGATCCCTGTCTTTGTACGATGTCGTGTCCACTTATGACAGAATTCTCCCCTTTTCATCCAGATAACACCCTCTAAACCTTTCCAGATTTTACGCAAATGTGCACCAGGGATATGGGTTTCAGATGATAAAGTGTCAGATTTTTAACATGTATACATTTGGTGTAACAACCTTTTTTTCCGCTACTATCCCGAAGAACATACCACAGGGTCCTAACACCTCTTAAAATGTGCACAGAAAAATCACAAAGATGATGATGTTATTTATATAATTTTGACAAGTCCGCACTGTGAATTATCCATCTTTTTAAAATCATGCTCTAGCCCCAAAGGGGTGTGGTTTTCCAAAGCACATGGTGGAATTTCTGATTTATCCACTTCCCCCAAGCTCAGCTTGCCCTCACAGGCACTGCCCCTTCCAGTTTCTCCCAAGAGGAAGCCGTTTTACGAACCCCCAATATAACATTTTCCTGAGTCCAGGACAGGGCTTTGTTCAACTTCCTGCAGTCTAATCCAATCAGAGAGGTGTCATCTCCTTTTGGCAGGGGCAGCAGGATGCAGCTAGGCCTGGGAAGAGTGGCTGAGCAGGTTTCTCCTGTCGGGGGTAGTTGTCAGGCAGAATTCAGCTAAATGTCACTTTAGTTCCCAGTTTTCTACATTCAAATCCAACTTACAATTTTTGCACATGCAGCTAGAATGCTGATTCTAAGTTCAAAACTATGAAATTTAAACAATTGCAACCTATGTGACACTCACAAGTAGGTCACTCATTTATTCTAAACATTTCGATTTTAGTGGCTTTAACCCCAAATTCACTTAAGCTGCTGACATCCCCAGCTATTTTTATATATATACATTAAATAATTACTTCCTTCAAGTCATTTCAGAATATTAGTTTTACATTGTATCCACCTCTTAGCAAGTCTTTCCTTGGCCTGGTTTGGGTTCATTTGTTCAGTTTTACACAAAAGTCTGGTAGTTTTAAAACACCGGCTTTCTGATAGTGGTGAGCACCAGTATTGCATCCATTTTGACATTAAGAAAATTAATTCCCCACAGTTCTGGGTTGCTTTTAGCAATCAGCGTTGCCATTCCCAATGGTTTCAGGCTACTGTGTGTGTAGCCCAATGGCGGTTTTACGCAGTGCCCTCCTGTGCTCACATCATAGGCAAAAATGGGTGGCAGCCTATTCTTCATGTTGTCCTTGTGCACTCTCTGGGGAGTTCTGGCCATCATGATGTTTTCAATGCCACTAATGCACAGTTTTATGGTAGGGCTTGGATGCATGGGTAAAAACATCCAACACAGGGGACCTGGGCCCTCCACAAGAAAGCTGAAGATGGACATGCTGTGGTATATGGATGATCCCCCTGTCATTTAGCAGGGGACACTAACAGGACAGATATTGTTGAATCCTCTTCCCAACTGAGAGAGCCTGAAGGCCTTACTTGCCAGACAAAAGTCCCCAAGAAATTAAAAATACACATCAATTCAAGGACAGTCAGCTTTAACACCCTAATGCCTTTCAAATGAATATTGTTACAGGTGCAAAGCTTCATGCAGTAGAAATTAAGTACTCACTGGGAGATGTTTCACAAGCCCTGAGTGGTCACTCGAGAAACCATTTGAACAGTTTGTGGGTCTCCCACGGGAGAAAACAAATAATTTAACAGTTACTCAGAGATTCCCTGACACCTCTGGCCCAGTACAGATAACAATGCTGCACAAATCCCAAAGTCCAAAAAGCAAGTGCTGTTGAATTCAGGACAGATAGCCAATCCCAGATCTGTAGTGATCACATAACTCATGTGAATATCCTCACAAAATTCTCAGCCCAGGAGGAGAAAATATGGGCCCATACAACCCAGAGGCCCCAGTCAGTTGGGGTAGGTGTTGGAGAAGTTGTTTGTGGCGGGTGATTGAAGAATG
Source organism: Ambystoma mexicanum (assembly GCF_040938575.1). Classification (NCBI taxonomy): domain Eukaryota; kingdom Metazoa; phylum Chordata; class Amphibia; order Caudata; family Ambystomatidae; genus Ambystoma; species Ambystoma mexicanum. The sequence continues at coordinate 474,305,727 of NC_090933.1, forward strand.
TTGGAGGCTGGTAGAAGGGCTGTTGAAGAGGTATCAGAGAGGAAATGAAAAGAAGAAGCAATATTAGAGGTAGATAGTAACTTCATGAGTTGAAGGTGCTATTGAGGAGGAGATAGCCTCGGGAGGAGAAGGTGATATAGACAAGGAATTGATAACATCAGATGGTGAATGTGTCATAGAAGAAAACATTATAACATCAGCGGGTGGAGGTGGTAAAGAGGAGGAAGTAAAACAATAGAAGGTGAAGAAGGCATTGAGGAGGAGGTCCTTATATCAGGAGGTGAAGGCGGTGCTAAGGGGAAGTTTATTGCAAGAGTTGAATAGAAAAGAACGTAGCTATACAGAATATAAGGCTTGGTGGCCTGATGGCAGGTAGAAGAGTAGCAGGGTGGTTTGAAAACAGCCAAGGTGATCAGAGAAGGTGTAGTCAGGATGATGAAGGGAAAGTGGTCCAAGATCCAGTAGCCAGTTGCAGACAAGCCGCAGGTATAGACTGGCTCTTGTAGAATGCAGGTTGTGGCTCTTGGTTCCTACTGAACCAGGTCAGAAGCTACAATTATACATGGAGCTTGTGGAGGAAAGGAGAAGGATCACTACAAAGGCTTGGGCAACACTGTGCAAAAGGACTACTTGAAGATTCCAGGAAACACTCAATGTCCATTTAAGAGATTATCTAGGGTTAGGGAACTAAGTCAGTCAATCAGCTTTATTTCAAGCCAGTGCTCATACACGCTTAGAACAAAGCATATCAAATATATAAAACAGAAGGAAAAGAAAACACATGCATGTTGATTAGATTAAGTATACAGAACAACAACATTAATTTGAGTTAAATATACAATAAAACATTATATAAAAATTAGCAGCTGCAACATTCATCAGATACAATTAGGATACAGGTATAATTTCCATTGATAAACATTAAACATGGATTGTTTACATTTAGCCTGGATACACCATACCCTGTTTAACAAACTGTGAACTGCAAGTTAAGCACAGATCTCTGACACAAGAACCCAACCTTTTGACTTATCTGGCTGACAAAGTGATCCGAATAGGGTTTTACATTGGAGTGCACCTGTGGGAGTTGCAACATTGCTTAAGTCTTTTACAGCTCCACTGTCAGATCATTCAATAGTTGAAAATATTCATCTTAATCCACAATATGGGAGTATGAAAAACTCACTTAGAAAAATCTGTTGATTATATTCAAATGTTTCATAAAGGTAACTTTAAACACTGGTATAACCTAAAAGCAGGTTTGATTTACAGGGAGCTTTAACAGCTGAAGACAGCCTTCTTTCAAAGTTGTCCAGCAAACATAGATGTGTCTTGCCTAGTTTGGGGGGTTATGCAGCTGGCATGCCTCTCAGCACAATGACGTTGAATGACTTGACAGGCATGTCTCCTGCCAGCATTGTGAAATTTAACATCTATGATTTCCTATCCCCATTCTCATTGACTTTCTGTGTTCTCTTCTTTTATTCCTTTATTTCCTGTTTCCATTCTTTGCCTTTCCTTCTCCTTTCTTTCTCTCCTTTGCCTTATCATAACCTCGCCTCTCCTCCCCCCTCTCACATGCTCAATGCTGCTTTCAATTTGGTCCCATGTAACATTTGTCGATACTGTTTTTTCTTTAGATCCGATTCAGTAGGATCCTTCAGCCCTGCAAGTCTCGCTGTCTCTGGGAGAGTTTATTGTGACACAACGCCCAAGGTCTGCAGGGCTGCAACAAAAGATGAAGCCACTTAGGCTAACAAACACATGCTATCATGTCCACCGCTCTACTGTAGGTAAGGGGGACAATGATATTGGAAGGGGCCCCCACAAACCCTGACACATATTTAGCCAGGCCTTGTGAGCGAGCGCCAATGCTGTTCTTTGTTATTCCACTCTGCCTGACTCCCATCATGGACAGATGAGAGTGTGTGATTTTGTGGCTGATGTGAGGAGACTGGAAGGAGATTGGAAAGGTGTCGGATCAGGACAAGCCAAGGCCCGCTTGACCCTTGTCTGTCAGCTGAGTGGTAAGTGTGCCTCTGCCCCAGGTCCATTATCCACTAGATTGGGGAGGCACTATGCCCCTTGGGTTGCCACACTAGAAGTCCCCAGAGTCAGACAGGGAACTCCACCATAAACAGAGACAAATGATGGTATAAGGTAGAGAGTTTCAAATGGAGCAACACTCTATTTCAGGCCATGAAGTTAGGGATACCCTTGTACAAAATGATAGAATTTCTACTGGCTGGCATCAGGAACACCTATTGGGGTTAGCACATACTGGAGAGTGGTTGAAGCTGCTGTGGTATCCGGTGGATTGTGTGTGTAAGCACCTTGCATCTTCTTTAATTCTGGAAAGATGGTTATGCATGATTTGAAAATCTTTGCCCACATCAGCACTGGGTTGATGCACGAAACCCAAAAATAAAGATCTGAAGGTAAGGGGCATCCTGATATGTATCCTTACCAGGAATCAATGTGCTCTTGCACAGACTCCTCATGCCTCTAGGCAACCTTAGGTGCAACTTTTTGTTTGATCTTTGAGACCATTGAGTCCACACTAACGGCCTGATTAATGGAATTATTGTACCACGCTAAAATACCATGAATCGGGTCCTTTTTCTGTTACATTTTGATGCTGTTCTGTGTTAAGGTGAAGGAAAACATCTCACAGTTCAACTTTGCCACATCAAAATATGTCCTGTTACTCATGAAATAGGGCCTCATTCCGAGTGTGATGGTCCAGAAATAAGGGTGCCATAACACTTTAACTCTGCCTTCTGGGCTGTTGTGCCCAGCAGGTCTGAGGGCAGAGGGCAGACTTTTCACAGATGCACTTCACAAATCCACTGCTTAATATCCCGGCCAGTCAGGACTTGTCATGTCCCGGTGGCACCGGGATAAAAGGCAGCAGATTCAGTCTTACGAGGACGGCGGTAACCCTCCGTTGCCGCCGTCCTCGGAATGAGGCCCATATCCTTGGCAGATTGATGTTTCTTTCAACATATCTATTTCTATTTTGAATAATACTTGAAACCTGTAACTAAAATAGTTCTATCTCATAACTCAATGGTTAAGAAACCCAACTGTGAATTGTGATGCATGCGTGCAGTATACAGCAGCACACAGGAACAATTAGCTGGTGCAAGGCCCCCTTTACATTTTCAGGAGATGTGCTGCAGATATCATTGTTTATAATGGAGGAGCACGTATTCCCGAGAGGCTTTGATACATTTATGATGCTGTAGGCAATTAATATAAATGAGAGTTCAACTTGACTCAAATACTCACTCTGAGAGATAGGCACAAGAATCCTGGTAAGCTAAAATGAATAATAAGGGACTGAGTAGAAAAGGAGTGCAAGCTAGATGTAAGGGGTTTTAAAAGTTATAATGCCCCTGTGTCTCCTCCGTTGCTGTGCCCCCGCACCGTACCTTGTAAGAACACACAGAGACAGGACTGCATGCTATGGAGTCCCGGCCACAACTGACGGCACGGGCTCCCTTTATTCTACAGCGCATGCACGGCCTCGTTGCGGCCCTCGCATGCGCACGCCACTTCGTAACATCCCTCCTTTTTCATAACAAACAATTAAACTCAAACAGTAAGATAACCAAAGAAGTGTCAATGTGACACACAGTGATAACCATTACACACAACTTGGTGGAGGCCCGGCTTGGGCCCTTACCATCCCTGCTGGCTCCTCAGGTTGCAGGGTCCAGAATATAGTCCTTGAAATGGGCCGGGCATCGTCATCCTTCCTGTCGGGGATATTGGCCCTCCTCTCTGCGTGTCTCCCAAGGATGCTCCAGTAGCACCTGGTCCCCGGGGTCATCTTCAAACCCAGCCACCATGCTGGAGGCATGAGTGGACTCCACACCGCCTGGATGTTTGTCGGGGCTGTCTCTGAGGTCCACTTTCTTGAAGAAGCAAGAGTTCCTTGTGACAGTTACGCCTCGGTCCGCCGCCGTCACCATGGAGCCTTTGACGTGAGTCACCACCATGGGCTTGGGCTCATAGTTGAGGGACAGCTGCCCCTCGCGATGCTGGGTGCGAACGAGGACGGTGTCTCCTACTTTGATGTTCACTGGACTGAGATTCCTCTGGACATTCTCACGTTCATTAAGCTCCCTCCTGGCCTCCAGGGTCTCCTGTTTATCGATACAGGGGTCTGACCTCTTAGCTCTGGCAGTAGGCCCAGTGGGCACTGGCTGAACAAGGCTTCTGCTGGAGCCACCCTGGTGGATTGGTGGGGTGTGGCTAGATATAGTTGGAGGAACTGGTATTGATTTCTCTGCAGTTCCCCCTTTTGACCATGGGTGATCCAAAATACCTTGTTGAGGGTCCGCATAAAGCATTCCACCTCACCGTTAATTCGCGGCCAACCAAGGATGACCTTCCAGTGGGTGACACTGCATTCCTCCATGAATGCTACAAACCGGTGGGCCTGGAATGAGGACCTGTGGTTTTCGAAGATTTTCATCAGCGCCTGGATGGTGTGATCGCTGGATGTGGACTCAACCAATTCCACCTCCGGGTAGCAGGACCACTGATACCTAATGACCAGGAAGTGCATACCCCGCCCGGTTGACCCAAAGTCTGCGTGCACCGTCTCGCAGGGCTGGTCACTCCTGTCCATCGACTCGATGCAGGGCTCCCGAGACACTGGCTCTGCTGCTTGGCACCAGACACACTGTTAGACGTGTTCATCCACCCTTCTTTCTAGGTCCCAGAACCAGACTTTGGCTCTTAGGCATGCTTTGGTCTTGGCCGTACCCTGGTGGCCGTTATGAGCGAACGCTACTACACGGTCCACCAACACCCACGGGACCATGATCTGCCTTCCCCTCAGTAGTAGCCCTACTTCGGATGCTGACAGTTTTTGACGTACTCGCCACAGCGCCTGCAAGTCACTCTGCGCCTCCATCCCTCTTCAGGACAGGTCAGCGTGGAGCCTCTTCCATTCCCCACAGCCCATGGCGGACTGAAACAGCTGGAAACACTCATCTGCTCGCGAGGCTCCCGCCACTTCCTCAGTTGTCAGTGCAATGGGCATGGCTGCCTCGACCACCTGCCTCTGGTCACAGTCCCCTCCTGACTGACCTGTCTGTACATCACAGGCCTAGGATGGCGGGACAGATAGTCTGCTCGGTTGTTCGTGCCAGTCCTATACTGCAGCTTCACCCGATATTCCATGAGGGTCAACATCCACCTCTCAATCCTCGGGGGCGGCTTGGATGATGCCCCTGTCATGATGGTAATCAGGGGCTAGTGGTCCGTGACAACCGACACAGGCTTTCCCAGGATGTATAGCCAAAAGTGTTTGCCACCTCACAAAATGGCCAGTACTTCCCTCTCTATCTGGGAATATCGTTGCTCAGTATCGGTGAGTGCCTTGCTAGCATATGCTATGGGCCGTATCTGCCCTTCAGGGTCCGGCTGAAGAAGTACCGCCCCCAGTCCCACCGGATGCCATCCATGACCAGTTCTGATTCCTTCTTGCGGTCAAAGAACGCCATTGTCTCCTCCCCAGTGAGCACCGCCTTGATGGTGCCAAATGCCTTCTGCTCAGCTGCTAGACCATGTCCAAGCATCGTTCTTTTTGGTGAGGGCCCGGACTGGTTGCAAGAGGGAGGTAAGGTTCTTGATGAACCTCCCGCAGTAGTTAACCATCCCCAGAAAACTGCACACCTCGGGCGGATTGTCTGGTGCCCTGGCCTCTCAAATGTCCTTCACCTTATGGGGGTCCGATGAGATCCCTTCAGTGTGAAAAATGAACCCAAAGAATTCAAATCTATTTTTCAAGAATTCGCATTTCTCACGATGCAAGGTTAGGTTCGAGGATGTGAATCCTGTCCAGCTCCTTCTCCAGCCTGGCCTAATGTTCTCTTTCCGTGGAGGCATATACCAAAATGTCATCACTCAGATTGATCACCCCGGCCAGTCCGGCCAAAGCACCCCTGATCACATTTTGAAATACTTCTGCGGCTGAGGATATACCAAAACTCAGCCTCTTGTATTGATACAGATGGTTGTGAGTGGTGAAGGTGGTAATATACCGGGAGTCTGGATGTAGTTCAAGCTGGTGGTAACCTGAACACAGGTCTAGCTTTGATAACATCTTGGCACCCTGCAATTCCCCCACCATATCATCTAATGTTGGTGTCAGGTGTCTCTCCCTTTTGATGGCCATGTTGGGCAACATCATGTCCATGCAGATGTGCATGGCCCCAGACTGTGTGGGTTTCTCTGCCACAACAATGGGAGACACCCACGGGGTAGGGCCCTCCACCCTCTCAATGATGTATAGGTCAATGAGATTCTGAAGCTCTTGCTCCACACGCGCCCTTAGATGAAAGGGAATGCGACAGTGTTTGAGCGCAGTCAGCCTCACAAATTCATCGATGTGCAGGCGGATTGGTTCTTCTTTGAGCTTGCCCACACCTTCAAAAAGTCCCGCAAACCATTTGGTGAGGCCATGGATGTCCGACAGGTACACGGATAGCGCAAAGTGCAATATATTCAGCGCTTCAGATGCTGCGCAGCTCAGCATCGAGTGCAGGCTTACATCGGTCAGGAAGAACTTGGCCTTGATGAATCGGTTGGTATGCCTCACTGACGTTGTGAAAACCCCTTGGAGAGGGAGAGGATGATTTCCCCCAAATTAGTATATCTTGGCTTTGGACTCAGCCAATGCAGGCAGTCCTATCAGTGCCTGGTAGTGTTTCAAGGCTGTCACCCATAATGACGCGCCCGTGTCAATCAGGACTAGGGTCAGAGTCTCACAAATGTCGACCTCACACAGGGGCTGTCAGCGCTTCTTTGCAACAGCATCAATTTTCGAGATGAAGAATACTTCTTCTTCTTCCTCCTCCACAATGTCTAGCTTCTTGAGGTCTTACTCAACAGTGGCCACGCTCTTCTGCTTGCGCGGGCCCCCACTGTTCGCTCTGCCCTGGCCCCTCTGGACAGCCACAGGGTTGGCCTCCCGGCACTTTCTGTCAAAATGGCCGGCAGTGCTAGATCTTCCACACAACCTTATCTTTGCGGGGCATTCACCGGAGTACGGGAGGTCATACTGACACTTTTGACATTGTTGGGGAACCTCGCTCTTCTGAGGTGGCTCGAATTTCCTTTGAGCGGTTTGCCTGAACTGCAACCTTGAATTAGCTGACTTCTCACCATGCCTTCCTCATTCTCCCACTGGCGGGTGCTTGCTAGGTGTCTCAGCCTCCCACAGAAACTGTCCAGTGACTCATCCTCCTGCTGCTTCTCCCCACACATCACAAAGCGGTCAAAGCCCTGGTTGGCTAAGGGAAGAAAGTATTCTTTAAGGGCATCCTTGGCAGCTTGGTACGTGGCTGCCGGAGGGTTCAGTGATTCATATATCCGATGGACATCGGAACCAGCAGCATGCAGTAGGATAGCTACCTTTGCATCATCCTCCATTTCACTGGTGGCCCTAAAGTACATCTCGAGCTTCTTAACCCACAGCAGCCACTTGGGGCCCAACTTCGATGGAGGCCCAGACATGTCAAATTCTGGCAAGGGTGCCAGCGTGCCTTGTTGTCGAGGCACAGGCCTGACAGTGGGGCAGTACCCAGGAGCAGGTGTGCCACCACCCCTTGACCATCATCATTGTCATCCATGGCTGCAGACCGCACAGGCACCTCTCACGTTGACAGAGGCCAAAAGTCAGCACCAGCTACGTAGTGGTCCACACAGGTCCAGTGCGAGTTGTGTGTACCCTTCAACAGGATGTCCCAGGGCGATGGCGCCAGGAAGATTGACCCCAGATGAGATCAGTGAACCAACACAGGATTTCATGCATATCTCCAGCGGAGTTGTGCAAGGATAGAAACACAGTTTAAGCCCAGAGGAAAACACCAGGAGGACAGCAACACCCAAAATGGCCACCCCTCAGCAGGATGTCCTTGAAAATGGGTGCTCAAGTGGATCAACGCTCCCAAATCGACCAAAATGGTGCCAAACGTCCAAAGAAACACAGCCAGTATTGGATCAGAGCTGTGAGTGTTCCGAAAATTCACAAACTTCCAAAGACGTCTACCCCACAGCAGGATGTTCCTGAAGAGAGCTGCACAAGTAAACCAAATCTTCAAAATTGTTCACAAATGTCCATGATCTTGAATATCGAGGCAGCTATTAGTAAATAATAACTGTTAGGGTTCCAAAAATTGCCAGTACGGCGCACGAGCGCCCTGTGAGGGGCCGCTACTGTAATAGTTTACAAAATGGCAGCCGCACGTGCACCGCATGGGTGACACGATGAGTGAGCATCGAGAAAAAAGCTCCGTAATCATCGCTCAATCCAGAAATTCCCTCCCCATTCAGGCACGTCCTCATCGCCAGTGTTAAAACGTATAATGCCCGCGGGTCTCCTCTATAGCTAGGCGCACCCCCCCCCACCCGTACCTTGTAAGAACACACAGAGACAGGACTGCATGCTATGGAGTCCCGGCCGTTACTGACGGCACAGGCTCCCTTTATTCTACAGCACATGCGCAGCATCTTTGCGGCCCACACATGTGCAAGCTCCTTCGTAACTGCAGGTTCAGAGCCCCGACCTGGGTGGTTGATTTGTTGCTTTCCATTTCTGCCTTGCCCTGTAATTGCTGTTTCCTCCTCAAACCTGTTTCATAATCTGGACCATCAAAACAATGAGCTATCATGCACCAGTGTCGTCACCTTCCTGCAGCCTATGTTCATCTGGTGGAGTTGTGCTGTTGAAACCTTTGTTAACATCCTCTCCATCCTATGCCCCCTGCCCACACAAAACAAATCTGGAATCTAAAACCTTCAACCCTTGAACTAGCCAAGCTTTTTGAATCGTTTGCCCAGTGTGCATGCACCCTGCCCACATGAAACATATCTGGAATCTAAAACCTTCAACCCTTGAACTAGCCAAACGTTTTGAATCGTTTGCCCAGTGTGCATCTGCCATTTATCTTGCCTGTGTCACCCACCTTGAGTTTGACAACATTTAGTCATCTTTGCCTGCTCACAAATGCACCATTAATTTTTGCTTATCTCAATTAGTTCCCATTATGTATTGAGATTAAACCACTGCCCCACTCTGATTTCCGAATCCTTTTGATCAAGTGATTTGCCCCCCTACTGAGCTCAGGTGCTACCTCCATTCCGAGCTTGTGTAGTCTGTCCTCCACCACTGGGGTGCTGCCATAATTTCCTCGCTGGGTCCTCCCTCTGAGGGCCTTTGTGCTGTTTCTTTCTGAACATCGTGAACCCTTTTGAGTTTGAGCAAAGTATCCATGAAGCACAACAATTCAAAAAGTTACACCACCACCTAGCGCAAGTACAATTGATAGAGATCCAATCAAATTTAATAGGATGGAACAGTCGACATGTGTTTCAACCACATGTCTTCTTCCAGGCTGTACACACTTGTTATATTGACACCCCACTTTTTTTAAATAGAGCTGAATGATGAATCATACCGCCAGTGCGGAACAGAACTCTCTTATCTCACGCCGATAGCCCAGCTCTAGCACAAACTTTCTCGTGAAGCCTATACTCTGCCATGCCTCGTGCTGTTTTCTGCACTGGGCCTTTGAGCTTCCCGATACTCAGCCTGTGCTGTCCCCCATTTTGAAGCTGTCTATAGACCTACCTCTGAGTCTCTATGATGACACTCTGCTGCGCTTGTTTGTTGCTTCCTCCTCGGAAACTGTCTAGTGTCAAGTGGATGCAACAAGTCAGCCAACTCATGATGATGTGTAGAGAGCATGAAACACGCTAATGAAAACATACTAAGAATGCTAGGCACAGGTGCATTGATCGAGTAGACAAGACCATGACAAAGATGCCAATGAAGTCAATTTGAGAGTCTACAATAGCAAGATGAAGAAAAATAGTTGCAATATTGCACTGGTCTTTACATTAACATGTGGCTGAACCCAAGGCACGAACTAACGCAAAATGAATGGAGCTGTCTAAAGAAAAGGGAAACAAACGAACTCTACTAATGGGGTTAGTGGCAGAGCTGCAGATTATTTGGTGTGCATTAAGAAAATTAACAGACTGCAGTGCAATTTGAAAGCATATCTGGATGCCTGCCCAATACACAAGAACGTCAACAGACCGGGCGTGTCTCTGCGTCTGGCTGCTCAGAAGGTGGGCCATAGATGCATCGAACTGGAGTGATTCCACCCCACACAATCTATATTGTGTCTTTCATACACATATGATTGTCGGCAATTGTAAACAAAACTGCATTTTGGTTTGTCATATCAGTCAACAGGCAAAGAGTGCGTTTTAAAGGGAGAACAGCATATCCCATGATGTGGTAAACCCTGGTCCCTATTCCAGTTAAGCAAATGATTCCATTAAGCAGGATTTCACAGTCTGTACAGAAGATGAATGAATATTGTTTTTTACATAGAGTGTATTTTGTTATGGACTACTGACAGCCAGCATTTCACATATGCCAAGGCGACTGCTTGCTTCGTATTCAAAGAAACGAATGAAGCACATTTTCCAAAATGTAGTGCAAATATGTCAAAAGGCAAGTGATTCATGCACTGACTGTGCGCAAAGCGAAATTGGGCCTGGTTCACAAAGCGTTATTGAATGGAGTTTCCCCATAGGAAAAAGCTTTAGTAAATCAGGCCCATGCATGTGTTTTAGATGTACTTTGCAATTAACACATGCACACACAAACACACATACTGACATGCACACACACAATAAGAAATGAGGCTATTAACTATGTAATGAATTATTATAAGCATACGTCAGTACAATTTAAGGTGGCATTAATTTGTAATAAACACACTAAAGATTTACTATGCAGCAAGAAAAAGAGTGAATGTGTTAGAATAGCACAGAGTGTTTGGTGAAGAGTGTTAGCTGTGGACACCCTGGCAGGGCAGGCAGCTGCTAAACACATTGGAGCTTTGCGGGGTCAGGGCCTCACCCAAGGCATGCAGAGGGAGTGCTTGGTGAGCTATGATTGTCAAGTTTCACAGTTCCATGCAGGATTCATTGCCAAACTGCATATTTTATTCTGTGTACGCCTAGGCGAGCAGGCAAGGAGGTTTGATAGGCCATGCCCAGACATATCCAGATGGCATGGGTCAGAGGTGTCCCAGCCAGTACCTTGGCCATCCAGGGGTGCTAAACCAGCCATTGCACACCTTCTTGTGTTGCAGTGTGCCAGGCAAAATACTCTGCAGAGTTCCTTACAGGTGACACAGTCCTCTCTCGAGGACAAAGCTCAAAGGCATTGAGGGCAGGGCCCTGGATGGCCTTGGATGATAACGCTCTCTTTATTGCCACTGGGTAGAACACAGCTGTCAAGTTACTGTCCAGATGGTTTACTTTCACGCACTGCATCTGCATGCAAGCTGAGAAGGTGATTAGGATTAAATGCTGTGGATGGGAACCAGGTGAATACTTAGTGCAGTTTTGTTCATGGCACTCAGGGGAGCACAGGGTATGGTGAGATTGTTGGCAGGGATGTGTTTGCTGTGTGGGGTGTATTAATGTGCATTTGCCTGAGGTGAGCAGGTCCAGCTTCATTTGGTATTGTTAGGCAGAAACCTGTGCAGTTCCCTTAGGGACCACTGCACAAGATTTAGGACTACAGGTGGTTGGCAGTAAACCCAATTGGTAGCAGTCTGTACCACCCAGATTTACCTGGTAGCTGTGGCTGAGCAGTCAGACTTCTCTTAAGATGAGTTAGGCAGTATATAGAGTATACACAATAGGTACAGAGATACAGTAGCACAAGCAAACACTGACCAGAGCTTTGGTGTAAAAGTATATAATTATTTATTTAAAGACACACTTGTAAATTACACTAGCACAAAGAGCTACGTAAATTCAATACACAGTCACTATTATATATATACAACCCTAATTAGTTATTAGACAAGTCTTAATGAGAAACACCACTTATTTTCAGGCAGAGGTGAGCGCTTAACATAAGATGGCACTCTAATAAGTTATTAAAAAGGGAGGGAAAAAGGCAGAGTTATGAAAGCACACAAATTTCAATACTTTTCAAAGAACCACAGTGAGGCAGGTTAGGCAAAGTCTACTGTAGAGCAAGGAAGCTCAAATGCCAGGCCCACTCTTAGAGAGAGCAAGCGAAATGTGTCCAGGATCACACAGTGGGGTTATGCCCAAAGAGTCTTTGGAGAAAGTTCACAAAAGATTGAGATCAAGTCAGGAAAAGTTAGTTAACAGGTCCCAGGCTAACCCAGGTTAGAAAGTCGAGGATTTACTGTCACCCCGAACGATCTGTCGCAAGGGAAGCCAGGCGGGACACAGTACCTGAAAGTGGGAAGAACGCTCCAGCAGGGGCAGTTGTTCCTGGCAGCGGGTGCAAGTTGGTGTTTCGTCCGGAGGAAGAGGAGGTCTCGACGTGGAGGAAAGGTGAAGGTCGTTGCGCTGCCAGGGAAGAAACCAGCCGCAGAGTTTCCCGGTTACAAGGTACCACCCTTTTCTTCGCGGTGGTGGTAAACTGTGGTATTCCGGTTGCCGGGGTGCTTGGCACGGGCAATGCGGCCACGAGATGGTCCAGGAAGGCGAAAAGCGGGCAAACTGGTTATCCCCACCAGTCAAAGAAGGAAGACTCTCCGGACTGGAGATCTCCTCTGCCGTCAGGAAAAGTGGTGAGACGGTTCAGCAGGGCTCCACCGGTGGTGTCGTCATTGCAGGTCGGCTCAGCTTCTCCCTCCTTGGATTCTTTAGGTCCTGTGGTGACTTCTGAAGTTCCAGTCCCCGAATCCCTGCTTTTATGCAGAAAACCCCCATTCATTCAGCCTAGCTGTCATTCAAACATGCTAAGTGGTGAGCGGGCGGCTCACCACTTGGGCCAATCACACAAGAGTGCGACTTGAGTTGCCGAGGCAACTCAGTCCAGGGTGCCTAAACCCCTTCCCACGCCCCCTTTGGTACCCAGACAGAGTGGCACCACTTTTGGAGGCTTCTGTGGAGAAGCCTGCCAAAAAGTGGAACAAAGGGCTCGACTTGGGTTGGAGTCACAGAAGCAAACACAAACGCCATTTTGGAATCAAGTTTCGGCAGAAAATACCAACTGGTGAATTTATATTAATTTAATAAACCAGCGGTATGTTCGAGGCTATTTTAAAAAGTGGTAGCCTCGAACAATGGAAAAATCCCATAGGAATATATTTGCGGTCGAATATAAAAAGTAGTATCCACTGCCACCAGCCAAAACTCAGTCGGGGGGGACTGGACAATGCCCCCTCGAACAACAGACCCCGGGGCAATTGAATTGCCCCGACCAGTATGTCCACAATAGGATGGTTTGTACTGGTTCTGTTCACAATTTGAGACTAGTAAAGCCAATGGTGACTTTACATGCCCTGGGAGACAGTAGTCAGTCCCAGGGTATGGAGTCTATGTTTGGGGGTCGCTACGACACCCCTGGGTTACGGCACGGAGGGTGCTGTGTAACCCATATACCAAAAACACATGAAGCCCTATGGGGTAAAGGACTCCATAGCCCATAAAACACATACAAAGTCAAACAAACACCTCAAATCATGTCTAAGAGTGGGAGGAAAAGAGTCTCACTCTTAGCAGGAGAAAACAATTGACCCCAAAAATCCAGCAAAGCTGCTGCGGGACGCACTAGGTTTGGGAAATTAGCCTTAACAGAGAATTCTCCCTAACAGGTATGGGGGAGACATGGAGATGGGAGGCCGGGGAGTCATTGCTTGCAGTTGTTGCATGGCACTCAGGGGGCACACATTGGTGGAGTTGTGGGCAGTGATGCTGTTTCTGTGTGTGGTGTTTTTTAGTGTGTTGGCCTGAGGTAAAAAGGTCCAGCTGCATTAGGTGTGGGGAAGGCATGGAGATGGGAGGCTGGCGAGTCATTGCTTGCAGTTTTGCATGGCACTCTGGGGGGCACACATTGGCGGTGTTGTGGGTGATGATGCTGTCACTGTTTGGGGTGTTTTTCAGTGTGTCGGGCTGAGGTGAGCAGGTCCAGCTTGATTGGGTTTTAGGGGGAGGCATGGAGATGGGAGGCTGGCAAGTCATTGCTTGCATTTGTTGCGTGGCACTCAGGGGAGCACACAGTGGTTGTGTTGTGGCCGATAATGCTGTCACTGAGTGGGGTGCTTTTTTCAGCAAATTGGCCTGAGGTGAGCAGGTCCAGCCGCATTGGGTGCAGGCGGAGACATTGGAGATGGGAGGCTGGTGAATCATTGCTTGCAGTTGTTGCATGGAACTCAAGGGGGTTCAGGGAACAGTGTCATTGGGTGCACGGATGTGTTACCTGCTCTGACCTTGTTTTTCCTTTCTTCTGAGTCATTCTGCTGGGGGACATGGTTTGCTGCTATGCAAGAACACAGGGATGTGGAATGCTTGCATGCCACACCTTGGCAGCATTGGTTGTTTTGAACACCTATAGAGAAGTGCATTGTTGAATGACTGGGGACAGCTGGAACATACTCTCAAGGGTAAATAGCTGAGGTGAGATGGCATCTTTCTTTAACAGAACTTGCACTTTTTTGAATCTGTATGACTATTTGTATGTAGATGTATTTTATGAGCTTTATTGTTGGCAGGGTATGGAGTAGCCACTCCACCTGTATATTGGGGTGAGTGACGCCTAGGGTGGCCAGAGCAGTCCTTACAAGTGTTTATTCTTGCTTACATTATATGTTGTGCCTTTCTACTTGTGTTCTCCTGTGTGTTGTTGGGTGTCCGAGTGTTGGTGTTGAGCATGTGGAAGTAATTACAGGTTTCATTGATGGTGCTGTGTGGTTTTGTGTGAGAGACAAGGATACGTTGTTTCCACTTGCTATGACTGTGTCAGTGGTTTGTGCAGTTTATTTGATGGTTATGGACACACATACAGTTTGCGTCTCCAAGACACACATTCTCAGGGTGTTGTAATGAGCAAGGTGGATTAGCCCTGATTCATCATTGAAGGGCACCAGCGATGTGGCTTCACTTTGTGTGCTCCACAGGGCCTGCTATTCATCTGAAGTATGTTTGCACAAGCTGGTTGCATGCATCCTGTCCCTGTGCCCTTTTGCCTGACAAGGGGATGGATAGTGCCTGTGGCTGAGGGTGAAGTCGCTCCTGCAGCTCTACTGGTATGCCGCGCCATGTGGCAACATTGTGTAGGACACAATACTAAAGTTTGGGCATATAGCAATACAACGCCCGAGTGGTCAAGGCATCAGAAGCATGGCTTGAGCACCCCAAAATTGTTCTCCACTATGCCCCTAGTGTCTATGTGTGCTGTGTTATACCTCTCCTCAGCTGGGATGGCAGGATTCCTGAATGGCATGAGCAGGAATGGTGAGAGCGGGTAGACACTGCCCCCTGCACGTGTGGAAATGGTTATTGTTAGCATTGATTGTCATTGTCTGTTATTCTGTGTGTCATGTGACTGCTTGCATGTGTGTGATAGTAGATATTCACCAATGAGTTAGGTGTTGTCAAAGTGTCCCTATGCCAGGGCCTGGTATAGTAGGGACCGGCGGTAAATTAAGCTATCATGCGTGCTTCCGGGGAAATTGGCATTCACATGCACAATGACTCCATTTGCATCTCAGATGGCCTGTACATTGATTGAATGCCAATGCTTGCGGTTGCGGTACATGTGCTTGGTCGCTCGGGGAGAAGGGGGGCTGTATTGCAACATGTGTGCAATCAATGGCTCCCAGTATTTGTGCGAAGTGTATAATGGCATAACACTCCTGCCACACTCTCTGCCTTGCCTGTGGTGTGTGTGGCATGTATATGCGCCTACGCAGATGTGATATAATGCACCACAATATCTTGTGTAGGCACAGGGGTTGCATGGCCTGCAATATGCCCCCAACATTGGCAGAGGTATGCTGGAATTAGCCTGTAACCCAAACATGTAGGGCTGTCAGCACCTTCTCCAGGGGTTTGACTGCATGGGAGCAGATGATGGGTTATTTAAAGTCTTCCT
Organism: Ambystoma mexicanum; assembly: GCF_040938575.1. NCBI lineage: Eukaryota > Metazoa > Chordata > Amphibia > Caudata > Ambystomatidae > Ambystoma > Ambystoma mexicanum. The sequence goes on from NC_090933.1 coordinate 474,321,691, forward strand.
CCCACTCCTTGACCAGGTCTAGGATCCAATAGGGAGGGAATCTGTACCTTTCATACACCTCATCATCTGGCATCTGCAAAAGCACTGTGCAAGGATGGAAAATCATGTCCCTCGTCCTCCTTCTTCCATGAACATGAACACTCGCTGTCACTAGAAATGGATTCATCCTGGAATGCAACTTTGAAATGGTGTGCATTGTGTTCTTATATACGTCTCCTTTGTACTATGAATGTTTCATCGTGTATCATGTGGCAGTGAGATCACAAGGTTGGCGTGTGCCTTTTTTCTCTGAAAATTTGCAGCTAGTAATCCAAGACTTGTCCGTGCATTTTATATTTTTTCCGTGGCACATCCCTCAACACGCCCACATTATTCCGGGTTATTCCTCATTTTGAGCCGGGAATGGGGAATGTGCATGTAGCGCGCCCTATTTTTTCTTTCTTCTCGCCTGTCCCACCCTTTGGACAATGTGCCACGCAAAGCGCGAATCATCATGCTAAGTCAGAACCATGTATCAGCAACATGAGTTTTGCATGCTGCAAAGTGTACTTTTTCTGCGCAAAGTGAATCTGCGGCAAACAAAACATTCTATGAATTAGGGCCTTAATGTATTTCTCATTCACTGTTTTGTGTTATGCCTTTGTTCACTTGTTTATCCCTTGGGGGTTTTGCTCTGGTTCTCTCTCATTCTCCTGGGGCTACTTTTAATGCACTCTTTTGGCTTCTCAGGTTCTGCACATAGTTCTTAGCATTTTTATTTAGGGAAGTCATGGCAAGCCTGTAACTCTGGGAGGAGAAGAGGAGGCACACTTCGGAAGAGGAGAAGAAATTATTAGTTGTATTTCTTATCTAAGGAGGAGGATGCAACTCCTGTGATTGATAATGAAGGGGTAATCCTGTTCTGATTCTTGGTGCCACTGAATGGGCTCTGCAACACAGTATTAATTATCCTCCAAGTAGGTGGGGGAGGCTGGGGCTTTGAGGGAAGCCTCAGGAATGATCGAGGAGGCAGGACATTTAAGAAGACTGTATTGATAAGTAGCACAGAGGAAGGGGAGCAGGGCTTCTTTTCAGCATCTCCATTAATGCAGGGGAGGCAGGGCCTCATGTGGATGCCCCAGAAATGCATGAAAAGTGGATGAGCAGGAATGTGGGAGGGGTGAACAGCTGAGGTAAGTACCATGTAGTGGGAGTTTGGAAGGCTCCTTTATCGTTTGGGATGCAGAGGGGAAGTGGTCTTCACCCAGGAGGGTGTGAGTACTGGTGATGGGGAACAGTTCTATTAGAAGGACAGTGAGTGGAGGTGAGGCAGTAGGTGATGGACCAACCTGTGAGGAAGACATTTTTGAGAAGGAGCCTCTCCCTGTTCATGCCAAGGTGGAGTGGATAATCCAACCACAGGACAAGCAAAGGGAGCGGTAGTCTCAGCCCCCCTCACAGTCCACATGATATGTCTGTGTTTGGGTCTATTTAGCCCTGCCAGCGGGGAAGACCACCAGGGGGGAGCCTGAGGTCTTCTGCATGATAGACAGCTGTGAGTAGTGGGTGAGTTGTAGTCTGAAGGGAAGGTGCAAGAGAAACTCACTGGAATGACATCTAGGAGAAACAAAAAACACCAGTGACGATAGAAGGTGAATTAGGTGCACACAACCTATACTTCCACAGATGGCCTTAATGACCTTTTAACCACCACCAACCCCTCCAGAAGTAGCAGGGAGTGAGATTAGTTCTAGCATGTCTCAGAGCCAGGGTGCAGTGCAGCAGAGACATCAGGCACAACAAGTCAACAAATCTGCACTGGTCCACCCTGCCCAATCATATCCAGTTGCACTGGCAATTGTGGCAGCTGCAAATACTTGTTATTAGACAATCCCAGGAAGGATTTGGGGTTGTTGTGCCACTGGCAGTGCAGATCATTGGGCAGGAATCCAGAACTGCACATTGAGACATGTAGGGATATATTGCCTTCATTATGGGCTGTTTGTCAACCAGAGTAGTTGGACCATGTAGTATTGCCAGTATTGTAAGGAGGCATATGGATCCACACCACCCTTCCCCTAAAAGGTGTTGTGCAGGGGGAAGAATGAGGCAGTCATGCTGGAGTGACTGGCCTCACATGGAGACTCCCCATCCACCAGATTAACAGCAGTCTTTGGGAGAGCTGGGAACTTTTCGGAAATTCTGTTACGGAGAACCTGATACTTGAGTATGTGGCTGCACCCAGTGAAAGAGCAAGATAACCTTTGAAGGTGGCTGTACACTGTGAAAAGTATTGACAACATTAATGGTTAAATCATTCAGTGAATGAATCCAATAACCTTAGCTGGTGGTGGTGCCGTAAGAAAAAGCCTGATAGCCCTGTCAAGTGGCTATACACTCTGGAGGTGTCAGAGAACCTTGCTGCTGAACCAAAGAAGGAAAGTTGTTGCTGCGCCCGGGGTTGGTTCAGGTGGCTTAAATTATTTGGAAACCTAGTCAAACATTTGACAGGAAAAAAACACCATAAGGCCAATGAATTAAATCTGTATTGAGTTAAACAGACAACTAACTGTTGGACAAATACACTACGAAACAGTCAATTAATATGTGCAGGTGCAGAAATTAACAAGTTGTTAAAACTATCTAAATACACATGTTCAGAATTCATAAATCAAAACGAAAATGGAAAGGAAAAGGAAAAGGGGGAACAGACAATAGAAAAGGGACAGCTTACCAATAAAATTGGAAACCTAAACATCAAAAGGCAAAAGGAAGAAACTAAACCAGTAAATCACTTTCATGTCTACTTAACAGAATGCTATTCTGAGCACACGGTATTAAACATATGAACTAGGTCATCACTTGCTAGTCCTGATTGTGTTATGGACATAGATTTAAACATGAAAAGTCAAAGAAGGAAGTTTTTTCCTCTCATCAGAGTAATTTCTTTGTTGAAAGAACGTAAATGGTGGACGGATTTAAACCGTCAATTTGCCTCAGGGTAGACTTTGTCTTCCGGGGTCGAATCTGTTAAGCAGATTTGTCCTTTGGGAGAAACGGAGAAACATAGTGGGTAGGGTTTATGTGTTACAGAGCCCTAGAACATTGGTGGGTGGCTGTGCCAAGCAAAAGAGCTTGAGATCCTTGGTGAGTAGCTGTTTCCAGTAAAAGAGATAGAGAACCTTGTTGGGTGGCTGAACCCAGTAAAAGAACCCAAGAATATTAAACAAGTGGTGTGATGATGAGGAAAAGCAAAGAGTCAGAAACATTACACACTATGTAGTCAATGACATGTGTAAGATAACAATTGATCAGGACCTCTCATTCACTCTAACTACTTCACCTATCTATTGCACAACCACACATATCATAAAACAACCTAATTTCACTTTTCTAGGTCTGACATGTATCAGGTAAGAAAGTATCATCATCGTCTGGGCTGGTGTGTGTTTGCTATGGGTAGATATTCTCCCATTGTTTCTGCAAAGAAGTAACTTTTCATTATTATAAAGGTCAATTGTTCAACATGCATAACTGCAAGTCTTCTCTTGGCGGACAATAGCTCGAGCCGCACTAAAAACAATTTCAGAATGGACACTTCTTGGGGACAGCTTTGCAATTCTACAGCAACATGGACAAGTGTTCCTGTCCAGATGGATCACTTTCTCTAGCAATATGGAAATGGGTCTTTATCTCTTCCCACAGAGGAATTGTCCAATAGATAGGCATCAAGCATCTGTCCAGCTGATGATGCACTGACGGTTGTTGTTATTGACTAGTCTGATTTCAAGATTCCTGAATCACTGAGGAGAGAGACCCACTAATTCTCCTCCAAGTATGCTCTGTCCGCACTTCTCACACATCTTACAACAGATGTCAGGGCTGTACTGCCTATTGATGCTGTTATTCGTAATCTTAATATGCCAGGTATTTTTAGGACATTTGGAGCCTTATGGTGTTCTTTCTGCTGCCTTTCCTCAATTGATGCACAATTGATGCCAAGTACTGCAGAAAATTATCTTTCACTTTGGCGCAGTTTATCCTTCTTGTGATGCTGGCTGCAAGTCCTGCTCCCTAGACACGCCAATGAAAATGGCCCACTTTTTTTTGAAATATGGGTACACAGAGGAGGATGCCATCAGATACTCAAACGTATATTTAAATCCAGCAAACATTTGATTGTCACACAAGGTTCCTAGCAGGGTCCCTAACAGCTTTGTTGCATCAGTGACACCTACCAAGTTTCCAGCCATCACTTTGTAGTTTAGGCTGAGCTGAAGCAGGTATGGTAAGAGGAAAACCTCACACAAGGATGAATTGTGAATAATTAACATGCTTTGAGGCCTCCTCGAAAGGTGATATCAGAGAGCATACATAACACAACATCTACCAATGACATTTTGTTAAAAAGACCCATCTAGAAGTCTGCTGTGAATGTTGAAGTAATCTGTGATTGTATTGATCTGCTCATGTACAATGTCCAATATGTGTAAAGTAGAATTCCTGTGGGTGGCCACTGAGGCATTCAGGTTGTGCATTAGCAACATATGGTGCACCTGCAGTTGGCACAGAGCAGTTTTGGCATGGTAAGCCTGCCTAAAATAGGGGCGCATGTCTGGGCACCGGTGATGATTTCTTTCAGCGGCAAACAATGACTGATATAGGATGTGACCATGAGGTAAAAGACATGCACAAAGTAGAAGCCATACATTGCTGTGCCAATTCATAAGGATGTAAAAACGTCTGACCATTGTCTTCTGCAGCAAAGCCCAAATGTAAATTAGGAGGCATTAGCCACTGTGCCACTATCTCCCCCCACCTCCTCCTAGATGTCAACTCCCCTGTGGCTTCTGCCATTGAACACTCGCATGTACAATGTTGCCTGGTGATGAATTGCATACACCTCCTCCCACCATGAATTACTACAGGACCTCTCTGTACTGTTCTGTGACAGCCATGTAATCAATTATCTGACCACTTGACCACATGTCCATGGTAAAGTGGAATTCTTGCCCATTGGATTGTGGTTGTAACCATCTCACCATGCTATCTCCAACTTTCCCTCCCTATATACTTCCCTTCGAGAGTCCTCCGCTCCTCTAACTCCAACTTTCTGCTTGTCAAACGTTTCTCTAATCTGAGAGTAGGGGGCAGTTCTCTCTCTTTGGCTGGTGCCTCTCTCAGACTTGAGCCGGACCCCCTTTAGTTCTGGAAATTTCTCAAAACTTTGTTTTTCTCTACCTCTTTCCCTTCTGTGCTAATCATCTCACTGCTGCTGAGACTGGCGACCTGGTCCTTCCTGAATCCCACAGGTTACATGACCCTATACCCAGTCAACACAGCACACCCCTTCAGCACTGCCCTTCGTCTTTTAACATATATAAAAGAACTATAAACCTCCTTTAACAAACATATTTTTTGCAACGCATGCTTATATGTGTCACTATCAGCTGTGCATATTGGGGATACAAGTCATTATTCAATTGCCTAGTGCATGAGGCTCGACCATAACCCCAGCACCACCAAACTTATCTCACAATATTTGGGGTTTACATTTGGACACTTTGGAAAAATAAAACGTAAAACAGATTTGCAAAAGCATACTTTCAGGTCCTTGCTGAAGCTCCTCGCACAGGTTTATTGTAATTTAGTACCCCATATCTGACTGTAGCCGCAAGCAAAATATTTTTTCCCACTCCATTTTAGGGCTTTAGCCATGCTGCATACCACAATAATCAAATCAGAGTAAACGATTATCATGTGATTGCAGGGCAATAGATTTAGTAGATCACTGTGTTTCATATAGTACTTTTAATGAGTTAACCTGCTGCGTGTTATGGGGTTGTTTTGTGAATGTGCCCTTCCTTCTTTAAGTGCTAGGTTTCAAATAGCAGAGTGAGCCCTGTTCACATGAGTGCTGGGTTATATCAATAACTAACTGTTGTTGTAATAAAGCAGTCTTCAAAACCATTGTTGGTGCTATATGTATTGTTAGAAGTCAGCCAACACATGCTTTGACTCTCTAGGGTCTTTCTCAAGGCATATTGATTGTGGGCCAGTCATTGCAGCAAGGTTGTGGAAAATGAGTCCATCATGTTATCCCAATATCTTGTCCCGGTATCGTCACAAATAAGGGTGGTTAATGATCTGAAGGGAAGGGTGGTTAATGATCTGAAGGGGTTGGCTGGAATTATCTGGTGAGTAGCATTGTCTCAGAGTGTATGCAGGGGTAGTCACAGCAATCTGTTGATACAATCCTGTACAGCACGTTGGGCTGTGCCCACAAGCAGAATTTTAGCCACAAGCAGAATTATTTTTCCCATGCAAACCTATCCCAATTTTCAAAATCATTACCAGATAGCCAGTCCCTGGTGGTCATGCCCACTTTAACCCCATTGCCAGTCCCTCCTGGCCATGACTCGGACAATCTGGCCACTGTCCATGCCCACAGGCTATACCTCAGTCACCAAAGATATATTTGCTCTATCTACATTATAACACTTTCCAAATAATAAAAAAACGGACACATTTGCAAAACCATGCTTTCAGGTCCTTGCCAATGCTCCTTCCACGACTTTGCTGCAAATCCAGCAATGTTTTATTTTTTGAAAAGTGTCAATGTGTACATAGATAAAATAGGCATATAACTTAGCTCCCACTTGACAAAATCCATTCAGACTTTCTACAAACATTCAAGGTTGTGTCGATAATCTTACGAAAATCTTTTGTGCACATTCGTCAAATGGCACCCAGATGAATCCTCACCAAAAGAACTATATGGCCCCCACGGATTGATTCTATGAAGTTTGGTGATGTTTCGTCCAGAGGAGGCAAAATTATACGGGAGTCCCAAAATGTGTGGTTTTCCTCATAGATGCAATGGAAACACAATTGTACTCATGCCTACAGCCCAAACCACTGGATGAATTTTCCCCAAATTTGCACCAGGAGCGGTGGCTTAAATTTGATGTAAATGTGTCCAGTAGTGTTTTAAAAATGGCCAAAAAGTTGTAAAAGAATTAGTGATATATGGGTTTGGTCCATAGACTTGCTTCCCTATTTAGTCCGCAGACACACTCCTGGGCCAATCAGGGGCGATGTGATGTCTGCATACATCGATCGCGCCCAGTGATTGGAAGGTGAAAAGTCTGAGGTGCATCATATTTTTGGAATCGCCCATCATGTTGGATTTGCAGACACCGTCTGGTGTCTGCGGATAGCGCAGCTGGGGAAAAAGTGTGGAAAACACGTTTTGTGTTATTTGGTGGCCGAAAGAGAGCCTTAAAAGGGTAGGGGAGTGGAATAAAGATGATATGGGCATTTTTTATAGGTGGAAAAAGGGTGTGCTGTTGCAGCAGTAGTCCACAGACACTGCAGTAGTCCACGGACAGCACTGTGAGCGGACAGTTTGGAAAACACATTTGGGGTTATTTGATTGTTGACAGAAGGCAAGGAAATCATAGAGGAGTGAAATAAAGATGATGTGGAGTGGTTTCTACAGGTGAAAAAAGGGTTCACAGATGCCACTGAGTCAGCTATCAATTTCGGTGTCCGCGGACGCCAAGGGGTTTCAGGATATTTTAAGTTTGTAAGTTTTGATATTTGAAGGTGTATTGTATGTACTGTTTATATGGGTTAATTATATTGTTGTGCTTATAGTAAGGGCCATATACTTGGGAACATGGCCGTGGGCCATGACCCTAAGAATCTGGCCACATGCCACAACAATTATAGTAATATGTCTACAGTATTTATGGTACTTTAGGGCAAGTAGAACACATCTGTTATGAAGGATTGTAGTACAATTGAGGATAGTGCTTGTGGAATAGGTATTTGTTTACACTTGGTACGGTTACTTAGTTGTATACAGTAGAAAAGCTGAAATCTCTGGTTTGTTTTATGTGAAAAAACAGCATAATTTGTGAAGCAGGATAGTTGAAAAGCTTTAATTGCATACAATTTCACATAAACATTGACTTTTTTTTTTACCCTCACTTTCTATGTACTATGTTTGGTACAACATCAGTGCGTGCTACACTGTTTTTGTATTGACTTGAATAATCTAGCTGAGGTTCAATTTCTTCCTCTTGTTGGCGGTCATTGTCCAATATTTCGTTGTAGTGTTTGAAATTCACATTTGCTATACTGCTTTCATTTGCTTTGAATGCAGCTTTAAATGAGTCATAGTCACCTAATAATTCTTCTTTTATCCAAGGTTTAAAGAGTTGCAGTGGGGCCATGCAATACACAGAGTTTTCTATGTCACAGAGATTTAAATGACAACTTTATATGATTAATTATCCTGGGTTTGGTAAGTTTTACTAGGCTTGCTTCACAAGATGAGGCTGCAAAATGTGTCAGTTGTCTCATCTGGTGTGACATTGATTTAGTAGGACATATTTTGAGCTATTTTGTACATGTGCATGTTTTCCAAAGAAGTACTTGTGTTTGGGTAGTATGTATCAATTGAATTGTTTTTTAAAATGTCCTGGCTGTTGGCATCATTTATGCCTTTTTTTTCTATCTCTTGGTAGGATTTTTGTACTCTTTTTCAGGATGAAGCTGGACCAAAGTTTAGCCAGACAATGTGTTCAGATTTGCCAAATAAGGCTGTTCCTGTTAAACGGTCTGCAGCTTCATAACACCTGCATTCTCTATGGGAGAGCATTTTTATACCAAAGCTGTTTGTGACTGATTTGTCAGATTATATGTCATCCCAGAGTACTGTTAGCTCTGTTTTCTCAGCTTTGGTGAGATAGGCTGTGACATATCTTGCAACTGCAGTAGACCTGTCTGCAATGTATTGTATGTCTATGTTTGCATTCCACAAAAGGGCAATGATTGCTTTGTAATTATTGATGTACTTGGATAGTTTGTCCTTCTTAAAGTCGTATGTGTTTTTAGGGTTTTGCCTTTTACACTGTGTCTAACAGATGACATCAAGCTATTTATTTGTCCTTTTTTGCAAACTGGCCTGGGGAAGTCAAAGCAACATTTGGTATAGTATTTACCTTTCTTTTTATATGTACATTGGTGTACCACACTTACGTTTTTGGAAGCATACGATTTGAGTATGCAGGTCACTATCTGTGGTTTCTGAAGGGATGTTGCAGGTTATGTATTTTTCAATAAGCTTTAAAACAGTGTCAAAAGCATGTGGATGTGTGGTGCTTCTCTGCATTGATATTATTTTCTCCAAAATCAGTGTTGCACCTCTCAGATCAGAGGAGTAGTTTTAATGCAGATGAAGTGGAGCTTGGCAATGAAGCAATGTGAAAGTACCTTCATACATTGACAGGGTCAAGAGAAAACTGTTCTCCTGGTGATTTTATATTTATTTAATTGTTATTTTGTTTTGTAGTTCGTAAGAAGTCCTGCAAGTCATCCCATGCATACTCTGCACAACTTAAAGTGATAAAGAATGAGGGTCGATCTAGGTTTGCTAGCATACACGCATGTTTGCCAAGAGTTTTGTGATACTTGACTGAAAACCGTCATCTTTGTCTTTTATTTTTGTAGCAGTTGTGTAGCGGAAATGTTAAAAAAAAAATTAGAGACTGTTTTTAATGTGTGTGCAACTCCATAATATAGAGTTGCGAGTTTACTTTTGTACAGGAGGTGGAACGTGTATTTATATATTTTGTGTGAATCTGCGGTCTTCAGAATACATTCATAAAGAGCGTTATTATTATGCACTAATTTGTGTGGACCTTTCATCATATCTTCCTCCTTTTCTTGTAGGGAAGAGTAGAGGAAAAGAGCATGCTTCTACAGTTAATTTCCCATATGCTCATTGGGAATTCTTTGACTTGACACATTTGATATATCTCTAATGCATCTTCTATGGTGTCTTTGGATGTAGTTGGTGAATTATTTACTTGTCTAAAATGTTGGCTGCAGGAACAGGATCTTCATGATCAAATTGGCCAATTGTTGGTCAATCTTGAATTATTTTTCTCTGGTTTCTCTTATGTTATCCTCTATGGTTATATCTTTGTAGGATTCATTGTTTTCTTTCAGATATTGTAGGGCTTGTCTAACTTTGCCTAAGTCAAATAGTTGTTGCCAATTTGGTTGTCTTTTTTGGTACACCAGTAACTAGTACAATAGTACAAACTAGTACTCCTAGATTTTCTTTAAGAACTAATGGCAAATATGATACTTTGTCATGGATGCCCTTTTGTAACTCAGATGGAAGTTATTCTGGCTGTTTTCAGTTGAACGCGTATTAAAGCATGAAATGGGTGTACTGTTTGGATTATAATGCGCTCATATAAGTTATTTGTGATAGCACGTGACAGCATTTGGTTATTGTCAAGATTTGTTTTGTAGTACATGCAAACTATTTGAGGGATCAGTCATTTTGTATTTATTTTCCCCCGTTAGATATAAAGCTAATTTTAACCATTGGAATTCCTCATTGTGCTCTATTTTATAGGCCATAGCACTGTTATTGTGCTATTTTTTATAAAAAAGTTCTGCTACAACAGACACATACCTGGTCTGGTATATCAGCAGATGTGTTTTGAAACTTAGCCATTTCTTTTTTGTATGTGTTTATTAGGAGGTTGGTGTTTGTGAGATTGTCTGTAATGTTTTCTGAACTTACTGAATTTTCTAAGTCAACTTCAGTTCCAAAGTATTCACTGTGGACGTGCTCTATTTTTTTAAGGACTTCTTGGCTGTTCCATGTAGGAGAATGTTATTTCAACTGTGCAGTTCTAGAGCAGGACAATTTGCATATAATATTCTATGCACAAGATTCCGTATTGCGGAATGGTGTGTTGCTAACATTTTGATGTGGTGCAAGCAGTTCCTAAAATGCCAGCTAATGAATGTCCTCGAAGTCCAGTGTGGCTGCACACTGGAAAAGAGTCCATGGTTTGTAAATATTTCATTTTACTTGTGTCTGTTAGTTTCACATAGGGATTCAGGAATCATTATAAAGATTGAAAGGATTTGTGGCGTAAGTTACACATTGAGCTACATGTCCATTTGTACACTGGACTGTTTGGGTGAAAGGAACATTTGGTTGGAAGTCTATTGGGGTTTCTTTTGGTGTAATGGTGCTTCCTACCATTTCATACCCTCGGCCATCACTGTCTATGGCAATTGTTTTTTTTTTTTTGTTTGTTCTTGTGTATAACCCTCTTCATTGAAATATGGTTCTGTGCTGCTTGTGTGAATCCATTCACCTTCACAGAAGTCTGAAAAGGTATCTATATTGACATTTTGCATGTTTAGAAGTACTTTTTGTAATGTATTCATTAATTCAGTTGGTGCTTTAATTCTGTTTAAAATCAATATAAAAACATTTTCTTTAGTAGAAATGCACTGTTAATAAGAGCTTCGAGGATTAGTCTACTATGGTAATTTTTAAGTGTAGATCGTGACTTTTCAGTTTTTCCCATACAATTGTGAAGAACACCACGATGGAACTTTTTTTGTAACATTCATGTTTTGATTGGTTTATAGTGTCTTTGTTAACACTGCTAGATTTAGTGTTAGGTTCATTAGTATGTTTGTTTTTCTTTGTTCAAGTTTTTTTTAACTTTTAGTTTCTGGAAGAGGGGCCTTACCTTTTTTAGTCGTGGCTGGTTTAGTTTTGTTGATTAAGGTTACTAGCTCTTTCGTGTTAATGTTTTCTATAATTTGTATGATTATATGGCTTGATTTTATTCTTATCTGCTCTATTTTTTCTTTCTTTTCTAGACAGTTGCTTTTTAGTAGGCATTTTGTTGTGTCTGTTTGTGAAAAAATAATGTTTTGGTTTGAAAGTTGTGGAATGTAAATGCATGTATGGTGCATGGGTGTGTGGCTGTGATTATAGAGTTGAATTAAGTCCCGGATCCCTTGTCAGCCTTTGCTCCTCCGCCATCCTCCACTATCCCTATGGCCCTCTTGCCACCCACAAGGGGGACCACTGTCCCCTGTCCCCCACGCATGGAAGACTTTCAAAGATGGCAAGCTGCTCCACATTACCACGCTCAACACTCCCTCTGATGTCAAAGACTCGTCCGACATCTGCAACCTCCTCGAACCTATGGATCTTGATGTGCTCACCATCAGAGAGAAATGGATCAAGGATAGCTCTGTCACAAGCTTTGACACACTCCTCCCTGAAGGCTTCAAAATCTTCTATGCACCCATGCCAAAGAAGACAGGTGGGGGAGTGGCACTGACCTTTCCAGAATGGATACCTGTGTCCATCATCCCTACTCAGGCATGCTCCTCCTTCGAGTGTCTAGTCTGCAGGCTCTCACTCTGTCCTAAATGTTCTCTCCTTGTGGCCACCTTCTATCGGCCACCAGGACAGTCCACTCTCTTCCTCTCAGAATGGGTGACCTGGCCTCATCTCTACTTTCCTCCTCCTCTCAACTCCTCCTGATGAGTGATCTCAACATCCATCTGGACTCTCCTGACTCCTCAGAACCTTTCAAAAACCTATGTGAGTCCCTCTCCCTCTCTATTCTACCCTCTGGCTACACTCACACTGCAGGACACACTTTAGATCCTCTCATCTCTACTGATATCCCGCTGTCTATCCCTCTCTCTACCTCTCTCTCTTGGACTGACAACTCTCTTCTCTCAACATGCCTGAAGCTCTCCTCTTGCAGCGGCACACCCGGCATGGCCACTCAGCAACAAGTCCCCAGACCCATGAAAAAAGTGACTGTGGCTGCCTTTGCCCCCACTGACTCTCCCCCTCCCATTCCTGAGGCTGACTACCACCCTGACACAGCCCTCACTAACCTTAATCTCTCTATCTATGTTACGCTCACCTGGTCTCTGCGGAGGTGTTGGGGAACGGTTGCAGCCCTCCCTGAACTTGAATCACCCCCTTCAGGCCTCTCCCTCAGTAGAAAAACTGTGAGCAGTGTTATATGGTGATACTGCTCCTGCGTGGAGATAAGAGTGTGTGAGTGTGCCAATCTGTGATTGTTGTACCTCTCGAATCTTTCACCCCCAAAGTACGGTTTCTGTGAACATACGCCGGCCCATAAAGTTCACTGTGAATTATGGAAGATAAGCTCTCCGCCCTGCTACTTCTGGCAGGGGCACGTCAAATGGGATCTAGTTTCTTCACTGATCCCTGATAAGGATTAGTCCAGTCCAGCTGCGACTATGCTTCTCCTTATGATTGGTAAGTCTTTCTTGAGCTCTTGTGATGCTGTTTGTTCTGTTTAATGTCTTTATATGTTGCTCCTATTTATGCCTGCAATAATGTCTCTCTTCTGTTTTCTTCCCTGGAAATTCGGCCTCAATGCAGCTGTGAGACGCGAGACGCAGCCGGATGGAAGATGGATGCTACCGCAATGTTCGACAGCAGGTAAGTGATGGTTTAAGGAAAAGCGCGAAGTATGGAGAAGTGCAACCTTAAACTGACTGTTTTTTCAATGTCTAATCTTGTCATCTGTTTTACCTTGCAGGCGCTGCTGTTGACGATGGAACGTGTTGTGCTGTGGTGCCAAGATGAGGATTTCGGTGTTCCGGAAAGTGTAAAGATGAATGCTTGGTTTGCCGAAGAGATGTACAGGTAAGAACAGCTTCCCCCAGTTGGTAAGTATGCTGGCAGGAAGCAGGATGTCCAGGAAGCAGGATCTTCAAAGGTAAGTCTGACTTCAGGCGACGGTGAGCGTTACGCTATTTGCAAGTGCAAAATAACGCGAAGCGTCTGTCTTGAAGATCGGGGCAACTTATATAGCTGAGAACATGGGCACGCCCATTAGAGCCGGCTTACCAACCACACCCTGCCACTCCTAGAGAATGAGCACGTGTTAAGGCAATCCATTAGCAGCCACACCCAAGAATACACTTGGGGCCGCTTAATGGATGGAATGTTCAAGGTTAATGCATCCTGCTTAATGGATGAAATGTTCAAGGTTAATGCATTTGAAGTGCTATGTCCATAATAAAACCTTTTTGGTGTTAAATGGATGTTCTTCTTTACTTTTGTTCATGAGCCTGGTGCTAAAGGAGCCAGTACAGTGTCCACCCTTGTCTCCTGTTCATGCAACCCCTGCCTGCCTGTGCCCCTGAGTTCATGACCATGACAATCTCCAACAATCTTGATACTCTTGCCCCTGTCAAGAGGGTCTGACTTAAGCCTTCCAAAAAGTGCAACTCTTGGTATGACTCCAATCTAGCTGCTCTTTAGCGCAAGAGTAGGGCAGCTGAATGGAAATGGAAATTGCCAGGTGGGCCATTTGAAAAACTGGCCCCCTGCCTCCTTCAAAGGCAATATTGAAGCTGATCCAAGAAAAGAGTTTTTATTCAAGCTTTCATCTCCGCGACATCAAGCAACACAGCCAAAACGTTCAAAGTCTGTAAGGCACTGGACAATTCTGCAGCACCCTCTTCTTCTGTGACCCACCAAGGACCTTTGCTCGGTCCTGGCTGCAAACGTCATTACAAAAACCCAAGCCATCCTTTTCTCCCTCTCTTACACACCACAGCATTCACCAACACCGGAGCCTCCCTTTGGCCCCCCTTCACTTCCCCTCTCTCTCTCTCACATGTTACACACAATGAGGTTGCCAGACATGTCCAGTCTATAAAGGCTTCATTCAAACAGGTGGACCCCTACCCCTCCAAAACCCATTAAGGACAATATTGACTCCCTCGACCTGGCCTTGGCTGATCTCTGCAATTTCGCCTTTTCCCATGGAGTTTTCCCAACTGCTCTTAAGCCCTCCCTTTTACACCCTCTGATCAAGAAACCCTTTGCTGATCCCTCCAATCCAGCAAACTACTTCTCTATCTCTATCACTCCTTTCCTGGGCAAACTCCTGGAGAAGTTGGCTATCTTTCAGCTGACCCGCCACACTGAATCTATTGGTTGCTTCCACGACCATCTATCTGGCTTTAGATGATCCAGAGGCATTGATACTGCTCTTCTGAACACCCATAAAGACCTGCTCTCAAACCTTGACACTAAAACTCCCTGTGTCCTCATGCTTCCTGACCTCTACTCTGCCTTTGACACAGTTAACTACAACATCCTGATAGCACGTCTCCCGGACACCCTGGGAATCACAGGTCAAGCTCTGGCATGGTTAACCTCCTTTCTCTCCGACCGCCCATCCCAGGTGGAACTCAGAGACTTTCTCTCGACTATCGCTCTCTCAACCTGTTGCGTTCCCCAGGGATCTAGCCTATCCTGCTGCTTCTTCAATGTCTACATGGCTGCCTTAGCATTTGTGATTGCCACTTTCACCTCTAACATCCAGGGTTTACGCGAATGACATGCACCTATCTTTCAGGCTACGCTCAGATGCATCCTCCTCCTCGCTCATGTTTGTCTGTCTGTCCGCTATTCAGTTATGGTGTGCCGCAAACAACTTCTGCCTCAACCCCAGTAAGACTGAGATAATTTGCATTGGGACCCCTGCTCCTTCTTTCCGACTTTCACTCTGGCTGGCCTCCCTTCCCACTGCACCTGCACCCACCTGTGAGGCTAAAAACCTTGGGGTCATGTTTGACTCCACTCTCTCCTTCTCTTCTCATATTTTGGACATCTCTTAAAAGTCTAACAATCAGCTATACCACCACAGAGGTACTCTACCGTTTCTCACTTTCCCCCAGCAACTCACTGTCTCCAGAGCCCTGGTTCTCTCTAGGCTGGACAATTGCAGCAGCCTCTTCCTCAACCTGCCTGCTTCTGGTGTGCGTCCTCCGCAACTCATCCACAACAGAACTGCAAAACCTATCCTTCGCCTGAAACCCTGGGAACGCATCTCTCTGGCACTGAAATCCCTCCAGTGGCTCCCCATGGCTGCTAGGATAAAGTTCAAGATGCTCTGCATTGTCCACAAGGCGTTCTGGGGCCGGGGACCTACTTATCTACAACTATGCCTACATACATACTGTCCCTTCCAAGTCCTCCACTCGGGAGGATAGCTCAGGGGCAACATGCTTGCCTTGGAAGCAAGACAACACAAAGCACCACAGGTTCGATCCCCGAGTCCGCACTTAGAAACCTCCGGGTATTAAGCGCGATATGAATAACCTATCATATCTAGCACCAACCTTCTGTGAGTGAGCCGGTTCTCCAAGCAGAGATTTGGAGGAAGAACCGTATCATCAGCAGTAGCCTCCCTCTGGAATGGCCTCCCTGCCGCCCTCTGTCTTGAGCCTGATCTTCTTAAGTTCTGAAAACTCAAGACCTTCCTCTTCTCCTCTTCCTTCTCTTTCCCTCTACCCTGCTAACCTAGCTCTCTGCTCTTTCACTTTCTTCCTCCTCTTCCTTACAGTTTGCTGATTGGCCCCCTTGCATACCTCAGAGTCCCACAGGTCCTGGGCACCCCTTCCAGTCATCTCTCACACTTGCCTCAGGGCCCTTCCCTCCCCCACCATCACTGCTCTTGAGAAATAACCCAAGAGAGTGGCTCTCTCTGCACTTACCCCAGTCTCCACTGACTGGCTCCGCTTGGACCTCCCCCTCCCTGTGACCATCTGTGCATTTGCACAATACAAATGCACCATGCCTGAAGATTGTAGGTCTGTTCCCCCCTTGTCTTCACCCCTTAATTGGACTTGGTACAACTGGAGAATCGTTGTCAGACCTATTTGGTGTGTCTCAACTGTTAAATGTATCACATGCACTTACTCTGCCTGTGCAGACTATTATCGTCTCAGAATTTCAAGGGCTCTGAACGACTGTTGTTTTTTCCCATGTTCCCACCCTCCTTGAGTGCTTTGAAACACTTGTGCATAGGCTGCTTTATAAATAAACATTACCATTACCTTTACCATACAAGGTACATTAATGTACTTACTTTGTAGGATGTGAAGGGTATTCTTTCTTCGGCAGATGGTTTTGGCAATCCTCTTCTTTCCTTTAATTGTAAAAGAAAGTTACTGGGTATATGTGGTAGTGGTGAATTACTTTTAGTAAGCCAGGTTGTTATTTATGAAGGTAGGAGGAGTTCTTGGGAAAAAGAGCTAATGAAGTTGTGTCATGGATGGTGTACTAAAGTGTGTAGAACAATTGGAGTGTAAGCAGTTTGGACCTTGGAAGGAACAGGGCAAACGTGTGTGAGGAAAAACTGCATAGTTCGTGTTTTTTTTGCTGCTGGTTTAAAAAAAAAAAGTGTTCTGTTTGTGGTGTAATGTATGTGTATTGTTTTGCAGTGTTTTTAAATAATACGGAAACTTTGGCCTAGTTGTAATGCAATGAGGGATTCTTGTTGCAGCAATGTTTGCTATGTTATAGTAGGGATTGGGAAAGAAGAGTACTTTATATGTAAGGAGAAGTGTTGTATATAGATACTTTGGCAGTATACAGATATGTGTGAGCAGATGGAGAATGGTGGTAGTGTAACGGGTGTAATTAATGAGGTTGTAAAGTGTGACATTTAAGTTGATTGAAAAATGGAAAATGTGACTCGTTTAAAAATGTTTATTTTTAGGACTATTTTCATAAAAGTTAAGAAATGCATATGTGCATTTATAGGAGCTCTGTGTGCAACCTTTTTGCAAAAGAAACGAAAAGCAGATGGAAAAGATGTTTAGTACTTGGTATGTGTAAGTTTATTATGTTGGCAGTACATGCATACTTCCCAACATAATCTATTCTAATCTGTGTTCGCTTATGTTGTCCTTGTTTTTTTGTTTGTGTTTTGGGACTTGTAGTTCCACTATTCCCTTTATAACACTTGGATTACAAGTTCGAGATTGCACAGAAAAAAAGAGGACTGGATAAGAACCTAGATATTGGAATGGGTTATTTTAGCAAGTGTGCATGTACTGCCAACATATTGTACTGCCACATGTGAAGTGCCAGTGAAACATGTTGTAGAAAGGTTTTACGTCTGCTTTTTCTTTCTTTTATGAAAACTACACACAGTGCTGCTATAAATCCACTTATACATGTTTTGACTTACATGAAAATACTCCTAAAAGAACATTTTTAAACAATCAACATTTTCAATTTTTCATTTGATATAAATATCACACTTTGGATATTGCATTCTAGTCCTATTTTTTTTTCTTTGCATTCTGGGACTTGTAGTCTGAGTTTTATAAGGGAAGAATGGAATTACAAGTCACAGAATGCAAATAGAAAAATGAAGACTTATTAAGCCCCTACAGATTGCAATGGTTCATGATGGCAGATATGCATGCACTTCCAACATATTAAACTTGCACACACCTAGTGCCACTTAAAAATCTTTTACACCTGTTTTGCATCTGTTTTTTCTTTCTGTTAGAAAAAAAAGTAACAGTGCTGCTATAAATGCACATATACATTTTATAACTTTGATGAAAATGCACCTAAAATGAAACATGTTTAAGCACACAGCATTGTAAGTAACTACCACTTGATGTGAGGAGGTGCTAAATGCTGCACTACATGGCATTTGCTAGAGTGGTTAAAAAAGAGAATGTGCTTATTGAGAAGCTTATTACAGGGTAAGTGACATACCGTTAGATGTCTTGTTAGATGTAGCTGTTGTTGAATCTGCAACTAGAAATCCTGGAGATTTTTACAGTAGTGTTGATGTAGGTGGTTGTGAGTAACAGGAGACATGTACACAGAGTTTAAGAGTGCATCTGATATGTTTAACTGAGATGACAGAGTTAGGTGTAGAGTTTTGTATGTGATTGGTGGATGGATGTGCAACTGTGCAAAAGCAGCCAATGAGGGATTGTTACAAACATGAAAGTGGAAAGGGTAAAGGGCTGCCCTGTGGTACAGGGTCCACGGAAATAGTGTTAGTCTGCAGATGGCACGTGCCACATCCGTGTCTTTTAAGAATGCCTGGCATGGAAAAGGGACTACGGGGATTAGCCAATCAGGTTTCCTGGGTGTGGGTTATAGGAAAGGAGGGTAGGAAGAGTTTTGTTTGTTGTGTGCAGTGAAGATGGCTATGGCTATGGCTTTGAGGAAGCAGAGTGTGGTGATGTTTGGGAGATTCTTCGATTAAGTTATTGAAGGCGTATGCAAAACATCATGGCATCTCTGGAACCACTGGATTGGAAGAAGTGGACGTTTTGTGGCATGCAGTTTGTGGGTTAAACTGGGCAAGCTGTTCTCATTCTGTCAGAGTATGGCTAACTTTAAATGTCCAGACATTATAATTGTGCATTGTGGAGGGAATATTATGGGGCATGCGACTGCAATGTATTTGCAGTTTGCCCTCAAGGACTGTTTGAAAAGCCAAAAGGAACTGTTTCCTGCTGCAAAGATATATATTTTTTAAATGAAGGCAAACATGGAGATGTGCAAACTTTTTCAGTTCACAAATGTAAGAATCAAGGCATCTTGTGAATAAAGCTGTATCTGCTTTTTTTATATGCTGCAGTAATGTTATCTTTTGAGTATGACAAAACAAGGTCTGATGGTGTGAATCTTTTTAACAAAGATGGAGTTCATTTTATAGATGTTGGAAATGCAATTTCTATTTATAATTTTAGGAATGTATTGAAACAGTTCCTGTAAGAACATTGGAAGGAAAGATGTAGAGTGGATAGTGCTATCGTACATACAAGCAGAAAAAGGATTAAAAAAGTTTTTGTTAACAAACCCCCCAAAACAAACTAAATGTATTTTATGAGCCACCACTAAAGAATAAATAATCCTTTTGATTGGCTACAGTATCCACGGACACCACATGTGTCATCTAGGTCCTTTAAGGATGACTGGCTTGGAAAGGGGACTTCAGAGACCGCGGACAGTCATGGATGTTCGTGGACAAAGCAGGATCGGCCAATAGGTTTTCATGGGTGTTGTGCACAGGAAGAGAGGGTAGCATGAGTTTTGTTTGGTGATGAGAGTACTAAAGATGGCTATGGCTATATCTTTGAGGAGGCAGAGTGCATGGATATTGGAAGACTCTTGGATCCATTGGCTGAAGGTCTAATGTGAGCACTGTGGATTGTCTGAAAATCTTGGATTCCATGAATTTTAAGTATCATGGTCTGAGTGTGAAGACGGAAATGGGCGGATTTCCTCCCATTTTGTGAGAATATGATTCACTTAAAACATCCGGTCATAATTGTTGTTCACTGTGGATGGAATAGTCTGAGCTATGTTACCGGAATTTTATTACAATTTGCAATGAAGGATACATTTCGAAAGTTGTTGGAATTGTTTTCACATTCAAACATTTTTTTCTCTCGGATTGCTCAGAGGGAAATGTGGATGCGTTCAAATTTATTTTGTCCACAAATGGAAAAAGCAAGGCGCAATGTGAATACAGCTGTATGTGCTTTTTTGCGTGGTGTTGGCATGACATCCTTTCATAATGAAAATATTCCTTTTGACATTGTCAATATCTTTAGAAGAAATGGAGTGCATCCAACTGATGTGGGCAATGACATTTTTCTGGAAAACATTCAAAATGTATTTATTTTAATTTTATTTACTGTGCATGTGTAAGGCACTCATAGAACAAGTACATTGTGTTTCAAAATGGCCACAGAAAAACACCTAGCGAACATGGGAATGAAAGTCAAATATAACAAGAAATATAGATGTGGACCTACTAGGCCTTGTGAGCATTCAGAATGTGCAAGTACAGAGAGAGAGACAGAAGGGACGAGGTATTGGGGGGATACATGCAAGGTGTACCAGGATGGGAGTGCTAGGGAATGAGCAGCTGCCTATGTGAGTGGTCAGCTGCCAATAAATAAGTATGAGCCTGAGGTGGCATAAGCCAGTGGGTTCCAAGGCAAATGCTGGGGGCAGGCAGAGGCTGAAGGCAATTGGGTGTGCAGGCCAGGGCCCAAGAGGGCACATAAGTTCCCAGGCCACCAATATCAGCAACTGTGGGGTTTAACAGAGTGTGTGGGAGGAGAGGGTCTCGAACACCCCCCCATTCTTACACTCCCTGGGTGAGCCCAGTGGCAGCTGCTTTGGGTTCAGGGCCCCGGCCCCAGAGCACCCGTGCAGGGATACCCTCAGGAACCTTAACCCCCATTTTGGTAAAATAAAACCATGGTTGAACGAGACTCCATTTTGGGAGCTACAGACTCCATTTTGTCATGGTAGGACAGACGTGAAATTAAAATGCAGGCCTATAGCTCTCCAAGCCAGCCGCACACAGCGAGCAAGCTACTCCCCCACCTCCTCTTTCATCTTTGCAGTTGTCCGGTTCTCATGAGAGACTAGCCGCGAGAATGCAACAAATTTTACACTGTATCTTCTGTCTTCTGTCTTACTTCACTGACCCTGACACGGCCCAGCACAGGGGTCAGCACAGAAATCATTCATCTCTATAAACCTGCCCACCCACCCAGGAGACCCTGGCCATAAATAATACCATCCCCAATACTCCTTAAAACAGGATCAAACAGTTAGAAGTGACCCTCAAGTATGCTCCATTGTTTGTGCCTTAATAGAAGAAAACCAAAGTGTTTAGCCTGCAAGCTATCTGAATAAGCTGATTATTTTATGTAGAATAATGTAAGGATTGTAGTGGAATAGTAAGCATGTTAGTGTAATGTACGACATATGCATAAACAAAAGTCCTAACATTAGAATTTGGTCCTGAAAGTGTGATGTATATTAACGTATGGTACGATGCTCCTAAGAGAAATGAATTGCAATAACGAAATGCATAACCAGCATGATACTGTACACGCCAGCACTAAACTAAGCTACCCCATCTTTTAGTTTAAATGTAAATACATGCATGATATTATGTAACACCAATACAGTAGTTAATCGTCCTGACCAGAATGTTCGTATTATGAGAATATGTGTTAAGGCCGCATGTGCAGAACCTGAACCATGAACTGTTTAATGTAGAATGGACACTAATCTTAGCATACGTCTCCTAATGAGTTTTTTAACAATGAGAATATTTAGCTCTATAGAAAATATAGTATATTTTGAACAAATATAACCAGAATGTAATGTAATAGGCTGCGTGTAAAAGCCTGTATATAAAATCTGTCTTCAAAGGCCCTGACTCTGCGTGCAACGTAGAATTGTACAACAAAGGTGTTTTGATTCTCCTCCACCCTTCATGGTATCAAAGTAGATCAGCAGAGATGTAATGATGTTTAAACAACCGACCACTAACCCCCCACAACGAGATTTATGCCCATGATGGTATGTGACTCTTGTGACCTAGTGTAATTCCAGTTGTAGATTTAGAGCCCTCTTTGCTGTTTATCAGATGGATATCCCAGATCACACAGTGACCTCAAAAGCTTCACCTCTTTAGTCATTATATTTTGAATTGTCTGAACAGGTCAAGCACTGCATTTAATGGATGAATCTTAACCTATGCCCAATAATAAATTAAGCTCTATTTGAAACACGTTTTTCCTAAGTGTTTAAGCCACAGGTCTTTGAGCTTGCTAGCAAGCAGGTTATGGTAGCAAATGAATGGGAATGTGAGGCCACAAAGGCAAATGTCAAATGGTTATTTAACAAAGAAACATCACAAGTTGCCGATCCCACATATCAGTTCGATGAGCCCAGCTGACCTATTGACCCGAGAAGCATCATCGCCACACCACATGTTCTCAAGCCAACCAAGCGCCTCCAACCCTATGGCACCTATAGGTGTTCGCCCATAGTGACCAATCCCAACTGTTCATGTGCCCCTTAGGCCTTCCCTCTGTTTGATGACGAGAAAGATGTATAAAAGTAATTTGTAACATGTTTTCGACAGAGCGCTCTCGGCATGAGCAGAGTAGATTCTGCTTGCCCTATTTTAGATAAAGCCTTTTCACATAGCCAGCACTTGGTCTTGGTCTGATTCCCTCGTGGGATGTGTCTTGATTGACTCCATTGAGTGAATTAACTGTACTTTTGGGGGCCTCTCACCTTCATTGGTGATCCCGACGCGATAGCGTTCTTTTCGTCCTTCTGGTACGAGACGTCCCCCTATTATGACCCACAGCACACTCCCCCAAGAGCTGCCTGCCAACGGCAACCGGTACACCTAGACGTGCGCACACAATAGGGTGAAAGTGTACGGGATCTCCCTTTACAAAACCCACCATACCATGCGCCGGAGCAGGGCGTGGTCTTTGAGCGAGGAGTGGCACACTGACCGATCGGGTCTAGAGGGTTTCGGATCAAGACGGACATGTGAGTATCAAGTACGGGTGATATTAAGAGGAGGGTGGAAGTCAGATCAGGAGGTTTCGGGACAAATGGCATAAGTTGGGTTTAACAGGTGCAGAGACTTGTAGCATAGGGGAAAGCTTAGGGGTCTGGGTCTTTTCTATATTCCATCCTACTCTCATTCTATCTCATATGGCCATTAGGACGGTGACAAAGAATAAGGTGAAAAGAGGTAAAAGGGATCCTATCTCCGTTGGGGTGTGGAAGGCGGCGCCGCATAATGCTATCTCGACTAGTACAGGATATATGGAGAAAGGGAAAACTGAGATAAAAGAAAATAATGGAGGGGTCTCAAGGGAAGACCCAGAGTAGTATTTAGACATGCTTTTTCCAACGTTGTCTTATCTATCTCTCTCCTTCTTGGGTGGACTGAAGTAGAGTAATTTGGAGAGAATTATTCAAGGGGAGTGTAAAATAAGGGAAAACAGCTCAATCAGGAGTAGAATGGAGAGTGAGGTAGAATTTATGTTGTTTATGTTTTTTGTTGTATGTGTAATGTGTTAAGTGTTGGTTTTATGTATAAACATTGTTTTTGTTGATGAGTGTTAGGAAAGATTTCATAATTGTAGGTAATTTTCCTTCCATGTGGCAACCCCCAAACTTGTTGCTGCTGTTTTACACCCTGATCTAGATTTTGCCAGAGAAGCGCAGCCTTCCGCCGCACTCCTCTGGGCTTTCGCTCAATTCTTCTGGGGAAACTGACATGCCCTTAAAACAGTCAGTACTGGGAGACTTTGTTTCCCTTAGTCCTTTCCTCATGTTGACGCTTTTGAGCAACATGAAACAAAAGTGCACCGTAACTTACATTACGGCGCTCTTGGGTCTCTAGTCATTCCAAAAGGCCCTAGAAACTCTCGCTGGAATTACTATGAAATGTGCAAGTGTGTCACAGACGGGACTGGTGGCAGCTATCGTTTCTTTGTGTTTTGAACCCCTTTTTGCCATGTTAACCGCGCTTCCTGCATTTGGCCCAAATGGGTGGCCTGGCCTCCAAAATGGCCATCCTAGCGAATTAGACACCATGCACTCAACTGTATGGTACAATTATTATAGTAAAACAATTCAAGAAAATATAAAAGAGGTTTAAGGTGCAGAGGAGAAAAGAAACAGCCCTGGCATGTGGGTTGTCAATACAATAGAACAAGAATAAGTTCCCTGTTGGGGAACTCCCGTCCCCTGCACACTATCTATGGCTAGAATAGCCCAGTAATTTTCGAATAGTAGAAATAAGTATTTCAATTCAAGTCACTGTTTTCCCTGTGGATCTGTTTATGCAAATAAGACCAAAAGTAGTCAATTCACAAAGTCTTTTTTTCTTTAACAGTGATTTATTCCAAATGTATGTGCCCAACGCGTTTCGAGATTCATTCTCTTCATCAGGTGCTGAATGAACAAAGAGTAATGTGCGAGATATACAACCAAATTATCTGATCCTGTCTGCAGGTAAAATTGCGTGTTGTGATTGTATGTAAAAAATCAAAAGAATCTTATAATGGGAGCGATAGCATGCGATCTGGGATACCTTTCACTGCTTAGTCCATATCAGTAAGGGTATTTCTAGGACTCAAAGAGCAGTGAAGTGTCAGAAAGACTGTCGTTGTCAGAATAAATAGTAAGGTGCTATGGTATATATACACCAAAATGAACATGCCACGAGGTTCTTTGTCCTGACGGCTGACTGTCTTGCCCCTTCACCTTCACCCAGGTCGAGCCGACCCGGGGCAGTCCTTATTTGGTCATGCACTTTCCCGCGAAACACAACGCCTTCACGGGCTTCTGCATGCCTGGTGTACGCCTCCAGCATGTGGGCTGGGATGTCTGCTCCCAATACACATCCTGGGTGCCAGAGAGTCTAGAGTGTCCTGAATGCCTGGGACCACCATGGTCCGTGATAGGTCCACGTATCGTGTGAGTGTTTGTGAGTAGTTCTCCCATTGGGCCCTCTCAGTTTTGGCGCGAAGGGAACTTTGGATAAGAGGAGGCTGAAAACACCACTACCATGTTGATCTCCTGAGTTCTCACGAACGAAGGATAAGGAGCCAAGTATCCTGCAACTAAGAAGCTGAGTCGAGGAATCGCTGGTGACCCGCTGAAGGTTTGGCACCCTGCACTGCTGTCATCCTGCGAGACCACTCAGCCTCTGATCGAACGAGAAGGTCTGCAAAGGCGCTTCGACCCTTTAGAATAGTGGGAATAACTATTCTCGGCATCTTCACCAAATCCTGTACGTAAGCCTTTGGAAGCGTCCCTGGGCCATCCAGTGGACTGACCAGCCTACACGGCAATCTTGCTCTGTCACCGCCTTCTGGCTTACTGCTAATCCTGTGTCCTCAGCACTCTCACACGATTCGTACACTTGGCGTTCCCAGGTCTGAAGTGAGACGTGTGCTTTGGGACCGGAATACACACAGTTGCCGAGTTGCCCTGCTGTGGTAACAAACCTGTGCTTGTTCCCTGCATCTGGGGCACCCTCGACCCTGACTCCTGCTGTTGCGGAATTTACACCGCGTCGAGACATCCCTATGATCACATCTGAACCTGCCAGTACCGAAACTGAACCGGAGAACCCTGGGTCTGTCTGCATCGGGCACCGCTGTGTAGTCAATACCCTAACAGGTCGCCCTCCCGCAGGAGCCTGTGGCTTTCCACCGCTGTTGTAAACAGCAAACCCTTTCCCGCACTCACGCCCTGCTTCTGCCCCCAAGTGGACGCCTTGCCTGAGTCACGGGGATTTGTTCACTATCTTTTCGTCCACCTTTCTGAACTGCCTGATTTCCCTGAAGAGACTCTCCTTTGCCCGTTGGCACCCGCGTGTGCAGGTGCTTTTGAGCACAAGGCTCCACTCTTCGTAGGGCTCGGACTTCCTTCTAGTTAGGTGGCCTCTGATGTCAAACTGGGTCTAATGATTACTTGCACTGCCTGTTTTCCTCCCCATCTAGGCGGTCTGCATATTTCGTGCTTCTAACTCTTTAGACCCCTCGGTCTTGTATAAATATTGTATTGATTGTGATGTGTTGGTTTACTGGAGTTTTACCGTGATTCTTTACTATGGTCGATGTTACAAAGGCCTTGCAATAAATGTGTATATATTTCTAATATAACACCTGTCTGGAGTAATTTGAAAGCGTCTTTGCTTTGTGTGCTCATTGCAGGCTTTCAGTCACCCTCACCCCTCTTGAGACCTAGGTTGACTACCGCCATCGCTACCCTGATTGGTCTGGCTTTTCCAGAGGTTACCCTGTTCTAAGAAACTAGGCTGGCCTTCTGAACCTCTGCCCCTCCAGGAAAGAGTTCAGAAATCCATCTTAACAATGAACATTAATGAAATTAGGCTGACATTGTGTTGAAGTAAGTTGTGTTCAGACTAATGTGATTAGAATTAATGAAAAGCAAGTAAAAAGTTCATTCCTTTGAAGAAGATTGCATAACATACTGAGTAGATCACACAAGAAGTGTAAGAGTGTATACAAGTATTGTTAGTTTAGAAATGCTTGCAGTCAGATACAATGGGTGCAGAGACGCCCCTAGCCCATATTTGTAAGACTCTGCCAGGATACACAGAGAAAATGAATAAGTATCATGACCAGTGGGTCACGGAACTGAAGGGAGAAAGATTGCCCCAAGTTTGGCCACAAGGGGGATCTTTTGAAAAAGCAGTGCTAGATATGGTTGCCACCTGTCTGTTTATTAAATACAAAGGGAGACAGTTGCAAAACAGGAAGGAAATATTGAACCTGTGGTGGCTGTGAGGAAGACGGCGAGTGTGATACATCTCCCCTGACAACAACTGGCAGTGAAGGGCCAATTACACAGAATGAGAATAAGATAGAGGTCACACGCGTATATCCCTTGTTGTCAAAAGCAGTGCCTGCAGAGGGATATAGTGACCCTGTATATGTAGCACAACCCATAGTGCCCTCAATACTTAAGCCTTCTGCCACAGCACCACCCCCTTATGAGAGTGAAGGAATAGCCAGAGAGGTATTTACCCCCACAATTGATATTGAAAAACTTACGCAGGATTTGGACTTGCAACAACAATGGCTAGAAATGAGCTGTCCCGCCTAAGGACCATGGGGGAACATGGAGGGTCACTCACACCCCGAGTAGAACGAGACGTAACATCCCAGCCGAGTGAAGGGGCTGCGGGTGAGGGATGGAAAAAGGGAGAGATACTATTCCGAATAAATTATCCCCCCACGTGAATCATAGAAATAAACACAGCTGACAGTGAATGCGAGTTAGAAGAGGGAGGGGTGGCGCCAGACAGGGAGGAAGAATATTGGTGTGACATAGAGGAGCAAGAAGAAGAAGAAAAGAGGCTAGGAACTGCCACCAGCGGGGCTTCATTTGGGGGAGGGGTTGTCCCCCATGGAGGAGTGGAGAGGGAGGTTAAGGAACAGAACAGGGCGCATGGCGGTGGTAGGAAAGAAAGGGAAGAAGGTGAGTACCAACAAGGGGGGGAAAAATATGCAGCTGCCCTTAATACACAGAGGGGCGAGAAGGCCCAATTACATAGCATGGGCTCAAATGGAGAAGACCAACTTGCTCAAACAGTTACCCCAACTGTCCGGAGGCACCAGTAAATGGATATATGCATTCAAGAAACACACGGCAGGAGTGCCCCTGGCAATGGGGGATGTTAAAAGCCTGCTGGTATCTGTAGTGGGAGACCAAGCAAACAGGGTCTGGGCGAAGGCGGGGTTTCCCGGAATAACATTAGATTGTGACCGCCATGATGGGGCCTCATTTAACACAGTGCAAGCACGAGTGTGGGATGCCTTGAGAGATACATTTCCAGACACCCCAGATTTACAGTCAGTACAATGGGAGATGAGGAAGATGCAATGTCTTTCCTTCTTCGGGTGCAAGACATGTGGAGGGCAGAAACGGGCACGGCCTGGGACCAGTCAACTTCCCTGTTTTATTTTATTATAAAAAGGGGGCTCCCAAAGGAAGTACAGAAGGCCCTTGATAAAATAGCTGGGATAGAAGCCAAGGGATGGCCTGAAATTCAAAGCATAATAGTGCACCACTCTAAGAGGATCAAAGAGAAGGAAAAGGAGATAGCTCAGCGGTGGTTGGCAGACGAGGCTAAATTAGCACAAAGCAACCTATTGAAGGTTAGTGCAGTAGCAGCAACCAGCATGGCAGGAGGGGAGCAGGAGGAGGACGATGGGCAGATGAGAATACCAACACAAACGGCAGCGAATTGGACAGGTAACAGTCAGGACTCATGGTCAGGATAAAACCAGTACGAGCGACAGCAGTGGCTGTTGAGAGGCGGGCAGGTCAATAGAGGAGGATTCAGGGGGTCGTGAGGAGGGGGTGCAGGGTACGGAGGGCCCTGAGGAGGGCAAGGACAGTGTTGGAATTGTGGGAGGTGGAGACATTTTATGAGAGAATGTCAAAGCAGGCCCAATAATTCATACCCAAAATGAACAACGGAATGGACACCCCCACCCAAGGAGCCCCTACAGATTACCGATGGGCAGGAATAGACGAGATAGCCAGCCCGACCCTAGGTACATGAATGAGCTTCAAATGCCCCCACAAAACACATCTCCACACCCCCAGTTTCATGAAGGTACTGCCCTGTGCACAATAACACTTATACCACCACAGCAAATGGAGCACCTACACCGTGTAGAGGGACAGCAATGGTAACAGGAAATGTTTTTGATGTTGATGAACTCCCATGGCATTCAGCACATAACACTGGATAATAACACTGGTAAGGTAGTGATGCCTGCAAAATTACTAGAGGTAGCATTCAAGCAGCTGCATTTCCCAGCCCACAATGAAAGGCAGCATATTATCACATACAAGAAGATTAGTTTGCCCCGAGACTACAGGAGCACGTGACAAAGCTAATAATAGGATGTATCACATGCCAAACATACAAATCTGGTATGATGTTACTAACACTCAGAGGAACATTACCAAAGCCTGAAGGTCCATTCAGAGAACTGCATTTAGACTATGTAGACATGGGAGAGTGGTGTAATGGGGCCCGGTATTTGATTGTTGTGGTATGCCCCTTTTCCCGGTGAGTGGAGGCAGGCCCCTGCGCTCATCCAGATGCACAGTGTGCCGCCAAGGTTTTTAGTCAGGGAAGTGTTCCCCCGTTGGGGCATCTGTTATGTCATATGTTCTGACAACGGGACGCACTTTGTGAATGACATGTTGAAACACATCTCTACGATGCTAGGAATAACTCATAAAGTCTGTACGATTTATCATCTGCAATCAAACGTGATTGTTGAAAAAATGAACGGATTGTTCAAGAGTAGATTGTCAAAACTGTGCCACACACTCAAGAAGAACTGTTTATATTGTTTACCCTTGGCACTTTTTGAAATGAGGAATCAGCCCAGCAAGGACCACCACCTGTCACCCCATGAGATTGTGACAGGTAGGAGGATGCACACAGCCCACTCACCCCTGCGCAGGCAATCAAATGCACACCAGAGTGCCACAGTCCTAGGAGAAGAATTCCATGAGTATATTAGAAACTTGACAAGAGCAGCACGAGCAATAGCCAAGCAAATAGCACCACCCTTCACACAGAAAATGCCACTGATACAACCACTGCAGCCGCAGATAGCACAGACTGCCAGTTGATGACAGGTGACATGGTATACATGAGGAGTTTTGTATGAAAGTGGAACGGACTAAGGTTCCATGGTCCATACAAGGTAATATACTGCACCCCTACATCAGTTCAGGTACAGGGCCTAAGGAATTGGGAGCACTTGACATACGTTCGCAAGGCTCATGGGAGTACAGACTACACAGACGATGTAGATAGCAGAAATGAGCAGAGCGCACAAACTTAGAAGGTGAAAACAGCAGTGGCAGAGCAGGGGTAAAACAAAGAGTAACAGAGAGTATTTAAAAGAATGCATAATATTGATGAGTAATGGTAACATATGTGACAGACTAAAAACAATATATTGATGCAGAATATTTGGACATAAATGATGTTTTCTCTGTCTCCTTTTTTGCACATGTATATATATATGCATATATTGATGGTCAGTTGATACCGTCACATTGTGACGTGCTCCTTTAAGAAAATGTCGCCATTCTTCAAATGCAGCTTAAAAAGCTAGAAGTTGACGGTCTGAAATGTTGTCATTTTCTTCTGCCGGTGAAAATCTCTTAGAAAATTGGCCGCTGGATGTAATTGCCCCGTTTCCTTGTGCCTCTGCGACAACACTGCGAAGCTGCCGGCGACTGAGAGTGCTGAATAAATCCCTTAGCCAAATTTTCCTTTAAATATTCTTTCAAATAATCATTCTCTTTTTCTGTTAAAGCGTAAACTCTACTGGTAAAATAACTCCATGCTCCAAGTCAATTTTGCAATCAAAGGATCGATGTGGAGGCAACTCTCCAGCTTCTATTTCATCAAATACATCCCAGAAGTCCTGATAACAGCTAGGAAGTCCACCCAACACTGCACCAATGTCAAAACCTATTGTCTCTTTTTCAGCAAGCAAAAATGCCCCTGACAAAAAGTGGATTCTAAAGCTCCAATTCTTGCACCCCAATCTATTCTAGGATTATGAAGTGTAAGCCACGGCATACCCAGAATTATTTTCAGGATTGGAGCATCGATTAACTCAAAAGAGATATGTTCCTTATGACCTCCAGTCAATTCCATCACTAGTAACTCTGTTGTATGAGTGATCGGACCTGTGGAAAGAGATGTCCCATCAACTGCTCTGACCTGCTCCACCTCCTTCTTAACCACCAAGGGAACATCTACAGTCTTTGCTATTCCACAGTCCATAAAATTACCTGTCGCCCCCGAATCAATCATAACAGGCCCAGATCCTAAAGTTACCTTTTCAAACATCAAGGATACATTCAAAGCAAAGTGAGGAACTGCTGTCTGCAAAGTGTTTGCCACTTGCTGCATCCTGCGCGAAGAACTGGGGATGTTCTTGGGGGTAAAAGGACAATTTCCAAGGAAATGGCCACTCCTACCACAGTACAGACACACATTATTCTCCCTTCTTCTAGTCTTCTCTTCCTTGGACAAAGGACCCCTCACTGACTCTGCTGTTCATTCCCTTTAGACTTCACTTCTCTGTTCACCATCTCAACCTTAGACATCTCCATCCTTCCCTGAAATTTTACATCTCCCTGAGAACGTCTACGCTCTAGACGTCTTTCAGTTAGATGAAAATCTAACTGAACAACCAAACCAATTAGAGCATCACAAGTCGTAGGACGCTCCAAAACACCCACCAAGGCATCCTTTAACTCATCCCTTAAGCCTCTATAAAATAAAGAAGCCCTCTTCTCCACCGACCACCTACTCTCAAGAATAACTCAGGACGACTTAAGAAATGCAATTCACACTGCATCTGAAATATTTGACATTTTTTATCTCCAAAAAAGCGCTCTGGATCGGCCAAAGGAACAGGCATAACTAAAGTTCCAGAACCAGCCACCGCCTCCACTCTTCTCCACTCTTCTTGGAAGCCTAGGTTCTTCCCCCACTCTCACCAAATCAGGAGGAGACCCAGCACCCCCCGAAACTTCCTCATCTCTTCTAACTTCTACTTCTTGCATTACACGCGCTGGAATTTCACGTAGCAAAAACATGCACATGCGCGATACAATTCTCGTAGCCAAAGTTCTTGTAACCATGCTGTTGATCCTCGTAGCAAAATACACGCACTTGCATTGCCTTTTTTCATGTAGCAAAAAAACACGCATACGCGTGATTGAATTCTCGTAGCCAAAGTTCTTGCACACGCGCTGTTCATCCACATAGCAAAATACACGCACACGCGCTGCCTTTTTCACATAGCAAAAAAAATGCACACGCGCGATTGAATTCTCGTAGCCAAAGTTCTCGCACACGCGCTGTTGATCCACGTAGCATAATACACGCACATGCGCAGTCTTTTTCATGTAGCAAAAAATAAACACGCACACGCGCTGTTGAATTTCTCAAAACCAAAGTTCCTGCTCACGCGCTGTTATTTCACATAGCAATACATATGCGCACATGCGCGGCGATTCTTATGAAGCAATACACTCACGCTGTAGATACATGTAGCTTAATGTTCGCGTTCAAGTTCACACGCACTATGCTTTACTTAACGGCACCAACACACGCTAGCTTAGTTGAATCACGTAGCTAAAAGAAACATGTGCACGCGCTATAGTTTATACGTGGTTAAGATGTACGCGCGCGAGCTCTTGAACCTTTTCAATTTAAATAAATTCTTTTCTCAGAAAACCTCTTTAAATAAATTAAGTAGAATATATAAAGTTCAGAATTTATATTTACACCAACATTGAGAAATAAAGAAGTCACTTATCTCCTGAAAGGGTCTTGAAAAAGTTCTTCTTACTGCCAATTGAATTTTCTTATTCCTGTCCTGAATCCATAGGAACTCCAAACTCAATCCCTGTTTAATTCTCAGATGTAGCCGCTCGACTATTTGAAACTTGAAAGCCCCTGATCAAGAAACGTCCTCTCAGCTGGGCTTCAACGAAGAAAGGCAGTTTAGAACGTTCACTGTCCTTCCAATAAACAAATGCCAGCCTATCAGAACTTAAGTTGGACACCTCCATCTTGGCTTGGGGAACTTTCCAAAGGCTGCAATTACGGTTAAGGCCAAACTTTTGCATCTAAATAAAAAACAAATCATAATTCACCAAAACCCCCCCAGTCAATTCATGTGCCTAATCTGACCCAATGTTTGTATGTACATGACATTTGGTGCCTCTTCCCTCATTTCCCTCCCCACTTTTCGTTCTAAGATCTCCTGCCAAAAAAAAATGCATCCAAAAACAAAATAAATGTTCCTTTAGTAACCACCTTTCACAGTTAAAAAATAGAACTAAATAAAAAATGTATAGACCCCATCTACTTTATATTTCTCAGTAAAGTACATAGGCTCAATAAGATTTTCCAACATTTCCATTTGCATTTTGTCTTATGCTAATGGGAATATTGTGGCGTTCATCCTCCATTCCAGGGACTGGAATGGAGAATACCAGCCAGCAGCCCAAGTTATCAGCCCAAGCGAAGCGAGGGTAGATAACGAGGTCTCTGGACCATTAACCCCCCATTCCAGCCCCTGGAATGGGGGATGAAGGCCATAAGCAGCCGCGGTGCCCAAAGCAGGAATCCGGGGTACTAAAAAAGAGGATTTTTCTTCCTACACCGGACGCCTTTGGCGTCCCGGTGTAGGAAGGAAAATCCTTTTCCAAGATGGCCACCATGGAAAGGGAAGGCGGGGGTTCATACAGGGCCCCTCTTCACTTTCCATGGCAGCCTGCAGAAGGCAAAAAGAGAACCCTACGGCCATATTACCATGAGCACATTTTTCTTCCCTTTCAAATCTATCCTAATTTCGAATAACTTTACCACAAAGCCAGTCCCAGATGGACATGGCCACTTTAATCCTATGTTTTGCCCCTTGTGGTCATGGCCAGTAGCCAGATTGTCATGATCATGACCTTATTCCATGACCCAGACAGTCTGGCCTACCTCTCAGTCACTTAAGGTATACTGTTATTTTTTGTAGCCACATTAATGACACTTGTCAAAAAATAAAACACTGGCACATTTCCAAAACCCTGCTTGTAGGTCCTTGCCAATGCTCCTTATGCAAGTTTGCTGGAAATCCAGCCATGTTTTATTTTTTCAAAAGTGTCAAATGTATGCACATACAATCGTCATATAACCTAGCCCCCACTTGACAAAATCCATTCAGACTTTCGAAAACATTTATATCTAGATCTATAATCTTTTTCCAAACCTTTGTGTAGATTTGTCAGATAGCACCACATTTATAAGCTTTTACAATATTTTGGGACCCCCCTCTAATTTTGCTCCCTCTTGACAGAAATCACCAAACTTTGCAAAAACATTTATATCTAGATCTATTATCAGTTTGCCAAATAAAGTGTATATCCGTCAAATGGCACCTGATTTATAAGCCTTTACAATATTTTGGCACTCCCCCTATAATTTTGCCTCTTCTTTACAAAATCCCACCAAACTATGTAAAAACATTTATATCTAGATCTATTATCAGTTTCCCCAATGAAGTGCAGATTCGTCAAATGGCACCTCATTTATAAGCCATGACATTATTTAGGGACCCCCTCCTCTAATTTTGCCCCCTCATGACAGAATCCCACCAAACTTTGTAAACTCATTCGGAATCAGGTCAGAAATATCCTATCCCATCCTCATCACCCCTCACCTCCCACAGAGATTATTTGATACATTTTATAAGTGCAACGCTCAGAAAATATTATTGTCCTGAGGGTTTGGCATGTATTTTTATACATACATTGATTGATCGCACAAACATTTTCAATGCACCTTACCTTAGTTTTCCTCTTTTGTACACATGCGAAATCTGGCAGAAGGGCGTAGACATCTTGTGCTAATCATATCCGTTGCCGCATCGGCCTAAGGTGAACTGCTCTGACATCACTAAATCATATGCCCCGCCCCTGAGCCTCACATCAACAAACCTAGTGATATTCTGCGCCTTTCTCGGTGACGTTCCTGGGGAGCGTAGCCAAACGCGCCCAGTCATCAGCTACGTGACGTGGTGCAGAACCTGAAAATCAACACACATCATCTCACAACACAGCACGTCACAATTCGGAATATTAAACCGTACTTTAAAAGGAAACAACAAGACTGTACAATTGGTAAAGCACTTTTATTTAACAATAAACGCTCCGAGAACATCCGGCTATTGCCCATGTTCCATCAAATTGGAAATTTGTTTCTTCGCTTGCGATCCGAAAATGTTTATCGTGAGTCACGCGTTGTTCTTTTTGCATACACAAGGTGTGCGTTTTGGGTAAAAGAAGTGCTTGGGTCGCACAGTGAATTCCAGGGGTTGTGCATCAATGTGGGGCTAGACCACCGTAAAGGATGTTATGTTGCTCCTAATCGCTAGTACAGCGTAAGGGCATATGGGCCCTTGGCAATCATCCCAAAAAAGAGTCAAATATATCCAGTTGTCCACAAGTATCTGCAGCTACCGGTTAAAGAACCTGTCAGTTGGCACCTGGAATCTATGATAATTGCAGAATGGCAGGATGTACCTGTTTTGTAAACATAATAGAAATGTGCCTCACTAGCCGATCTTTATTACAATTTATCTGTTGACTTATTAATTCGGCATAGACTTTAAAGTAACGATTAGCACAGACATGAAACAATGTCAACAGAGAGAAAACTATGTGGAAAGTAGTACACAATTTGCTTCCGAGGATATTGGTATGTAGTATGATCAACTCTAAATGGGATACGGAAGCTGACGGTACAATTCGAAGTGCTCATAGATGGCTTTTTAATTTAATATTAGCGTTGAACCTCGGAAAACCAAGTAGTGGTCTACATGCATCTCAATGCTGGCCTACCGATCTGGGCGGTAGAAAGAACATTACACACAAAGGTTATACTTGTGTTTCATTGCAATATGCCACACAGAACAAACAAGTAGAATCATGAATGGACATGAATAGCCCTTTCTTTTCCGCACTCTGGGTGTAGCACAAGCACATCAATTTATAAACATCAAGCGTTTTAATTAAGAGTGTAAAATAACCTGAAATTGCTTCTATTTAATATTAATAAATATTGGGCAACCAATATAAACAATATAGAGGAACAGGCATTCGAAATGTAGTATTACTCTGTAATACCACAAGGTAAGGTTGGGGTTGCAGACTGCAGAAGCAACAATCTATTTTACAAGTCCACCATTTACGCTTCTGCCTCACTATATGTGTTGTCACTGAAATAATGCAACTTGAAAATTAGTGAAGGTTGCAGGCTAAAAGCACTGTACAGAGAAGTGATACAGCACCCACATGCAGTTATATATTTTGTGGGTCGTCCTCGATTCCCTAGCACTCTGCAATCTGTCTTAAATGTGCCCCAAGCCAGGCTTCCCCATGATGCTTGGTTTTGCTAAGAGACTGCACAGGACACACACAGACACAAAGCTGCACCCATCATTGTGTTGCACCCAGTCACATGCGGAGGCACACACAGGCCCTGAAGAAGTACCACATCAGACACAAATGAGAGGGTGTGAATAAATGGTGGGCACAGCCACCGGTTAGAATGAACACCCACCCATGTGCACCCAACACCTCACCATGAGTGAATCAAGCAGAGCCCAGCCAAATGCCCATGATCAGCTTTAATGATACAGATCTGAGAGCTGGAATCATAAGCAAAACACATCAAACCCCATGACCCCCTCCCCTTATCTTAGTTAGGTTATGTTATGTTATTTTGCATTTATATAGCGCCTTTTATACCTTGGTATGGTCTGAAGGCGCTGGTAGGTTGAACGCCCTTGGGAACCGAAGTTCAGGTCAGTAGAGAGAGTAGAGAGAGTCAAGGTGCCTGTGAGCACCGGGTATGTGTGCAGCTGGTGCAGTATTCATGTAATAGCTGCTTTTTAGCAGTAGGTGTGGTGGTTGAGAGATCAGTAGTATGTGTTCGTTCTGGCAGGATTTATCCAGACCGAATGTGGCTGCGTCAGGCCTGAGGAGAACGCCTGGCTGGGGGGTGTGTAACCAGCAGAGTTTACTTGGAATGATGTGGAGTGAGCGGCGGATGTTGGTATGAGAACAGTTATACCAAATGGTGTCATAGTATCTCTGTGTTCTAGTTGAGTGGTGGTGTAGAGAAGAGAGTAAGCGTGGTGGTGAGATATGATGGGTTGTATGCTCTTTCAAACGTTCCCTGCATTCCAAACCATACTATGTACGTCACGCATCATGCATTGATCTGTTTTGCTCACTCACCCGCTCTACGCACTTGTCCATTTTATGTCCTCACAAGCACTATGCATTCACCCCCTCTGCTTACTCACCCCCTCTGCTCACTCACCCCCTCTACGCACTCACCACCTCTACACACTCACCCTCTCTACGCACTCACCCCCTATATGCACTCACCCCCTCTACGCACTCACCCCCTGTATGCACTCATCCCCTCTATGCACTCATCCCCTCCACGCCCTAATACCCTCCACGCACTCATCCCCTCCACGCACTTATCCCCTCCACGCACTCATCCCTTCCACGTACTCATCCCTTCCGCGCAGTCATCCCTTTCACGTATTCATCCCTTTCACACAGTCATCCCTTCTACATAGTCATCCCCTCCACGCACTCATCTCTTCCATGCATTCATCCCCTCCACGCACTCATCCCCTCCACGCACTCATCCCTTCCACGCATTCATCCCTTCCACGCACTCATCCCTTCCACACAGAGATGCTATTGGGCACACTTCTAAATGGACTTTTCACAAAGATGCTATTGGGCATACTTCTAAATGGACTTTTCACAGAGAGGCTATTGGGTACACTTCTAAATTTAACATTTCATAGAGAGGCTATTGGGCATACTTTAATTCAACTTCTAAATGCACTTCTAAATTCAACTTTCACAGAGAGGCTATTGGGCACACTTCTAAATGCACTTTCCACATAGAGGCTATTGGGCACACTTCTAAATTCAACTTCTAAATGCACTTCTAAATTCAACTTTTACAGAGAGGCTGTTGGGCACACTTCTAAATGCACTTCTAAATTCTACTTTCACCGAGAGGCTATTGGGCACACTACTAAATTCAACTTTTCACAGAGAGACTATTGGGCACACTTCTAAGTTCAACTTTCACAGTGAGGCTATTGGGCACACTTTTAGATTCAGCTTCTAAATGCACTTCTAAATTCAACTTTCACAGAGAGGCTATTGGGCACACTTCTGAATGCACTTTCCACAGAGAGACTATTGGGTACACTTCTAAATTCAACTTTCAGGGAGGCTATTGGGCGCACTTGTAAATGCACTTTTCACAGCGAGGCTATTGGGCACACTTCTAAATGCACATTTCACAGAGAGGCTATTGGGCACACTTCTAAATTCAACTTCTAAATGCACTTCTAAATTCAACTTTCACAGAGAGGCAATTGGGCATACTTCTAAATTCAACTTCTAAATGCACTTCTAGATTCAACTTTCGCAGAGAGTCTATTGGGCATTCTTCTAAATTCAACTTTCACATAAAAGCTGTTGGGAACACTTCTCGATGCAACTTTCACAGAGAGGCAATTGGGCATACTTCTAAATTCAACTTCTAAATGCACTTCTAGATTCAACTTTCGCAGAGAGTCTATTGGGCACACTTCTAAATTCAACTTTCACATAAAAGCTGTTGGGAACACTTCTCGATTCAACTTTCACAGAGATGCTATAGGGAACACTTCTAGATTCAACTTTCACCTAGAACTATTGGGTAAATACAATTTTCACAGGAGGCTATGAGGCATACTTCTAAATACAATTTTCACAGAGAGGCTGTTGGGCACACTTCTAAATTCAACTTTCACAGAGAGGCTATTGGGCACACTTCTAAATTCAACTTTCCATGAGCGGCTATTGGGTACGCTTCTAAATACAATTTTCACAGGAGGCTACTGGGCACACTTCTAAATACAGCTTTGAGAGGCTATTGGGCATACTTCTAAATTCAATTTTCAATGAGCGGCTATTGGGCACGCTTCTACATTCAGCTTTCAATGAGGGACTATTGGGGACACTTCTAAATTCACAGAGTGGTTATTGGGCACACTTCAAATTCAACTTTCCATAAACGGCAATTGGGCGCACTTCTAAATTCACAGAGAGGCTATTGGGCAGAACTTCTAAGTGCTATTGGATACATTTCTAAATGCAATTGGGGACACTTCTAAATTCAACTTTCCTCAGAGAGACTATTGGGCACAACTTCTAAATGCAGTAAGACATTTCAGACTCCAGCGATCACACCTCTTCCGTTCATCATGTTTGGTAAGATGAACAGAGCCGTAGAAGGACAAGGCACAGAAAATAAATGGTGGTGGCAGCAACACATTTAACAAATGACCGGCATTTGGCAATGTAACATTTTATTAGCACCTGCAATTGTATGCATACTATTTTAGGCAATTGAAATCAGATGGGTGTTCATTCTTGCATGTCAGGGGTATGATTGTAAGTGTAGGGACAGGAGGCCATTCATTTTCACAACAGAGCTTAAGTGTGTGGTTTCTGAGTGGTTTTATAATTGAAAGAGAGATATAACTGATTGTAACACTGAAGATGCACTAGAATAGTCTCATTAGAATGTGTAAAGCAGGTAGATGCCCCCACACAAGTATGTTTGCCCCTCCCCATCGTCTCTGAAGTTAGCACCTCTGCCAACATTTTGGGGGGGTGCCAACGATGCTTCCTGCCTGGGGTGCAATCTGGTCTAAGACCGGCCTTGTGCACGTGCACAGTAGGAAAAATGTGGGGGCTGCCCTTGCTCGATGATAGTGGTGCTTATAAGGGGTAGGGAAACTTTGCAATGACAGAATGCGCCCTACTCCAACATTGAAGTAGAGGGTACACAAAAAACAGTTAAAGTGTTTCCAGCAATAGCCCCATCTATGCTTAGGTGACAGACTCCTTCACTTGTGTAGCCTAGGTCTCATCCCTTTTGTGAGATTGTAAGACAATTGTAAAAAGTGGAATAGTTGAAAAAAAAATTAACACAGAGGATACATTTTAACATATAAATTGGATGCTTTATTTGGACACTTCTTAAAAACATTGTTCATCAAAGAAACAGATGGTAATCATTTGTACCTGGATTTTCTCTGTTCCACAAGCTCAGGTTTTAGGTAGACAGGGCATGCTGGCAATGTTTTCTGACAATGTATGTGTACTCGGAACAAAATCACACGCAATTCCATGGTTATACATCTCCATCCCCTGAGTGCCGAAATGCTATCTCTTTGGCCTGTACTTTAGGCACATATTGTGGAACACCTCCAAATCTACCATGTGACAAAATGCTGTGAGTCCCGTCAGATCTCTTGAGAGTTTTA
The DNA here is from genome assembly GCF_040938575.1 of Ambystoma mexicanum. NCBI lineage: Eukaryota > Metazoa > Chordata > Amphibia > Caudata > Ambystomatidae > Ambystoma > Ambystoma mexicanum. The sequence continues at coordinate 474,361,693 of NC_090933.1, forward strand.
TCAAACACAATCTTCTCAAGTGCTTTGTGTGGAGGCGAAGATGGAATCAACAACTTCTTCCGTTCCTACACAGGACTGTTCACAAACATCCTAACTGTTCAGACTTTCGTGACAAAAAACACCATTTTTTTTGCTTCTTGCAGCCATAGCTCATCCCATCCTCATCACCCCTCACCTCCCCAGAGATTATTTGATGAGTTTGACAAGTGCAATGTTGTGTTTTTTTATATGTTTTTACTGCGATGTCTGCGGACACCAAACACGGATCCAAGAGGGGGGGCGCATCGAAACAATCCGACGCACCTCACGCTTCATCCCAGCCAATCAACGGACATGTTGCATGTCCGCGGACATGATGCAAGACGATTAGCCAATCGGTGTCCTGTCCGCGGAGCAAACAGGGAAGTACATCCACAGAGCGGACATCATTCATTTTTTGTGACCTACTTTTTGGTTGTTTTAAAAAAAGAAAATACTAGACAGATTTTCACCAAATTTACAAAAGCACCCTTTTGGGACCAAGCCGCTGCTCCTGCCGCAAATCTGGTGAAAATCCATCCAGCAGTTTGGACTCTAGGCGTGAGCAAACTTTTTTCCCCATTCAATCTATGGGAAAAAAATGTATTTTGGGATCCCCCCTATAACTTTTCCCCCTCTGGACCAAACCTCACCAAACTTTGCAAACAAATTCAGAGTGGGCCATATATTTGTTTTGCAAGGTTTGCTGTGGATTCGTCCAGGGGGAGCGAAGTTATATGCCACCCAAAAAGTGCTCTTCCTATGGGTTTAGCAACTTAACCATAACTACACGGCCACTACTGTGGCCGTGTAATGACTTGTGTTTTTTCATTGTTAATTTCGAACTGGTGGCAAAATCGTCTCCGTCAGTTCCTCTTCCCAAGACTCGAGGTGTGGGGGGGGGAGGGATGCAAAAACACTTGCTGACATTGAGAAATGAAAGGCAATTGCAAATTAAAATTTGGTGTAACCTATGAGTACATAGTGTATGAATAACGGAAGTTTAATATTCATGATTAACAAATGCTTATATCTCATTTATTAGGAGCTACAATGGGCATGGAAGAGGCCCCAGTGGCAACAAATGATAGTGTGGATAGGAATAGATCAAGAAGATATGTTTATCCTAGCTATTCATATGAATGTGTGTTGTTTGTGTGTGCAGTGGTATTCTTTTCAACATTATTTGGCCTGTTCTTGTATTGGCCCATAACTTATATTTCAATTGACGTGAGCCAAGGGGGTGTGGGCATGAAAACAATCAAAAAAGGAACTCATTTAATTTGGGTTGGTGTTAAATTAATATGGGCCCACGGGAGCCATGCGGATGAATATAATAATGCTACAAATGTCAAAAAGACACAGACTACTCTAAAGGCCCCATATGTAAATAAATCTGACTTTAGCGTTTACACAATGAATGACAGAACTCCTTCAGAACTCACATCGGTACGAAATCACCCATACCCAACCACAATGCCAGTCCCAGAAACTGTATCATCAGGTAACATAACCACCAGTGGAGAGAACAGTAATAACAAATATATGGCCATCAGCTACTATAACGTGTACACAGAGTGGGAAGGAAAAGAGGATGGCATGAAAGCCCAGGGGAATGTGGGAGGTGGACTTAGGAGGAAAAAGAGGGAAACACAACAGGAAAAATGGGAAGAGCATTATACATTCGTCTTAGACACAGTTGATGATCCTCAGCACCCACACCAAACAAACAAATGGTATGCTGATATGAGCAACACGGCAAAGCAGACAACTAACGAAAGTTGTTACATTTGCTCACTTATACCCCATGCCTCAGGCACCCCCAAGGTATTGCTGCCACAGGAAATTCCATTTGCAGAGGCACAGTGTCTCCTACATCTCGCGCTGTGTCGAATTAAAAATACTTTTCAAGCACACACTGTTTCATTTGAACTATTGCAAAACAAGCAGACTTGTTACTCCCGGCCGCAAGGAGTAATTTGTATAAAGGAGACTTTTTTGGTGAATCGGACAATAAGTGTCAGAACGAAGAAATATTGTGCAAAGCAGAAGCACTGCGAGGACTGCCTAAAGAAAAACTTTCATGGGTACAGAGAACATGCACCCCCATATGGACTGAACATATAACGAAGCTCATTTGGGTTACTGCCATCGAAAAACCCTTCAAACTGCAAAAAGACATTTCTTATGAACTCTGCTTCTGTGGGGAAGGTAAAAAGAACATGGGGGAAAATAAAAACTGCAGCAAAACTCTCATAATACCTGACATGAAGAAAGACACGGCAGCAATGATGGACACATAGTAGGTGTGTGGCAACATGGCACATCTGCACCTCCTGCAATCATGGAGGGGCACATGCTAATTGGCAATGCTGCATTCCGCGCTGATGGTAATTCCAGAAGCCACATCCAAGCTGGGAGCACGCAAGCAGTGGCACCAAACAAACTTCCCCCAACGCCGCCTGAAGGAGTTCCCGTGTATGCAATGGACGAAAAAGGATTACAGAGCACAATGCAGAGGAAGAAACGATCATCAAACTATATATCTCTGCCAAATCATCAGAACTCCTGGCACAGATCCCTGATCGATTCCGGTTGTTCAGCTCCGTTGAGACGTTTTTCATGTTCCTCGTTCCCAGTATCCAGGCGAGAGCCAATGCAAAATGCCTTCAGATCACCAGGTGGGAACTTATGCAGCTTGCCAACGACACTGAAGAAGGGTTCAATGTCATCAAAGTAGAACTCAGAGCATTGTGACTAATGACCATGCTGAACAGGTATGTGCTAAACCAGTTAACAGCAATAGATGGAGGTGTTTGCCGGAAAATCGGGAGCGCATATTGCACTTTTGTACTTTCTGCAGACGTGGAGAACTGTTCCCTCTCACATGTGATAGCAGCAGTGCACAACCTCTGAGAATGTATGAAGGATGAAGGAGGAGCACCGCCCAGCACCTGGTTCAACAATCTTTTTTCCTGGGTACCATCGTGGCTTCGAATGACAGTGAAACTCCTCATATCACTCGTCATCTTTTTGCTCCTCATTTTTTGTGTGTGCTAATTAGGACTCAGGTGCTGCGCCGATGAGGTACCTAATGGTGCGGGATAATGGTAACAATGGGCCGTGCAAATGGAGTGGCGCAAATAAAACATGAAGCAGAAGTGCAAACAGGAGATCATTCAGAACCTAAATGTTGCAAGTCTCTCCCCTTCTCACCTGTCTTTCCTGTTGGCTTGCAACCTTCTTTCGTGACTTCTTCCGCACAGTCCGGGATTTGTATAGAGCTGTGTGTGGGTCTTTGGATTCCAGCGTGCTTCGTTCAGACTGTCGGGGATGGAACCAGGAAGGAACAATGTCCGTGCACGGAGGCACGGAAGCCGTGACTCGAGTACGGTGAAAATCCAGGAAGTTGGGTACGTTTAGAGGATGTAAGGAAAGGAGGAGGAATCAAGGAACCGGGAAAGGGGAAATTCAGGAGGATAGCCCCGAGAGAACTCTGGCAGCACACGTCCATCTACAGCGAACAGCAGCATTGAGATGCGCAGCGCTGCAGGGGGTGTCTGTTTAATAGTGTGTGAAGCACGGAACGTAAAGGCTGGCAAGCTACGTTTCGTATACGATGGCCATGTTGGGAGGGTTACTGCATTCAGAGCTCTATGGGTCAGGGACCAGAAGGTCCAAAAGGGACGCAGGCAACAGTTCATGACAGCATGCCTCCTCTGAAGTCCAGCTCCGCCAGGTTTGCCTGGATGGATAAGGTGGTATCTTTGAATCAACCTGGGGGCATTCATGTTTGAAAGGGGTTCCCAGGTTCGCTCACTAGGTGGATATCCTTTCCATTCGACCAAGTACTTCAGCTGACCACGTCGGTACCTGGAATCACATATTCTGGAGACCTCATATTCGAGTTGGTCATTGACAATCACTGGCGTAGCTCTTGGAGCAGTTTGAGAGGGTTGGACATATCGCTTTAACAGAGAAGTATGGAAAACTGGGTGGATCCTTTTCCATGATTCAGGTAGTTGGAGTCGAAATGCCACTCTATTGATGATCTCTTTTATAGTAAAGGGGCCGTAATACCTGGGTGCCAATTTATTTGGACGTAAGTGACGTGGGAGGAGTTTTGAGGATAACCAGACTTTATCGCCTATTGAATATGAAGGTCCTGGTCTTCTTTTGGAGTCAGCATAAAGTTTCACGTCTCTTCAAGCCATTTCCAGGTTTTCTTTAGCTTCCTTATGTACATTGATTAATGTTTCAATCCAAGAATCAACCGTAGGAACTGGGGTTGGATGTGGAAGAATGGATGGTAGGACTGAAGGATGAAATCCTTGACTACAGAAAAAAGGACTGGTTTTGTTAGCTGAATGATCCGAGTTATTGTAGGCAAATTCGGCCACAGGTATTAAGAGTGACCAATCATCCTGGACCTTGGTGGCGAAGCAACGAAGATATTGTTCGAAAGTTTGGTTAACACGCTTAGTAGCTTCATTGGTCTGTGGGTGATATCCCGAAGACAAGGCACGCTGGATTCCCAGTATACGACATAACTGTTTCCAGAACTGGGATATGTATTGGGGCCCTCTATCAGAAATGATCTTGGAAGGTAGCCCATGAAGCCGGAATATGTGTTTCCAGGAAAATTTCAGCAAGCTCAGATGAGGATGGCTGTTTGGATAAAGGTGTAAAATGAGCCATATGAGTGAACAAATTAATGGTAAACATTATAGTTGTGTAGCCCCTGGAAGAGGGTAGTTCCACTATGAAATCCGTGGCAATTATTTCCTTGTTGGTATCGCCGGTTGAAGCAGGAGACCTGCTGGTTTTTTGTAATCGTGTTTGTTGTGATTGCAGACTGCACACGTCTGGATATGGATCTTGATATCATCCTTCATCTTTGGCTACCAAAACTGTCTTTGTATTAGATGGAGAGTGTTGGTGATGCCACGGTGTCCTGAATGGAAGGTATCATGACATAGGCTTGTGATTGTTTGTCTCAATCCAGGAGTGGGAATGACCAAGCGATTGTCCTTGAACAGGTATCCGTCCTTCCTTTGTTTTGAGATTCCATCTATTGTTTCTTTTAAACTCCTTCAATAGTTCAAAGACTGGGTTTGAACTTGAATATCCTCCAAGAGGGTGATTGCTTAGGCAACAAATATTGTGTGGGGAAACTTCTTAGAAAAGGTCCGATCCTTCATAGTCGGGACGCCTGGATAAAGCATCGGCTATGACGTTATATGTTCCAGGGAAATGATGGATTTGGAATTGGTATTGGGCAAAAAAGAAGTCCCAGTGAGCTTGGTGACTGTTTCTGAATTCTAGGGATTGTAACACTTGGAGATTCTGATGGTCTGTGCGAACTTGAACTGGGTGTTTTGCTCCCAGAAGGAGATGACTCCAATCAGTGAAGGCCTGATGGATGGCTAACAATTCCTTCTCCAGTACACAATAATGGGTTTCACTGGGAGTCAAGGTGCGGGAGAGATAGGCAACGGGATGTTGTAGTCTGTCTCCAAGTTCCTGTTTCAAGACTGCCCCAATGGCGTAGTTAGAAGAATCAGTTTCGACAATGAAGGGTTTGTTTGTATCAGGTTGAGCAAGGATGGGGGTGTAAACTCTGATTTTAATCGCTGAAACGCCGAATCTTGGACTGAGGTCCAATGAAAGGGGGTGTCCTTTTTTAACAATGTGACAATTGGATGAACAATGAACAATTTCCGAAAATGCTGGAATAAACTTTCTGTAGAAGTTAGCAAGCCCCAGGAAGGATTGAATTTGCTTCATGCTAGTGGGAACAGGCCAAGATAGAATGGAGTCAACCTTCGAAGAATCCATTCCAAACCCTTTTTGGCTGAGAACAAATCCGAGATAGTGAACAGTGGACACATGAAAGAGGCATTTCTCGGGTTTGGCCAGGAGTTTATGTTCCTGTAAACGTTGTAAGACTGCCTTTACGTGTTCTTCATGTTTTTGATGGTCCTTGGAGTAGATCATTGTCACCTCCCTTTATACGAATAAGATGGTAGGCACCCCTGAGGTCTAGTTTTGTGAAGATGACAGCGCCTCTGACGACTTCCAGGATGTCTGAGATGAGAGGCAGTGGATAATGGTCCTTAAGAGTGCATTGATTAAGGCCACGGTAATCAAGGCATGGTCTAAGCTCCTTGGAATCCTTCTTGGGAATGAAAAACAGGGAGACGCACGCTGGGGACTTGGATGGACGAATAGTTCCGTTTTCCTGATTGGTATCCAGGTATTCCCAAAGGGTCCTCTTTTCAGGTTCTGACAAGATAAACATTCTTCCAAACAGAATTACAGCTGAAGGTTCAGTATCGATGGCACAATCTTCAGGTCTCTGGGGTGGTAGAGCTTGAACTATGGCAGTTGAAAACACATCTGAGTACGCCTGATAGGCCCTGGGAGTCTGAATAACGTTAGAGACAGTGGGCCTCATTACACAGATGGCAGAGAACCATGGCGCTATTAGCGCCATGGTTCATGCCGGTAAATACCGGCACCGCCTTGGTGGAAAGGGGAATTACCGCCCCATTCCAAGGTTGGCGGGGCGGTTATTCCTCCTTCCACCATTGCCCTTCCCCATTCCCATTTTTGCCCCATAGGGCTCTATGGGAATGGGGAAGGCGCTAATTATGGTACCGCAAATTGCGGTACCGTAATTAGCTCCTTGGTCCCTTTGCAGGTTGGGTTTTTAACACCTGCAAAAAGCAGGCGTTAAATTCCCCAACCCGCAAAGGGATCTCGTAGTAAGGCGGTAAGGATTTACCGGTACCGGTAAAATACCAGTACCGGTAAACCCTTACCGCCATCCATGTAATGAGGCCCATTGACTGGTATTTGATGATTCTTTGGGAAGTCTTCAGAGGCTTTTGGTAAGGTGTTCAGGGACGAACAATGGGACATACAATGTTCCGAGCCAAGAAACAAGGAGCTTGCTGCCCAATTGATTTAGGGGTTATGCTTCTGTAACCAAGGCATACCTAAAACCATTGGATAGTGGGCGGATCTTATAACATCAAGTTTAACCTTTTCTTGATGGTGGTTTATGGAGAGAAGAAGCTCATTGGTTGAAGGGTTATGGGTCCTGAAGACAGGGGTCTTCCATCGATTGCTTCGACAGGTTGCATAATCTCTTGTGTTTCACATGGGATACGATGAGTCGTCACCCAATCCTATCTATGAATATGCCCATGGCTCTGCAATCCACTAATGCCAGGATGGGGTAGGATTCTTTCTTGGAAGGTGATAGAAAGGCCTGTAGAATCACAAGGTTATTTTGTCCAGGAGAGTTCAAGGAAGGAATTGATGTGGAGCAGACATCATTCTCCCGAAACTGTGCCCCATCTAGGATCGGGAGCTGGTGTTTCCCGAACGCCGTGGAGGAGCAATAGGGCACTCTCTCACAAGGTGTTTATCAGAGGCGCAAAACATGCAGAGACCAGTGTGAATACGGCGCATCCTTTCTTGTGGGGAAATGGGTCCACGGAAGGCCCCCAGTTGCATAGGTTCTGGGTCTGAGGTCGGAGAAACGGCGGATTCAGGACTAGAAGGATGATCGATGACAGTCTTTGGGAATGATGATTTCGACTTCTTTTTCTCCGCCTTTCTTTCCTGGATTCGAAAATCAATTTGCAAGGAAAGATCCAAGAGGGCCTGGAAAGAATTAGGGTGAGCTACCCTGGCTAGCTCGTCCTTTATTTCTTCATTCAACCCTCTGCGAAAGAGGGTGAAGCTAGCGTCTTGGGGCCAATCAGCTTCCTTCAGAAGTTGTTTGAAACGGGTGACATAGGTAATCATATCCTGGGATCCTTGTCTAAAATCAAGTAGACGTTCTTGAGCGCGATAGACCTGCTCAGGACGATCAAACATGGCCTTTAGGGCTTCCACAAATCCATTGTAGTCATCCAGGAGGGCGTCGTCGAATTGACTAGGGGAGTAGCCCAGGTTAAACGTTGCCAGTGAGGTGTGATATCATAAACCCTACTTTTGCTCTAGGGGTGGAAAAGTTGTAGGGCTTGAAGGTGAAATGCACTATGCATGAATCCAGGAAGGCTTGAAGGGTCTTTGGAGAGCCGTCATATTTGTCCACGACTCCTCCTAAAAACACACTTTCCTTGGTAGCAGAATCCCGAGACAATACCAGCTGTTTTAAGGCAGCGTTCTCAGCTTTAAGGTTTTGAACTTCGGTGGTAAGTTCCTACATGCCTCGCATGAGGTTCCATCCCTGTATCCGTATTGACTTTTGGGCGTCTCAATCTATCGCAAGTCTCTCCCCTTCTCACCTGTCTTTCCTGTTGGCTTGCAACCTTCTTTCGTGACTTCTTCCACACAGTCTGGGATTTGTATAGAGCTGTGCGCGGATCTTCGGATTCCAGCATACTTTGTTCAGACTGTCCGGGATGGAACCAGGAAGGAACAATGTACGCGCATGGAGGCAAGGAAGCCGTGACTCGAGCGCAGTGAAAATCCAGGAAGTTGGGTAAGTTTAGAGGATGTAAGGAAAGGAGGAGGAATCAAGGAACCGGGAAAGGGGAAATTCAGGAGGATAGCCCCGAGCGAACTCCGGCAGCACACGTCCAGCTACAGCGAACAGCAGCATTTAGACGCGCAGTGCAGCGGGGGTGTGTCTGTTTAATAGTGTGTGAAGCGCGGAACGTAAAGTCTGGCAAGCTACGTTTCGTATACGAGGGCCATGTTGGGAGGGTTACTGCATTCAGAGCTCTATGGGTCAGGGACCAGGAGGTCCAAAAGGGACGCAGGCGACGGTTCATGACACTAAATACAGAAATACTGCCATATACAACACAGTGCACAGAGTGGATAATTTATATCACACAACCATAAAGGAACCCAGAGAGTTGCAATGGTACAAGGAAGTATGGCTGGACCTGGAGGGTGAGGGAGGGTGTATTTATATGACCTGCACACCAGATGAGTATGCTAGGAGGGTCCAGAGCCTCCGAGCGGTATGCAGAGCATGGATGCCAATAAAGGGAACACCTGCATGGGATGAAGCAGTAGCTGAGGAAGAAGAACGTCAGAGATTGGGGCAGTTAGAATATTCGTTACTTAAGTAACGAAAGGGGGGAATGTGTTTGTTTGTTTGTTTGTTTATTCACTTATTATGTGCACCAGACCCGTAAATAAAAGGGCGCAGCAGTGTGAAAATGCAAGGCTTACATAGTTACACAATATACAGATATATACAAATATGATATAGAGGCTTATGTGGTTACAACAATATACAATGTACAAATGTAGAGGCTTATGTGGTTACAACAATATACAATGTACAAATATATAAATTACAGAGTGTTACACTCCGTATAACACTGAAGCTCACAGGAACAATAGATTACACATGAGCTTCAAGCAGTAACGTATAGTTAGATGTGAATATTAGGTGAGTAGGAGTAGGTAGCTCCAGCTACGGACACAGCCTAAAGGGTAGGAGGCTAAGGGCCAGTAGATATTTCTGAAGTGTAGGTAAGGTTGGTCAGCTCTCAAGTCTTGTGGCAGTAAATTCCATAATTTAGCAGCCTTTACAGGGAAGCTATTACCACCAACTGTAGTTGGTCTGAGAGAGTTTCTTCTCTGAAGTTTGTCTGTAAGGTAGCTAGGGGCAGCGTTGTTGAGAGCTTTGTGAGTCAGTGACGTCTTTAGCTGTATTTTATTGCCAGTGGACAGCCATTTATGTTGGCGTCTAAGGGAGGAGATATTAGTTCTTTTGTTTATGCCTAGGGCTGCTCTCAAGGCATTATTTTGTAATGTGTGGAGATTACGGATGGTGGTTTTATTAGCACCACTACATAGGGCATTACAATAATCAATTCTAGAGAGTATTAAGGCTCTGGCCAGAATCAAGCAGCTATCATCAGAGAGGAATGGCTTGCCAGCTCTTAACAGCTTACAAGTATAGGGCATGGAGGAGGCCAGGGATTTCATCTGTTTATCAAAAGACAGTGTGGAGTCCAAGTAGAAACCAAGAGTTTTTACCTCCTTGGAGACTTTGATGGTATTTCCGTCGATATTGAATGAAGAGAATTCCTGGCCTAGTTTTTTGATGTTGGCCTGTGAGCCCAAGATTATCAACTCAGTCTTATCATCATTCACGCATAGGCCATGAATGGCCATCCATGCTTGGATGATTTGATATACCTTGTTCACCAACTCTGTGTCCTTACTATGATCCCCAGAAAGTGGGAGGGGAATCTGAGTATCATCTGCGTAATTAGTGTAGGTGATACCCAGATGGTCCAGATCATCGAACAGGGGTTTGGTGAAGATATTGTAGAGAGTTGGCGAGACACAGGAGCCCTGAGGAACACCGCACAGGATAGGGGTCGGGTCTGCAGCTGCCGATAGAGAGAAGACTCTCATGGTTCTCTCGCTGAGGAAGGATTCAATCCATCTGATGGCTTCCTGGGAGAAGTGAGCGGCAGAGTCAAGGTGTCTGCAGAGGACCTTGTGATCGACCAGGTCAAATGCGGCTGAGAGATCAAGTAGGAGAAGAAGTACTGTCTTCCCTTTGTCTCTCAGCTTGCCTATTTGGGATTTTAAATCAATTAAGGCTGTTTCCGTTCCGTGCAGTGCGCGGAAGCCAGATTATCTATTTCCTAGGAGTTTATGCAGTTCGAGGTGTTTTTGAATTTGATTGTAGGCAGCTTTGTCCAATATTTGAGTAAAAATGGAACCGTGGTAATGGAATGGTAATTAGTAGGGATGAGAGAATCTAATGTCTGTTTCTTGAGGAGAGGGAGCACCCAAGACTGTTTAAGGTTAGCAGGGATGGTGCCTGAGGCAAAGGAAGCATTAATCAAGTTGGTGATGAATGGAGATAGTTCTCTGGCAGCATCTTTTATTAGTTGTGGTGTTAGAGGGCTTCAGTGACAGGTTAATTTGTTCTACTTTCAAAGTAGACATTTTGGAAAAGTGGAATATAATATTGTATTCCTCCGGTGAAACACTGGGCAGAGTGTTTTTGGTTGAGTGCTGTAGATTCAGTACTTCTTTTTTTTCCGGAATTTTATTTTGGAGCATGTTCATTTTGTTGGCTAGTGCATATTGGATGTCTGCACACCAAGATTTGTCTTTGATACAGATATCGGGTATAGCTATTGGTGACTCAAGTTCTTTTAGTATGGAGAAAATTTCTTTCATACTAGAATTAGATTTGGCAATACGCTCGTCATAAGAGTTGTGTTTTGCCTGGCAGACTTCATTCTTGTAATGCGAGGAGAGTGAGGTTGATTTGGCTTTGTTCTCATTGGAAGGGCAGCGTCTCCAATTAGTTTCACTTTTTCTTTTCAAGATGCGAAGGTCTTTGAGTTGTGGTGTAAAGCATTTATTTAAGTGGGCTATTGGTTTTCTGGATCTTAATTTGAAAGGGTCAATTTTGTCCATTGTGGTGAGCATAATATTATTGAATTCATGAACTAGAATACTGGGATCAAGATTTTCTGGCAATACCTTAAGAGAGGGGAGAATCGCAGGGATTACTTTATCAACTGTGATACTTTTTTAAATTTCTGGTTAGGCATGGTGGTGCTAATGGAGGAGCCGATCGGGTGGGTTTTAGCGGTGGATAGGTAGAAGGACACCAGTGAGTGGTCTGTCCAAGATAGTGGCAGGATAGATGAGATAGTAGCAGTGCAGTTATAGTCCGCTATCCAATCTAGTATTTTCCCTTTTAAGTGGGTAGGTTTATTGGCTTTTTGAGACAGACCTAGTGAGTTGATTGTATTAACTATATATGTGGCATTTTTATCCATTAGGTCATTAAAGCCTATGTTGAAGTCATCTAATAGGAGTTATTGAGAGGAAGGTTTAAGGTTGTTAGTGAGTATGTTGTACAGATCCTCCTTGAAGGTGCCAAGAGGACCAGGCGGTCTGTATATTAGGTGAATGGTGAGAGATTGTGAATTGTTTATCTGGAACTTAGCAGAAAGAATTTCACACGATTGTGACAGATGGGTGGGGGCCAGTCTTAGGGAAAGACATGTGTTAGAGATGATGGCGATACCACCTCCTTGGGCACCATCTCAGTCTTGTCTAGCCATTGTGTAGCCATCTGGGATAGCTAACACGAGTGATGGTCCTGCTGCATTATGAAGCCATGTTTCCGTAATCGCAAGGAAATCCAGATTAACTTCTGTAATTAGGTCAGCTATGTCAGTGGCATGGGCGACGAGCGATCTTGCATTGAGAAGCGCTCCTTTGAGGAGGGGCTTCAGTTGCATCTTTGACTAGGATAGGTTTGGCTGTATTGTTGTCAATTGGCTTGCGCTTGTGATTATCAGTCTGGGAGGCATTTATATCAGAGATAGACAGTGGCGGAGACAGATTGAGATGACTAGGTTTCAAACTAAGCTTATAGTTAGTTTTCAGGTTGGTAGGCGGTGACGATCTTCTCAGTGGTTCATGTAATTTAGTTAATCTGGCACAGAGTCTAAAGTTTCTGTTGGGCGTGGCACAGGGTAGAGAAGTGCAGGTTGCTGTCCCTGAAGCACTGTTGTGTATAAGTTGGATAGTAGTGGCATTGTCCGTTACTGTGTTTGTCAATGTCTAAGGTAGGTGCTAGCGGGAGCTGAGCGAAGTATACTTGGCTTCTAGTTCCAGCGTGTATGGTGGCAGCCATTGTGCAGAGCAGTATTGTTAGAATTAACATCTTTCCCAGTTAGAGTGTCAGGAGTATGGCGCTACACGTGGAGGCATCTGGGCAAGGTCACAACTAAATAACACAAAATGGCGCAATTAAACAGCATAAAAATGGCAGTACCTATGAGTCAACTAGTCACTTAGACCTGAGCACAGTTAAACAGCAAAAATAGGGCAGTGTCGGCGAGGCATCTGGACAATGGTGCAATTAACAGTAGCCACTTAAACAGCACAAATACGATAGAGTATGTAATGCAACTAGGCGCCTAGGCAGTAGCAACAAAATGGGTCAGTGCAGTTAGGCACCTAGGCCGAATCACAGTATGGGCAACAGTGGTAGGCAAAAGAGGGCAATACGAGTTAGTACAAAGGCCCGTTGTACATAGGTACATGGAACATCTGGGTAAGATTAATATTAACAAATTAACAATTAGGTAGCACAGGTCCACCAGTGTAAGGGGCAACTAGACGTTTAGGCCAGATCACAGTTATGCAGCAGTGGTAAACAAAGTAAGTCAATGCTAGTGGGGCACCTAGGCTAATTCACAATATAAGAAGCAGAGGTAGACAAGTAAAAAAAATGCATTAGGCACCTAGGCAAGGTCGCCACCGTACAGGCAGAATATGGCAGTGCTGGTTATAAATCTGGGCAAAATTCCAACTAGCAATATGAGCAACACCAATAAGATAATACATGTGAGGCAGTAGGGCGAGATAGTAGTTAGTTAACTAGAGTAGGCGGTACATATATTACGCTACGTAGTTTGAGAAGCAAAGGTGAGAAAGTGCATATACAGCAAATATAAATGGAGCAAGTATTCCATAGTATAGTATATAGCCGGTAGGTAGGTGGGTATGAGACACTCAGGATAGGGAGTGGATGTACAGGAATAAGTTATAGGTCAGTGCAGCAATAGTATGAGCACATCACAGTGTTCACTCGGCTACAGGTGGGAGTAGATTGGAGGGGTGTGCAGGCCACAGAGCACGAGTGAAATGCAGACATGTTATGAAAGTCATGGAAACAGTCACAGGCTTAATAGCCACTAGGGCTTCAGAGTCACCTTAACAGCGCACAGGTACTGGAGCGAGTCACGCAGGGATTCTGGCAGAGGCAGACGGCTGGGGCCGGCTTCTGCCTGCCGGCTCACAGGATAGGCTCTTAAAGGGAGCCAGGGAGCCAATCGGTGGGATGCTGGGGAGCAAATAGGTAGGATGTGGCTATGCATCTCGGTGGGCGGCCATCTTGGAGGTACCTTCGTCCTCGTGTTGGGTAATGGAGTCACCTGGACACATATGGTGAATCCTGCAAATGCAGGCTAACGAAGCCTCAATCAGGGAAGCGACGTGCTATTTTGCACATAGTGTCAATTGTAGGGCGAAGTCATCAGAGATGCTATGTGGCTTGCGAAGTGTGCTAATATTCTAATTAGCAGGCACATTCTTCCGATCCCTTACCACAGAGTTGCAGGACCTCACAGAGGTACAACACAGAAACCCACTGCTCCTGCAGGGGTCTGAGGAGCTCCAGCTCCATGGAAGGCTGATCACAGGATACACAGCAGGCTGAGGACAAGCACTAGCCTTGTCTCCTTGGGCCTTGCTGACGTGGGCCGGCTTCCGCCTGCTGGCTCACAGGATAGGCTCTTAAGGGGAGCCAGGTGGGCTGCTGGGGAGAAAATAGGCAGTGGGAGAAGAGGGTCTTGAACTCTCCCCCCCATTCTTATACTCCCTGGGTGAGCCCAGTGGCGGCTGCTTTGGGTCCAGGGCCCCGGCCCCGAGCAACCGTGCAGGGCCAAGGGTTACCCCAAGAACTGTAAGCCCCCTTATGGCAGCATAAAACCAGAGTTGAACGAGACTCCATTTTGGGAGCTACAGACTCCATTTTGTAACAAATGCTTATTCAAAGTACATTCTCCGAAAAAACGGTTCAGCTAGCTGCCGATGTACAGTGTGACAGCCCCGGATTTTCAGCAAAGTACTGCACATATCACTTTCAAGACATGGAAACTAAAAAAATTGTGAGTTTGGTGGTCGTGCAGGTGTCTGAATGTAAATCCTCAGTGGCCATGGAGAAACTTGGTTTTATAAAATCCCTGGAAGATCTCCAATCGAGGGTAATGCAAATCAACCTCATAGCCATGGACAGACACATTTCAATAGCCAAGACAATGAGAGAGCAGTTTCCAAAGATTCACCATCAGTTCGATGTATGGCACTTTGCCAAATCAATCAATAAAAAATCTCAGCTGCAGGGAGAAAAAAAAAAGGTTCCGACAATATTTTACAGTGGTCCCAGGCTTTCAGCAACCATCTTTGGTTGGTGATGGGTCTGTGAAAATTCTACTAGAAACATGGCGGTCACTAATGCACCAACGTTCACTCTTGGACAGAAAGCCAACATTTCCACCAATGTGCACATGGCCCTTTGTCGCCACAGCAGGAACAGAAGAAGAAGTGGTTGTTTCCACCTTCACCTCCACACAAAGCTCTTGAGAAGATTGAGAAGATTGTGTTTGATAAAACTCTATCAAGAGATCTGAAGGGACTCACAGAATTCTGTCACACAGGAGATTTGGAGGTGTTCCACAATATGTGCCTAAAGTTCAGGCCAATGAGATTGCATTTCGGCATTGACAGGATGCAATATAGGACATTACTAGTGGTATTAGCGCATAACGAGAATGTAGGGCGTGAACAATCGAGGACTGCAGGAAACTTTGGGATGCTTCGCTGCACAATGGCATTTAAGAAAAGAAGCAAACAATGGGTGGTCAAACCAATATATGAGGAAATGGAATTTGATTTTGTGAAAGATCTTATTATGACTGTCTTGGAGATACATACTAACGGAATAGCACGCAATTTTGTTCCGAGGACACATAGATTCCTACAAAACATTCCAACGTGCCCTGTCCACCTAAAGCAGAGCTTGTGGAACAGTTCGCTTCCAGGTACAAATGATTACCATCTGTTTTTTTGATCAACAATGTTTATATGAAGTGTCCAAATAAAGCATCCAATTTGTCTTTTGAAATCTATCCTCTTTGTCCATTTTTTTTCAACAAGTACAATTTTTATGAATGCGATACAATGTAATGCTGTGCTTTCACACTTCCCAGTCTCGTTGATCTACTGTGTGACCTTCACTGATCGTGGGAGGGCCAGATGGATAACAGTATGAAAGCAACTTTGGAGTTCTGCAGTTGCCTTACCAAACAGTTGTCCAAAAAAACTGAATAACTACTTGTCCCACAAAAGGGATGAGACCAAGGCTAGATAAGAAGATAAGATACTCGGCACACTGAGCAAAACAGCGCATCAAAGTGGGTTGTTGGTGAGAAATAGCTGCACTCTGACCAATATATTCATGGGGACATGTGTTGGAGGTAGTTGCTAATGTAAGGAAGGAGTGGGTCGGTTGAGCCCCCAGTCCCCATACATCAGACGCAAAAGTGACATCCTGCTCTTGCACTCATGGGGGGCACCTCATTTGCCCTTATGCTGCCATGGGGAAGAAGGCCCTGACATAAGCAGAGGTGGGGCTATTGCTAGACACACTTGGACTCCATTTTGTGTACCCTTGACTCCAACTTTGGACTAGGCTGAATTCTGTCATTGTGAAGTTTCCCCTACCCCTCCACAGCGGCGCGAACAGAGAGCACCGGCAGCCCCCACATTTTTCCTCCTGTGCCTGTGCCTCACAAGTCCCTTTCTCGTGGATGCACCAAGACAACATGTTGCAAACTAAGAATGTATCTAGACTCTGAGTGAAGGTCAGCAGCTTTGAATTTTTGCTTGCGATCTGAGCAAGCCCACACATCGCACACAGTATAAGGTTCAATTGTTTTTTGATCTTGAGAGAAAGGCACAATTCCGAAAGGAATGAATTAAGGGAGGGGTGGAATAATGTCAAATATGATAAGGTTCACCATTCCAAAACTGGACAAAGGAAAATATAAATTAATTTTATGAAAAATCATTGATCTGAACTGAGTCTCTGTGTTACGCCAAGAGAATGGAAATGCCAAATATAATGTAAGTTTGACCTTCAACGATTTTATAGACCAAGTCAACTTATAATTAGCCGACCGTTATTGCTGGGTTACATAGTACTGGGTTGTTCTTTGTGGCATATTGCAATGAAACGCAAGTACAACCTGTGTGTGTACTTTTCTTTGTCCCGGGCACATGGGCAGTCCATCATCGAGATGCACGTAGGCCACCACTCGGTTCCCCGAGGTTCAACATTAATATTTAATTAAAATGCCGTCTATGTGTTCCTCGAATTGTAGCATCAGCTTCACATCCCATTTCGAGCTGAACATACTTGATAGCACTATCCTCTGAAGCAAATTATAGACTACTTTCCACCTTGTTTTCTCTGTGTTCCCATTGCTTCACGACTGTGTTCATCATTAGTTTTAACACGGGCCAAATTAATGGGTAAAATAATAAATTGTAATAAAGATCAGCTACTGAGACACATTTCTGATATGTTTTCCAAACAGCTACATCCTGCCTTTCTGCGATTGTCATCGATTCCAGATACCAACAACAGGTTTTTTAACCGGCAGCTGCAGATACACTTGAATGGTTGGGTCACAATGACCCTTTTTTGGGATGATCACCACGGCCAATATGCCCTTACGAAGTACCAGCGATAAGGAGCAACCTGACATCGTTTATGGTGGCCTAGCGCCAAGCTGATGCCCAAGCCTTGTGATTCACGGTGCGTCCATTGCGCTTCTTATACCCAAAAGGAACACCACGTGACACACAATAAACATTTGCGGTTCGAGTCTGAAGAAAAAAATTACCCATTTGATTGAATATGGCAATCGCTGGATGTTCCTGGAGTGTTTATTGTGAAATAAAAGTACTTTACAAATTGTACAGTTTTGCTATTTCCTTTTAAAGTATAGTTTTACATTCCAAATTGTGACGCGCTGTGTTGTGAGATGATGTGGGTTGATTTCCGGGTTCTGCGTGACGTCATGTAGGTGATGACTGGGTGTGTTTGGCTATGCTGCCGAGTAACATCATGGAGATAAGCAGAGAATGGGCCTCATTACGAGTCACCCGGTATGGAAATAACGGTGGCGGTAAACCCGCCGCCACCGTTGTTTCCATACCGGGTGATCTCCAGTCCTGCAGGCGGAGGTGTCATTCCTGCCAGGTCTGACATGGCGGGTTTAGCACTGCCCACCTGCAGGTGGAAGTGGAAACACCGGCACCATCACGAGATGGTGCCAGTGTTTCCATGGTCCCCATTCCCATTGAGTCCTATAGGGATTTACCGAATACCGCCTCCGGAATTCCCGGGTCACCGGGGTTGTAATGCCCTGGTAATTAAGGGAATCACGGAGGCGGAAGGGTAAAACGAGTCCGGCGGTAACCAAGCTGGAAAAACCGGCAGGTTACCGCCGGACTCGTAATGAGGCCCAATATAACTAGGTTTTGTGATGTCAGCCTCGGGGGCGGGGGATATGATTTAGTGCCGCCAGAGCAGTCAACCTTGGGCGATGCGGTAACAGATAAGATTATCACAAGATGGCCACGCCCTGCTGCCTGATTTCACATGTGTGCAAAAGAGGAAAACTACAGTAAGGTGCATAGGAAATGTTTGTACGATCAATGTATGCCTAAAAACACATGCCCGAACCCTCCGGACAATAATATTTTTGATCGCACTATTCCTTTAAAAGCACTGTTTTGGGATGCACTGAGTGGATTACTTTGGTATCCGTAGAAAATACTAAATTTCGGCCAGCTGAAAATTTCATTTTTCCCTCACTAGGATTTTGTTTCCTCTGTTTTTGGAGTCTGACAGACTCCATAGGCATCTGGTTTTTGTATGGAGACACACTCACCTTCGGTGCAGTGTCAGAGAGAAATCCTTTAGATTTATCATATGGTTTAAGTACTGTTTCTTGTGCAAACTACTTTTCCCAAGAATAGATAAGTGAATTTGACTTCACATTTTGTCTTTGTGTGTCCAGCGCACCCCATCTTGTGTGCAGTGCTGGAGAGTTACCTAGTAGCCCCTTGTCCTACATTCTCATGTAACATTTTAAGTTTCCTTCGCTACTTTGGATGGCTGGTGGCAGTGGTCTAATGTTCCTATCATTGTGCTTATCTACCGCAGGCTGGTTCCTCAGCTGCAGTGTAGCACCCATGGGTGACCATTATTGTCAGAGTGGCCCTGGTCTTCTTTTTTCACCAGGTCTGTCTTAGGTTTTGCTCTGCGCGCGAAGCCAGGTTTGAGCCCTTTGTTCATTTTGCCTTTGGCGGGCTTCAGTATTGGGTCCCGCCTCTGGCTCCAGTGTCTGCAGGGGCAGGAGGTGAGGGAGGTTCCCGGGGCTCCCCTGTCATTTTTCTTTAGGAATGCCCCCAGTCCTGATTGGCTGGCTGGCTGTCCTTTTAGGACAGCGACATGCTCTTTGAGTGACAGCTGGGCTGTGCATGGATGAGAGAAACCTGCTTGGAGGACAGAGGTTTTGGGACTGGAGGCAGAGTAAGCCACTGGGAAGAATACCCAACGAAGAAACTGTGAAAGAAGCTTTCTGCATCCTCCTGGACCACTGAATTGCCCGGTGGGGCACTGTTGCTGTGCTGAACCTCCTTTTTCTAATCGAAAAGAGAGGCTCCGGAAAGGATGACTTCTTCCCTTGGGTTGGTGGGACCAACTAGCCCAGAGACAAACTTTGCTGGAAGGCCTTCCCCAACTGGCTCTACTTCTTTGCTGCTGCAGGAAACGAGTGCCACGGGTCGAGAAATCCACAGTAGAGTGCAATGTCTGTAAGCTGGCAAAAAGCTCCAGGAGTCTTCTGAGGACCCTCCCGAAGCAGGATGATCCAAGCTAGACTCATCTCAACAGAGTGCTGGACTTGGGTAGTGAAGGAAGTCCAACCGGTGTCCAAGATACGCAGTGGTGCCATTTACTGAGCGCTGAAACCGTGAAGTGACGCTGATCCAAAAAGAGCTGTAGCTGCCACGACCATTGAATTGCTGCCACAGGAGTCCCCAGGCATCCTCCTGCTTGTCCCCACATCGGAGGCCCGGGGACACCGGATCTGCATCACTACAACCAGACAGGCGGCAGCTGGACCCTCTTCTAACCAAAGGTACTGTTCTGACTTTGGGGTATTTATCTCATTGTCTGTAGCTTGCTCTTCTCAGTTGAGACTTGCAGTAGCTGCTTTTCTAGAGTTGATCTCAGTTGATCTGACTTTCACAAGTGTAACAGCTTGTGACCCTACAGTGATTTTTCTTCAACACACTCTTAACTTTGTGCAAGACATTTTGCTGTCTAAGTACCTCAGCTTCATAGACTTTGCTCCAATTGACTTTGGCTGTCCTAGCTCCCTGCAGACTTCTATTCCATTGGCTTTGATTGTTACTGTCCTTCATAGGTGATGCATGGTTTTAAACTAATATTGCTGGGAGGGGTTTTTGTCTGAACTTCATTGGGGAATCTGGGGTGCTCACATGCTCTGATTGCCTGTTTAAACTTTTCCCTTCCTCTGGCCTTTCCTTTCTGCCAACCTCAGAGTTTACAAATGATGTATGGGTGCTGTTACTGTCCTGGTTAGTGGGGTCGCCTTGGGGTGTGGGAGGTGTGTGTGGGGTATCTCTAACAAGTATCTACTTGTTTTTATTCTGAGGAAGTGGTTTAAGGTGTGGTTTTGTTGCTGCTCCTTGCCCTTTTTGGGGAATGCTTGTTTGAAAATAACCGTTGGATGGGTACTTTGACTAGAAGCTTTGAGTGCAGGTGTTATTGTATGCTTGTATTGGTGAATTTCATTGCTACAGCTTACATTTGCCCCTCTTACGATGGGCTTGGCTGCTCGGTCGCACTGATGGCTTGTGTGGTGCACACCTGTACCAGTGTATGGGTTGCCTAATGCCAGGAGGACAGGTGTTGTATGGTCTCCCACAGGTTTTCTGCATCACTTCTTGCCTAACATTGACTTTGGCTGTCCTGTCTCCTTAAAGGCACCCTTCTAATGTATTGACTTTGGCATTGCTTGTCCCTTCATAGGTTGTAATTAGTTTAACACTTGTATTGCTGGGAAATGCTGACCTAGATTTCATTAGGGGATTCAAACTGTTTTCACATTATAAGAAAGTATGTTCTAACCTTATTATTTCCCTAACCCTTCCTTCCTGAAACCCAGAGTCTGAAAAGTATATTGGTGTTCAAGATAAATGCAATATAATCCTTGTTATTCAAGTCACTTCAGGGTGTAGGAGAAAATGAATTAGCATGTCCAAAGAGTACTCACCAACTTTCTTGATTTTGTAAAGTGATTCCAAAGTTTGCTTGACTGTTAACAATAATGGCCTTTTTAAAGAAGCTTAAGTAAAACTTGATGTATAAATAATTATATTTATAACTGAAACCTTGAGTGTAAATGTTACTTGTGAGGGCACCACCTCAAACACGTGTCCCAATAATTACACACCCGGTCAGGGAATAAGACCAAGAGAGGAATTGCAAGGAAAACTAAATTTATATAATATTAGTATGCCAACAATTAACTCTGCAGCCCGAGAGCTCTCTGCCAAAGATTACACAGACAGCACATTAAATAGGGCAAACATATAATTCGTAACCATTAGTCTAAGGCAAAAGTCATGCTGCTGGTTGGCGGGAAACCTATAGATAGGCCTGCTCTATATCGGATGCCAGGCCCTAATTGGCTGCTGCTTCCCAGTCTATCTTGGTGCACGTGGGTCAGGCTCATCTCCGCGGTGGAGGCCCGGTCACGAGGGTGAAACATTCTATCTAAGCTAAACAGGAACCAACAATTCATGAACAATGGCAGATACCTAGGCATCATGTGAAAGGGGGTTTTATGAAGAATGTGTGTGGGGTCCGGGATGCAAGTGCAGCAGTCTCACAGTGGTGGTTGTTGGTCCTAATAAAATAGGCAGCGTTATTAATCTAATTCTGTTTTAAGGCCCTTTGCAGGTATCCTATGGGTGGTTATTTTTTCCCCTTTTGGCTTACCCTCGTATCATGTGGCAAGGGGGGTGGGATAGGACCACTTCTTCATTTCATCTGTAAAGCCCTACAGCTCACATTTACCGCTCTTGAGATGGGCCTGGCTGCTCAGTGACACTGCTCGAATAATTTTTCCATTCAGGCAGTGCAGGTGAGTCAGAAAGTGCCTTTGACCCTCCTGGATTTATATATTTTAATTGTCCACTGCAAATTTGAACCCCCAACTCCATTTTCCTTGCAAAGTGCAGCCGCATCCTTTCGTCTCCACATCCCGCCTCCCTCACGCCCCCCGGCCCTGATTGGCTGTCCCTATCCATGCTCCCAGCCCTAACCCTGGCACCTCGTCCTGCACTCCATTTTCCATTCAGGCAGTGCAGGCGAGTCAGAAATGCCTTTCACCCTCCTGGATTTATATTTTTAAAAGGCCAAATGTAAATTTGAGCCCCATGTTCCTCGCCGAGTGCAACCGTGTCCTTTAATCTCCACATCCCGCCTCCCTCAAGCGCCTAGCCCTGATTGGCTGTCCCTATTCATGCTCCCAGCCCTAACCCCGGCACCTCGACCTGCACGCCACTTTCCAATCAGGTGATGCAGGTGAGTCAGAGAGTGCCTTTGACCCTCCTAGGGTTTATATTTTTAAATTGCCCAGTGTAAATTTGAGCCCCCAGCCTCCTGTTCCTTGCCGAGTGCAGTTGCATCCTTTCGTCTCCACATCCCGCCTCCCTCACGCCCCCTGGCCCTGATTGGCTGTCCCTATCCATGTTCCCAGCCCTAACCCCGGCACCTCGTCCTGCGCTCCATTTTCCATTCAGGCGGTGCAGGTGAGTCAGAAAGTGCCTTTCACCCTCCTGGATTTATATTTTTAAATTGCCCAGTAAAATTTGAGCCCCATTTTCCTCATCCTGTGCAGCCGCATCCTTTCATCTCCACATCCCGCCTCCCTCAAGCACCGCAGCCCTGATTGGCTGTCCCTATTAATGCTCCCAGCCCTAACCCCGGCACCTCGACCTGCACGCCAATTTCCAATCAGGTGGTGCAAGTGAGTCAGAAAGTGCATTTGACCCTCCTGGATTTATATTTTTAAATTGCCCAGTGTAAATTTGAGCCCCCAGCCTCCTGTCCCTCGCCGAGTGCAGCCGCATCCTTTTGTCTCCACATCCAGCCTCCCTCACGCCCCCTTGCCCTGATTGGCTGTCCCTATCCATGCTCCCAGCCCTAACCCCGGCAGCTCGACCTGCATGCCGTTTTCCATTCAGGCGGTGCAGGTGAGTCAGAAAGTGCCTTTGACCCTCCTGGATTTATATCTTTTAATTGCCCAGTGTAAATTTGAGCCCCCAGGCCCCTGCTTCTCGTCGAGTGCAGCTGCATCCTTTCGTCTCCACATCCCGCCTCCCTCAGGCCCCCAGCCCTGATTGGCTGTCCCTATCCATGTACCCAGCCCTGACCCCGCCACCTCGACCTGCACGTCATTTTCCATTCAGGGGGTGCAGGTGAGTCAGAAAGTGACTTTGACACTCTTAGATTTATATTTTTGAATTGCCCAGTGTGCATTTGAGTCCCCTGTTCCTTTACGAGTGCAGCCATGTCCTTTTGTCTCCACATGCCGCCTCCTTCATGCCCCCCGGCCCTGATTGGCTGTCCCTGACCATGCTCCCAGTCCTAACCCCGGCACCTCGACCTGCACACCATTTTCCATTTAGGTGGTGCAGGTGAGACAGAAAGTGCCTTTGACCCTCCTGGATTTATATTTTTGAATTACCCAGTGTAAATTTGAGCCCTCAGCCTCCTGCTCCTCGCGGAGTGCAGCTACGTTCTTTCATCTGCACATCCCGCCACCCTCATGCCCCCTGGCCCTGATTGGCTGTCCCTATCCATGCTTCCAGCTCTTACCCTGGCACCTCGACCTGCACAACATTTTCCATTCAGGCGGTGCAGGTGAGTCAGAAAGTGCCTTTGACCCTCCTGGATTTATATGTTTTAATTGCCCAGTGTAAATTTCAACCTCAAGCCCCCTGTTCCTTCTGTGTATAGCTGGATCCTTTCGTCTCCACATCCCATCTCCTTCACGCCCCCCGGCCCTGATTGGCCCAACTTTGACTCTTAATTTACCCTCCCAGGGCAGCCCACTGCCTGGCAACCCCTGTTGCTGAGGGCTCCGAGGCAAAGGGCGGCTCCTACATTGGCGGCTCCAGAAAGTGTCTGCAGGTGTCCGCAGGGGAAGCCAGTGAAGCCAGCCCTCAACCGACAGCAACAAAAAAAGTAAGTGTGGCATGGGTGGGGAGTAAGGCAATCACTCCTGCTTCTCAACATTGCCAACATTGCCAGGCGAACATCACTTACAACACTCTTACTTAGATAGAATTGTAACCACCAGCCTACGCCTATTTGAGACAGGACTGTAATGTGTGTCTTGTGTCGCATCTAGACCTATGTGTGTATGTTGGCAAGTTCCACACTTACATAGAAATTTGACGGTTAGTAAGTACCACATTAGATAGAATTGTGAATATTAGCATGTGCCACACTTGTATAGAATTGTGAATGTCAGCATGTGCCTCACTTAGATGGAATCAGGAACATAAGTCTGTGTCGCAGCTAGAAATGTGATTTTTTTGCATGTCCCACACTTAGATGGAATTATGAATGTCAGCATGTGCCTCAGTTAGATGGAATCTTGAACATAAGCCTGTGTCACACCTAGATAGAAATGTGAAGGTTAGCATGTCCCACACTTGGATAGAATTGTAAATTGTTAGCATGTGCCTCACTTAGATGGAATCGTGAACATTAGCCGGTGTTGCATACAGATAGAAATGTGAAGGTTACCATGTCCCACACTTAGATGGAATTGTGAATGTCAGCATGTGCCACACTTGGATAGAATTGTACATTTTTAGCATGTGCCTCACTTCGATGGAATCGTGAAGATTAGCCTGCATCACATCCAGATAGAAATGTGAAGGTTACCATGTCCCACACTAAGATGGAATTATGAATGTCAGCATGTGACTCACTTAGATGGAATCTTGAACATAAGCCTGCGTCGCACCTAGATAGAAATGTGAAGGTTAGCATGTCCCACACTTAGATGGAATTGTGAATGTCAGCATGTGCCACACTTCGAAACAATTGTGATTGTTAGCATATGCCACACTTAGGTGGAAACGTGAACATTAGCCTGCGTTGCATCTAGACAGAAATGTGAAGGTTTCCATATCCCACACTTAGATGGAATTGTGAATGTCAGCATGTGCCACACTTGGATACAATTGTAAATTGTTAGCATTTGCCTCACTTAGATGGAATTGTGAACATTAGCCAATATCGCATACAGATAGAAATGTGAACGTTACCATGTCTCACACTTAGATGGAATTGTGAATGTCAGCATGCGCCACACTTTGATAGAATTGTGATTGTTAGCATATGCCACACTTAGGTGGAATCGTGGACATTAGCCTGTGTTGCATCTAGATAAAAATGTGAATGCTAGCATGTCCCACACTTAGATGGAATTGTGAATGATGGCATGTGCCACACTTAGTTAGAATTAGGAATGATAACAAGTACCACACTTAGACAGAATTGCAAATGTAAGCATGTCCCACACTTAGATAAGATTGTGAGCACTAGCCTGCATCACAACTAGATAGGATTGTGAATGTCGGCCAGTGCCACATCTAGATAGAACCGCGATTCTTAGCCAGTGCCACGTCTAGACTGCATGGGGAATACTATCAATACCAGATTTAGAGAGAATTGTGAATGCTAGCTTGATTCACATATAGACAGGATTTTTGAAGGTGGGCCAGTGCCACATTTGGATACAGCTGTTGAATTCTGGTGGGCATCATATATAGAAAGGATTGTGACTATTAGCCTGTACCGGGACTAGATAGAAATGCAGATATTCACGTGCCACATCTAGAAAGAACGTGGGAACTTAGCACATCACTTTGAAACAGTGATGCCAATAACCAACCCACTAACAATTTCACCCCTCTACATACACCTCTCAAACTCTAACCAAACACAACCACAACCCTATCGCACAACAAACCACACAAACTTCACTACACTGCAACAACAAAACAAATCACACATAGACTTTCACAACAGCACACAACGGCTACCGACCAGAAAGCACCCCAAGCCCAGCGAGCGGTGTTAACCTGGCTGAGGCTGCCAACAGCACATCACTGCTCTCTTGCACTTTTCCTGCTCGTGCCCACTAACTCAGCCCCCTTCCCTTTTCAAAGCCGCAGGAGCGCCAGGGGACCACTCCGGTGGTGATAGTGAACTAGACAAATATCCTTTAATATTAACATTAATAAAAACATCTACCATTCAGTTTAATTACAGTTAACAAGGTGAGCGGATGACCTGCCCGCAACCTTGTTCACTGTAATCACATCAGGGATGGTGGGGGTGTCCCCCGCGAGCCACATAATAAAGCGTTTAAAAAAGAAAACAAAAAAAGGACCCTCCCATGAACGCAAGTGAAGGAAACCAGCATCGCAGAGGGATGGCAGAGGCAGCGGCCCACAGTGAAGTGGGCCACCAAAGGTAAGTAAAGGGTTGGGAGGGCAGGGTGTCCGACATGTCTACGGAGAGAAAATCAAAAGTTATTTTTGTTCAAATAATTTTCATTTTTTTTCTGCTTTGGACATTTTGGATTCGATCAATTCACGTATATCCTAGTATTATAGCACTTTTGGAGTACTGTTTTGATGTTGTGAAGGAACACAATATTTCCTTCATCTGTTAGGTGTACTCCATCATGTCTATAGCAATTGGCCATTTAGAACTGTATGTTTTTGTTTGAAATCCATAATTGGATGTGGTCTCTCATGAATGCTGAAACTACTTTAATAACATTTCTCTGTGATTTTTCAATTTTTTCTATTATGTTTGGTGGTCCATCTCCATTTTTTAATCTTGTCTTGTTTCATCAATAAAGTAAGGGACATTTACATTCCCCAAATCATTGCCTCCACAATGAATTAGTATGATGTCTGGGTGCCCTGGACTTTTCAGACAAAAACCTTAGAAAAACTTGGATCCAACGCATTCCCCGTAATCCAAAACATTTAATTGTAAAATCTTTCAAACCAAGGTCTATGTTAATATTTAGTTTCCCACAAAAAGGCATTAACCAAAATATCCAACTGTCTCAGATTTGCCTCACAGTTTTCAAACAAGCCATAATATCTGCAGTCATTCTCTGTCTCCAGGAACATGATTCGTAGTTTGAATTTCTAGTAATTTCTATGAATAGGATATGTACTGGTTCTCATTATGTGTTTGTCTGTAATAGGTTACACTCAAAATGTGTCAGCCAGTTTTGTATTTTGGTTAGTAAATATAGTCCTCTTTTTGTGATTTTGATTTTGGAAAGTATAAAAGCTAACACTTTATGTAGTTTTGTCCTTCTGATTGTAGAGCTCTCTATGCACTATACTCTCATTGTTTGTGTCCAACCCATGTATGTTTTGCCTGTTTTTGAACTTTATCCATCCTACCTATCCCCAATCTTGTATATCCTATCATCATCCACTTTAAATTACTTCATGAGCAGTCATTTATTGTATTGGCACCTTCTAAGTGCCATTGTATCAGTTCTGTCTCTTTTGTCATTTATATTCCATGCTCTTTAATAAAAGAATTCTGATAGCTGCAGCTATACAAAAAGGGGGGTGATTAGTGTATAGGAGATTGCGCTCAGCAACAACAATCATTGGGGTATTTAACCGTGGCTATCCGGCACCCATTCAGTGCACTGTGTTGCTACCCTGGGGTAAACTTAGCATGCTGTGCAGCCGCAGCAATAGTCTGGCAAATGGCATGCTGTGTGTGTAGTCGTGTGGTAGCCACGGCTATCTGACATTTTGGGTGGCGTAGCATCATAGATGCATTGTGCATTTTGGGAGATTGGGACATAACAGGGGAGTGGAGAAGGACCTTGGGAAGTGAAGAGGGACTGCAATGCGTGTTTGGGACACTTGTTTTGGGTGACTGGAAATACATTTTTGTATTTCAAGTTTTTTTTTATATAGCCGCAGCTAACAGTAAACGTCATTGTAGGTCTTTTCTATAACTGCGTCTATACAAAGCATGTGCATAGGTGCGTTAACGCTTTTTGTCATTGCATTTGTTGTTTCCATAGGCACGGTTATATGTATAGCCGCCTCTATAAACCATACATTTTCTGTGTAATGATCATATTATTGTGTGGATGGTACAGCACAGAACCGTATGTGTGTGTGTGTGTTATTTTATCTGTTTAGGTGTTCTCTTTGTTTCATTTGAAGTTTTGAAGACCAGCTTAGTTTGATTTTGGGCTTGCAAAAAAAGTACGTGTAGCCGCCGATACAAAGCAAAATCTGCAGTTGCGTCGAATATCCACAGCTGTGAAAGATGCTGGGTGGGGAAAAATAGATTTCTGTGAGTTTCATTGTTAGTTATTAGTTGCTGTTACTTTTCTATTTGTGTAGGTGTCTGTGATAGGTTGTGGTGAAAATGTGTCATCCATTTTAGTATTTTTATTTGTATATTGTCCCCTTTTCTTGGCATTCATTTTGGGAAGTATTAAAGTTACCATTTTCTGCAGTTTCATCATTTAGATTGCAGAACTCTCACTGTTCATATTGCAAGAGTGGTGGCTGATGTGAAAGTAAGTGTGTGAAGGTGTATTAGCAATGTTGTGTGTGTTAATTATATCAGTCAGTGCTATCAGATGGTGTTCATGATCATGTTTTTCCTCTTCTGTGATTGTGTGGCAAGTATTTTTTAATGTCTTTTTTAACATTCACTAACATGGACCCACAAAATTAGATTTGTTATTCAACGGCATTTATGTGGAGGCATTTCATTTTCGTATTCATGTTAGTGAAGTTGAAGGTTTATTTAATTGGATTAGTTGTATGCACTTTAAGATATGCTTTACCCTTTGCTGTTTTGGGTTTTCTGTGAGGTAGTACAGTTGATGGTGTTTTGCAAGTACATTTTACTCATTTTTTATTTTTGTATTTTGTTGTAGCTGCATCAATGTCATCATCCCAGTGGACTTGCACTGGATGTTGTACAGTTAGCTTCTGTGAAAGGTCGACCTATATTCAAAACATAGTGGTACTGCTCGAGATGGGAGCAGCATATCTGTAGACAGGTAATGAAAAGCCTTATTTGTGAACCTCTCTAGTATTTCTGATGATTCTTCAAATGGAGTGCTCCAGTGCTGCAGGTGTTTCAAATCTCTGGCTGTTGGTGGCAGCACCTTTAATGTGTGTAGTTTGATTCTGCACAACCACCGCTCACACCTAGCTTTTTTATGGAAGTGAAGCTGAAGCCACTCACACTCACAGCAGCTCAGATTCCAAGTTTACTTATCCCATTTTCTTGCTGACAAGTTTACTTACACTATCTCATCCATTCTATTACAACTACTTAGTATAATTTCCCCTGTTTATTGTTACTCTGTTTATATATTGTTGTTCTATTCCTTGTTCTCCAAGTTTACTTATCCCAACCTATTTTCTCTTGTTGTCCAAGTTTGCGTAACCTTCCTCATTTTCTGTCCTGCAAACACCCAGCAAACGTCCTTTGTTTATTGTCAACCAGTTTATACATCCCTGTTTGTTTATTGTAGCAGTAGTTATTACACTTTTTTTTATTATTGTATGTTTTATTTTAATCCTAGTTGGATCTTTTTCTCCCAATGATTAGTATGTGCAAAGAGAATAACAGTGTTGTATGCACAAATGTTGTATCTTATATAGTTCATGTGATTCACTGCATACAAGATATGAGGGGCATAAAAATGTGTATATTAAATTGGGTTTATTAAAGTGTGTGTGTTCTCTAACTAATCATGTTTTCTTTTTTTACAGATAGAAGGATATATTTTTTTAAACATAGATGAATAACCGCGGCTTTCAATATCGCCCGATGGGTTGTTGAATTTCAGAGGCATAGTTACCCGCAGCAACGACTGGGAAGGGTCATAGCCACAGGTTTGTTGGATCATCTCCATGGCTTTAGTTCTCAATGTGCAAAAATGTAAGCTGTTTGTACCCGAAAGTATCCTTTCTAAGAATGATCTATTATGTATATATGTATACAAATCTATGTGACTTACCTGGAATAGTTTCATATACTATCTACGGTTAGAAAAAAAGTCAATCAACTCTAGCCGCGGTTATGAGTAATGAGGTATTTTGGAAAAAGGTTATGAATGTTATTTCATTGTATATGTGTATTTATATGTGATTGATGTTATTTTATTGTATATGTGTATATATATATATATATATATATATATGATAAGTAATCATTAAAAGGACTGTTTTTGAGTACACTGAGTGAAGTATTTTTTGCACATTTATTATCATGCACTTTACATAACTCTTTATGAATACTATTGTGTCATTACTGTTTCTTTTGTCATTCATATTCCAAGCTATTGTAACATTTGAAATATGTTTTATTAATTAATAATACATTTAAGTGCACCTATTTGAAAAAGGTAAATAAATAAACAAATCTGCAAACATGTTGTAAATAGGTTTATTTGGGGGATGTTGTTGTGGGTTTTCTTTTTCTTTTAGTTTGAACACATGATGCGTCTTCTTTAACCCAATTAGCTGGATTCTTACTGTCCAGGATTTGTCTTACATTTTCAATGTTCTTTTCCATTGAGTGTGCTTTTTTTTTAACATGAATTAATCGTTGTTTTAATTCTGTTAATGAATCTATGATTAGTTTCATGGGTTGTTCTTGGGGTGCTTCTTGTTTACTTCTTTGTGACACTTGAATTACTTCATCTGTTTGAAAATATTTGAAATATTTTGAAACAACTGAATATATAATACACTTTCAAAATGTGTGTGTTGGTTGTATAGATATTTAATAGTATTTAGATAAACTATATCTGTTTAGTGACTGATATTTGCCCCTTAAAATATTATTGTCAGTCTCATTTTACATAAATATAAAGAATGGACTCACAAAATCCTGAGTGTGGTGTATTTTCTTCTGGTTCCTTTTCTTGTTCTTCTTTGTTGTTAATTTCTTCCTCTCTAGGATAATTTTCCTTGCAGCCATTACATGTACTTTATCAGTTTAGTGTGGTAGAAAGAAATACTGCTTGTCACTTCAGATAATGGAGCAATGGAGGCAGAGTACATGAGGTGAGAAGGTGGAATTTCTTGTATTTACTTTCTGATTGGTTGTTCCTGGTTTGTGTGGTGGGCGGCTGTCAATAGGATGTCAAGCACCTTAGATGCTGTTCATCTGTTGACCCTATCAGAGAATGCACTTTTTTCAGTGATGTTTATATGTGCCAATACAACTGTAGAATATATATTGTTTCATTATATTAAGAGTTTTTCTACATAGTACATTTCAATTGCATGAGAGTGAGGTGTACATTTAGGAGATTGTGCTATTTGGGGGGTATGTTTATTGTATCATTGGCTATTTGAAACATGGACTCAATTTCAGAAGCAGAGCAATTTCATTTTTCAGAAGACTGGAGAATTTGAGAATTTTGAGAGTGGGGTTCTTGTGATTTGTTGTGAAAGTATTGACTTATACAGCATTTTTGGTTCTATAATGTTATGTTAGACTGAGAATTTGAAATGAGAGGTTTATGCTGCAATTGTGGAGAAGTATTTTTGAAAAGGAACACAGGTTTCTTTCTCTTTGGTAAAAGAACATTAATTATTCATGTAAAGAAAGAGCACAGAGAAATGTTCCAAGATTTGTTTAAATTGTAATAGATGTGAAGATTATTTCTCTGTTTGAAAATATATTTTGGGTTATATATTGGTAAAAGAACCCAAAGTCTCTTTTAAGAGCTACTCAGAGAACTTTTAAAGATATTGGAAAAGGAAAAATCCCTGGATGCTTTTTTTTTTAAATAGCCGCAGTTACGAAAGCCCAATGTCATAGGGGTTATAGGCGCGATTACCACTGAACCAATGGGACGTCATGTATTGTTGGTGGTTGCAGCTGCTACTGTAACTATCTCCTTAACCGTGGATACAATGGAACAAATTCTTGTGCATTGATCATGATATTTTATGGATTTTACACTGCACAATTCTACATGTGTTTTTGATTCTATGCCCTCATGCGTACCTTTGTGTTGTTTACATTTTCAAACCTTGTTATTATGTATTTTTGAATCTTGAAAAATGTTACAGGTAGGTGCGGCTACTGGTGGTTTACCAGACCCACGGCTACCTATGATCCAATTGGACATCGTACTTTACAGCAGGCTTTGGTAGCCACGGGTATGAACCCACTAATTGTACCTGCAGTTATAGCTGTTTGTATTTTGGTGCAGTGATAATATTATTTTATGGATGTTTTAGCAAAGATTTTTACATGTCTTTCTGTTTGGAGGTTCTCACCTCAAGGCATGTGTAATTTAAATGTGAAACCTTTGCAATATGTGTTTTTTTCAGTGCATTTGAAAAATGTATGTGTACCAAGTCTATGGGAAGGTCCTCTAAGTGTAAGCCGGGATATAGTCGCGGTTATGTAATTTGTCCGATTTTTAAAACAAATTGTTTGATTAATTTTACATGTTATACAAAGTATTGTTTGGAAGGATTGTTTTTTTTTTTTTACTGTTATAGGTTATAATAAAAATGTTTTGGGCATATAACTTGTTTGCTTTGTACAGCCCTCTTTTTGTTCTATCGATTTCTGAAAGCTATAAAAGTGATGTTTTTGTGAAGTTTTGACTTTGGTATTCCAGAACCCATTGTGTGCACATGTTCTGTGTTTGTCTATTATGAAGATCTAAATGGAAGGTGTTGTGAGTGGGCACCGCTCATTCGATTCTGCTTAAAGTCCAAACGTTGTCTTAAAGCATCATGTTATTTGTGTGGGGTGCAGCCCATTTATTGGTGCCACCGTGTTGGGCGATCAAAATAACTGGAAAACAAAAGAGAGACCTTGGCTAATCAGCCATTGGTGTGGGCTGCACAACCTATTTCCGAAACTGGGTTTGCTTAAAGATGATTTGGAGGTAGAAAGAACGTTTTTGTAAAAACCTTCTAGGTTTATCTTTAACATAAGCACACATTTTCTGTTTTTTTGTGGTTTACAAGTTCAAGTGATTTCTTCAATCATATTAAAGTGTTCATGTGAAAAAATGGCAATGCATTATGGACTGAACAGCGTCTTTCAACAAGGCCTCGTTTTCGCTCCAGATCCATTGTTGATCAATCCATATTGACATAACACAAAAAACACATAGGGCCTCTTTACACGGTAGGCAGTAAGATACCGCCTTTACCGGCATGGTGCTGACAACGTGTGCGCGGAGGCGAGAGGCTGCTAATTGCATGCCATTACGTGTACGCGGGCACAAGCTTAGCGCCATGCCGGTATTGACCCTACCGCCATGCCGGTAAAGACCCCGTAAAGACCCTTAGCGGCACCCATGAAAGCGCTGATAGCACATCAGACCTCCTGCAACGCTGCATTAGTGGTGACCGCTATTAGCGGTCACCGTAAATAAGCAGAACCGGAAGTAGCGTCATCGCACAGGAACGGGAAAGAGCACGCCGGCCATCTTTAAAAACACAATCCATTGCCATCCTCTGCCCCCGGGACCTGCATCCACACCAGTGCCATACAAAATCAACTAAGACCCCCTGACAATGCCCAAGGCAATCAAAAAAGGAGCGGAGCGGTTGCAGAAGGAGCGATTCACCAATGAGGAGCTCATCATGCTCACTGAGATGCTTGCCACCAACGCAGAGGTGGTGTTGGCAAATGACATGCGGTGTGTCACCCTAATTAAGAAAAAGGCAATCTGGGCAGAGGTGGCCCACAAAGTTAGTGCGGTGGGCACCACCACCCGCACTGTGAAAGATTGCAGGAAGCAGTGGGACGATCTCTGCCTCTGTGTACGTAGCATCCTGGCTGCCAATCGGAACCTGGCCATGGCCACAGAAGGCGGTGGAGGATCCACTATCAAACTGATGGAGTGGGAGGAGACCTGCACAAGCACCATAGGTGTGGAAACTATAGAGGGAGTCGGCAAAATGGAGCGTGGTGCGCCCACATCGCAGATGGAGGTGAGTGTCCACATAAAACACTGCACTGTGAAAGATGAGGTATCCCCCCAAATCTGAGCCCTAAATCAGCGCATGGATGTGGCCACAATCATACATGCACACAACCCAGCCCATGTGAGGGTCACATCCCAACACACACACATGCACGCATCACCACAGACACGTGCCACCCAGACCCATGCATGAATGACCCACCCAACAGTCCTAATACCTGTATGCCCACAAATGAAGTCCAAATGCATAGAACAGCATGATGAACAACATCTGCATGAAACACGTTGACCTATCACCAATGCCACCCCCTCTTTGTCCCCCACAGGCTTACAGACTGACAGCGATGAGCAGGACACTGCGACACAGGCTCCCCCGCCAAGAAACAACCCAGGGGAAAGGAGGCAGGCAACATCGTGAGCACATCGAGGGGCACAACTCCCGCAGAGGGCCAAACACAGCAAACCACCCACGTCACCAAGCCGTGAACCCATGGCAGAAACGGTTGCAGCACCCACCCCAGTGATCCCCCCAAGGCACGAACCACCCACGGAAGGGCCACTGCCTGCTGCCAACAGTTCCATTGGCAAGGCAGCAGCCACTGCACCGCTGTCTGAATTGGAGGACACTTGTGGCTTGGCCATGCAGGAGCACACCCCCAGCCCCCAGCAATCAAAAGTACCAAGCCCACGCCCCACATCACAATCCAGCAGCCATGCCCAGTCTGGCGATGAAATGGTGGCAGGGTGCTGGAGTCCACCGGTGTCCTCACCTGATGCTGGACCCATAGAACAAGGTGCGGCACCCACCTCACGAGCAACACACAGTGGCCATGACATGGCCATCAACAGACAACGGCAGGAGGAGATAACAGTGCTGGTTGGCCAGCATGTTGATGAGGCAGCACGTTTGAGGGAGGAGTGCAGGGAGAATGCAAGGGAGATCAGACAGGGCATAGAAGCCTGCACCAACAGGCTTTGCGAGGAAATGGCACTAGTGAGGCAGGTCCTCACACGCATAGCTGACACTATGGACAGACAAAAGCCCCCACCGCAACAAGAACAACCATGCACCTCCTCCTCTTCCAGCTCAAGGCAGACGAGCCCCCGGTGCATGTCCTTGCGATCTATGCGGCGCACACCCTTCCAATCTCCCTTATGGTGGGAGTGGGGATGGGAAATAGGGCCAGCCCAATGTAGCTGACACATACACAGCCATAAATGGGGTTGTTGTGGGGGAACGGGGGAAAGGGTGTTTTGGGAGTGCTGTGGGGGAGGGGGGAAAGGGTGTTTTGGGAGTGTTGTGGGGGGAGGGGGAAAGGGTGTTTTGGGAGTTTTGTGGGGGGAGGGGGGAAAGGGTGTTTGAGTAGTTGGGACCATGCACTTCTTTACCTCATAATATATTAAACACACTGGTGACAAGTTAAAACACAGGCTTGGACCTTATCATTGTGTATGTGAGCTTTATTGGGGGACAGGGCCCAGTGTGAGCTTCACCACAGAACCCAGTGGACAAATGCTCACATCCATTCAACAGAGTAGGACCATGTGAATCAGAATATTTGGTTGATCAGATGCTGACGCACAGCGCATCCCTCCGGGGCATCGCCTCCTGCATGACCTGCAGCCCCGTCTCCTCCCTCCTCATCCCCATCATCATCCTCATCAGGTGGTTGCATTTCAATGTCAGGGGGCATTGGCACATTCCGTCTGATACACATATTGTGCAGCATGACACATGCCATGGTGATCTTGGCCACCTTCTCATGGCTGTACAGGAGTACCCCACCCGATCTGCTGAGGCACCGGAACCATGTCTTCAAAAGGCCAAATGTCTGCTCAATTACGACACGGGTACGGGTATGTGCACGATTGTATTCCTCTTTGTGCCTGTTCTGTGGGTTCCGTACAGGGGTAAGGAGCCACCTCTTCAGGGGATAGCCAGCATCACCTGCATGGGTGCAAACATGGGGATGTGTTACTGTTTACATCAAGTGGAACCTGTACATATCACCCAAATCAACTTTGCATTGTGATTGGCATCTACGAAACCCAGCATGCATGGAGACGTTCAGTGTAACTGCAATGTGAGAGGGTGAGCTAGTCCTTGCAAGTGGACATGACCATGCATGCCTCCGGCAGTTATTGCCATGTTCTGGGTGAGGACAGGTCATTAGTGTTTCTGGGCCCGGGCAAGGTTTGTACCACACTGCTAGTGTACTGCCATTCTGAAATCGATGTCCCCATGCTGTGAAGCGGCACTTCAATAGTGGTGTACGGGCGTGGTTCAGTACAATGGCTACAGGTGATCCCTTAGTATGCACTCAAGGGCGCATATCTGTTGTGATGTTGTTCTGCGCACATTTGCATTTTGCATATTGGCTGCATGTTGCTGCTTTGTGTCATATAGGGTATGGTATGATGTGCAATGTGCATGTGGATAGATATGTCATGTTTGGCATATTGGATTGATTCCTTTTTGTGCAACTTCCAACTTGCATGTGGTTTTTGTCCGGTCCATTGTGGGCTGCCTTGGTGGACATTGGCGTACATCTGTATGTCCATTTATTCTACAGACGACAGTCCACACCCAGTAGGAGTATGCATCTCTCCCCCCCCAATCACACCCAGTAGGAGTATGCATCTCTCCCCCCATCACACTCAGTAGGAGTATGCATCTCTTCCCCCCATTCACACCCAGTAGGAGTATGCATCTCTTCCCCCCCAATCACACCCAGTAGGAGTGTGCATCCCCCCCAATCACACACAGTAGGAGTATGCATCTCTTCCCCCCAATCACTATCCACATCACGCTGTCATGTGCTTGCCCAGCTACTCACCAAGTAGCCATGCACGTTGTCCAGCATGTCTCTCCATGTAACGTGGTATTGTTGAGTTCCACAGGACCATTGAATCATGGGTTGATCCGGGATATCGGGCACTGCAATGTGTGATTATCTTGTGTGAGTCACATACCATTTGGACATTGATGGAGTGGTATTGCTTTCTGTTTCGGTACACTGCCTCATTGTCATGTGGGACCACCAATTCCACATGGGTACAGTCGATGGCCCTGATGCAACTTGGGATGCCTGCCAGTGAATAGAAGCCAACTTTGGTGTTAGAGATCTCATGGGCAGTCCGTGGCAGGGATATGTGTTCACTTGTGTGCTTCAGGAGGGCATCGAGCACCTGGTTCAGCATGTGTGAAAATACTGGTTGTGATATGTGATGCATCTGCCCTACCGTATGCTGGTAGGTGCCTGTGGCCAGGAAGTGGAGCACAGTTACTACCTTCAGTAGAGGGGAAATGGCAGTACGGATGTCTATGAGGCTCACAATGTCGTCGTGTATCATGTCCACAATGGTGGTGATGGTATCCCCATCCAGACGGTACAGGGTGTGTATCTGCTCAGGGGTTGGGTTGAATGGACTGGCTCTGATCCTGGGGATTGGTGGCTGCCTCTGGGGTAGGTGCACTGGTGGGGCTTGCTGGGCCTGTCTCGCCCCTCTACTCCTCCTCCTGCATCTCCTCTGTGCTGCCTGTTGTTGTTGGTGCTGCAATGCAATCATGTCCTCCAGCCCATGTAATGCTGCTAGTATTGGAATCATCTTGGTG
This sequence comes from Ambystoma mexicanum, assembly GCF_040938575.1. Classification (NCBI taxonomy): domain Eukaryota; kingdom Metazoa; phylum Chordata; class Amphibia; order Caudata; family Ambystomatidae; genus Ambystoma; species Ambystoma mexicanum. Next base: position 474,399,100 of record NC_090933.1, read on the forward strand.
TGGGAAGGGTTGTGGGAAGGGGTCTCCATTGCCTCCACCTGTGCTGATTGTGGCCACCTGTGGCAGGTGGGAACACTGCTCATGTCTCTTAACGGGTGGTCCGCGATGCCGGTATTTCCTCCATGCCGGTATGCCCTTTTTTGGCCTAATGCATGCCGCTATTTGTGGGTCCGCATGGCTTGTGATGGTCTGCTATTAGCGCCATGCTGCTATTTGCGTCATGAGTGGTCGCGCGCCCGCGGACTGCCCGCTATTATAGGCACCGTTCTTAGCGATGGTGCTATTAGCGGTTATCCGGGTCGTGATTAGCAAGGGAATTTAGCGATGCCGGTAATCCCTTACCGGTATCGTTATTCCCTTACCGCCATCCGTGTAATGAGGCCCATATTGTGCAGCATTATCATCCAATTTGAATAACAATATTCATATATAGGTCGGCAAAAACGGTCATTCAATATTACATTTGCATTCAATGAAACATAATACCTCGGGGTTAGGTGTGTAATTCATTTAGAGAATGAACATTCATACATGTTAGGAAACAAAACAGACATGTACAACAAGTAACAACTATTCAGAGAACATAAAGAAAAACATTAGGTCACTTAAATGTCCTTGTTACTTTCTGTCACATTAAAACCTTTAAAACCTTTAGCCACAGCATGCTTACTATGGTTATAATCGTAGTGCTATAGTGTCTTCAACAAGCTCATTTTCTCATCATCGTGCCTATACCCCTCCTGCTATTGAGTTGAGTGTGCAAGCTATCCATCTCTTAAATCGTAGTGTTATCGGCCAGTGGGTATACGACTGAAGGAAATTTCTTAGTCGGTGGGAGATTGTGTGCCTCTGGATATCCATTACATACATTTTATTCATCTCATATGCCCTTATTATCCGTAATAAATAGTCCCCTAGGACATTTTGTGTGCTTATAAAGTGGAGTTGACATAGATTTAGTGAATTTCTAACAACTTGGTGAGCCGCATGCTCTGTGTATGTAGAGAGTGACTGAAAGTGCAAACCTTTCTGCTGCTGTCGATCTTCGAACAGCCAGCGGAATGCACAGCCTGGGGATCGATGGGTCTGTTATAATTCATGGTATTTGTAAATCACTCGATCATATCTCATAACGGATAGTAGTTTTACCGTTGTGTGCAGTAATGCTTGCCCTGTCGGTGCATTCCCTGTGCCCTTCGTGTTCGAAAAGAGTCCTTGTCGGGTGAAACCCGTCGTGAAGCTCTTGTGTATTACCTTGTTCCTGAAGAAACCAATGTCTGATCTGCCTGACAATATGGCTGCCGATCTCAATTGATTACGGCCATCTTGGAGATGGTAACCTGTATTAGAATCATATGCTCAAAAGGAAAAGCTGCTGAACTACTGTTTCTTGGAGTTTTGCTCGTATCATTAATGTACTGTCCAATAACGAGCAAACGATTGAAATTATCTTTCTGGGCTAATCTACTCGGTTCCTACTAGTTATCTTGAAGTTTATACTTCATTGTTTTGTCCTGCATTGATTAAACGCCCACATTTAAGGCCTCCTGTTTTCTCCCTGTGTGCACCGCCAAGGAAGGATGTTCCCCTTACACCGAGGGATAACAGAGTCTGCTGATACATCTACTGCTTGAAGGCGACCTTGCAGACCTGGAAGCAGCACCAACATGGCTGCTGTACTTTCACTCCTTTCCAGGCTTACTGCAGTGCCTGGAGTGCCTGGAGAGGCACCTTACAAGATCCTGCCTGCTGATTGGCCTTGCATTTTAGCGAATAACGAGGGCCTGGCTCAGCGTGGGCAAATGCAGGCTCGCCATTAAAGGCACGCTTTTAAGGTCTCCTGTCTTCTCCCTGTCATCCCCATCACGTTACTCGCTACACATGGCATCCTCCTCCTACCCAGGACACTTCCAAAAAACCAGAGGTAAGAAGAATTGACCGTATCTACGATCTTGTGCCCTACTAGACCTGTTCTTTATGCCTATCACTTTTCCGTCTTCACCCCCAGGTGCCAGCCTTCCCAATACATCTAACTTTCCTTACCGCTATCTGCGTCCACTTCTGGACACGTTTCAACTTTTTGAACATCCCCCATTACTGCATCCATTATTACTAACTCCCACCTGCGGTAGTCTTTGGGATCCACACCGATACTACACGGTCACCTTTTCGTTGTTACACCTCCTATTCGTCCTCTGCCTGTTAGGGAGAATTCTCACCCAAGTGCTAAATTACCTCTACGTTAGAGTCCTCCAGCTCTGTTGGTATATTTTGTGGCTTTGAACTTTTCATTTTTTTGGTTATGGAGTTTTAAAACAACTCCTGGGGCATCATCTTTTTCTATGTGTCGCACTGCACCTTCAGTCCAGTGGCACAGGGATGTCTTTCAAACTCCCCAAGGTTTAAATACCTTCTCTGGCACTGACTACTGTTTCCCATAATCTGTAAAGTTAAATTGACTTCTATAGTCACTTTAAATTTACTGACCCAGCACACCCTATCTTACTATAGAGTGCTGGAGGGGTTGCTTGGATTCCCCTGAGTCAAAACACTCATGTAACAGTAAAATGTTACCTTTTCCTATTTTAAATGGCTGCTGGCAGTGGTTTACATCAACTACCATGATTTTTCGCGACCGCTAACAGCGATAGCTAAAAATCAGGGATAGCCATGTTTTTCAATATGGCGCTCCAGACCTATCTATAAAAACAAACTCCAGTCATCTTTTTTCACCATTTTCTTTCGGAAAAGTCCTTCTTGTGTGTAACTCCAAGCGCCAAACCAGGTTTGGTCCCTTTGTTCGTGCCCTTTGGCGGGCTTCTGTGCTGAAGCCCTCCGCTGGTGTCAAAGTGTCTGGGGTGGACAGGATGTGAGGGAGGTGCCTGAAACTCCCTGTGCCTAGTCTCCTAGGAGACCTGAATGCACTCTGATGTGATTGGCTGGCTGACTGTCTGGCAAGGACAGCCAGCCCACTGAGCGAGTGACAGCCAGGCTGAATGAATTGGGGGAAAACTGTTTAAAAGCAGGTCTCTGGGACTTTGAAAGCAGAGTCAACCACTGGAACGAAAGAACAAAGAGGAGAGGAAGGAAGAGGACTGCTGCAACTCCTGGGCGACCGGTGAAGCCCTGCTTCAGGTCCGAAATTGATTGAAACTCCGACGACAGAGAAGCCCTTCAAGTGTAACTTCTTCCCTTGAGTTTGTTGAAAACAACCAACTCGCAAGCCACCTGGACACCGTCCTATTCTGGTTGAATTTTCATCAGAGTGCTGTTGAAAACCGGATAGCCAGAGGGAAGGAAACCAGCTTGTGTACTTTAACACACTCACACCTTCAACAAACGTCTTGCTACAGCTTTTGGCCTCTCTCCTGGGCAGTGCAGGAACCTCCCGACGTCCTCCTTCTTGTCCCCACGACTGAAGCACAGGAACAGCGAGATCTGCTCGAACTGCCAGGAACAACTGCCTCAGCTACAGCTTTCTTCATTTAAAATATTACTGTGCAAACGCGGTCCAGAAACCTTTTCGGCCATTGAGAAAGTGTGTGAAACTTTCCTCAACTATGAAGGCTTGTCCTTCCCTAAACATTCATCAAACATTTCGCATAGCCAAATTCTTTAAAAATCTGTGGCAAAGACTTAACCGTTATATACCAGAACTGTGCTATCCTAAACAAAAGACTCTGAACCATTGACTTTGGCCCAGGCCTGTTGAGAAGAATTGCCGGTTGTATTTAACTGAAACCCTTTGCCCTGCCTATGAATGTATTTGGTCTGTCTATTCTTATAACCTTGTCTTTTCCCTCCTTTATTAAGTATCTGAAGTGCCATTATGCTCCTACTTCATTTTTGAGCTAAACTTGTTCAGTTACTTACCGGTTGGATATTTGTGGTGTATTAGTGTGTGATATTGAGCTGCTTATGTTAGTGTAATGTTTCATAAATGATTGAGTATATAAATGTATATTCTTTTACTAAGAAACCTTGATTAAGTGTTTACTTAAATCACTGTTTTGGTTGGTCCTTTGTGTAACTTGTTCTACTGCTCACTTAAACTCTTGAGATAAGTCTGGCTTCTCAGGCATCGCTACCACTTTATTGAGTAGTACAGACTTGTACCAAAGGTGAAATTGTGCTTGCACTTGTAGTCCTAATTACATGTAGTGTTCCCAAAGGGAACTGCAGGTGATTCTGCCTAACACTGTGTACAGCGGTGAGGATAAAGTTACATTTAGATTGCTACTTTTACTTTTGTTCAAATAATCCTCCCAAGGCAAAGCAACACTAGTAAAGCAATTGTTTTATCATGACTGATATGGAAAGCTACAGACAGGAGACCCTAGTGACTTTAACTGTTGATCAATTGAGAGATATGTGTAAAGCTAAGAATCTCACTGTAAAAAGCAAAAAGGTTTAATTGATAGAAAAGTTGTTAGAATATCAAAGCATGAGGAGTGGGTCTGAATCCCCCACACCTGCATCAAATGTGGAAGATCTCGATGAGGATGATAATATGTCAGAGCCCAGATCTAATGTTGTGGAGGAGTTAGATGAGAAAGAAGAGTCTTCAAATGTAGGTCCTGTTTTACCTCTAACTGCTCATACGCCTCAACCTCTGACCACAGGGACCCCACCATTTCCAATATAAAGTCCTGAATGTGTCTCTTTATAAAGAATGAGACTTGAGTCAGAGTTTAAAAGAATCCGAGCTCAAACTGAATGCAAACATCAAGAACTTAAACTCAGAGAGATGGAATTGAACCATGCACTAGAGATGAAAAAGCTGTCTGTTGAAACTGGTTGTCTCCCAGAGTCTTCTAGGTCTTGCAGTCCTAAAAGGCCTTGCATGCCCCAAGATGCAGTAAGTATGTATGAGGTTAAGCTTGATATTTTCGATTGGTTGGGTGCTTTTTAATATAACCATGGGATTCAAGACATTACAGGGAATCAGTTTATTCCTTGGCTTTTTTCTAGGCTACCCCCTGTTGCAACTGATGTGGTAATGGGGTTGGGGGATAGAGAAAGAAAGGAGTATGACACTGTGAAGCTAGCTTTGTTAGCTAGATTTGGCAAGTCCCCTTCTCAGTATCTTAGAGGTTTAGAACCCTCAAAAAGCATGATGTTACCCCTTGGGCTACCTGGGTGACTGAATGTTTGAAAAAATTAGATGGTTGGGTTAAGCGTTACAGAGTGAACACTTATGAAGGTAGAGGAATCTGTTAATGTTGGAATCTATTTCTGATGTCTGCTCTCCTGAGCTGAGATAGCACTTGGCTGACTCTAATGAATTAGATCCAAAAAAGTTAGCTAGAGCAGCTGACTCATGGGTGGCCAACAAGGCCACTCATAAGGATTCTGATGCAACTCCCAAAAAGGATGGGGGGAAGCAGCACAAAGGTGAGAACACAGATAAATCTAAAACCCTCCAACCAGAAGAGGTCCCCAAACATAACCAGTGTATATGCAACATGGGAAACCAAATAGGGCTAGTGAATCCTCTGGTGCCCAACCAGAGGTAGGTCAGTAGAAACCCCCATTCCAGAGAACATTTGGTAAATATATGTCTGTGGGTCAACTGACCATGTGAAAGGAGATCCCAGATGCAAGGGTAAACCTGCAGGGATCAGCAATGCCTCCTTAGCCTTCTCCCCAGAGGAAGAAGTACAAACGGCTAGTGCCCACTTTCAACTATTTGCTGAAGCACCCTTGGGTCTTCAGGCCACTATATCCTTAGAGTCCATGGGTCTGGGTAAGAAACAGAATATGGATGTGTACGACTCCATTCCAGAGAACTCTAGAGGGTATTATATGGACAGTGTTCTTGTCAATGGCCAGGATAGTCCTGCCAGGAGAGATACTGGGGCCAGCAGAACAGTAGTGGATGTAACCTGTTTAATGCCAGAGGATGTTGCTAAGGCACCCAAAGGTCCCACTAAGTTCTCTGGAGGCCCTGTCCAGTTGGTTCCAATTCTACCAGCTCTCATTCAGTGTAATAATATGACAGTGAGGATTCCTGTCAGTGTCCAGAATGAGGTGCATGGGAAGGTCCTGTAGGGGAATGATTTAAAAACTCTAGGAGTAGTATGCCGTACCCCCAATCCTCCCAGTGAGAGAAAACAGAACCAAACCAAATTGGCTAGAGAGGCAACCTTAAGAGACCACTCTGAGCCTGTGGGAACCTCTACAGAGAACCCCACTGCAAGCCCTGGTCTTAGTAAGTTTACCTCTAACCCAGGCAAATCAGAGGCTAGTATAGTAGGGAAATGGGAGCCCCAACCAAGCTCTATCATTTCCCATCCAATTGTAAAGTCGTTGACCCCCCCTGCTTGTGAGGAAGAGGTGGATAGACACATTGAACCCCTCTCTAGGCCTGTGAGAACTGGTCATTCTCAAAGCTGGTGGAAAACCATGAACAATAATAGGTCAAAGGCTAAACCCCTTAAGACTATTGGATATTCTACACAGCCATTCCAACCAAGATACCTGAGACCCATCCAGCTCTTGACAAAGAGGTGGTGAGGAACCATGGAGGCTCCTCTAGATCTAAGGGATTCCTTTCTAAGGACGCCTTGAAAAAGCCTATTGTTGGTTCCGAGGTTGTCATAACTGCTGAGGGACTGTTAGATCAGATCCTCTATACATTAAGAAAGAGAGATGTACCACCACAGGGTTGTAGGTCATATAGCTTACATATAGCTTACAAATGAAAACCACTGATAACATTTTGCATAGCAAGGGTTACAACAGGTTGCTGGTGTACTCAGCAGGCTATTTAACCAACTTGCAACTGGAGATCCATCCTGGTGGGGATTAGATCCTCCTGTTCCTTAATCTGGGGGGGACACGTGTTTGGGAGAATTCTCACACAACTGCTAAATTTCCTCTACCTTAGAGCCCTCCAGCTCTTTTGCTATATTGTGGGGCTTTGAACTATTCATTTTCAATGTGTTTTACTTTTGTGTCCTTTGGTTATGGAGTTTTAAAACAACTCCTGTGGCATCATCTTTTTCTATGTGTCACACAGAACCTTCAGTGCAGTGGCAAAGGGGTGTCTTTCAGACTCCCCAAGGTTTAAATACCTTCTCTGGGACAGACTACTGTCTCCCAGAGCCTGTAAAGTTAAATTGACTTTACTAGTCTCTTTAAATTTAGTGACCCAGCACACCCTATTTTACCATGGAGTGCTGGAAGGGTTGCTTAGCTTCCCCTGAGTCGAAACACTTATGTAACAGTAAAAAGTTACCTTTTCCTATTTTAAATGGCTGGTGGCAGTGGTTTAGATCAACTACCGTGATTTTTCACCACCGCTAAAAACGGTAGCTAAAAATCAGGGGTAGCCATGTTTTTCAATATGGCATCCCAGACCTATCAGTAAAAACAGACTCCGGTCATCTTTTTTTCGCTATTTCTTTTTAGGAAAAGTCCTTCTGTGTGTAACTCTGCGAGCCAAACAAGGTTTGGTCCCTTTGTTTGTGCCCTTTGGTGGGCTTCTGTGCTGAAGCCCTCCTCTGGTGCCATAGGGCCTCATTACACGGATGGCGGTAAGGGTTTACCGGTACCGGTATTTTACCGGTACCGGTAAATCCTTACCGCCTTACTACGAGGTCCCTTTGCGGGTTGGGGAATTTAACGCCTGCTTTTTGCAGGTGTTAAAAACCAACCCGCAAAGGGACCCAGGGAGCTAATTACGGTACCGCAATTTGCGGTACCGTAATTAGCGCCTTCCCCATTCCCATTATGCCCTATGGGGCAAAAATGGGAATGGGGAAGGGCAATGGTGGAAGGGGGAATTACCGCCCCGCCAACCTTGGAATGGGGCGGTAATTCCCCTTTCCGCCAAGGCGGTGCCGGTATATTACCGGCATGAACCATGGCGCTAATAGCGCCATGGTTCTCCGCCATCCGTGTAATGAGGCCCATAGTGTCTGGGGTGCTTACACTTGTGGTCCTAATTACCTGTAGTGTTCCCAAAGAGTACTGCAGGTGATTCTGCATAACACTGCCCACATGCTTACCTGCCCAGACTCAAATGGTACTCACACTCGTTTTCTCCCCAGTACCAATTATGACCTTACTTCTCCTACAGCTTTGTTGTACCGCTGATGATCTGTGTATTCTCTCATGTAGTCATCATTGCCTGCATGACCACTGCATCGATCTACTGGCCCTCTCTCATCCAACTGTATGCCATAGTCATCTCCTTTAACCCCCTTAAATTCTAGGCGAGGCTCCCCAATATGCACCAATTTTAACCTTGCCGTTCCATGATTCATGTTAGTAACAAGAGGTTTGGCTTCCTAGTTTATATTTACATTACCTACTATGTCTTATGATGCATGTTAGTGATAGCCCTGTAACAAGAGGTTTGGCTTCCTAGTTGTATTTGTATTACCTACTATGTCCTTTGATGCATGATAGAAATAGCCCCCACAGGTTATGCTTCTTAGCTTGTACGCACATTACCTACTATGTCTTATGATGCATGTTAGTGTTTGGCCCATAACAAGAGGTTTGGCTTCCTAATTTGTATTTAAATTAACTACTATGTCTTATGATGCATGTTAGTGATAGCCCCGTAACAAGAGGTCTGGCTTTCAATTTTAGTAACTACCATATTGTATATGTCCCATGATGCATTTTAGTGAAAACCTCCACTGCAAGAGGTGAGGATTCCCAGCATGTAATAGTATAACTGATTATATCTTTTGTATCACATGCATGATTTAGCCCCCTGTTACCAAAGGTGCGGCCTCCTAGTATGTATTGATTGCACTAACTGCGCTCAAATGTCGTAACTTTCTGTAACATACTTTGTTCAAGCACTTACTGTAACCGTCTTCTTAAGCCAACAGCGCTGAGATACCCCAGGGTTTTACGCGCTAAACAAATGTCAAAATAAATAAATAAAATACATTGTACTTCATTACCATATTGGTAGATGTCTGTAACAAATCTAGCCCTCACTCTTTTTTGCCACCCAGCGGTTCCTCCATTGTATGACACTTGTGTCTTCCCATCTCTAATAATGATACATAGTGGTGTTACATTTATGTCTCTACAATCTCTATTTTTGATATATCCCTGTGTATGGCTGACCTCCTGTTACGGTCTCTTGTTAACCTGATTTGCATCTTCACAATGTGACCACTAATTCTCATAAAAATTACAGAACATAATGTTCTAATCTGGTCTATTTTTGGAGATCGTTCCTTCATATCTATGAGGTAACATTATCACAATTCACATGAGTATAGGATACTTTGCATCTAAAGTGGTCACTGGTGTGTCATGAAGGGGTTTCTCCGAATATTTATTTCCCATAGCAATCAGAGAGCTATTGTTCTAGCCATCACACTTGTGGGTAATCTTTGCTTGTCGATCATGGAAAAATTAAAGTTCCATTCCTTGTTCATGCCGTTAGGTGCTAAAGCATCTAATCGATCTATCCATTACACTTTGCGTTGTCCTCTTTGTTTCTTCATGAGTTGTTTCCAATCTTGTGGCTCTGTAACCTCCAATACCTGAAATTTCAACTGCGCGACACTGTGGCCCTTGTCGAGTAAGTGTCTAGCAACTGATGAAGCCATTGTGAAGATCTATTCATTATTTGGAGCAGCTGAAGGTGAGTGATTGTGTGTTTTTCTACATTTCATGTATAATATGAATTGTTGTTTATATATGTCATTACCACTGTGAGGGGGCACAAGTTGTGCGACAAGCAGGCTCCCACCAGAACCCTGAGAGCCTTAAAACCACTGCAAAAGGGCTCCTGGTGCCAGTCCTGGCGCCTTTGGCACCAGGCTCATATATAGGAAGGAAGGGCTGTTCAAACTAGGTCCCATTTATGTACATGGGCCTTTAAATCCAACATGGAAGCACCCACACAGTCTAGTTCTAAGAACCTAGCCATGCGGTCTAGTGTTTTGGGTGTGGCAGGCCTGGAACTACTTTCCCTGGTACTACTTTACCTGGGCTATATAAACCACACCCTGACTGCAGAACATGCTTCGTGTTATTCTGCAACCAGCAGCGTGACGCTCACCGTGTCCAGCTCCTGGTCTTCAGCATCTTCCTGTAATCCTGCAAGAACAAGAACAAGATTATTCTGTTTTACCTGAGAAAACACCATCCAGCACTCAGAATCTCAACTGGGCTGCAATCTGTGGAAACTGAGAGAAGAAGAAAGATCACTCACCTGTGAGTACTAGCTTAAGGACTTCCGGCGAACCGCTACCACAGCTGCTGTTCGAACATTGCGACCTGCGATAACGAGAAAGGGAAAAACAATATTAGAATGCGCGCTTCCAAAACATCGAATTCCATCAGTCTTACCTGAATTCCATCGCGCTACGCCAAGCTTCCATCCGGAGCACCACACTAACACCTGCAAAGGAAAAGAGACATATTCAGGTTTGCTTTCAATATTAAACAACCGCACAGCGCTCTACTACCTTAACGGATTCCAGTGGCCTTTTTTTCATCGCGCTCTTATCCAATCGCAGCTCCACAGTTGCATGTGAGGAGAAGAAGAAGAAAACACAGGTTAGCTTCAAAAGACAATAAGGACGCTGTGCTTCATGCTTTCTCTTACCTAGAAACGTGCCTCTCCATCCGCCACGCCAGCATCAAGACCTTTGCACCTGAAAAAAGGAGATAAAGACATTAACAAATTCCCACCATAAACAGAACAAAGACTTACAATTAACAAACCTACCTGCCTAACAGCAGATTCGGGGTCACAGCAGGCCTGGGCCCAAAGAAGGCGTATTGCACCAGTGAAGCAACTCGGGCAGCTCGCCAACAAACATCAAGCGCCCCTGCACAAGAAACGCAGGACGGATAGCTCACCCTACAAATAACTAAGATTCATTATTCAGCACTGGGCAAGTACGCATCCAGGGTTCCAGATCTCAGAGCCTTCCAGATGCCCCCGGGGATATCAGGTGAGCGTAACAGAACACAAAGGGCCTCATTACGACCCTGGCGCTAAGTGAAAAACGATGGCGGTAAATGGTTACCGCCATCGTTTTCCGCTAGGTCCGATCATGACCCGTGACCGTTAACTACGATGCCATTAGCGTCATCGTAGTTACCGCTGCCGCTAACTGCGCCAAGGGTGCGCGCACGCGACCTCCCACACCGTACTTAGCGCCATGGCGGAAAGGTACGCGAATGCTGACCCAAGCGGACATGCACCTAACGCCATCACCCAGCCCGTTAAGTACCTTACCGCCATGGTGCTAATTACGCCATCACGAACCAACCATAAATGGCCATGTAAAGTGAATGCAGCTGCCACAGGTGCACAGAAACAGCACAGGTGAAGGCAATACAGACTCAGGAAGTACAAAAAGAGCACACCCCACCCCTTCCCACACCCAGTCACACTCCACAATGATACCAATACGACTAGCAATGTTGGGGCTGGAGGACCTGATAGCAATGCAAGTGCTTCAACAGCAACAACAACAACAGGCAGCACAGAGGAGACGCAGGAGGAGAAGGAGGGCAAGGCAGGCCCAGCAAGCCCCACCAGCACAGCCAGTGCCACCATGCAGGCAGCCCCCAATCCCACGCATCAGAGCCAATCCATTCAACCTCACTGCTGAGCAGATCCACACCCTGTACCATTTGGACCGGGACACCATCACCGCGATCGTAGACATGACACACAACGACATCGTCAGCATGATAGAAACTCCAACCGCAATCCCACCCCGACTGAAGGTAGTGTCTGTACTCCACTTCCTGGCCACAGGCACCTACCAGCACACAGTGGGGCACTGGCAAGGCATTTCACAACCATTATTCTCACGAACACTCATCCAAGTGCTTGATGCCCTCCTCAAGCACACAGACGACCACATCTCATTACCACGGACTGCCCAGGAGATTGCAAACACCAAAGTGGGTTTCCATGCACTAGCCGGCATACCTGGTTGCATTGGTGCCATCGACTGCACCCATGTGGAATTGGTGGTTCCACGTGCCATGAAGGTACCGTACCGCAACCGGAAACAGTTCCACTCAATCAACGTGCAAATGGTCTGTGACTCCAACAAGATCATGACACATTGTTGTGCCCGATTCCCCAGATCAACCCATGATTCTATGGTCCTGAGGAACTCCACAATACCACGCTACATGGAGCGACATGCAGGCCCAAGATCCTGGCTACTCGGTGAGTCCAATGTCATGACCATGGAAATGTGAAGTGGGTAGGTGAATGACGTCCCAATGCATACTCCACCTGGCTGAAAGGGGGGGAAATGATGCATACTCCACCTGGCTGAAAGGGGGGAATGATGCATACTCCACCTGGCTGAAAGGGGGGGGTGATGCATACTCCACCTGGCTGAAAGGGGGGGGATGATGCATACTCCACCTGGCTGAAAGGGGGGGGAATGATGCATACTCCACCTGGCTGAAAGGGGGGGGAATGATGCATACTCCACCTGGCTGAAAGGGAGGGGGGGATGATGCATACTCCAATTGGCTGTGAGTAGCAGAGAGAACGGAGACAGATGATACCCTAAAGCAACCCAAACTCCACCCAACACCAGTAAAGCCAATACCCAATGTATGCAGCCCTACCATGTGAATGAGGTTGTGTCCCAACCATGACACAACCATCTGCAAGTGCATTCTACCAATTCAGACCACATTGTCAACATTGAAAAGCACCTACATGCACGTCACCAAACACCATCAACCGATAGGCCTGTCCCCCATAACTGCCCACGAAGGAGGCACATGACGGACAGAAACATCAACACACCATTACACAGACAGCAGGGCCCCCAAAATGTCCCTGTCTACATCGGCATTGCTCACTGGGGTCATGATGAGGCCCACAGCAATGTTGCAATGATGTGCGCATTGACATCACAGGACATGTGCCAGGCCAACTAACCAAACGGCATGAACGGACACAGTGGATGGGCACTCACAATGCACTCCACCCCTCTGCATACATTGGGTGATGGCATACAAAAGAGGCCATGGGAGCCATGAGCATATACTGGTTGCATTGTGTGAATCAATTAGTGCATGTAGAAGTGAGCCAAAGTAACAGTTGGATGCAAGCCATGGTGGCACATCATGTTCTTGATCAGACGTCATGACTGACACATACATTCTCGCCTACATACAGGTGATGCAGGCTATCCCCTGAAGAGGTGGCTCCTTACACCAGTCCGGAACCCGCAGAACCAGCACGAGGAGGACTTCAACCGTGCACATACACGTACCCGTGTGGTCATAGAGCAGACATTCGGCCTATTGAAGGCACGGTTCCGATGCCTCAGCAGGTCTGGTGGGGCACTCCTGTACCGCCATGAGAAGGTGGCAAAGATCGTCATGGCATGTGTCATGCTACACAATATGTGCGTCAGACGGAATGTGCCCCTGCCCCCTGACGCAGAACTGCAACCACCTGACGATGAGGATGAGGAGGGTGCAGATGGGGCGGCACCCCATGGAGGAGGCGATGCACAGGAGGGGCGTGAAATGCGTCAAAATATCATCGACCACTGCTTCTAGCACACACGGCTGGTGTGTATCACATGGAGACTGCACTTGGGGCACTGTGTGTCTCTGGGACATGCACACTGTGGACTGTACACCAATAAAGCACACATATGCAATGAAAATGTCCACACATTTCATTTCGGAAAAGCAAAAAGTGTATTTCAATCATAAAACGTTGTGACACACCCCCTCCCACCTCCCCCCTCCCCTCTGCACACCCCAACACACACCCTCACACCTCCCCCCTCCCCCCAGCACACCCCAACACACCCCCTCACACCTCCCCCCTCCCCCTGCACACCCCAACACACCCCCTCCCACCTGCCCCTCCCCCCCTGCACACCCCAACACACCCCCTCCCACCTCCCCCCTCCCCCCTGCACACCCCAACACACCCCATGTAAGTGTCAACAGATGCCTGTGACAGTGGCCACAGGCTGTTACAGGCCCCCTCTCCCGGCCCCCGGGGCACCCCTGGCTGTGGAGCGCAGGTTCCGTCCAGAACGTCGGACGGGGCTGCTCTGTGCAGAACTCGCAGCGGAGGATGTCACTGCCTGCTCCCGTGCATGCACGTCCTGTAGGGTGTGGGTGAGATCAGTGAGCGCACAACGCAACCTGGCAAGTTCACCACAAATGTCCCTAGACATGGCCTGCATAGCATCCCTCAGGGTGGCAGTGCTCTGCGCAATTTCGGCCCTTAGGGTCTCCGTGGCCTGTTCAATGGTTGCCCTAGCCCCCACACATTCCGCAGCATGCTCAGTCAGCATCGTGGACAGATGTTGCTGCCGTTGTATGATGTCCTCGAGGGACTGCTGCCCCTGCTGGGCCATGCCCAGTGCTGGTGGTGTGATGTAGGGGCTGCTCTCCTCCTGTGGACTGAGAACTGGGCATGGGGTAGAAGGCCATTCCTCTTCCTCTGTGTGCCCCTGTGTGTGATCCTCATGGGGGCTGGCATTTGACAAACAGGGGGAATGTAGAAGGTCAGTGGGGCTTCTGACTTCGTGCTCCTCAATGTCAGAGTCTGAACATGCAGCAATTGCAGCTGTTTCACCCATGTTGCTGCTGGCCGCAGACCCGGTGCTTTCTGTGGCAGGCAATGTTGATACAGGTGGTGCTGCTGCTGCTGGCCTGCTGCCTACTGGGGTGCTTGCCGGTGGGCCGTCCGGTTTGCTTGCAGTGGATTCTGCTTGTTGTGGGGTCTGCCTCACTGCAGCTGAGGTTGAGGGTGCGGGAATGGTATTATTGGCCTTCTTGGCTCTCTTCGTCGCAGGGGTGTCCTGGTCCTCGGGGTGTGATTCTGTTCCTGTGCTGGAGCAAAGGAGGGAGGGCGTTATTGATGGGTCTGCGGACTTTGGAATGACAATAATTGACATGAATCTGGTCAGTAGATGAGGCAGATTTCAGGCAGGGCCATGCAGGTTGTCTCCTTTTTTGTGTGGAATGTGGATGGAGGTATGTGGGTGCCAGCAGTGTATAGAGGGTGCTTCCTGTTATTCTGCAACCAGCAGCGTGATGCTCACCGTGTCCAGCTCCAGGTCGTTAGTATCTTCCTGTAATCCTGCAAGAACAAGATTATTCTGTCTTACCTGAAAAAACATCATCCAGCACTCAGCATCTCAACTGGGCTGAAATCTGTGGAAACCGAGAGAAGAAGAAACATCACTCACCTGTGAGTACTAGCTTAAGGACTTCTGGCGAACCACTATCACAGCTTCTGTTCGAACATTGCAACCTGCAATAACGAGAAAGGAAAAAACAATATAAGAACGCATGCTTAAAATCATCAAATTCCATCAGTCTTACCTGAATTCCATCGCGCTACGCCACACTTCCATCTGGAGCACCACAGCAACATCTGCAAAGGAAAAGAAACATGTTCAGGTTTGCTTTCAATATTAAAAAACCACACAGCGCTGTACTACCTTAACGGATTCCGGGGGCCTGTTTTTCATCGCGCTCTCATCCACTCACAGCACCGCAGCGGTCTGTGAGGAGAAGAAGAAGAAAACACAGGTTAGCTTCAAAAGACAATAAGGGCGCTGCGCTTCATGCTTTCTCTTACCTAGACAAGTGCCTCTCCATCCGCCACGCCAGCATCAAGACCTTCACACCTGAAAAAAAGGAGATAAAGACATTAACAAATTCCCACCATAAACAGAACAAAGACTTACAATTAACAAACCTACCTGCCTACCAGCAGATTCGGGGTCACAGCAGGCCTGGGCCCATGGAAGGCGTACTGCACCAGTGAAGCAACTCGGGCAGCTCACCAACAAACGTCAAGCGCCCCTGCACAATAAATGCAGGACGGATAGCTCACCCTACAAATAACTAAGAATCATTATTCAGCACTGGGCAACTACGCATCCAGGTTTCCAGATCTCAGAGCCTTCCAGACGCCCCCAGGGATATCAGGTGAGCGCAACATATAAGAGAAATGAATTGTGCTTAGATTTCTGATTTAGTCATGTTTATAATTATTA
This sequence comes from Ambystoma mexicanum, assembly GCF_040938575.1. NCBI lineage: Eukaryota > Metazoa > Chordata > Amphibia > Caudata > Ambystomatidae > Ambystoma > Ambystoma mexicanum. The sequence goes on from NC_090933.1 coordinate 474,415,110, forward strand.
TTTTGCAAGGTAGGGCTTTTCATATATTACTTCAGTGCTTTAAGGAGAGTGATCAAGCAGTAGCACATGTTATGCTATGAATATGTGTGAAAAAAATATATTTCCAATTAAAGGTTCTTTCTCACTGAAATTGTAATATGTGAAACAAATGGGGGTGCATAAGAAACCCTAGTGTCAACCAAGCAGCATAGCACTAACTTTGAAAAATATTGCAGCTATGTTTGTACTTTGTATTTGGATATCAAGGTGTTTCCTGTGACCCTATATTTGTGACTTTCTACTGTGTTAGAGTTGTGGAAGTGTTTGAATGCGGCTTTAAATTTGAGGAGTCTTATGACGCAGTGCACCTGATGGATGCTAATGTGGTTATAATGTTCACCAATGATTTTTTGCTTATTTGTGGAGATTTAAGGAATCTGCCAGCTTACTGGGAACGTTAATTCCAACTGGTAAGTTTGCATGGAACATTTCTTGTATTGATAAGTGGTTTGGGAATTGTCCTCTGAAATATGGCTAGAGTGTGCTAGGCATTATTGAAGTCTTTTGGTGTTTCAGGCAAAAAAATACCAGGTAAATTGTTTCTGAGAAATTATGAAGTAGGTGAATTCATAGTTGCTACATTGGTAAGGCCTCATAGTTTGCATGTCAGCTTTTCTGGAGTAATCCATCAAATGTGTTTGCCTCTTTTTATATAGGTATGACCTTGCAAATCACATGGTTTATGCATATCTTTCTCTTAATATGTTCATGGAATTGTTAGGTTATGAAAGACCCGACAAACTCAGTGCCCACCTAGTGAAACTCTACTTTGCTGATCCTGTTCATGGTATATGAGCTGTTCAATACTATCCCGCATTACTCAAGCACTTAGAGCAGAGGTCTACATGGATAATTTCCTTATACTGCAGTTTCTCCACTCTCATCTAATTGTTGCATTATGTAGCTCATCTATGTACAGTTTCTTCACTAACAAAGTATGTGAAATTGAGTCTAACATTTCGGTCACAGATTTGAAAGTAGGTTCTATCATTGTATTGTATGTAGAACAGTATGGGTACTATAAGTGTTAGGGAGTGTAGAAGGTCATGACTGTTTACATATGAAACAAGTAAACAGTAGGATGTAGATACAGAAAAAATAAAGTACAATGTTTGTAAAATAAATGACATCTAACTACTAAAACATGTTGGTCAAAATATGTGTTAAAAGTGTTAGTTGGTTCAATGTTTAACAATGTTCTATTTGCAGTGTGGACGTTTTAAGAAAAGTCATGCAATCTATTGCGTAGTTACACAGTGGACGTTTTTGTTTTTTATACTAGTTTATACAACATTGTCATTAGATTCTTAAGTGTGCAGGTGGCTAAAAAAAGGATGCAGACAACATTTAAAAAAATATTTGTAATGGCAATGTACACATCATTTTTATATTTTAAAATCCTGTTTGATTTCATAATAAAAGTATTCCACACTGCACACAACTATGCATGCAAAGAGAAGTTTAAATAACAATTCCCAGTTATTAAACATTTCAGATATGATGTATACATTTTGAAATGTCATTATTAACTTCTCATGGGTGTACTTGGGCAAACAAAGTACGCACACATATTTTACAAGATGTATGGCAATTACATTTGGTAGGATTTTAGAGTAGCTTTTGCTAAGTGTTCATATATTTACAGACACAAATGTGTTTATTGTCTACCTATTATTTGAAATATTGTGTCATGCGCCGCCAACGTTGGGGTATTTGGTCGCGGTGGAGACTGGGCTGCCATTAGCCGCCCATCACGTCCCACCGCGCACCTTGAGCAGCAGTCTAGTTGTTTCCGCGGCGTCCGCCGCGGTACGCCTTTTTCTTTCTGTCTCACCCGGAAGTCTGCGCGTTGCAACCCTTTCGCGTCAGGCTCCGGGTGAGACGCTAGCAGTTTTCTCCGTTCCGTGTTTCCTTCGTTTTTTCCTCCGCCTGCCTTCCTTTCTTGTTTTGTTTCCCTGTTTCTTTTGTTTTGTTTTTCTGTAGTTTTTTTTTTTCCTCGTTCGCACTCTCGACTTTCTCTCCTTTCCGGCCCCTTCCTTTGTTGTAGTTTTTTCCGTTACCTATTGTTTTTTTTTCCCTCGTTAGTATATTTTTCCACGTTTCTCCACTCCTCCGTGCCTTCTTTATTTACGCGGCACATACCAGCGCATTGGACCTTCAAACTTGGCTCATCCCTACGCACCAGTCCTGCATACTTGCCACATCCCTACTAATTTGACCTACTTACACCAGCTTGGATAGGGGTTTTATTATGCCTTCAGGCTTTTTCCCCCATTTGGCTTGCTCCGGCTGAGAGGTCCCCACTAGACCTCTTTCTACCAGGTCAGGGTGGCTTCCTCCCGGGGTAGGCCCTATCCTCTGACAAAAAAACAGCTTGGTGGAAGAAGAGACTGGAACAGCCCGAGGAAACCAACGCCACAGGTGAGGAGGTGGTCGGAGGGTTGGAGTTAGAAGAGGAAGAGGGTAATTTGGAGGTTGGCTGTGATATATTGTTATGACTATACTTTAAAAAGATGTATACTCAAAATAATGTTACAATATTGGCATGTATTCATACATTTAGGGCCCAATTCATAGAATCCAGAGCAGAAGCAGCGAAAGTGCCTCGTGCCATTAAGGAGCGTGCGCCACACGTGCGCCAGCCGTGGCACCAACCAGCAATTGCGCAGCTTGCGTATTTATGTATTCCCCGAGGCATCAGTAGCCATGGCGCAATGAACAGCAAGCAGCACCAGTAACGCCCCCAACATGCCTCCATGTGCAGGAAAAAGCGAGTGAAATGCCCAATACTGAGCAAGGCCCTGCACCATCCATGGCCCAGGACACAGCTCCCCCCATCGTAATTGCGTGAAAAATCGGAGAGTACCCCGTTCGCACCAGCCAAATTGCATGGAAATGGCCGCGCGCATCTCAGCCAAATCTGGTACCCTGCTCGCACCAGCCAAATCAGGTGGAAAGGGCCGTATGTACCCCTGCAAAATGGCTTACCCTGCCCGCACCAGTCAAATCGCTTGGAAATGGCTGCATGTACCCCATCCGCACCCCAGCAAAATCACGTACCCCGCTCGCACCAGCAAAATCGCTTAGAAAGGGCCACGTGTACTGCAGTGAAATCGGGTACCCCACTCTCAATAGCCAAATTGCATGGAAAGGGCCACACATAACCCGTGAAATCGCATACCCCGCTCGCACCAGCCGAATCACGTGGAAAGGGCTGCGCGTGCTGCCATCAGCCGCAAACACACCCCCCAGGCAGCCCACACCACAAGGGTACCCCCCATCAGCAGTGACCATAGCCCGCAGGCAGCCCACCTGTGACCATACCCCGCAGGCAGCCCACACCTACAAGGGACCCCCATCACCTGTGACCATACCCGCAGGCAGCCCACACCACAACGACCACCCTCACCTGTGACCATACCCCACAGGCAGCCCACACCACATGGGACCCCCCATCACCCACCCATGACCATACCCCACAGGCAGCCCACACCATAAGGGACCCCCATCACCTGTGACCATACCCCGCAGGCAGCCCACACCACAAGGGAATCCCCCATCACCCGTGACCATACCCCACAGGCATCCCACCTGTGACCATACCCCACAGGCAGCCCACACTACAAGGGACCACCCATCACCTGTGACCATACCTTACAGACAGCCCACACCACATGGGTGCCTCCCTCCACCCGTAACCATACCCCGCAGGCAGCCCACCCGTGACGATACCCCGCAAGCAGCCCACACCACATGGGACCCCCATCACCCGTGACCATACCCCGCAGGCAGCCCACACCACAATGGACACCCATCACCCGTGACCATACCCCGCAGGCAGCCTACCCGTGACCATAACCCACACGCAGCCCACACCAAAAGGGACCCCCCATCACCCGTGACCATACCTCGCAGGCAGCCCACACCACATGGGACCCCCACCATCCGTGACCATACGCCGCAGCAGCCCACCCGTGACCGCAGCCCTCAGGCAGCCCACACCACAAGGGTCCCCCATCACCCGTGACCATACCCCGCAGGCAGCCCACGCCACAGGGACCCCCATCACCTGTGACCATACCCCGCAGGCAGCCCACACTACAAGGGAATACCCCATCACCCGTGACCATACCCCGCAGGCAACCCACCTGTGACCATACCCCACAGGCAGCCCACACTACAAGGGACCACCCATCACCCGTGACCATACCTTGCATGCAGTCCACACCAGATGGGTGCCCCCCACCACCCATGACCATACCCTGCAGGCATCCCACCTGTGCCCATACCCTGCAGGCAGCCCGCACCACAAGGGCCCCCCATCACCCGTGACCATACCCCACAGGCAGCACATACCACAAGGGATACCCCTCATCCGTGACAATACCCCGCAGGCAGCCCACCCATGACCTTACCCCGCAGGCAGCCCACACCACAAGGGTCCCCCCATCACCTGTGACCATACCCCGCAGGCAGCCCACCCATGACCATACCCCGCAGTCATCCAAACAGAAGAATGTACCCTTGCTAATATTTATTTTCATATTTTTTCTTTGAAAGTTAATTATTATTTTTATGAGGTTTCCGGATTGCGGAAATCCTGAACTCTGCATCTATTTCCCTGAGGCGGGCCTGTGCTCTCCCCTCGAGGGCCCACAGGGACTCCATCATGCTCCTCTCAAACTCCCTCCGAGACTCCTTGAGGAACTTGGGCTGCTTCTCCGCCCAACGCAGGGTGTTCTCCGCTCTGGCGATGGTGAGTCATGCCCCCTGTGCCCACTGCCGCTCTGCTCTGATCTGCTGGCCTATTTGCTCCAACACAGAAGACATCCTTGTGTTAAGGTCCACGTTTCCCTCCTGCCCAATGGCCGATACCTGCCCCTCTGATGTTCAGGGCCCTGAGTCCTGTCGCCTCCTACGTCAAGCCTACTGCTGCTGAAAAGCCTGTTGCCTGCCCCTCCGGGACAGCCTCTGTGATGATGACAGCCCCGCGGGACTGTTGTGCACGTGCCGTGCTGTTTGGTGCCTGCACTTCCTCCATTGCCACTGGTCCTGTTGCTGCGGTGACCACCTCTGATGATCCTCCTTCGACTCACGACTGTGGCAGGGATGTGCTCTCCACCAGACTTGCCGCTGGGGTTGGGACGGGTACACTGGGGGGCCTGGTGGTATCTGGGCCAGAAGAAGGCAGGGAGGATGATTAGCACACAGAGGAGAAAGAGGAGGAGCGGGTTACCGCAGTGGCCAGCACACATAGCACATTTGTGACCATTCACTGTGCTAGCCAGTTGATGAGGCGACAGACCTCATTGTGATGATGTGCAAGCCCCTGATTGGAAGCCTGCACATCATCACGAATGCTGCCTGTGCACCTCGCAATACCGCTAGCACAGGTTCAACCCAGTCACATATTGCCTCATCTGCAGATAGTGGAAGATCTGTTGCCATGGATACATCTGCCACCTGCGGATGGGTACTGCCTGACGCATGCCCGCAGGTGCACACTGGTGCAGTCACAGTTACAGGGATAGGAGCAGTCACAGGCATCTCCACGGTGACCTACACTGCCTCCGGCCCCTGACCCTGGACTGCACCAGGAACACCTACCTTATCACCCACGCCGGGCCCCATGTGCTGGGCTGATGTGGCCTCCTCCACCTCCACCAACCTGGATGACTCCCCACTGTCTTCCGCATCAGATTGCCCCTGCGTGGTCACACCTGTCCCTCCCACTGCTGAGGAGCCCAGAACCAACTTCACCCTCTTGGGCCTCCCCTCAGCAGCTGCGGCCGATGACTCTGACGTGGTACCAGCCTCCTCGCTCCCGGAAGATGACATAACCTGGGAGGACGACTGGGCATTGTATTGGTGCCTGGTGGAGGCATTCCTGCTATGGTGCTCTACAGTGCCAACTCCACCCTCTTCCTCCATCGTCGCTGTGGATAGGGAAACATTGAACATAAACATCAGTGTACCGAACAAATGTTTGTGTGACACAAAGCAAATGCACATGAGTGGCTGTTACGCTCACCGAGTCTCTGCGGGGACGTTGGGGCACGGTTGGAGCCCTCCCTGGACTGTGATGATGGCACAGCCTCACAGTGGCTATGAGTGTTCATTCCTGAACCCTGTGCATTCTCAGCAAATCCCCATGGGTCCCGGGCCAGCAAGTCCTTCAACTCCATCACCAGTATTTACTTCCTTCTCATGGTCTTTCATCATCCCTTTCATGCTCCCTTAGGGTCAGTTGCTCCTCATGGAAATTCGTTTGTGGTTCTGGTCCGTATTGAGCTGGGGCCTCCCTCTGGTACAGTCTCCCTGCCTCTATGTAACTGGAGGTGTAGCTTCGCCGGTCTGGAGGCACTTGTGATGCTTCCTCATGTGTTGTGCTGTATGTCCCCTTCTCCCCTGCTGTAGTTCCAGATGACTGACAGAATGCACTTGCCACCTGACCACACTGTCTTCTACAACACGGTCTGACATGCATTGTACATGGCTCATGACAGTAGTTTTCAACTTCCATCTGAGGCTGGGTGAGAGTTATGGCATGGCTATGCTACGTGCCTTCTGTATATGGGCATCAGTCATCTTTGTGGAAGGACTATGCCAGTGATATGACATGATATGATATGATATGATATGATATGATATGATATGGCATTTATAACGTGCCTATACACAAGTGTTTCAAGGCGGGACGAGACAAGGGATGGGGAACAAGGGAGGACAGACAACGATCTTACTAGGCCAGGTGTCAATCAAATCGCGCAAGTGCAGGGAAGGAGGGAGAGGGAAAGGGTGCTTCTTGTTCCCCATTCCACGTGTTACACCCCTTTTTTAGGTGTGTACGCTGGGGGGTGTGCGCCGTCACTGGGTGTCTAGCGCAAGGCATTTGCGGTATCACAGTGATGCGTTGGCCCGCGCAGATTACACTCAGGTCTCAGGTAAGCCCCGTGCAATGTGTACAATGAATTACAAAACGGGCACGTGCGCGCATGCGCCCCGTTTTCGGGGCAGATTTATTCCATGAATCGGGCCCTTATTTGTAAAACTGAAGACATAGTTAGGTTATATGTCTTGGTTTCCTGGTTAATCTGCAAATTTCTCATCATTTAATTTTAAATAATGTTTGTACAGTATTGTAACATACCTTCTTTGTAGTGAAATGCCTTTATTGGTGCACACACTATTGACATTGTGGGCAATTTGATTTAGAATTTGCCGATGCAAAACTAAATTTGTAGTTACATAAATGGTTAGTGTAGTTCAGGCAATCATAATCATTTATTTTTTCTATACTATTCTGTTGATACATCCACTCTTTGAAAGTGTTATTCTTTTACTTTTTTTGCACAATGTTTATTATATACAATTGTTAACATTTTTATTTAACCTGTTATATAGATATACTTGTAGAAAGTGAATAGAGATTTTTTCTCTCCAATGAGATTTTTTTTCTTCTCAGCAGCATGATTAATCAGTACAAACTTGTATTCGTTGTGTACTAGGATACATTCAGAAGTCACTCATACCATTATGAAAAAAATATCATTCTTGTTTTTATTTTATTATGAAATAAATTTCATTTTGTTTCAGAGTTGCTAATATTCAAGAAAGAAGACGACACATATAAAGGAATTAGCTAAGACATTTGACATTTGATAAATTTGCTATATATATGTACAATATTCACACATATTTGTATATTTTGTATTGTTTTATTTCTCGCTGTGGCTACAGCATCGGCCAACGAGACAAAGGATTATGCAGGTGCGGCTAAGGAGAGTAACAACTGGTGTGGTTCTATCCACTCTAAATGCCCCCCTGTTAACATTGTAACTTTGGTTACAAGCAAACATTTTGGGGATTTTAGACACTCAGGGGTCGATTCATGGAGCAAACGTGCGCCGAAAATCCCAGCACAAGCAGGCGCAAGGTGGCGCAAGCGTGAGAAACCCAGAGCACGCGCACGCGTGCGATTCAAGGAAGACGCTGCGCGTGTTTCCCGCTGTCCGTGCGCCAAATCCTGCCATGGCGCACACGGGCCCACACGGCGTGCGCTACACACACAGCAAAAGCGCGCATAGTGCGGCACACACAACCAAAGTGGGCGGAACAGTGGGCGGAACACGCGGAATGGGGAATAACGCGTGAAAAAGAAGGCGTAACTGGGGAAGTACTGCAGAGAACTACACGGAACGCCCACACGCACGCGAACAACCCGTATTCATGGATTCGAATACGGGAAACCCGCGCATGGCAAAAGACGCACACAGGCGTCAACGCGCCCGCCTCACGAAGGCAGGCGGAAGCGTCCCCGCGCACAGTATAAAAGTGCGCGCAAACAACAAACACGTATATACAGCTACGATGAATGCCCCATTTGTCGCAGCACTGATCCTGGGACACCGCAGGAGGAGGAGAATAGCCAGGGCACGCATTTTCGCACCACGGACAAGCCTTTTTGGGAAGCCTGACGACCAGGTCTACGGCAGGTATAGGTTTCCACCCCATATCATCCTAGACCTCGTCAGGGAGTGGGAAGATGACCTTACATCACCCACCCTTGCTCCCAAGCATTGAGCCCCTTGGAGAAGGTGCTCAATGTCCTGCATTTCTTGGCCACTGGGTCATTTCAGCGGACTACTGCCATAGTGGGGGGGGGGTCTCACAGGCCACGCAGTCACGCTGCCTACACCAGGTACTGGCAATCATGACAGCACGCCCCTTAGTCCGCGGGCACATATATATGCCCAGAACACCCGCAGAAAGGCAGGCCGTTGTCCTGGATTTTTACAGGGTGGCACACTTCGCCAAAGTGCTCGGTGCCATAGATTGCACCCATGTGGCCCTACGTCCACCTAGGGCCACTGAGCACATCTACCGAAACCGCAAGCACTGACATTCCATCAATGTACAGGTCGTATGCAATGCAAAGGGAATCATCACCTCTGTCTATGCAAACTACCCTGGCTCCACCCATGACAGTTTCATATACAGAATGTCCGCCCTGAGCTGGGCCCTGGAAGCTGGGCAGCATGGCGACACATGGCTCCTAGGTGAGTACAAATGCCCTTGCACATGCATGCATGTCACACACACACACACAAATACAAAAACCCCAATAATCACAACCATTTACACCTCCCCAGGGGACAGTGCCTACCCTCTGAGCAACCACATGATGACGCCAATCCGGAACCCCACCACACCACTCCAGGTAAGATACAACGCCGCCCATATTGCAACCAGGGCCATAGTGGAGCGCACATTCGGAGTGCTCAAGTCATGTTTCCGCTCCCTTGACCGCTCTGGCGGGCAGCTACTCTATGCACCCCCAGTAGTGTGCAGGATCATTGTGGCAGCATGTGTCCTGCACAATGTTGCAACACGGCAGGGCGTACCGGTGGACATGGTGGTGCCCCCACATCCCCAACCACAGGCACAGGCGCTGCCCATGGGAGGGGACAGGGCACGTGGCGAGGAAGCCCGGACCCAGCTTGTGGCCACATTTTTCACCTAAACTCCCACCCCTGCGGAGTGCACACAGGCCTGGCACATACCAGGTGACAATCGATGATGACAAAGAGACAGTCAACTGTCACAACCTTACCACCCTGAGATTGTTGCCATGGAAGTGCCACATTGTCTGCATCCGTAGCTACTTAAACACAAGCTATCCTGTGTGACCAAAAGGCACACATATGACATATGACATGACATGATATGGCATTTGTAACGTGCCTATACACAAGTGTTTCAAGGTGCAACGAGGCAGGGAGAGGGGAACAACGGAAGACAGACAACGATACTACTAGGCCAGGTGTCATTTAGATTGTGCAAGTGCAGGGGTAGGGGGAAGGGAAAAGTGCAAGGGGAAGGAGAGGGGGGGAGTGCAGCCAGCTGGTGGCAACTGCAAAGGTAAGTGAAGACAAGTGCTGGGAATGGGGGCTGTAGGGATAGAGAGACAGTCCAGTAGTGCAGGGGTTGCCAGGGAGGCAGTGCAAGTGGAGAGTGGCTGGGCCAGGGACCGAGGTCAGAGAGAGTGGCCCAGTTGCAGATCCAGTGCAGTTTCAGTGAAGAATTTAGCAAGGGAGAGGGAGAGAGAAAGCAGAAGCAAAGAGGAAGGCTTTGAGGTGCTTCCGGAACCGGAGATGGTTCTCCTCAAGTTCCAGGGAGGCAGGAAGGCTGTTCCAGAGGGAGGCCCCTGCCGCGGAGAGAGATCTACCCCCAGCTCGTTGCTTCGAGAAGCGGCTGACCCTGACATGCAAGGTGTGAATCACACACACCTGCAAAACAGGCCATGACCATCATTGTTATGTCACTCAAACCCTCCCAAACCACAACATGACATGGCAAGCAATAGCCATACACCAACACAGTACCAATAAAGTACACATTGCCATGTTAAAAATGTACATTGGCATCAGACAATGATGCCTGAAATGGAATCAGATGAAATGACTGACCAACAACCTCCCACCCAAAATAAGTCATTCCCAAATGCATTACAAAAGTTGTAGACGTAACATAACAATGAATGCCTGTCTACATGCACATTGTGCTTTGCAAAATCAACACTGCAATTCTGTGTGCTGTGTCCAACTCCTGCAACACACTGCTCAGTGCACAGCACAGTGAACAGCTATTGTGTGTGATGCACACCCTGAGCATCACATCTAAGCAACAAACCACATCAAAAAGCAAATTAGGCATGTACAGGATCCATAATTGGTCACAGAACATGTGCTGCAGGGACACAGTGGGCACCAGAAGGCAAACAGAGTGTACACGTGGATATCCAAGGGTGGTTGTACATGTAGTGCATCATAGTGCGAGTGTGTGGGTCAGTAATGACATGCACTCAACATATGCATGTGCAATCAAGTGACCATCAGTGTCCTCTACACATCACATGTGAACATTCAGCATGTGTACACCCCAGCATGTCAAACCACAACTATCCCCTCACACCTGAAAGGTAAACACAACACATGAACAGGCATTGATCAGCAGAACACAACATGTACATAGGATACCACAATTATAATGTCTGGGTTCCTATCACACTGCAGGGCAAGGCAACTATCAACAACAAAACACCCCCCCTCCCTCACAAATGACCATGACCCACTGAACAACCGCAGCTGGGTCATGGAGCCTTCAACCCTCAATGTCACCTGGCCACAGGATCACCCTTCCCCTTCGTCACAATCTCCCACCTTGTGTGTAAAAAGGTGCCTGCACCATCAGAGTCCACCTTCATTTGCAAAAACACAACATCCAAGGCAGAAAAACGAACCTGAACAGCCTCCAGTAGATGACTTGAAGTAGCAGTACCTCATAAAGGCCAAGTACTACCACAATGATGTAACAACCAAGGTAGCACAGTAAAACAATGTCACAACAGGATGTTAACCATGTGCGGTACATAACATAGAATGATGCACCACGAACGGATGTGTACTGTCACAGGTCCCGTGTACAGGCCCAGGAGTGGCACGAACCAACCACCCCCACCGTGGCCCGGGTGCCTGCAAGGTCAAACTCACACAGGCCTCTGAGACCCTGGTGGGGAAGGAGGGTCAGGGATGTGCAGTCGGGACAGGCGTTGGCACACTGGATATCTGGAATGAGTGGCAGGAGAGGGGAGGAGGAATGACACATGAAAGTAGGGAATGCACGAAAATGTACTACCTGCATGAACACATACACAATCCGAACAAACTTGTACATCATTGTCAGTGCTTTCTGGAGTCCAGGCTTAGGAGTGGCACGAACCAATCACCCCCTCTAGGGTTTCGGCACCTGCAAGCTTGGGGCTTACACAGGCATCCGCCACCCCAGCGGGGATAGAGAGTTAGGGAACGTTGGTTGGATAGGTACGGGAAGCAGGAACACCGGGTAGACGGTACAGGGTTTAGAATTGGTTAGGACTCCGGGTGATTAGGGGGAAAAAAACATACCAAATTGAATTACACATTCATCCATGCATTAGTGCACCCCCCAGCAAGCCTATGCAGAGCAGTTTGAAAGAAAAACAACAAGACACTTAGCTCTGGTTTTGAGTGCTGGCCTCCTGCCTGCGCACTCTCAGGTCCGGTTACAGGAGCACTTCAATGCTGCAAAGAGAGCCACAGTTAATAATCTGTGCATGCCCATAACACAAAAACACACCAACAAATATGCCCCATAGCAACAAACTACTCTACAAACAGACAATCTGGTGTGGATGCTTCGTACCCATATGTAACATTACCCCTGTGATGGGTTATACACAGTCAATGCAGTAAGTCAGCCGCCGGTGGGTGCGTGGCAAATGGAACACCAATGTGTCACAATTCACACAACATGCAATGTTCCCTGGGTAAGCAGACAGACCCATATAGCAAGGCATGACTTCAGAACAAGTCGTGTTCCACCATGACCGAAACAAAGTAGGCAGTGCATGTTTCAAAATGTACATGGAAATGAAATGCACTGCACCCGGGTATTTCCCTTGCTGTATGTCCCTTTGAGCTGCTCCTTTCCATGTCTCGGAAGGCTACATGGGTGATACAAGTGCCTCAATGGACCATGGTGTACCAGAGGGTATGTGCCACTGCCCCTGCAGGTGCCCCAGACAACCTTACAATCAACAGCCATCAGTCCACCAACACATCTGAGCTGTATTGTGTGCTTCAACACCAATATTCGTCCAAGCTCACCCTCAGGGCTGCTACTAAGCCTGCATGTGCAACTGGCCTGGTGGAAGCTTTGCTGTGTTGTGGCCCCCCTGTGCTGCTCACCTTGCCTGGAGTTCCTTGGAACACGTCAGCAGTTCTAGGATGTATGTCTGCAATCCCTGTGCCTCTGCTTGCGCACACATGTGCATGTGGGCACCAACAAACGTGTCCAGAATCCAGACTTCCAATGGGCCTTGTCTGCTGGCAAATGTGGTCTGGAGGCTCATCCCCCTGCAGAAAGGGCATGAAACACATGATTAATGCTTTAAAGTCATCTGTGTGTGTCTCTTCAGGCATCTCATTACTGGACCATGTCAGAGACGTACATCAGAAATAACACCATCAGTCCGTCTTTCACATCCAAAGTGTGGAACACACTATCTACGGCATGAATTGCAACGAGCACGTGTACAGTAAAGATAAGAAACATACTACACAATGCATAGCAATGAATGTACACATTAATCATGAAACACCCCATCTAGCAAAAGCCGAACAGTGGTCAATAACACCGCAATCATCCCCACTAGGGGTGTTAACACAAGTTACACAGCACCAGACATGCCACAGATATGACAGTCCAAAGCCCTTGTGTAATAGGCTGTCACACCGAACCATCCTTGCAAGCCCATGGATAAGGGAGGCAGGAGTGGCATATGTGAGTCAAGGACCCCAAGCAGCAAACACATACACAAGACAAGCCTGAAGGGCCCAGCTGGAACAGACAGTGGATGCTTTCAAAAGCCACAAAGCACCGCACCGTCACATGAAAGCACAATAGACAAGCAATTTTAAACTATATTAACTAATTACACTAACTATGAAAAACCTACATTACCTAATTAAACTAACTATCAAACAGAAACTTAACTAACTAAACTAAAAGAAAAATCAAAAATGGCCACATACGACCCGGGGGGGGAGGGGAGGCACCCAGGAGGGAGGAGGTACAGGGTTCTGCTCAACACCCACATGCGATGATGCTGAGCCAAAAAATAACCTCCATGGGCTCAACGCCTGCACAGCCCAACCTATGTGGGAGATAGATGGTCGTCCGAGTCTGGCTCATCCTGGAAAGGAGGACGTGGCACAGTAGCCTGGCCACGCCTAGCTGCAGCTTGCCCCTCGTCGGCAGCAAGTCTGCCGGACAGGTGAGCCTGGTTCTGTGTGGCGATGTGACGTAGGTCTGCATGCAGAACCTCACATGAAACACGTGCTTCCTCTTGCAAGGTAGCACGTTTAACACGGAGTTCCTCCTGGAAGGCCTGGCTGGACAACCGCTGCACCTCCCGGCAAGCATGTAGCTCAGCCGAGATGATACGCTCAAGCTGTGCAAACCTCTCCTCTGCCCGCTGCCTCTGGGACATCATAATGACACCCAGAGTGGATTTGAGGGAAGCATACTCCTCCCTCAGGGCATCCATGTGCGCCTCTGCGTGAGCAGCAATTGCTTTATGCAGAGACGACATTTCAGCCTGGCGTGCCCTGTCTGAGGCCGCCATGCCCAGCCTGAGCGAGCGGGCCGTGGACCATGCCACCTGCTGCTGGAGAAGCACCTGCCTAGCAGGGGGGAGCACAGATCGGGCCACACGCTCCATGCTTTCAGCGATGTTCTCCATTGCTGCCCCCTGCTGTTCTGAATTGGCAGTCATGTCTTGCTCCCACTCAGTATACTGCGGTTGCGTGCGGCGACCGCGTTGCTGGGTTTGACCCCTGTGGGACCCAAGGACTGGGTGTCCTTGCTGTGTTGGCACCGCCCGCGGCTGCACGACTACATGCCCCCGTCGACGTGATGTTCCAGGCACATCATTGACTGGTGTGGAGGGTGACCCTGCGTCCCGATCCACCACGGGCAGAGGAACCAAGACTGTCTGATCCCTCAGTGCAGGTGTCGCGGACAGAGGAGTGTCCACATCAGAATCACTCACCCCTGACACATGGACTTGATGCTCATCCAACTCGACATGGACGTCAGAGTCGTCATCAAGGCTGGACTCATAGGCAGCCAGAGACAAGATGGACTGTAGCACTTGGGGGTTTTCGTGGCCTACCACCCCACGACCCCCACTTGTGCCGGGTTGATGTAGTGGTAACAACCCTGTGTCTGGCATGACAACACCATCCTCCTCCTCCATTGCATCATCACCTGAAAAATAGAGAGAAAAAAGGTCACTACACATGTCAGAAGCACACAACACACACACACACCGACAACAAACACATCAGGCAGATATGTGACACACAACATAGAACCTGACATGCATGCTGGGTCAACTTTGAATTGCTTCTGTGATCAGACCTGTTGAAAGGTGGCAGTTTGCATGGAAGTGGGTCTATGCAGTGCAGAAAATGTGTGTATCACTCACTACCTACATGTACAAGGACTCCATGGTGTGTGTCAGGAAATGTGAAGGCAGTGCAAGGTCAAATTCAGGCATTTCGTGCACTGTGCATTCAATGGGTAGCATATCTACAAGCAAAGCACCCCTCCACCCAAGTACAAAAGCAGGGATGCCTAGCATGGTATCAAAAGACTGACCATAGACCTGTGTATTGACAGGCAGTGTTGACTGGCATCAACAGCTTAATGTAATTCAAGTGACAACACTACAAATGATGATGGGACAATAAGCAGGACACATGATGAAAACTCTTGAGGCCGCCCACGTGTGAAGAAGACACTACAACAGTCGGACAGAGTCATTGGCCATTAAACAGGCTGAGGCCTGTGAGCCACACAGATTGTCAGACCCTAAACATGTGTGCAACGCAGTACTGAGCCACAGTTGACATGGGAAGGCTGATGAGATGCCATTCAATATATGTCACCCAGGACTTGTATTACAGTGATCATCCAGTCAAGGACACATAGGGGCATGCGTGCAATGCACATGGAGCATGAATGGGCACTCATGTCCCTGCGGGACATCTGACCTATGCACAGTACAAGTGAGATACCCTGCATCAAGTACTAAGGCTGTACCACACGGCATATGTCTGGCAGATTGTACGCTGGAAGTTAGCATGTACACAGGACGCATGAACAGGAAAGTACACAATGGCAAGATTGAAGCAGAGCAGTGCAAAGGTGGAACTGGGGTGCAGAGGGGCGGAGGAGGGGCAAGGGAGCATGCCTACATGGAGTACCCACATGCAGGCAGAGGACACATGCACGTCAGTCATGCAATGACATTGTGCCTGGGCTGAGAGGAAGGTCACCATACGCCACATGCAGAAGGGCCAGTGAGCTGGAACATGGACCGGAGGGGCATACTTGTAACCAGCATGTGAGTAGGGTGCAATAGTGGTGATGCGGACAGTCCCCATCTGCTCCACATGTCCAGCATCCAGCAGACATGCATCTCGGAAGCATTGCATTACTTACACATCAGAACCATGTACACGTCACATGTAGTGGCAATCATGCACAACACATCCCACAAGTGAAACGCACAAGTCCTCAACAAACACGCATCAACACTCACTGCACTGGGCATCAAAGTCCAGCATCTCTCCCACTCCTTCGACCAATTCAGGTGGTATGAACTCTGCAACGAGTGACTCATGCGGAGTGAGCTCTTCCTCCTCTGCTGCAGGCCCACCGCCAGTCACCAGAGTCAAGTTGTAATTTGAGGCACGCTTAGCCTTAGCGCTGCGTTTGAGGTCATTCCAACGCTTTTTGCACTCTTGCGCCATGCGCACCTCATGGCCGAATTAACTGACATGTTCCGCAACATGCTTCCAGTGGGTGTCATGGTGGGCAGCCGTAGTCTGACTATTGGCACCCACTACCATGTCACGGCTGTGGCCCCGCACGTAGTCCATGAGGAAGTCCAGTTCCTGCTTGCAGAAAGGCTTCTTCCTCGATGTGCAGGAGGTTGTGGCTGTGTGTGGGGTCCCAGCCTGTGCTGCAGGTGCAACCTTCCTCCTCTTGGACTGTGGCGCAGACCCTGGCTGGCTAATGCCGCCCTGACCAGTATGGCCAGTGTGTTCGGTGGATTGAGCCAAGGGAGTGGCAGGTGGAGGGACGACCAAAGGCCTGACTTGTGTCAGTGGCATCTGGGTGCCCTCTAATGGACCCTGCGCAGCAACATCCGCTGTGGCAGGGTCATTGACCACAACGGTCCTGGTTGGCAGACTCACAACTGGAGTGTTGTTGGGTGCATCTGCCCCTGCACTTGCCAACACCCGGCTGTTCGGGGCAGCAGATGACATAACTGCCCCAGGGACACGTGTCTTGGTCTGAGCAGCCCTGCGTACCCCTATGGTTTCCCTCCTGGCCGGTTGGAAATCTACCAAGGGCTCTTCAAGTGCCAACGCAGCCTGCGCTGGCAGACCCTGAGCCTGGGTGGCGGTGTCCACAGCTGCACCTGCAGCTACCACTACCCTTGGGCCCGTGGCAGTCGATGGAACGGACTGCCGGGTCACACGGGCGCCAGTGCCAGATGCAGAAGCTGCATCCCCCGGAACCACATGGGGTGGTGGCATGACTGCACCAACACATGGCACAACATTGTGCTCAAGTGGCGCACCCCTGCCTCTTCCCCCTCTGTGGCCACCCTGGACACCCTGGAGTCCCCCTACTCCCTGGTCACCCCGTCCCCGACCACGCCCGCCACGAGGAGTACGCCCAGCTGAGGCGCCACTCACCTTTGGTGTCCTCCCAACCATGGCACAGATGTAGTAGTGCTGGCACAGATGGAGTAGTGCCAATGGGAGGTGTACGCCACAATTGACCTGGGCAATTGGGGTGAAGGGGGTGGGAAGCAAAATGTTAACAGCCCCTGTGCACCTGCAAGGCTGTATGTGACCCCGGTGATGTGGTGACGGGTTACGCAGCGCTCAGGTACCTCAAAACTGCAGTAAAACCGTGCATGCAACCCTGCAGCCTACGTGCGTGAAATCAACCTCCCGCAGTACGCAGTGGCACCCAGTAACACGAATAACGCGTACGCGTGGGACACGCAGGCTACTATGACCTCGAAAATGGGTGTGATACACAGGGGCACCCGCAGTGGGAAAAATAGCGTGTGCGACTCACCGTCTGACTAGCGCGATGCAGAAAAACACGCATAGCCAATACCCCCACCAAAAGAAGAGATTCGTCCTTGATAGCTGTGAAGTTGTGATGGCGCGCGAAACAACAGGAAGCAGCAAGACATTTCGGTCTCCACGAAAGGCACGTACAGCGAACTGCTGCCCCCGCTCACCTTTAACCCATGCTGAGGGAAACGCCCGCGCACGTCACGTCACTTACGCGCATGGGCCCTTTCCTCGGATTACACGCATTCCCACGCGGACGTGCAGTTTTTCATGTGCGCTGAAACACCCGTGCACGCCCGCGCGCATCACGTCACAGAGGCGCTTACGCTTGAAGGGCCTTTGGTCCAATGAAAACGCGTATGCGTGCAGACACGCTTACGTGCTAAGGGCCTTTCCTCGAATTACACTCTGACGTGCAGAATTTTCACGTGCCAAATCACTCCATATCAAGCTGGCCACGCGTAAGCACACGGAAGACCACGCTCCTGCCCAAAAGGCCGAATTACTGCCCCCCAGAGCCGTGGGAGCCATCTGCTGCTGCCTGCCTGCCTGCCTGTCTGCTGCCACCGTGCCCTGCCATTTGGTGCCTGACCATCAGCCATCTGCAGGGGTCCAGTTGCGGTGCCCACCCCTGCTGGAACAGAAGACTCCTGACTGGGATACCATCGCTCCACAGCCCAGCCCCAGGACCCAGTTGCCCACCCACGCCTGCCTCGGGGGTCGCCATGTCAGGGCAAACACCATCTGAGAACACTGGCGACCCCCAGCCAGAGGGGCAGAGGGCCACCAGCTTCAGTCAGAAGGAAGTTGGTGTCCTGGTGGAGCTTGTCCTGGGGCATTATGATGCCCTCTTCGGATCATCACGCGCCGACAAGGAAGGACGGGACAGGATCTGGGACGACTTTGTGGTTGCCATCAACGCGGAGGGGGTGGCAACCCGCAACATCAAGCAAGTCAAGAAGCGCTGGGAGGACTTGAGGTCCAGGACCCTCATAAAGGCCCGGCGCCTTGTGGAAGGGTGCCGGGGCAGCATGAGTACCATCCAGCTGAGGGTCCTGGAACGCGTACGCCCCGCGCTCCATGCCCAGATCCTTGAGAGGCAGACCCATCTGGAGTCGAGCGGTAAGTGGCCAAGCATTGTTGTGTGAGACAGGGCATGTTGCAGTGTGCTAGTTGTCTGATACTTGCCTGTATTTGTGACATAGGCCATGTACGCATGTGTGTGTGCAGGGACATCATTGGCATGCATGTGAGACCAGTAATGTGTGAAGCACACGGTTGGTGTATGTGTTTAAATGCTACATGGGGAGCCCTATGCGGAATGGACACATGAGAGCATGCCAGTCTCTGTTCCTGGACATGGTTGGGGTGAGGGATGGGTGCTGATGCCATGTACATGTATGTTGTCCATGTCTGTGTGTCTGACCTGCGTGTCTGTGACTTGTGAATGCCATGGATGCATGACACATGTCTGTGACAATGTTCAGAATCACTGATGCAGCCTAGATATCCTTGCATCCACTGTGTCTGGGGTGTACGAGTCCAGATGGATGAATGTACGGTGAAGTGTGTGCATGTGATAGGCATGACCCATGATGCATGTGAGTTAAAAAACAACATTGTATGTTTCAAGAGTCACTTGGACATGTTTGCTAATGCCCATAGCATGCGCCATGCCTGTTACTGCATGTGTTTTGCCTGGACTGACCCATGTGTTGTGGAGGGACATGATGAAAGTGATCTTTGACAGTGCCACTCATCTGCTATTGCTTCCTGTCTAGGGGACCATTGTACAGTACTCTGATGCTTGTGTTCTATGTCTCCCTCTACATAGCGCAAAGTGAAGAAGAGGGCGGAGACGGCGCTGTGGAGCAAAGTGGCGGGGATGCCCCCACGGCTGCAGCGGAAGGGGTGGGTGAGCCCCGACAGGGGTTTGCAACGGCGGAAGACGGGGTGGAGCCATCCAAGTTGGTGGTTTCCACAGAGGAGGAGGAGGCGCTACTGAGCCGCACATGGGGCCTGGTGGGGGCATCCCTGCTGGTGCAAGTGGTGCAGTCCAGGGGCAGGGGCAGGAGGCAGCACAGGTCGCCATGGAGGTGCCTGTGCATGTCACTGTCCCTGACACTGTGACTGCACCACCATGCACCAGCATGGATGCCCCATCCCAGGCCCGTCCGCAGGGAGGGGGGATGTCCATGTCATCTGACTCCCCTCCACCTGCGGACGAGGGGACTCCTGGCCGTATGGAGAAGGTCCTGATTGGCGTCGCGTTGCGCACGGGTGTCATTCGTGATGAGGTGCATGCTTCCCGAGGGGAGCACGCACGTCATCACGAAGAGCATCGTGCCAACGTGGCCCAGTTGGGAGCAGCCGTGGTCGGGGGTTTTGTACATGTGTCGGGCACTCTGGCGACCCTCTCCTCCTCTGTGGATGCTATGCGCCAGTCGTTCTCCATGCCGTCTTCTGGCCCAGATGCCACCAGGGCCCCCTGTGGACCTGCCCCGACCAACGCAGCCAACTTGGTGGGGATCCCATCCCTGCCACAGTCGGGAGTCGGAGGTCCAGCAGGGGTGGACACACCAGCAACTGGACCCCAGCAGATGGAGGATGTGACGGCATCATCGGGCAGGGCACGTTCACAACGGCGTCAGTGGATTCCATCAGCCTGGATGTCGTCGTGCTGGCACAGGCAGTTGCGTCGGAGGCAGCGGCAGGCTCGACCTGGGAGGCATCATGGCTCGGGGCCATCAACATCAGGGGGGCAGGCATCGGCCAGAGTGCAGGAGAACCCTGGAATGGGAGTGTCTTCCGTGTGGGAGCGGTTGGGCCAGCAGATAGGTGCGGAGCGGCAGCGGGCAGAGGAGGAACGGCTCACAATGGTCAGGGCGGAGAACTCCATGCGGAGGGCGCTGAGGTGGGCTGAGTGCCTCGAGGGTATTCACTGGGAGTTAGAGCTGGACACTGCATTATCCCTGCGAGACCTCGGTGCCAGGGAACATGCCCGCCTCCAAGCCATTGAACAGGAGTTCGATGATGCCCTGGCCCACGACAACAACCAGTGAGCCGTCGGACTAGCCCGCTGCCCTTGTAAATAGTTATGCAGTTAGTGTTAGGTTTCCTTTGCTTTTTTATTTATTTTGGACCTTTTGGACAATGGACCACAGTTTTGTATATAGTTTTTTTATTAGGTAGTATTTTTAGATAGGTTTCATTTCTTCAGTTGGGATCATGGACCCTGGATTGTTTATCTGTATATAGTTGACTGTTGGATTATAGTTTTTTTTTTGGATTTACCCATGGAGCAATGGTTTTTCGGTTTTGTTTTTCCCTTGGATGTACTTTTTTGAACTGTGACTTTGGACACCTTTCCTTTGGATTATGATTTGTGGTTTTTCATTATTTTACGGACATTCTGCTTTTGGTTTTTAATTCCCATTGTCGTTTGTTTATTTTTAATTCCATTTATGTTGCTTTTAATACATTTTTTTCATCAAACTTCAATGTGTAGTATCATCCCATTGGTTTCATGCATATCATGATATGGGTTTTGACATTCACTTACACCCATTGTGTGTATGTGAGGGACATGTGTTCATTTACATGCTTGCCATTGGGGTTGTATCATGTAATTGGCATTTCTAAGTGGGTGGATGCAATACTTGGGTGGGTGTTTGGCATGTGGAGGCTGCCCATAAGGGCCAGGGATCTAGATTTTGATGACGTGTTGGCTGGGGGACATGTGTCAGGGCCTTCTGGCAGTTGCCCCACAACGCTGGGGAGTGGGGGTGCAGGGGGACATGAGTGGGACATGAGTGGGGGCCTGCTGGCAGGTGCCCCGCAATGCTGGGGGGTGGGAGTGCAGGGGGACATGAGTGGGACATGAGTGGGGGCCTGCTGGCAGGTGCCCCACAATGCTGGGGGTGGGGGTGCAGGGGGACATGAGTGGGACATGAGTGGGACATGAGTGGGGGCCTGCTGGCAGGTGCCCCGCAATGCGGGGGTGGGGATGCAGGGGGACATGAGTGGGACATGAGTGGGGGCCTGCTGGCAGGTGCCCCGCAATGCTGGGGGGTGGGGGTGCAGGGGGACATGAGTGGGACATGAGTGGGGGCCTGCTGGCAGGTGCCCCGCAATGCTGGGGGGTGGGGGTGCAGGGGGACATGAGTGGGACATGAGTGGGGGCCTGCTGGCAGGTGCCCCGCAATGCTGGGGGGTGGGGGTGCAGGGGGACATGAGTGGGACATGAATGGGGGCCTGCTGGCAGGTGCCCCGCAATGCTGGGGGGTGGGGGTGCAGGGGGACATGAGTGGGACATGAGTGGGGGCCTGCTGGCAGGTGCCCCGCAATGCTGGGGGGTGGGGGTGCAGGGGGACATGAGTGGGACATGAATGGGGGCCTGCTGGCAGGTGCCCCGCAATGCTGGGGGGTGGGGGTGCAGGGGGACATGAGTGGGACATGAGTGGGGGCCTGCTGGCAGGTGCCCCGCAATGCTGGGGGGTGGGGGTGCAGGGGGACATGAGTGGGACATGAGTGGGGGCCTGCTGGCAGGTGCCCCGCAATGCTGGGGGGTGGGGGTGCAGGGGGACATGAGTGGGACATGAGTGGGGGCCTGCTGGCAGGTGCCCCGCAATGCTGGGGGGTGGGGGTGCAGGGGGACATGAGTGGGACATGAATGGGGGCCTGCTGGCAGGTGCCCCGCAATGCTGGGGGGTGGGGGTGCAGGGGGACATGAGTGGGACATGAGTGGGGGCCTGCTGGCAGGTGCCCCGCAATGCTGGGGGGTGGGGGTGCAGGGGGACATGAGTGGGACATGAGTGGGGGCCTGCTGGCAGGTGCCCCGCAATGCTGGGGGGTGGGGGTGCAGGGGGACATGAGTGGGACATGAGTGGGGGCCTGCTGGCAGGTGCCCCACAATGCTGGGGGGTGGGGGTGCGGGGGGACATGAGTGGGACATGAGTGGGGGCCTGCTGGCAGGTGCCCCGCAATGCTGGGGGGTGGGGGTGCAAGGGGACATGAGTTGGTGATCAGTAGTGCAAGGAGACATGTGCCTTTGCTGGGGGGCATGCCCATGTTGGGTGGGCTGCCTGCGGGACATGACCAAGGATGCAGGGTAGTACCCTGTGGTGTGGGCTGCCTGCAGGGGCCGTGGAGGGTGTACAGGGAACACCTGGGAGGACCCACATTGCCAAATCACTTGTGGGACTCCCCGGCACCCCCGAAATACACGTACCCCGCTTGCACAGGGCCAATCGCATGTGAAACTTCCCGCGCACCCCAGTAATACACGTACCCCGCTCGCACAGGGCCAATCGCGTGTGACACTTCCCGCGCACCCCAGTAGTACACGTACCCTGCTGAAATTGCATGTGGAACTTCCAGCGCACCCCAGTAATACACATACCCTGCTGAAATCGCGTGTGAAACTTCCCGTGCACCCCAGTAATACACGTACCCTGCTGAAATTGCGTGTGAAACTTCCCGCGCACCCCAGTAATACACGTACCCTGCTGAGATTGCGTGTAAAACTTCCCGCGCACCCCAGTAATACACGTGCCCCGCTCGCACAGGGCCAATCGCGTGTGAAACTTCCCGCGCACCCCAGTAATAGACGTACCCTGCTGAAATCGCGTGTGAAACTTCCCGCGCACCCCAGTAAATTACGTACCCTGCTCGCACAGGGCCAATCGCTTGTGACACTTCCCGCGCACCCCAGTAATACACGTACCCTGCTGAAATCGCGTGTGAAACTTCCCGCGCACCCCAGTAATACACGTACCCTGCTGAAATTATGAGTTAAACTTCCCGCGCACCCCAGTAATACACATACCCTGCTGAGATTGCGTGTAAAACTTCCAGCGCACCCCAGTAATACACGTACCCCGCTCGCACAGGGCCAATCGCGTGTGAAACTTCCCGAGCACCACAGTAATACACGTACCCCACTCGCACAGGGCCAATCGCATGTGACACTTCCAGCGCACCCCAGTAATACACGTACCCTGCTGAAATCGCGTGTGGAACTTCCCGCGCACCCCAGTAATACATGTACCCTGCTGAAATCGCGTGTGAAACTTCCCGCGCACCCCAGTAATACACGTACCCTGCTGAAATCGCGTGTGAAACTTCCCACGCACCCCAGTAATACACGTACCCTGCTGAAATCGCATGTGAAACTTCCCGCGCACCCCAGTAATACATGTACCCTGCTGAAATCGCGTGTGAAACTTCCCGCGCACCCCAGTAATACACGTACCCAGCTGAAATTGCGTGTGAAACTTCCCGCGCACCCCAGTAATACACGTACCCCGCTCGCACAGGGCCAATCGCATGTGAAACTTCCCACGCACCCCAGTAATACACGTACCCCACTCACACAGGGCCAGTCGCGTGTGAAACTTCCCTCGATCCCCAGTGATACACATTCCCCGCTTGCCGTGCTGGTACAGGGTTAGCGCAGCCCTTTGCGCTGGATTGGGGATTTTGATGGCTTTTCCCTGCGCGGGGGGCGTTCTTGGGGGCATAACTGGCGCTGCTGCAGGGTTGCTGCGCCACTGTGCGCTACGGCTGGTTTTGGGAGCTGGAATCCATGAATACGCTGTGCGCGGAAATGAATTTTAGCGCACGCGGCTGGCGCAGGGATTCGCACGCGCACACTGTGCGCCAGCCGCGTGCGCCACTTGTGCGCTAAATTCTATGAATTACCCCCATAAACTGCATAAAATAAATTACAATAGATATTGTAATATGTTTTTGCAATCTGTGTTCAATTTCATCTATTTTTGTAATTTAAAGGGTGGCCCTTAAAAGGACCGCTTTGGGGGTAGGAACAAGGGGAGTAGAACAAGGGCGGAAAACATATAAGCATGAAACATATAACAAAGGGAATTAAAATAAAAAGGAAAGTATATTTTTGTTGTTATTTTCTTTATTTTTATTATTTTTCTTTTAAAAAAGGGGGGAAAATCGGGATTTAAAGAAAAGAAATTAAGGACGATGGTTAATCTGGTTGTGGCACCTCCCGTGGCTACTCATTTGTGGCACCATTCGCACGGGACTCTCATCACTGAGAGATTAGTAGCCAGTGAAATTACAGCAAGTGCAGGATACAATGTTGCAGAAGTTGAGGCTTCTTACAGTGTTGGTGATGTCCCACTGGTGGATGCAGTTGGTGGAGGTGATGCTAATTTATGTGCACATAATGCATGAGCCCAGTTCATTTTTATTCTTTGGTGCTCGTGTGATTTGCGGTACTTATCATCCACATCATCCCAATGGACATGCACCAAATTATGTATCATGATTGATGTTCCCGGGATTTGGTACAGAACATTAGAAGGGCCATGTCTTAGTGTTTTCTTGCACAATGTGCATTGTACGTCCTCCCCCCTCTTTTTTAGAACAGTGTTATTTCACCTTGAAGTATCACCAACTGTCTGCGGTGGTCTTCATTTCAGTTGCTTTCTTCCTGGGTGACAACAGATTGGGTACTAAGGTGACATCGTCCAACTCGGGAGGAAAATTTAAGACAACAAAAATGATCATACTAAAAAAACAATGCCACAAGAAATGAAGACGCTTTTAAAAAAAAAGAAAAAAAAGGAAAAACACAAAACAGATAAACTGAACAAATCACAAGACAAGGGCAAAGAGGATTATGTGAAAAGTGGGTAAAAAAGGAAAACAAATTTAAGTGTTAAAGTGCCAAAAGTTCTTGAAGTTACTTGGAAGTTACTTGGATAACATTTGACTAACAAGCACTGGTAGCCATGGTCAATATAAACTATTCTTGGGTGTGTGGGGTGATTATTGGCAGCTACACACTGCTGCGCACTCTGATTGGACACTTTTACATGCGCGTATGTCCTCATACAGCATGGGGTAGCCGCATCAATACATTGCAACATGCGTTTGGACCGTTTGTTGACACGGATAGGAATCACGTTTTGGCAAGGAGCCGCTGCGTGCGATATGATTGGCTGGCACATCAGGTATGCAGATGCGTAGGTGCACTGAAGGCGTTTGACATCCTATTGGGTCATTTCACACTCAGAGATTTCATCAAACGGCATGGGGTAGCTGCAGCAAAACATTGCAATATGTGATTAGGCAGTTCATTAACGCAGATAGGAGTCACATGTATGCGCAGAGCCACAGAGCGTACATTGATTGGCTGGTGCATCAGGTGTGAAGATGCGTAGCCGCATTGAAGGATCTAGACATCTTATTGGGTCATTTTGCAGGTGCTGATTTACTCAAATAGCATGGGCATAGTTGTGTCTATGCACGGAAGTATGTCATTGGCTCATTTGTTGATGCGGCAAGAAGGGTACTGCAGCCCATAATCCGATTGGTTGTTAAAAACAGGCGCAAAGCCGCATAGCTGCTTCAACGTACCTTTCAAAGTGATAAGGCCTTCCATTGACACGGCTACTGACACAGCAGACGCAACTCCTCATTTGGCAATGGGATTGGTCAATAATTTAGGCACAAACACGTCATTGCCCTTGGGTGTACCCACGCACACAGAAAACACATTGCAGTTGGATATATTGTGTATCCGCAGTTATGCCCCTTTCCCAAACATCTTTTTCATATTTTCTGACATTGCTTTTTGTCGCTTGGTGGGTGAACTTCATTGTGAGCCTTCAGGAACTTTTAAAAGCAGTACTTTCATGTATCCATTCGTTTGTTACCTTTCTTCTTCCTATACCATTGTCCTTTGTCTTGTGCTTTGTAGTTTGTCAGTTTTTGTTATGTTAGCTTGTTATATTTTTTTAAGTGTTTTGATATTACGTGGTAGAGTCCTTTTTGTGTTGTGAATTTTTATAGTTTTTATTTTTTCTCCACCGTCCAGCATTTCAAAATGACTATGGCCAGCAGTGTTGATGAGGTGGTGTGGCAAAAAGGAGATTAAGGAAGTCACGTGTAATTCTGGCGGTAAGGTTTTGCAGAGGTGACCTTCAAATAAGTTGTCGAAAAGCTTGGGGACATCAACATCTTGTCCATATTCTTTAAGATGAAGTGAATGAATCCTATGAAGGCTCATGTGAAACATAAGGTCAAAACACATGGAACAAGATCAGCATAGCAATATGTCTTCTGTGCCACATACTTCCATTTCAATTACAAGCTATTTTCCACCAACTAACACCCAACCTCAGTCCATCCTGCCTGCACCTGATCATTCTAATTTTATTGTGATATGCAAAACCTGTTACAGCTTGATAGCGGTGGAAGGCGGCAGCCTAGACACTTGGGCCATTGGGCCAAGGCTCTTTTAGAACACACAGCCAATTGCCAAAGCTAGGTATATTTTTGACTGTACATATTTTTCACCTCATTCTTTAGAAAATAAAACAGAAATAAAATTACAAAATATAAAATGCAGAAAAAAATACATGTTTTTCTTTTTACCTTTTGTTTTATGTATGAATCTTAGTGACTTTCCCTTCCCAGTACCTACCTCTTCTTTCTTCACCCACAAAAATTGTCTTTTCAGGACCAACTTTTCAGTGATCAAAATAGACAATAAAAAGACTGTATCTATGGATTAAAGCCCCTTAATTGATCTTTTCAATACAGAGTGTGTTAAAAACATGAAATATCTTTATGTATTTCATTATAGCCGTGGTTGTCTACCGTGGAAGCTGAGGGTAGAACTCCAAAGTTGTTGCCACATTTAGCGGCACATGCATCTCTGGTAGCCAACATATGTACATATATAAGTGGGCAGTAGTCTTTTAAAGACTATATATATGGGCAGTAGTCTTGCAAGGAAGTATTGTATAATACATTGAGTGTAGTCTTTGCACACAGTTATTGTAACACTTTAATAACTTTCTATTCATCAACAGTACATATGCATGTAAACACTTTAAAAAGTTAAGTAAATATGCAAACAAATGTTTTTTAAGATCATGTTTATTTGGGAGAATGTGGTTGCACAATTTTTTTTTAATTTTAATTTCTACACATGATATAATTTTCATTTGTTCAATTGTCTGTCATATTAATGTCAATTATGTATTAAATAACAAAACCTTTGAAATTCAACGAAAAAAACTATAGTTGCAGGGGTTAAGGTAAGAACATAACGCAACAAAACCCCCGAAATTCAGCTAAAGCCACCTTAACTTTGCGCCCCCTGATGCAGGGCCTATGACCACAATGATGATATCACAGATTACATGTTGTATGAGAACACTGGTGAAATTACAAATCACAACACTGATGCCATCACATTGTATATAAATGATTACATCAATAATGGAATTCGACATAACATCATTTATGAGTTCGCTCATGAAAACTTTGATTACCTTAATAACAATTTGGGCTGTGGACTTGGCCATGACTAAGGCTGGGGTCACTGTCCAGTACCAAAGACCATAGGTAGTGGCTGGTTAGTGTTCACAAATACCAATGTGCAAGGTTAAAAGCCATACCTAGTAGCCCATCACTGATTTAAAATATACTGTGGGTAACGTTGAAAGCTGTAGTCAGTGGCCATGGCGGAAGGCCATAGATAGTACCCATTAATATGTTAGAATATACAGTCAGCACAACCAAAGGCCATGGCACTGGCTAGCATTGTGCTGAAGACCATGGCTAGTGGCTAGTTAGTGTATATAATATACAGTGTGCACGGCCCAAGGCCATAGATTGGAGCTGGTTAGTGTTGTATAATACACAGTGGGCATGTCCAAAGTCCATTGCTTACGGTATGTTAATATTTTGCCACTGGTGAAGGCCAAAGTCTATGGTTGGTGGCCTGTTAGTGTTTAAAATTATACAGTGCATATCGGTGAAGACTGTGGCCAGTGTCCATGACCGAAGGCCATGAATAGTACACATTAACGTGTTAAAAACATATTTGGCCATGGCTGAAGGCCATGCTTAATGCTAGTTACTGTTGTAATGTATATATATATATATATATATATATTTAGTTATACGTGTCCTAATTAATGTTATATTTTGTATCAAACTGGCATTCAGGGCAAGTTCCAATTATTACTACCGTCTTAACATCTTTATTTGCTTTGTAACTAAACATTCCCTGTAATAAAACTGACAATTGTTTTGAGCATCCCGTTTTCATTAAATGCTATTTATATAACTTCTCCCCTTTTCCTGGGAGGCCTCCTCACCAAAATGTCATTGATCAAGCTTCAAAATAGGAAAATGCATGATTTAAGAGGTCAGAAATACCACTTCTCAAAGTCATTTTATATTTGCATACATTTGTAGACTCCATTGCATCAAAAATGTGTTATTCTTTGAAAGTCGTCTTTAACTGTATGGAAACATGTACGCTGCCCATCCTTAGACTACTGCCAATATTATTTTCATTTGAAGTTGAAATAGAATTTTTGATCAAATCATGCACTTCATTCTTAAATGTCAGAGCTACATGAAAACGAAATAGCTTTTTCTCTTACCCTGAAATTTGACTAGTACACTCATTTGTTCGTACAGCATATCCCTCTTCAAAGCTGCTGTTCACACACACACTCCATCAAAATATAATTTGATTCAGTGAACCTATACCGAGGGTTTCACTAAGTACTGCAGTATAAACCTTTGCACACGAGTGACCGGCTTGAGCTGCTTCATAGTAATGCAGTGAGTATCAACGTGGCGATTGCTTCTGAAGTAAAAAGAGCTTTCTTCTCGCAGGCAGAATTATGATGTATAAAAGTAAACTGTGTCTTCCTAACGCATCAATGACTCGGTAGCGTTAGGATTTGTTCCACTACTTGCTAATGTAAATTGTGCATTTCTTATAGAATGCCATGCTCATTTCTTATAAAGCATTCACTCTGTCTTTGGTTGCGGACCTAAACAGTATGCACGAAATTCCGAATTATACCAAATTTGTTTGTATTGCTGAAGATGGCCTATTTGTTTACACTTCACATTGGTGTGTAAGGAAACAAGAAGGGACGTATAAGAAGGGCACTAGTCTCTACGACATTGGGAGATGTAGTGAAGGCCACTACGGGCTCATTTAGTAAGTCCCCGTAATTCGGCAGTGGGGAGCCGTTCTGTGAACACTTCAACGTGAACATCTCCCGCATGTATGCCGCCTTTTTCCCTGCACTTTTGCACTCATCTGTACGCATGTACGCATTGCAGGCAGTGTTTACAATGGATTCCTATGAAGATGGCCTTCTTCATGCTCTCACAAAAAGCTAGTTGGCTCCATAGGGATCCCCAGCATTTTCACTGGCATGAAAATGTAAGCCGGTGCTAATGCTGGAGCATTTGTATGGCACAGATGTAGAGAGTTGACAGAAATGCAAGAGGCATTGTGCCCCTCCTCTCGGCCATACAAATGGAAGAAAATGTGCCATGGCATTAATGGATGACTCAAAAACCTTACGCAAGGTTTTTACATCTTCCTTTGACGTTATGGCTCATACAAAAATGAGCCTCTATGTCTTCTTTGCAGTTTTCTGTTTCTTGTCTGTTCATGAATATATTTCTTAGCAAAACATTATCGGAAAACATAATTGCTTAATGGCACTACACAAGAACAATATCATTAAATCTGTCACGCATGTTCAGCGCTTAATAAACAACGAAGGCCCCAGGGCATTACCTGACTCGGTAATGGTCCTGCAGCGAGGTGCTTATTGCTATTAGTACCCCGGCCCGCAAGACCGGGGTACTTATAGCAATCTTTTTCTGTTCCGAAATGCTGCAGCGTTTCAGAACAGAAAAAGAAAAACGGGGAAGGAAAAATGGAGTCCATTTTCCCTTTCCATGGAGGCCATCCGGAGTGGACGCACTGGGGACAGAAGAGTTGGGGTTGGTAGGGTGGGGAGGGGATTGTTTGGGGGATGGAGGGCGGTGGTGTGGAAAACACTTACCTGAATACCCGGTGGGGGAGGATGGCAGTCTCCAGCCCTGCGGAGGCTCAGAATGGGGATTACCCTGTTCCGAGCCTCCTCATTGGCTGAAGGGCTGCCACACCCCCCACCGGGGATGTGAAAGAAGTGAAAGATTTGAGGGATTCTGTGTGGGGTATGGACCGGCAAGGGCCAATCAGATTGTTTGTAACATTCTGATTGACCCTTGCCGGGTAATAATTTTGCATATATAATAGAAATAGGTTTTATTTTAGTCAATGGTGTGATGATAAGTTTGTTGGCATTTCACTTGAATAATCTATGCCAAACAACAGCCACTCACAAACCGAAATGAACAACTGTAGCTAAAATGGTAGTGGCACTGAGATTGTTGGCTTCAAATAAAGAAATTGGTCTACATTTTCTATCTATTGATCTTTTAAATCTTAACGAGGTTCATCTGTGCTCCCTTAATAACATGCATACTCAACATTGTGGTAGCCAGAACATGATGCCTGTAAACAGGCAGAGGGCCATGTTAGTCCCAAATTTCATGATCACATCGATTGCACGAGGTATGTTACCAAACTACCTCCCTCCTCGATCCATCAGCTAAATTATTTGGGAACGTGATGTATGGAAAATTGATGGCTGGGTTATAATCAAGTAGGTTTTAAACGTATGTCTGACAACTCCAAAATATGTAACTTTGTAAGGGGGAAACAAATACTTAACCTTCCTAGACTTTATCCCAGCATTAAGTTGTGTGATTAGACCTATCTCATTGGAAACACCAGCTGAACTATGAAGGCCTGAATCTATTGAAAGAAAATGAGTAGTGTATGCTGTATGTTAAGTCACCAAGAATGCCTGCAAATTGGTTTTGACAGGTTGTCCCCCAGAGGTAATTGATGACTATGGTCCTCATTACGAGTTTGACGGTACAGTAAAAATGGTACCAGTAAGCTTGCCGGTACAGTTTTTACCGTACCGGCAAACTACGAGTTCTGCTCGTGGGTGCCTTTGCAGCTACAGCACCTGTTAGCAGAACATGACGGTAGCACCGGTACCGTTATTAACGGTACCGGTGCTACCACCCTCCCCATTCCCTATTGAGCCCTATGAGGCTCAAATGGGAATGGGGAAGAATGTTTTCCAACGCCCAGAAAAGGGCAATTAATGGGTCCGGCAAGGTCGTAATGATCTGGTAATTGCCCTTTTCTGGTCGCTGGAAAAAAAAATGAATACCGGCGGCAGCCATGCCTGTATTACAGGCACGGCTACCGCCAGCCTCGTATTATGTGCCAATCATCCATATAAGAACGTAATTAGTGTATATACAAGTTTTTTCAGTCTGTAAGCTAATAATGCTCATATAGTTCTGCAGACATTGTTTTAGTTCGGCATAATATTGTGTTTATTTTGTATACTAATCCAGTTAGATGATATATAATCAATGCCCAGTGATAAGGCATTAAGCGTATGCAAGCACTGTGCCCAGAAGACCCACATGTTCAATGAAAGAGGGCCAGGCGATTCCAGAATGGTGGCCAAGGTGGAAGCAGCTTGAACCTTTAGCTCCTGGCCTCCTACCTGAAGATATTTCATACTAATATGAATTCTAAGAAAAAGATTCAAGAGCCTGAGAATCCATCCTCTAATGAACAAAAACACCTTTCAGAAACGGATGAAGAGAATCCTAGCATACAGGACTTGTACAAGTTAATGAGACAAGTGGCTCTGGACATGGCAGAAGTCAAAAGAACCATGGCAGAACTGAATTCGAAAAACGTTACCCATCTGGATACTAGGGTATCTGATTTGGAAAAAAATCATCTCATATGGGGGCTGAAATGGCTGGAAATTACAGGGCCAACAACATCCTCAAAACAGATATGCAGAATGAGAAGAATAAACGCTTGGAAATGGACTTGAAGATGAGGGAGAGGAACATCAGACTGGTTGGAGTTTTGGAACATGCTGATCCCAAGGCTGAGAAAGTGTTACCATTGGTTGTGCAGATTTTCAAGGATTGTTATGGCAATCACACCATTGGAGAAAATGACATTGATCATGCATACCGGGTTGGTAGAGCCCCTGGCTCTAGACCAAGACACATACTCTTTCAAGGAAAAGGGAATCCTTACTGACTGCATCTAGGAGCAAAGGATCCGCTTTCTTCAAGGGCAAGCCTATTTGTGCCTATCCAGAGTACCCTAAGGAACTTGTGGAAACCAGGAGCTCCTTTAAAGGAGTGAAAGACTTAGCAAAAGTCCTCCAAGTGAGGTTTTTCTTGAATAGGTTCAATACACTGACATTAGTGTTACCGGAAGGAGATAAAACCACATCCGACCCTAAGGAGGCGCTCTCTTGGCTAGAGGAAATTCTGAATTTACATGGTACTATTGCTGATTGATTCATATTACTCAGTAACTTTAATTAACTTCTACGTTTTCAAGTTTCACAATTGTTATTTTTATGGTTTTTCACAGTTTATAATGTAATGAACATTATATAAAATGGTGTCGGCTATTTTATTCAGTTAAAACATTTTTTTTTTACTGTGGAATCTTCCTGGCCGTGCTCCGTTGAAAAGATGCTTTATTTGAATAAAGGACCCATCTCAGTCTGATCAGCTGACTGGGTCACGTGAGAAGATCGTCTTCTCAGGATGTTTCCGGATGACGCAGCCATAAGGAATGAAGATGATCTCCAGTTCCAGTGACCGGATTGCTTCATGGTACTGTGCCGGTGTGTGATATTATTGCGCGGCCTTGACTATATGGACTTGTTGGGCTCGTATTTCCCCCTCGGGCGACTTTTGTTTGCGCCCTGGTGCTGGACTCTGATCCGTTTCTACATGCTGGGAATACAGAGATCGTTCCCGATCGATGCATACATGCTGGACTGCAGTGCCAAAGCGTACTGCGGTACTTTCATTTACTTGCACGTGAGAGGGGTTGCAGATTGGCGAGGGCAGCTGCCGCACAACCACGCCGGGAAGTGAATGCAGTGACATGGGGGCGTTCCATACACACACAGGAAGTGGCAGTGTCTTGATGTGTATGGGTGTCGCTGAGGCGCTTGGTTTGAATATTTGAGGAGGGGTCTATGAGGCAACCCCTTCAATGGATTGGACAGCTCTCTCTCAGGGGTGCGCCGTGGTTCTGGTCCCCTAAGAGGGGAATTGGACGGCACAGATATGCAGGCCTTGTTGGCCGTGGCTCCTTGAGTCTCTTGTTATGCTGTTGTCGCTATCTGTCCTGGGGCATTAGAGATATTCAGAGCTGATGGAATGAGTGCTTCGGATTACTTTGGGATAAGAATGGTAGGGGAGTTTCCCGGTGTCTTGTGTTGCCTGCTTCCCCTACTGGAAGGTGCTTCTGACGAGCCTGGGGAGAGGTGCTATGCTGTGACACTGGAAATGCGAGGTTCATATGGGAGGGGCCTCATATTCTCCACGCTTGTTAATGTTGGCGTCATACTTCTGTTTCAGGAGGAGCGGGTGTGGGTTTCTTTGGTTTTTGTTGTTCTTGAACGAGGGCGTTTTGACATGTCTGCAAGTAGGGGATCTCATTTATTGATCACTTCCTGGAATGTTAATTGTATGAATAATCCTGTGAAACGGCAGACAATTCTAAGTTGTGAAGAGGAAATGAAATGTGACGTATGTTTTCTGCAGGAAACTCATCTCTTAAAAGAAGATGTGGGTGTTTTACAGAGGAGGTGGGTAGGCAATGTCTTTACCTCGTGTTATTCCTGTAAAAGCAGGGGAGTGTCAATTCTGGTGCGAAGGGGCTCTCCGATTTAAAAATTGAAAACTAGTAGTCATAACGAAGGTAGAGTTATTGCACTCATGGTGGCTATTCAGGGTGTTAGGAATGTACTGTGCAATATTTATGCACCATCAGTGGATGATGGCTCTTTCTTTAGGGATGTGTCGCAACTCTTGCTTGACTTGGACTCTCATAATATTGTACTTGGTGGTGATTTCAACTTGGTTAATGATCCTTCTATTGATTGTTCTGGACAAAAGACATCTCAGAGGAGAGGCACGCATTATTGCTCTTTAGGGCTCTTATTGATGATTTTGACTTAAAGGATTGCTGGAGACTGCAACATCCTGACGTCAGGGAATTTACCTTTTATTCGGGCTCACACCCTACATATTCAAGGATTGACATGTTATTTACGGCCGGAGGAATGACCGCAAATTTTATAGATAGCAGAATTGGTTCTATTGCAGTCACTGATCATGCACCTATATTTATGAGTGTGGCTTTGAACTTTGAATGTTGTAGATCATGTCAATGGAAGATGAATACCTCGATTTTATATGATGATGTCCTGTTAGAGAAACTTAGGACTGAGGCTGAATACTTTGTGATGGAAAATCAATCGGATGAGCTTAGCAAGAAAACTGTATGGGAGGTGTTCAAGTGTATGATGAGGGGTCTTGCTTTAGGTCTATCCAGTAGCAAAAAGAAGAAATGGATAAAGTGAGATCTGAAATTGATACTCGGATTATTGAGGTAACGAGTGAGCTAGTATGTGATCTGAATGATATTGGTAAGAGAAATGAATTGGAGAAGCTGAAGAAAGAACTGGATGATATTTTATGTGTGAGAGCTGAAAGAGGCCTATATAAGATCAAATGTGCTTACTTCGAACAGGGAGAAATGTGTGACAGGTGGCTTGCTTACAGGCTGAGACAGCATCACTCAGAGGGGGCTATAACTTCAATAATAATAAACGATGGGAATGGTGTGACCACTTTTAATCTGTGTGAGATGAATGTGGTCTTTAAGGACTTTTATACTGCTCTGTATATGAATGAGTCTGATATTACAGGTCAAGGTGAACATTTTTTGAGCAAGCTGAGTATTCCAAAAATCACTAATGATGAAAAAGAAGATTTGAACTGACAGGTGACTATTGATGAGATCAGGGTTGCCATTAGTAAGTTGAACTCTGGGAAGACTCCTGGCCCTGATGGATTACCGGTTGAGTTTTATAAGATTCTTCCTGAGGCGGCATTGGGTCTTTTGAAGGATATGTTCATTGAATCTAAGGAAGTTGGTTTACTCCCGGCATCTACGAACCATGCTCCTAGTTCGGTCTTTCTGAAGAAAGATAAAGACAGTAACTTACCATCTAGCTACCGGCCGATAAGTTTGATAAATACTGACAATAAGATTTTGGCTAAAGTGCTTGCTATGCACATTGAACAATTGATGCAGAAACTTATACACACAGATCAGTCAGGTTTTGTTAAGGGTCTTAGTACTTCTAGCAATATCGGGAATCTATTACTGACCTTGTCACATGCCCAGAATTTGGATGAGGATGTAGCTGTATTCTCCCTAGATGTTGAAAAGGCATTTGATCGAGTTAACTGGCAGTACCAGTTTACAGTCTTACATGCTATGAATCTGAGAGAAGAGTATGTCGTGTGGGTTGCCCTTTTGTATGCTCATCCCACGGCAGATGTTAAAACTAATGGTTTGTTATCAGAATCTTTTGACCTGTGGAGGGGTACTAGGCAAGGCTGTCCATTGTCACCACTGCTGTTTGTCCTGGCTATTGAACCTCTTGCTATTGCTCTAAGGTGTGAACTGAATTTAATAGGTGTTTCCTTTAATAGGGTTGAACAAAAAGCATCGTTTTATGCAGACGATCTTTTATTAGTTTTACGGGATTTGGATTTATCATTACATTCACTGATGAGCACACTCAATCAGTTTCATGAGGTGGTCGGGTACAAAATTAACTGGTCAAAGTCTGAGTTGATGCCAGTTACTGCACGTTGTGATAAGTCTTTGGTGACAAGCTATGGATTTCAATGGTGCGTGAAAAAAATGAAGTATTTGGGAGTTTGGTTAACTCCGGTGATAAGCGATATGGTTGAGGAGAATATGGGGGAGATCTGCAGGGAACTGAAATTGAGAATCAAAAGGTGGTTGGTTTTACATCTAGCTCTATGGGGTAAGGTTAATGCTCTAAAGATGAATGCTGCGCCAAAAATCAATTATATTTTGATTATGCTTCCCCTGAAAATTGGTCAGTATTATTGGAAATTGATTGATAGTACTCTACAATCCTTCATTTGGGATGGGAAGCTTCCAAGACTTAAGCTTTGGAAACTTCAGCTTCCTGTTGAGAAAGGGGGGTTTGGGGTCCCAAATTTTAAGGCGTATCATTTGACGTTCTCATGCCAATTTTTCCTTCCCTTTCTGGGGGATTCTCCTTGAGAATGGGCAGTGGCGGAAGCCAGCATGACAAGCCCTCTTGTCCCAAGAGCAGTTTTTACGACTGTCAACAGACACGGTAAAAGATGTCCCTTGTCTGAGTTTCTTAGAGACGTATGGAAGAGTATCTGTGATATGTGTGGCTCGATGGCTCTGAAGTCGCCTGATGCCTCTATCTGGATGAATAAAGCTATTACGGATAATGGCAAGACTTTGTTTTGGCCGGAGTGGTTTGTTGGTGGAATTCAATGGATTAGCAATGTTTATAAGAATGAGAAATGGATTGAATTTGATGAGCTGTGCGCAAGTTTTAATGTTCATAATTTCTCTATCTCAAACTACAGGAAATTTAAAAGATGTATTGGTGAGGTTCACTGTAATGGGAGTGTGCGCTTGGCGCTGTTCACTATAGGTAATCAATCACTTGCAAGAAGGGTATATCATCAAATTATTGCAAACTATAACGAAAATCCTGATCTGTTGAATGAATGGAGTAGAAGACTGGGGTGTGAAATCACTTCTGATATGTGGCTTGAGATGTTTGCAAATGTGAAGCTTTGCTCGATAAGTTTGAGTGAACGCTCGAGACAAATACAAATTCTCAATAGGGTTTATTGGAGCCTGGAAAGACTTAAAAAGAGAGGTATGTCAGACTCTGATGTTTGTTGGTGTTGCAAAAGTCAGAAGGGCAGTATGGAACATTTACTTTGGGATTGTGTGCGAGTCTGAGGCTTTTGGCATGAGGTGTGGGATATGTGTCTCCGGGTTTTGAATCAAAATGTCGATTTGGATTTCAAAACAATGGTTTTGGATGTAGTGCTTTAATTGAGGACCTTTCATTGTCAGAAAAGAAATTTTTGTTCAGAAGTGCTCCGATATGCAAAAAAATAATCTTGAGAAGTTGGAAATCCCAAATTTCACCAATCTCTGAGGACTGAATTACAGAAATTAACTGCTTAGCGAGTATTGAAAAAGTTATTTACAGAAAGATGGGGAAGTTGAACTTACATGCGAAGGTCTGGTATACATTCTTGAATATGTACTAGTTCTGTAACATTGTATAATATGTTTTTTTTTCTCTCTCTTTCCTTTTCATGACTGTTTATACTATATGCCAATTTCATGTGTTTATGTACTGTTTGATAAAATGTAAATAAAGAATTAAAAAAAAAAAACAATGAAAGAGGGCCAAGCGTGCTGCAATGATTTATTTGTACAGTTACAAATAAACATCTCTAGGATGTATAGGGCATAAACCTAGAAAACACATTTCATTATATATAAAAGATTAAGACGAGGGACCAACCTTTTTTTCTGATAAACGTGACGCCGTTTTTAGTGAAAACAATACACACACTTTTGTACATCTCAATACGTTTCAATCCCTTTAGAGGTAAGGCCATACCATATATGTCTTATAGAAACTATGCAAAATAACAAGCATGCAGACTGATTAAAGAGCTAGCTTTAATACGAAAAATGTAAGATGATTTAAAAGTTTGTTATAATATGATGTCATTGAACAATATATAAGTTGGAGTCCAAATACTGAAATTAAGTTGGTGAGCAAATAATAACGGTGATGATGATATTAATAATAACAATAATAATAATAATAATAATAATAATAATAATAATAATAATAATAATAATAATAATAATAATAATAATATTATACTGGTTTCAGAAATGTCATATTGCACATGACTAAACAGCCATCCATGCCAGTCTCTTAAATAATTTCATTTAGTTTGGTGGAAAGTTTCTGGAAGGCTTTAGGATATCATGAAATGAAACCGGGGCAATAGGGCCAGATTAGGAAAGTTGAAAATGGGTAAATGGGGGTTTGAATACTGGGGGCACCAGCGTTGCTCTTCTGATGTTCCAAAAGAGTTATAGAAACTGCATGCCCTACCCCGGATGATAGTATGTTTATGGTAGCTATGGTTTACATGAATGCATCCTCACCAAAAGATAGCTTCTTGCTAGAAAAGGCATTAGACTGTGTTCCTCCTCAGACTACATCATGCATTGTGGGTCAATGTAAAGCATCATCTGTATAAACAGGTTCTCATTTTTCACTCCACGAGGATACATTCATTTTTTGAAGCATTCTACTTAGTAGAATTTCAGCATTCCCTTTGTCGCATGGCTATCACTGTCTATGATTCCAACAGCCAGTGTGCTGGGTGATGGTGAAGGTTCCTTGACCTGTGGCAACCAAGATTACCTGACCATATTGCATGAATATTGTTATGGCGTCTTTTCTCATTTAGCCCTGTTGTACTGGGAAGGTACCTTTGGAGAGTCGCAGAATAAAGCTTTGCCTTCTCCAGGTAGGTAAACAATATCTTTGTAGAACGTCACTCAATCTTAGCAGCCAGTAGATCTGAAATCACTTTTAAGATGTCTGGTTCATCACTTGAGAGATCACAGGTTGAGTGTGTGCTTTGGAACAAGGTATATCGTCTTTGCATTGTTCTTCATTGATTCCCAAGTAGACCTGAGACAAGGGGTGGCAAAACTCAGTAAGGATTCTGTAAACCCTGCAGATGGTTTGACTAAGCCGTCCTGTTTCAAAAAGCTTGTTTTTCTTTTTTAGAGGCTATACTTTATGAATAGTCAAAAGAACATTACCCCACACAATCATCGAAAGCAGAGCTCAGAATGGAATATAGCTTTTGCGAGGGCGAGAAGAAACCAATAGCCTTAAAAGACTCAAATTTTGTGTGCACCTTAGTGGACATAATCATCAGAAGCGACACCGCTAAAATGGGCTGGCACTTTCATTAGCGTCTCTTTTTATACGTGTTAGAAAGCTTTACTTTAGTATATGCTGCAGGCAAGTCTGTTCCTCAATCTATAATTCTCAGGGTTTAGATATTCAAATCGACACAAAGATAACCAGTTGGTTTACTTGTGATGTTGAAATTGGTTTACTTGTGACGTTGAAGGCTTCTAAAAAGAAATTAGTTGTGGGCACATTTGTCTGGCTATCATGGAGCAGCGCCATATATTTAGGGGCTGATTCATGGAATTTGTGCGCCGAAAAACAGGGATTTGCGCGCCATTCTGCCTTCAAATCCCCATTTGTTAAACAGGGATTTACGGGTAGAATGGCGCACAAATCCCTGTTTTTTGGCACACAAATTCCATGAATCAGCCCCTTAGTGTCAAGAGAGCACCTCTCCTGGCAGAAGACATTCTGAACAATGTAAAGAACACTCCAACTCCTGTGTTGTACACATTGAGGAAACAATCTTTCAATTCCATCGATATCACAAGCAGAACCCAATAAATCTAAAATGAACATATTCACACTGGAGGCGTAGATGGTGGAAATACATTATCATCATGAATAGGGTTGGTTGTCCTTCTTTGAATTTAAGATTATGAGCATTTCTTGACAGTTCTTGATATAGCTTTCAACAAGAGGAAAATGGATTGCCTCATTGGTGGGGGGCTGTAACAGCATTAGATGCACATTTTCCAGATGATTCTATCTGAATTTGAGGGGCTGGCAAGGATACATGAGTATGGGGGCTGTAAGCAAATGTCCATGTGTAATCTCTCATGATGATCATGATATTTGTTTTATGTATATATGTATTTATTATTTAATAG
This sequence comes from Ambystoma mexicanum, assembly GCF_040938575.1. NCBI lineage: Eukaryota > Metazoa > Chordata > Amphibia > Caudata > Ambystomatidae > Ambystoma > Ambystoma mexicanum. The sequence continues at coordinate 474,455,643 of NC_090933.1, forward strand.
CACACTTATCTTCCTAATGCACTGTTAATTGTGAATCCTAAAAAAACGGAGGGCTGGGTTTTACTCTCATCTTTGAGAACCTAGTTATCATACACAGTCCTGTGTTCTTGTGTAGGAGTTTGTCTCAATCGCCCAAACTTTATTTATTTATAGCAGTCATATGATGATTCACAGCTTTGCTTTCATTATCAAAACAATTAAAGGGAGACACCAGGGTGTGGGCTAATGCAGCAGGCAGGTTATCCCTGGTAACTTAACATCAAACAACAACAAAACCTCCTGGGATGCTAGTGCATGTAGAGTTCTTAGATCTGACGCAACATTGGATTGTTGCTTAATAATTGTCATTTTTATTATTTTCACATCTATAAAGACACATTTATTAACACCAGGGTGCTTGGCCAGACAGCATCAGTTTCACATATCACATATAAAAAATAAAAATAAATCAATTATACATCAAAAATAGCAAAAATATAAACACATTACAGTGCTACTCACATAACGTGCAATGTGCTCTTAAAGTGTTCCCATGCTGGTAAACTATGACCTGTAAGCACTGCTACTCTAAACGTGCAACAACTCCTAGAGTAGAGAATAATCACTACTCTCCATGCCCAACATGTGTTGTTCCTGAAAAACAGTATTCATCTATGGAACTTCGTCAGGGGCTATATTTAAAATTATCTGGTACACTGCGCAGAGCCTTAATGGTCTGCCTTACAATACTATAGCAACTGTTGTTTCTTTGCATTTCGCACAACTGCGCTTTGCGCACTCTAGACCCTTGTAAACAAAGCTTATTTTCTCTGCTGTTTTCTTAATTAGATTGACCACTAGGGCTCTGCGGAGTGTTCCAGATACATTTTAAATATAGCCCCTGACAAAGATCTATTCTGAGACAGGACGCTCTTGAATTGTTCACATCTTGTTGTCAGTCGTGAATATTTCTTCCAGGCAAGCACATGCTTTAACTTTGTTAGCCGCCTACCAAGAAATGAACTAATTTGTCTCTGCAGGAACATATCATGTACACCATCAAGGCTGTGCCATGCATAGCGCTGACATCATTTTTATTTTCCAAAGGTGTTGAAATTATGAGGAAAATAAATGTTTGACCCCAGGAATCCATTGTCTGGGGATCCTGTTGAGATTAGCACAGAAAAGTATTCACCTTAATACTGAAAAGTCAGCCAAAGTTACTAGATATTTATAGTTATACAGTTATGTAGGTATTTAAGAATGAAAATCAAAAAGACATTTCAATTCCACAGCAATTCAATTGGCAATTTATCTTTATTTGTATTATCATCACCACAACGTGTTTCAGGATCTAGGGCCTCTTCATCAGGTGTAATTCGAAGTCTAGGATATAATATAACAATATGTAAAAATAATGTATAACAAAGTCTCCAAAGAAAAGTATATGCCATCTATTGATTGTGCATGAAATGTCACAAATCCATGTTGAGAAAACAAATATTCCAAATGTTACAGTGGACTGTGTTGAAATGCCACTAAGTCTGTGATTAAAAAGGCACCCAGGGGCAAAGGCCACATATAAAGATTGTGCATTGTGTTTATGTGCATGCAATTCCAAGAAGGAAAAAGAAATAGATCAATGAACTATACTGATAAATACCTGAAACCGCAATGTTTGGGGTTCCATTCACAGTAATTCTCCATATGCTGTTTCTAAAGCCGATAAACATATAGCTAAAAATAAAATAGAAAAAAGAGTTCAAGAATCTCTACCCAAGGTATTCTTTGAGAGAATATCAGTGGAAGTTGACCATTATTACCTTAGTGATCTACAAAATCAAAAGACCACACATTCAGTATAGTCCAAATTACGACTGCAAGAAAGATGTATACCATCACATGCATAAGTATATTTCCAGAACATTGGTTTTATGGTGAACATATAACTGACAGATATGCTCTTTTACCTGCTTCCTCAATCGTTAGCTCAGTGACAGCAGGTCCGCAGTGGTAAATGCATCTATGAATGCTTATATGGTTTCACAGGTAAACTCATTGGCAAAGGAACCATGTAAATCTTCGGACAACACAGAATAATTTGTATTTTTCTTAAACATGTATCATGTACTCTGAGGTAGTGAATCATTATGATTTTGTGCTTTAGCAATTGCCACTTAGAGCACAGCAGACCCCTTTTGATCTATCAGTTTTACACTGGCTTTCTGATCTATTAATTCAGGCCAGCAATACTGTAGTTGTAAAAAGCAAAAATAATTGCAGGCCATATCAGCAAAGTGTTAATTCCAAGACTACAAAATTGCATTGTTAGTTTCAAAACGCCAAGGCTAGCAGCACAGCATTGTGTGAATCGTTCTATTGTACGGCTGTATCAATCTGATTACGAACCATGTGAGGTCATGAGTGTTCTAAGTGAGTCTGAACTAAGCCATTGTTGAGGGAATCGATTAAGGGCGTAGGTTTATAATGATTAAGGTCAGAGTAGGCAGTGTGTGGGCATATGGGACTTCAGGGTGATACGTTTGAAAGGGCATGAACCTTGGAATCTGTTATGGGAGTTTCTAATTAGGCCTGTTTCTGTCGGACCCAAGAGGATTTTTTAAGTTGATAAGTGTGTGGCTGGATGACCAGGCAGTGCAAATAAAAATTATATAAGTTAATGTTTTTAAGGATTGGGTTCCTAAATACTATTCCAAGAGTCTTATTAGCATAAGGATCTCTTGCCACGCCAACCAGAGCTCAGAAATGTTTTTAATTAGGCTCAGTTGGAGTTTCTGTTATCAAACTAACACAATAGGTTTTGCTATTTGCTGCACTAGGCTTCATTGCTGAGGTTCTGTCATTTCATTACACTAGTCTCCATGTCTGCCTCCTTTTTGAAAGTCTTACGATTGTCACGTTTCACAGTGGAAGGGTGCAGAACAAATATTAGTAATTGTTTCAAGGAAGTATGTTCCAGTTATCCTGTTTTATGAAGATCTTCAATGTGGATGTGAGCACAGTGAATAACATCAATACATTTTTCTAGCATTAGGAACAACTGTTGCAAAAGACATGTTTTAGTGTGAAAGAGGCCTCGGGTTAAGGCATTACCAAAGTACTGAATCAGGCAGTGGTTCTATTGCCCTCTAGAGCCTGAAGTAGTGGCGAGTTGTACAAATAATATAAGAAATTACTCCTCGAGAGTGGAGCCTCAAGCACATTTTCTATGAGGCCCTCTCTTTCTCAAGAGATACAGAGGTCCTGCAAACTAATAGTTTTTGTTGTTGGCGTAGCTAGAAAACTGACTAATGGAGACCGCAATATGGCAATTGCAAAAGGAGTTTCAATGTGAAGATCTGCAAGAGCTGAGAGTCATCCGGTTTTACAAAATGTCTAGCTCTGTGGGAGCGGATCTTACTGTGTCCAGTTTTGTTGCAAAATGGACTGACTTCACTCTTTTCACTAAATGCATGATTAGGTAATTTGCAGGGAGATGCACTTACAACACCACTAGAATTGTGTTAACCAATAGAGAAATGTATGGCCTTCTTTAGATTCTGAATTGACAGTCAGGGAGAAGATAGTAAGTTTATCATTCAGCCTGAAGTGTTAGATAAGGTACATTTTATCACACATAGAACACTCATGGAGGCCCACTGTGTTACCGTGGGATTGCTTGTTGATGTATGGTTAGTATATTACCTCAGAAAAGTCCTTAGAGAAGGAAGGTGATGCCCTCACCTAATGTGAGGTGTCTATCCCTAGGGGAGGAGTGGTGTGCAGGACTGGGGGTGATAAGAGCCTATAGAGCAGGCTGAGCAGTGTTATAATAACTAGGGCCACATTTCTGTGAGGAGCTTTTTTATGCAGGGGCCGTGAAGCCCTCTAGTTTTATTCGACCTTCAAAGGAGTGTGTGGGCCCTAAGTTGTTCACTACTTGCTGTTTTTGAAAGGATGTATATACACAAATTAAAAACACCATGATACAGTTCTTGTAAAAAAGGCCCTTTTTGGTAAGGTCAGAAATTAAATAAGGCTAGATTGGTTGAGTAGTCCATCCTTAAAATCGTCTTGCACTGGTGTTTCCTATGGACAATTGGTTACTTTGGAGTTCAAAAGCTTTTCATGTTGTTGAACGAGGGTGATTGGAGAGTTAATTCTAGTCGGTATCCCTGCGAGTGCTTTAGGATATCCTGTTGGAAGGGCTTGACTGGTTTCGATGACTTCCTAGTTTGTCATCTTCTTCAGGACCAGATGGATGACTCTGTTTTGCATGAGATCAACGTTTCAGGTGGATATGGGATTGCATCGCCTCATCTACCTCATAACCCAGACCCGATGGTGAAGGTCTGTGTGTTTTTTTGTGTTTTTGTTGACAGATGTCCAGTCATTCACAGGTCATCAGGATCGGGAACAAAACCACTTGGGTCAGGGCACTCCGAGTGGTTTGATGAGTTGCCCGAGCTGTAGATAGCGCACAAATTTCTGTGTTGCGCTCCGTGTCTCCAAAACAAAACTTTCCCATAACGCAGTGGGGGAGAGAAGCCGACTGGCCACCAGGGACAGTCCTTGGTACCTGTCCATCGTAACAGTGGGGATGAGGAAATCATTGGTCACATAAGAAGGGTCTGAGACCCCAACAGAAATACATAAATGCACAGAGAAAACATTCCTTACTATGGTGGAAGAGATCAAAATTTGGGACATTTTTGAAGTAAGTCACAAAGGCAATGCGTGTATCAACATGAAAGCACTGAGGAAAGATTACAGCAAGTAATCATTTTAAAGCAAGTAATACCAGTGGCACTCTTCTGTTAACGAAGCAGAAAATCTGCTGAACTGTGCAAAAATCAGAGAAAGAAAAGGGTATAATTCTCTTGGTCATGGAATAGAAGTTGCATTGGAGATGCCAGCGAAAGGGAGTCATTCCCCTAGCGTTGTGTTACACTCTGTGAAAAGACATCAGGAAAAGGGACACATTGGGCCTCATTCGAGTATGGAGGTAGTCATGGCGCAATTTGTGCCATGACTACCTCCCATACCGGTACCGTGTCCGGTTTGGTGAGATGGGGACTTACCGGTCCAGTCCGACCTTGGTGGGACCAGTAAGTCCCCATTCATCAAACCATTCCCCATTCCCATATGAGCCCCCATAGGGCTCAATGGAAAGGGGAAAGTATCTAATAACGCTACCGCAATGTGCGGTACAGTTATTTGCTCTGATTTCCTTTAGCGGGTCCCTTCCTTAACGCCTGGTAAAACCAGGCGTTAAGGAAGGGATCCGCTAAGGGAACTCATCGTATGGCGCAAAGGTATTACCGGCATCAATATCCTTAACGAACGGTGTCCTGTATCCCTTTGCGCCCACCTCGGAATGAGGCCCATTCTCTTGCATTTAAACCAGGACTTGAAGTGAAACTGCCAGGAAAAGTGAGTCATTCCCCCTGACCTTGCTGTGCACTATATTAAGGCATACCAGGGTAAGGGAGTCATTGCCGCTGGCTTTAATGGAAGGTGAGTAGAAACACACCAGGAGAAGGGAGCCATTTTCCCAGAGAGAACATTGTGTAAAGACTGTTTGTGAAACCTGCAAACCAGGAGAAGGCAGGCATTCTCCCTTGTGTTTTTGTTTTGAATTAACATTTTGTTAAATGCCGTTCAAGATGCAGGCAAAAGGAGCCACTCTCCTTGAAGCAATAACTTTATTTTAGTTAGCTTATTACTTTAGTGTGTAAGAAGAAGTATTTTATGACACAGTATGATGGAATTTACTTTTACAGACTTTCTGACAGACCCTTTTAGCATTAGTTGTGAGTCAGGTATCTGACCCTCTTAGACATTAGGGACAGAAAGGGCCTGTTTTCCATTTCCAATATAAAAGTCTATAACCACAATGAATAACTTAACTTAACTCTGGTGATACCTATTGGTGCCTGCAGGGAGAACTCTGGTGATACCTATTGTTGCCTGCAGGGAGACCTCACCCCCACCATTCAAGCCCTCATCGCCAATATCACCAAGGCTGAAACAGAAGCAGGTTTTCTGACAGGTAGGAGGTTGAATTTTTAAATAGATCCAATTCCAGACCCCCTTTGTTTTATATTCTCCCCAAGGTACAGAAAAACATGGTGAAAACCGCAGGAAGATCCATTGCCTCCCTTTGTAGTAGGGTTGCAGAACCTGTGGGGAAATTCATTGACTTTTTTTTAAACCCTTGGCCTCCAAAACTCAATATTCTTTGGCAGACACTACGGGTGTCATTAATATCATTGAAGGGTTTCCCTTTGAACCAAAGTGCAATCTCTTGATAGCTTTGGATGTCAACTCTCTTTACTCTAACATCCCACAAAGGGAAGCTGTGGAAGTATGTAATGATTACTCAATGAAAGAGCACAGCCCCGTGCTGTTTCAACCGAATACATTTTGGAACTACTGGAATTGGCACTCAGCAAACACATCTTCCGACCACCACGGGGGCTTCATTTGCCCCCAACTTGATTACCCTTTAAATGGCTAAATTTGAAGAGCTTTTAATTTTCAACCAAGGCAATCCTTGTCATGCGGCTTTACATCTGTACGCAAGATATATAGATGACATTTTGATTGTCTGGGACACTAGAGAGGCCAATATTTGTGTCTTGTTTAATTGGATTAACAGCCTCAGTACCAATTTAACATTTACTATGGCCTTGAACGAGGAATGCATCGCCTTTTTTCATCTAGTGATCAAAGCTTTAGATGGGGTCTTGGGCACTAGCCTTTATACAAAACCCACTGACCGCAACAACATCAGAGTTAAAATCCTAAAGCCCTCTGGAACAACATACCCTTTTGACAGTTCCTCTGAATTAGGAGAAATGGCCCTTTGGTTCAGGATTCTTGAAGGGAAGCAGATATCGCATTCAGTAGTTTCCTTGACAGGGGCTATCCAGACATGCTCTCAATAGGTGTAAAAAAAAAAAAAGTGAGAAACTTGAATAGAGCCAATTTATTGGAGAAGTCCAGTAACAAGAAAGACATTTTCGAGGACTGTATTTGTCACCACTTTCAGTGCCCTGAGTAATGCCCTTAAAAACCGGATTTTATGAAATGGGTATATCCTTCAACTCACTTGCCCCGTGATTGAACCCTTGCTCTTTGCCTTCAAAAGAGGAGAAACATTAAAGCAACCTCTGGTTTCGGCTGAAAGCAATAAAGAAAAACCGGAAGCTAATCTAAGAGCATTTATGTGACTGCCGCCTGTCAAGCGACACAATCTGTGCGGAAGTATATTGTTTGTAAATTTATTATAAAAAAATGTACTTTCAAAATAAATCACAGAGTGGCATTTTGAGTTCCACAGCAGATGTAAAAGCACTAATGTGATTTATGTGATTTTGTGTCCCTGAAGTAAATTCTGTGTAGGCAAAACCACCAGACAAATAAGAGTGAGGATTATGGAACATCAGTCCAAAATTAGGACCAAAACATTGCCTGAACCACTTGTGGAACATTTTGTCTCCATGAGCCATAGTGAAAATGACATTAAATGGTGGGTCATTGACATAATCAAAGGGAAGGCTATCAGAGAAACTGATCAATCACTAGCCACAAAGGAACAGTTTTGGCTGTACAAATTAGACAGCTACCACACTGGTTTGAAACAGCAGGATGAATTGCAACCTTTGCGTCTATAAGGCACCACTTTTGTGTTGTGCAAGCTTGAAGGTGTTCTTCTTTACCCGTACATCTCCGTTCCAGCAATTTGCACCCTGTGGTACCTCTCTGCCTCCAAATTGCAGGGTGTAGGACCCTGCGTCCCTTTCCCTTATACCATTCTTAGCTTGGAGGACTTTTCTTCTTGCAGGTGTCCACCAGGGTGTTTCCCATCTCTATCACTCATGGAGCATTCCCCCTGCTCTGCATGTGCCTCCATGTTTGCCCAATTAATTCTGCACCAGCAAGCATTGCATACACTCCCTCATAACCACAACAATGGCAGCAGGGTTCTCCGCTGTACTGAGCAGACTTGCCACACTTTCTTCTTACAGTTACCAATCTAGGGCCCATTTTCCCCTTGCTCCATAGCCTCCGGGTTTGTACAGTAAGTCACAGTGGACAGCGGTTTGTTTTTTGATTTGTTTTTCCCATTGGTAGTGTTTTAATTGTACATTTCTCACAAAGCAGAGATGCGTCCTGGATGTCGTCATGGGAATGGTACTTTTGTATGTCTTTGATGCCACCCTCAAGTGATCGCTAATCACATGTTTGTGTTGTAGCCATCGACATGGCGACGAGTGCAGAGCATCTTATTTCCCCCATTGCAACCCATCCAGGTCTAGCAGTCTGCATTGTGATCTCCAGCACAAGCATGCTGGCTTGTTACTGACTGCCCCATGTTGTGAGCCACGTCATTGGACATTTGCATTACCTTTGAGGTAAGGTGCAACACACCAGCATGTTCTTGCTGTAATTCACTTCAGGGGCAATCGATGTGTTTTAAATAACTAAGAAATCTGGGATCCTCTACACAGCAGACATCTGTGATCCTTTCATACTGTGAGTACCTTCCCTTATTTCCCCTTTTATATCGATTTTTGGCACATACCTAGAAACAGTGCAGCCATTTGACCAGAATAATATCCCTTTCGTGGTGTTTTCTTCTAATTTTTGGCATCCAGGTTTCTTGTTGGCGATCAGACCCTGAGGCTGGTTAGTAAACAGCATGTGTCAAATTTGTTTAAGTAAGTATGCTTCCCATGTTATCTTTCCATTTACACATTGGCCTAGATTATACTCCCAGGTGCATCTATTGCACAATTCTCCAAAGGCCTCTCTCTATCTTCTTTCTCCACAGATAAGAGGCAGTTTGTCCTGATATAAAATATCCCTATTTACCATTGGGGACCAGTTGAAACTAGGAACAAAGGGAAGTTATTATACCCCTCTCTTTAGACCTCAAGGCATCCAAACCCTTGAAGACAACTAGCCTTAAAACAGTGTTTCTCACCTAGTAGACCATGTTTCTCTTTGCTATTGTGGGTGGAATCTAGCATTATGATGATTAACATGTTTTAGATTGTTGTGCATTGAGAATTGACGTTTCATTGAATTTGTGTTAGATTGTGAATCAATTTGGACTAATTTTTCCACCTATCCTTATTGAGTAGGAATTTAAGGTGTATCATGTACCTTATATAGCTCCTTTTTTATGTTTCGCCCAAATTGTGGATTTCTCACTTAAACAAAATGTTTGTTTTGCACTTTTGATTATGTTTGTATATTTGGGATTTATGAATGTTGTTCACTTGTGTTTTATTCTTGTGTGCCAAAGCCAGCAGACTGTGGCTATATGAAAAAAAAGCTACATTGAAACAATAATACATATTTTTTGTTTCAGATATAATTCCACCTTCATTGCCATTCTTTTGTTGTTCTGCATATAACTACAATCATGCTACAGTTGTGTCAGTCTCCTACTTTGACACCCTTACATAATATATAGTGGGAAGTTATACTTGGGTAAGTATTCTCCCGCTGGTATTTAACCAACACTTCAAACCTGTCTTAATGGTTATGTAATTGCATCTGTTCAAAGGATTGATATCACATTTTGATTATTCAACAGTTGTCCATTGTTCTGTAGCGCTAGTGCAATAGAAAGATATGTAAAATGAGAGTGCAATTAGAATTATATAAGGTAATAGAGTTTGATTCTTATATTGATTGGGGTTGTCAAACACGTTACTCAGATTGTATGAAAAATTCATGTTAATACCCATATTTGAGAGGTTAATAGAGAACTACACATAAAGACATTTTAAATGACACTCACCAAGCTTTTATTCACAACACGTTGAACACCACTGCTAATCCCATTGAATGGTCAAATGAGTTGAGCACTCATTGAGCACTTCTACTAAATTAATGCTCAACAAGCGCTCCATTTTTCCAAATTTGTATATTTTAATATATATCCTGTTTCAAAAATAAAATACAGTTGAGCTTTGATTGAGAGCTTGTGACCAATAGATGGAATTGAGCACAGATTGAGCGTAACTTTGAATTTCCAGTCGAGGACTACATGAGCCTTTGAAAAATGTAGCTTTGTGTGTCTGATTTAAATGTGCTATTGAGCATTGATTGAGTATTCATAAAGGATACGTTGGGTGTATATTGACATTGGTTTCCCTGCTTGGAACTTGAGTCAATTAAAAAAGCTGCACATGAAAAGAGGGCACTAAATGTTGAATTTTAGTGCCTCTTTTACCCCGCCGGCGGAAGGGTCTGCAATAAGGAGGCATAAGCAACAACACTGCCCACCTTGTGAGCACAGCATTAGCCTAATCATATCCTTGTGGAAATGCATTAGTGCATGTACATTGTCCATGCTCGTCCCGTTAGAATTAAGAATTTGCATTAACAGGTTAGGCAATATTTCATCTTTGAAGGTGTGACATTTTCAGGCTTAGCGAAGGACTATAGGGTAATGTGAATGCTTTTATTTCTCAGGTAATACCCATATGTCCATTTTCTTAAATAAATTATGAAATGGATAACTGCATATTAAATCATGCTTAATTGTCGCGATATAAATTCCAGTAAATGAAGCATATTGCTTTGGAAACACCTTACATTTCAAGTGAGAGGACAGTCAAATTAAGTAATTGCAAAAACAGTAGGAAAAAGACTAATATTTTCTTTAATTTACAAAACTGTGCTGGAACGATAGAGGAAAAACCAAGTGTAAACATTGCATGCATTTGGATAGATGCTTGTGGCATTTTGGGGTTTGCATATCATTGATTGGCATGGTTGCAAATGGAAAACAAATGGCATTTGGTTTTCAAAAATATTATACAAGTTTACAAGATTGTAAAGAATTTACAAGGTTTTAAACACAAAATTATAGATTTGCTGCTTGTTGATTTGGTTTTTCATATACAGACAGTAACCCATTTATATTCAGGCACAAAGACCCAAAAAGTATCTGATTGGTCCAACACATACTGCCCCACTGTATTTCAGTACATTAATGTGTGCTAATGTTAATGACAGGACATTTTTTGTAGCATCAGCACTAACCTCTCATTGGTGATTATCAGCAGTTGTTTTCCTCTGCCGATCAACAGCCGTTGACTGAAATCTCTCAACACAAGTATATTCGGCAGATTCTGAAGTATCAACTTCATGTCTTGCAAACCATGCGATAGAGCCAAATTGCACAAGGCCAGATCTGTATAGATATGTTACCGTCTGTGAAGTCCTTAGTTGGACTCTACTGTGTGATTTGCAATGGTACTTTTTTTCCATCCAAAGGATCCGTCTATAGAACTGCACATTAGCAACATGTCTACCAAGCATTTCAATTATCTCTTGATGTAAATGCTCAGTTATAGTCTGCTCAAAGGGTCTTTGAAAGTCTTTAGTTTTTCTTTTGCAATTTTAAAACAAATGTATACTCCTCGCTGGTATAGCCAATAATTTAGTAAGCAAAATCAGAAAATCTATACATCTACATATCGTGTTACATGAAAGTGCTGCAAAAGGTCACCATTCGCATTCACAAATGGAAAACATGAACTACTCCACATGAGCTCCAGGTCATGCACAGCTGAGGTCAAATGCAACGAGTGGATGTTTAAAGTGAGATATCTTTACCCATATAATATGCCAAACATATTAACAAAATGCAGAAGAAGATTTTCACTTTGATTAAAATCATTTTCACTAACACTATCCTGACAAAGCAAAAATACAGCCTCCACAAAGGTTGCATGGTGGTAAAGAAAGTCAGGCCGCCTCACATCACACAGCATAGGAATGGAGTAAAAAGAATAACACGCTTCTCAGTTCTGAAGCTTTCCAATAGTTGAAATGTTCAGCTGTTGATCTTGGGATTCTTGTAACAGAGTAAAAAGGCTTGATTCATTTAATTCTTTCATCCACTAGGCTAACTAAATAATGCACTGAGAAACAGGAAGCCAAATGCAAGGAACAAAGCTTTAAGTTTTCAAGTAGCCTTGAAACTCATTCTAAAATGCAATGCATATAGTTGATGCCAGTTGACTTTACAAAATCAAAATGCTTGGTAAACATTAACAAAACACCCTTTTATTCCGTGAATTGCCTGCTTGCGGATGTGGGCTTCGTAAAGCTGGTCAAGAGACTGCTCAGATGTCCCAGGTTTGCCACATGGATCTTCTTTGATAATTGGAAAGACGTGGATGTTCCTCCCGTTTATGTATGGAATGTAGATCATTGCTTTAGACATTTAGGGCCCAATTCACAAAAGTGTTTTATACTGGAAAAACCCCACTGAGAAACGCTCTGTGAATAAGGGCCTTAAGGCAGCCACACTGGCCATTGAACTGATTCATATTTAATGTAAGGCTTTTAGCTGGCAAATCTGCTGTCAGACTTATGAGAAATGCCTGGCATACTTCTGACTTTCCATCTACATTGAGTTTCAAACCCAGTTCTAGATTTTTGAAACCTTTTTCGAGCGGCAATGTGAAAGTTGCCATAAATGTGTTTTTCTCTCCAAACCACAGGCCAGCTACTATTATATTCCATTGTGGTTTATGAACTCTAAATAGCAATTCATTGACCATGAGATATATTACACGGCTGGCAGTAGCGGCTGTGTAGTTATGGTTAAGTTGCTAAACTCATAGGAAGATTACTTTTTCGGCGGCTTATAACTTCGCTCCCCATGGAGGAATCCTCACCAAACTTCGCAAAAAAAGTATATGGGTGGCTCTGAATATTTTTGCCATGTTGGGTGAGGTATCGTGCAGGGGGGAAAGTTATAGGGGGGAGTCCTAATTTATTTTTTTTTTCCATAGACTGAATGGTCAAAAAATTTGCACACGGCTACAGCCCGAACGGCTGGACAGATTTGCACCAAATTTTCTACAGGAGCGGGGGCTCCGGTCAGAAAGCGTGCTTTTGTGTGTTTGGTGGGAATCCGATCAGTACTTTTGTTCCAAACAACTGAAATGTATGTCTCTAAAAATGTGTGATAATTGGGTCAATTTCCCTGTTCGCTCCACTTCGGTCATGGGCTTGCGGTACGGCGTGCTATTGGAGAACTTTGGACGTGACCGATGGTTGGCTGGAGGGTAGCCTGCTCTGCATCAACATTTTTGGGAAACGCTGCCACGGTGCGCCGGCGGAAGGGTCTGGAAAACATACTGTACGCCATTTGTTGGCGGCTAGAAGGGTAGGGTAAGGGTGGGGGAGTGAGAAGTGGTTCATGTGAGATATATGAATAGGTGTAAGAAGACGGAGGAGTGGCTGCAGTATTTGTGCATATTGCGCCAAATTGTATCTAGACAGGCGACTCCTTTGTGCGGTGATTGGAGGTAGCTGTCGTAATGGCCCGATAGCTTGTGCCGTGACCTGTTTGCGCTGACTTCTTTCTGTGGTGAGTGGTGGCAGTTGATCTTTATAAGGGGAGTGATTTGCACATGACATAGGTTGGGTGGGAGCGTGGGTGGCTGTGCTATTCAGATGGATTGCGGTAGTTGGGCACATGGTGGCATGAAGTTGCAGTGGGTCTGTTGAAGGGTTAGACTTTTGGGTGCATGGCCCAAGGTCATAGGGCATGTAGTCAAGAGCCTAGGCTTTCAGTGCCCCCACCACAGCAATGCATGTCTGACTATAAATTTGTTAGAGGGTGGTGCTTCCATAGTTTGGTGTGTGCAGATTGGTTGGAGTAGGGCCAATGTTGCGAACAGTATGTGGGTAGGTTGGCAGTGACAGAATACTTTGTGAATGGAAGTGGGTACAGTCGTAGTATGTGAATGAAAGTGCACAGGGGTGCAGGAGACAGTGTTTTCTTTCTACATTATGGTAACGGTTCCAATTTTTGCTACATAGCTCCATGGTGGTGCACAGGTTGGGTAGGACTTCTGGTGGCAGTGGTGTCTATGTGGATTGTCGTACATTATGATGCAGTGGGTGTGTTCAAGATTTAACAAGGGGGGTCCTGGGAGTCTCTCTGCCAGACATTAGTCCTGGTTACGAGAGACTTACCCAGAGTCTTTAGCTCACTATCTTTTCACAGAGAAGAAATATCCCAAACATATCAGTCTTTGTCCTGCCCTGGGGCAGTCCAGCACCGAAATGCGAGGCAATTCTCCTCTGAACAAGAGTACCAACAGAAACCCCAGACACGTGTTTCGGTCTGGTTGGACCTCATCAGTAGGGTGGATCTGTGCCTCTCTAAGAATAGTGAGCAAGGGGTCCACGTCTGGATTCCCCTAGTAACTTAGGGTGAGACCCAAAGTTACTAAAATATGCAGATTTAACAAGGGGGGTCCTGGGAGTCTCTCTGCCAGACATTAGTCCTGGTTACGAGAGACTTACCCAGAGTCTTTAGCTCACTATCTTTTCACAGAGAAGAAATATCCCAAACATATCAGTCTTTGTCCTGCCCTGGGGCAGTCCAGCACCGAAATGCGAGGCAATTCTCCTCTGAACAAGAGTACCAACAGAAACCCCAGACACGTGTTTCGGTCTGGTTGGACCTCATCAGTAGGGTGGATCTGTGCCTCTCTAAGAATAGTGAGCAAGGGGTCCACGTCTGGATTCCCCTAGTAACTTAGGGTGAGACCCAAAGTTACTAAAATATGCAGATTTAACAAGGGGGGTCCTGGGAGTCTCTCTGCCAGACATTAGTCCTGGTTACGAGAGACTTACCCAGAGTCTTTAGCTCACTATCTTTTCACAGAGAAGAAATATCCCAAACATATCAGTCTTTGTCCTGCCCTGGGGCAGTCCAGCACCGAAATGCGAGGCAATTCTCCTCTGAACAAGAGTACCAACAGAAACCCCAGACACGTGTTTCGGTCTGGTTGGACCTCATCAGTAGGGTGGATCTGTGCCTCTCTAAGAATAGTGAGCAAGGGGTCCACGTCTGGATTCCCCTAGTAACTTAGGGTGAGACCCAAAGTTACTAAAATATGCAGATTTAACAAGGGGGGTCCTGGGAGTCTCTCTGCCAGACATTAGTCCTGGTTACGAGAGACTTACCCAGAGTCTTTAGCTCACTATCTTTTCACAGAGAAGAAATATCCCAAACATATCAGTCTTTGTCCTGCCCTGGGGCAGTCCAGCACCGAAATGCGAGGCAATTCTCCTCTGAACAAGAGTACCAACAGAAACCCCAGACACGTGTTTCGGTCTGGTTGGACCTCATAGTGAGCTAAAGACTCTGGGTAAGTCTCTCGTAACCAGGACTAATGTCTGGCAGAGAGACTCCCAGGACCCCCCTTGTTAAATCTGCATATTTAAGTAACTTTGGGTCTCACCCTAAGTTACTAGGGGAATCCAGACGTGGACCCCTTGCTCACTATTCTTAGAGAGGCACAGATCCACCCTACTGATGAGGTCCAACCAGACCGAAACACGTGTCTGGGGTTTCTGTTGGTACTCTTGTTCAGAGGAGAATTGCCTCGCATTTCGGTGCTGGACTGCCCCAGGGCAGGACAAAGACTGATATGTTTGGGATATTTCTTCTCTGTGAAAAGATAGTGAGCTAAAGACTCTGGGTAAGTCTCTCGTAACCAGGACTAATGTCTGGCAGAGAGACTCCCAGGACCCCCCTTGTTAAATCTGCATATTTAAGTAACTTTGGGTCTCACCCTAAGTTACTAGGGGAATCCAGACGTGGACCCCTTGCTCACTATTCTTAGAGAGGCACAGATCCACCCTACTGATGAGGTCCAACCAGACCGAAACACGTGTCTGGGGTTTCTGTTGGTACTCTTGTTCAGAGGAGAATTGCCTCGCATTTCGGTGCTGGACTGCCCCAGGGCAGGACAAAGACTGATATGTTTGGGATATTTCTTCTCTGTGAAAAGATAGTGAGCTAAAGACTCTGGGTAAGTCTCTCGTAACCAGGACTAATGTCTGGCAGAGAGACTCCCTGGACCCCCCTTGTTAAATCTGTGGGTGTGTTCAAGGCCTAGACTATTGGGTGCATGGCCGAAGCACACTCACGCAGTAATGAATTTGTGACTCTGCAGTAGAAGGCGGTGTGCCGTAAGCCATACACTGAAGAGCCTAGGGCTTGAGCACACTCACAGTAGTAATGCATTTGTGACTTTGCATCAGTTAAAGTGTGGTGACTTGTATTGAATGGGTGTGGAGCACATTTCAGATGCAATAGAGCAATAGAGCAGCAGAAGTGAACTGCCATGCGTGTACATTTGGTTTCGCATGTGAGGTCACTGTTAGAACATGGTAACGTTTTTCAAGTGTGGTTGGAGATGGTGTAGTGAAAAGCGACGCACTGTGGGCACTTGGTGCAGTGTTTGCATACTGTCAGTATGGATGAGGGTTTGGTTGAAGGGCACCTTATATGTGCTTGGATAGTGTGCTTTGTGCAGATTGCTTGGAGTAGGGGCAATTTTGTGAACATTTTGTGATTCGGTTGTTTGGCAGTGACACAATACTTTCTGAGTGGATAAGACCATACTATGTGAATGAAAGGGTGTAGGTGTGCAGGACACAGTGTAATGTGTGTATAATATGGTAACTGTTGCATTTAATGCTATGTAGATCCATTGTGGGGTGGAGGTTGGGTAGGAGTGCTGGTGCCAGTGGTGCGTATGTGCATAGTGGTAGTTGGTGACATGCTGACATGTATGGTTGCATTATGGTGCGGGGAATGTGTGCAAAGAGCACAACCACTGCAACAATGCAGGTTTCACATTGCATCAGGCACAGCATTGTGAGCGTTGGAGAAGGGGTGTGGAGCACATTGTAGACGTGCTGCAGCAGCACAAGTGAGTTGAAAAGTGTTTATTGTGCATTACATGGTTGTGGTCTTGTTGCAACATACTACAGTATTTGGTGTGCGGCAGGAGATGGTGCAGTGAGGAGTTGTGCAGTGTGGACACAGGGTGCAGTGTTTATGCAATGAGAGTATGGTATGGAAGAGGGTATGGTTGAAGTGCATTTAATATGTGCTTTCTTAGTGTGCTGTGTGCAGATTTATTGAAGTTGGCCCATTGTTGTGAAGCTGTTGTGGTTAGGTTGCCAATGCCACAATACTTTGTGGATGGCAGTGGGTAGAGGCGGTGCAAGCTGTGGTATGTTTGTGGATTCTGCTAAATGTGACACGTTTGGTGACATGATGACATGCATGGTGGCACTATGTTGTGGTTGGTGTGTTTAAGGCCTAGACTATTGGGTGCATGGCCAAAGGCCATAGGCCGTAGGCCATGCACTCAAGAGCCTAGGGCTTGAGCACACCCATGGCAGTGATGCATTTGTGACTTTGCATCAGTTAGAGGGTGGTGACTTGTATGGAATGGTTGTGGAGCAAATTTCAGAGCCAAAAGAGCAGCAGAAGTGAAATGCCATGCGTGTACGCTTGGTTTTGCAGGTGAGGTCACTGTTAGAACATGGTAAAGTTTTTCTTGTGTGGTTGGAGATAGTGCAGTGAAACGTCATGCAGTGAGGGCATGGGGTTCAGTGTTTGCTTATTGTCAGTATGGAAAGGGTATGGTTGAAGTGTAGATTATATGTGCTTGGATAGTGTGCTCTGCGCAGATTGCTTGGAGTAGGGGCAATGTTGTGAACAGTTTGTGGTTAGGTTGGCAGTGACACAACACTTTCTGAGTGGAAGTGGGTACGACCATAGTATGTGAATGAAAGGGTGTAGGGGTGCGGGAGACAGTGTACGGTTTGTAGAATGTGGAAACTGTTGCATTTAATGCTGTATAGCTGCTTTGCAGTGCTGAGGTTGGGTAGGAGTGCTGGTGCCAGTGATGCGTATGTGCACAGTGGTAGTTGGTGACATGCTGACATGCATGGATGCATTATGGTGCAGGGAATGCTTGCAAGGAGCACACCCACTGCAGCAATGCAGGTTTGGCAGTGCATGAGGCACAGGGCGGTTATCTTTGGAGAATGGGTGTGGAGCACATTGTAGACATGCTACAGCAGCACAAGAGAGTTGAAAAGTGTTTATTGTGCATTCCATGGTTGTGGTGATAGTTGCAACATGCTACAGTATTTGGTGTGCGGCAGGAGATGGTGCAGTAAGAAGGTGTGCAGTGTGGCCACAGGTTGTATAATGTGAGTATGGAAGAGGGTATGGTTAAAGTGTAGTTTATATGTGCTTGGTTAGTGGGCTGTCCGCAGATTTATTGAAGTAGGCCCAATGTTGTGACGCTGTTGTGCTTAGGTTGCCAGTGACATAAGACTTTGTGAATGGCAGTGGGTAGGGGTGGTACAGGCTGTGTTTGTTTGTGGATTCTGGTAATTGTGACACAGTTTTTGTGAATGGATGTTCTATGGTGTGGGGGAGTTGGGTAGAAGTGCCAGTACGTATGTTACATTTGTGCATAATGTTAGCTGCCAACATAGTTGCATGCATGTATCTATAGTGTTGTGGTGGGTTTGGGCAATGTCTGCACTGTTGTTTGCATGGCCAAAGGTGTGCTGGTGCGCCACAGGATCTTTGGTGATGCTGCAATCGTGCATTTGTTAGCAGAAGTTTCTGTTGGAGGGGTTTTGGGATCAAACGGAGCGTTCACTGAGAGTGTTTAACGGTAAATATGGAGTGTTGTACAGAAAGGATAGTGTGCAATGCAGAGGTTTTGTATGTGATTGCTGCATGCATGTTTGATAATTTGACAGCACCCAATGAGGGAACGCTGCAAAAATGCCACTGCAAAGGGAAGAAATATTGTGTCTGCTTTACTGGGCCGTGGCCCTCACTGTAGATGGGAAAGCGCACTTGGCACATCCTGCCATTATGAGCATGATAGCCATGGAAATGGAATTGTGGGAAATAGGCAATTAGGAGTTTAGGGTGTGGTGAGCAGGAAGGGGCGGTACCATATCTTCCCAATACTGTGTTGCGAGGTTGGTTGAGATGGAGGGACGCACAGTGCTTATCGTCTGTGATACCTTTGTGCACCATCTACACAGGTGTTGTGTGCAAAGGGGTCTTGCTGGTAATTTCGGGTTGGAAGGAGTGGACGCTTTCGGGGGCTGTCAGGGTGACTGCAGTTTTGGTGGGATGGTTTGGCATTGCAGATATGTGGCATTCATCACGAATATAGATTTTTTCTTGGTGCACTATGGAAGTCTACATTTGGGTTACATGTCATGTGGACGTTTATTCCGTTGCCTGAAGAGGTTGCTGAATGCAGTGATGCAGATTTTTCCTATTGCTATGGTCGTTTTCTCATGCATAACACTAAAAGGAGTATGGACCCATGCCAGTGAAATTTGTCCCCAACCAGAGGTTGGAAGGTGTTTTATAAACAGGCGCATGTGTGAATTTAAGGAGACTGCTGGCATGTTCTCCACCCACTATGCGATCATGAGGTGGCAAAATATGCAGTGGTTCTGTAGAAATGGCATTTATTTGAGTGCCATTGGCAATTACATCTTCTTTTACACTGTGCAAGAAGCATTGATCAGAATGTGGTAAAAATGTGAGAAGAAGCTAACAGAAATGCATATAAACAGAAAAAACAAACAAAGTTGCTTGCACTTGCACGCACCTAACAACAAAAAGAAGAAAAAAGAAACTTTATACATCTAAGATGGAAGACTCAATCCCCTACTGAGTTTGATATTGCTTCCCGGCCCTCCACCCCACTCTCCCCACTCACTATCACAAAAAGGTAGCGGATTCTGTGGTACTTTCAGAATTACAGGTGCCTCATCCTGGGTGGCCATGTGGATGTATGAGGATGGAGAAATTGTGCATACTTTGTTAGGGAGAATTCTCTGTTTAGGCTGAAATTCCTAACCTAGTGAGTTCCCCAGCAGCTTTGCTGGATCTCTGGAGTTTGTTTTTTCCATCCTGCCAAGAGTGAGACTCTTTTTTTCCCACTCTTGGACATGAATGTGGGTAATTCCTTTGAATGTCAATGTGTTCTATGGGCTAAGGGGTCTTTTACTCCATAGGGTCTCATATGTTTTACTATGTGTGTTACACCGCACCCTCCGTGCCGTAACACTGGGGTGTCCTAGAGGATCCCCACCATAGACTCCATACCCTGGGACTGACTACTGTCTCCCAGGGCATGTAAAGTCACCATTGGCTTTACTAGACCTAAATTTACTAACAGAACTAGTACAAACCATCCTATTGTGGATGGACTAGTAGGGGTAATTTGATTATTCCTGGGTCTGTTATTCGAGGGGGCACTGTCCCGTCCCCCCTCGTCGGGTTTTGGCTGGTGGCAGTGGAAACTACTTGTTATATTCGACCCTGAATATAACTCTATGGGATTGTTCCCATTGTTGGAGGTTAATGCTCTTTCTCGTTAATCTCTAACATACCACCGGTTTATTTATCTTAAATAAATCTATCGGTTGGTATTTTCTGCCCGAACTCGGTTTTTAAAATGGCGTCTGTGTTCATCTCTGTGACTCCTAAACCAAAGGTTGAGCCCTTTGTTCCACTTTTGGCGGGCTTCTGCACAGAGGCCCTCCAAAGTGGTGCCATTCTGTCTGGGTACCACAGGGGGTGTGGGAGGGGGTTTAGGCACCCTGGACTGAGTTGCCTTGCCAACTCAAGTCGCACTCTGGTGTGATTGGCCCAAGTGGTGAGCCACCCCGCTCACCACTTAGCGTGTTTTTATTGACAGCTAGGCTGAATGAATGGGGGTTTTCTGCATAAAAGCAGGGCTTTTGGGACTGGATCTTCAGAAGTCGCCACAGGACCTAAGAATCCGATGAGGGTAAAGCTGAGCCGACCTGCAACGACGACACCTCCGGTGGAGCCCTGCTGAACCGACTCACTACTTCCCAACGACAGAGGAGATCTCCCGGCTGGAGAGTCTTCTTCCCCTGACTGGTGGGAACAACCAGTCCCCTTTGCTTTTTCTTTGTTCCAGGGCGTAGTGGTCGAATTGCCCGTGCTGAGCACCCTGGCAAACGGATAGCCACTAACCCGTACCGCGACCAAAAGGTGGTGCCTTGTGACGGAGCACTCTGCAGCTGGTCTCTTCCTTGGTGGTGAAACGATCTTCAACTTTCCTTCGACGACGAGAGCATCTCTTCTCTTTGCAAAGCCCCGACTTACATCCACCACCAGGAACAACTGCCCCCACCGGAGCTGTCTCTCCACATACAAGGTATCGTGTCCGCCTGGCTTCCCTTTTTGACAGTTAGCGTGAGGTGTCTTAATCCTCGCCTCTCCATTGGGTCGCCTCCAAGCCTTCTTAACTTTCTGTTCTGAACTGGTCCAATCTTTCTATAACAATTTGCGACAAAGGCTCGAAGTGCATTTCCACTGTGATACTTTTTGGGACATATCGCCTTGCCTCTCTCCGAGTGGGCCTGGCCTCTGAACTTTGCGATCTACAGTAGACCCTGCCTTACTTGCCTTGCATTTGTTCGAAAAAGTGTTGGTACTGAGTTGATTTAATACCCTGCCTTTTCTCTCCCGTCCTAACGAATATTAGAGGGCCATCTAGGTTAAAGCATTCACCTCTGTCTGCAAATAAGTGGTGCCGTGAAACCTAGACTTGTCAAACTATTGTTAGGGGGATTGATTTACTTATAGTAATTGTGATTGAAGTTGTTTGCCGTATTAGTGCCAGTGTGTTTTTCATAGATGTGTCTTTATAAATAAATAACTATATATCTTTACACCAGAGCTCTGTTCCGTGTTTGCTTGTTCTACTGTGTAAATTGCCCTATTTTGTGTACTCCACATACTGCCTAACACTTCTTGAGAGAAGTCTGACTGCTCAGCCACCGCTACCAAGTGAATCTGTGTGGTACAGACTGCTACCAAGTGGGTTTACTGCCAAACACCTGTAGTCCTAAATCTTTTGCAGTGGTCCCAGAGGGAATTGCACAGGTTTCCGCCTAACATAATTTTTCTGAAGTTTGCAGTGGACGTGCTTTGGAATTTGTACTGTAAATGTGTAAAGATACATTAGAAGTGTTTACAGGAGTGAAAGTATTGGATGATGGTAGCTTCAATGCGATTGGTGAATGCATGTGTGCCTACTTATGCGTAACCCAATGAGGTAGTACTGCAGAGAAGATAGTGAAAAGGGAAGAAGGACTGCTCTAGTTTTACAGGGGTGCAACTGTCGCAGTACGTTGGGAGGCGCACATGCCACAATCTGCCCTTCCCACATGGGACTGTGGGGATTGTCCAATCAGGTGATTAGGGTGAGCGGCAATAGGAAGAAGGACTCCTGCTTCACTTGGGCCCACCCCTTGCCGTACTTGGGTGGTGCCTTTGTGGTAGATTTTCACAGGTATGCCCAGGAAAGAGACTTGCATGGCATTTTCTGGTTGGAAGGAGTGGAGGCATTGTGGTGTGCTGCCGATGTCTTCAATTTCGGTGTTGTCCTTGACCTTTGCAAAGAAGTGGTCACTTTCGTGCCTTTTCATGTTGTCTTGGTACAGTACGGAGCTCAGCATTTGTGTTGCGTGCCTTGTTCATATGTGTTGTGTCAACTGAAGAGAATGATGAAAGCAGTGATTTATTTTTTTTCCCACTGTAAAAATCCTATTCTCATACATACCACCAAGAAGCAGGTGGGACTGTTCTAATGTAGTTTGTTCACAGCCAGAGGGCGGAAGTTGTATCATCAATGGAAGCAAGTCTACTTTTTTGTATGATGCTGCAATGTTCTTCTGCAACAATGACATAATTGATTCTAAAAATGCAGACTTATTCCATGATAATGGTATTTCTTTGTCCAATATTGGCAATGGAATTTTGTTGTTACACATACAGGATGCGGTGAAGAGCTTACTGTACGAATGGGCAGAGTGCGGAAAAATAAAAATCTCTATAAAAACCACAAAAAGAGTATTTCCTTAAAAGAATGTAAAAAAACAAAACCACAAAATGCTCTTTTTAGAGCCACGACTACATATGAAATCTGCTGTCCTGGTTGAAATGTATTCCGCCACGCTCGCAGACAGCACGAAAAGTACACAGACACTATGTTACTTCCGGGATTCCACATGCCACATCCGGCCCATTTGTAGAATGGCACGCATGGAAATGGGTCTGTGGAAGAGATTGTGCAAAAAGGCTTCTGGGTATGGTATGAGCAAGAATGCGTTGGAAGCGTACCGTTTGCAAAATAGTCACCAATGGAAGCAAGTCTACTTTTTTGTACGATGCTGCAATGTTCTTCTGCAACAATGACATAATTGATTCTAAAAATGCAGACTTATTCCATGACAATGGTATTTCTTTGTCCAATATTGACAATGGAATTGTGTTGTTGCACCTCCAGGATGCGGTGAAGAGTTTACTGTATGAATGGGCAGAGTGCAAAAAAAATATAAATCTCTATAAAAACACAAAAAGAGTGTTTCCTTAAAAGCATCTTAAAAAACAAAAACACAAAAGGCTCTTTATAGAGAAACGACTACATATAAAATCTGCTGTCCTGGTTGAAATGTATTCTGCCACGTCTGCAGACAGCACGAAAAGTACATGGACACTGCGTGACTTCTGGGATTCCACATGCCACATCCGGCCCATTTGCAGAATGGCACGCATGGAAATGGGTCTGTGGAAGAGATTGTGCAATAAGGCTTCTGGGTGTGGTGTGAGCAACAATGTGTAGGAAGCATAACGTTTGCAAAATAGTCACCAATTAAATATTATAGCACTGTATATAATCTTGCTAACAGGTAATTGCAACAGCTACTGCAAAGGGTGGGCAGGGATTTGGGCACGCATTGTGAATGAAAGCCATCGACTGCAACTCGCTCCAAATAGCCACTGTGTTCCTTCCTTCTTGACTGTGAACAAAGGGCCACTGTACAGGTTACTATGAACAGTACAATACTACAGTGAATGTATATATGCAATGTCTGATGCACTCGTCCTAAACAGCTTGTGCAGTGGCGCTGTCATATGTCTGAATGTCTCACCACGGGTAATGTGCTCTCACAGATATTGATCTGCAGCATATTGGATGACAAATATAGCAATCTGTGCATCTAAGCAAAAGTACCGTCACTTGGTGGCACAACTTTAGCAGTATCTGTAGCATTCATGGAGATGAGTACATTTTGCCACACAGGAATGCTTTTCATCAGGAGACATGCAGTTTCATTGGGTAAGGCAACAACACAGTTGTTCAGGCAGCTGCACGCGGCCGCAGTACCTTTTGCAACCGGCACTCATAATCTTTGAGATCCAAAGATTTTGTTGTTTATTTAGCTGTGCTTACATTTAACTGTATGCAAGCTAGCAAGCACCAACAGTGTTCATATTTTCCAGACTCACTACAGACTTTCATATGTGCAGTGCAATCTTGTATGCACCTGTACAAAACGCAGTGAACAACTTGCTACGTAACCTCACAATGCTAAGTGCAGAGACGTATGTCAGTTTCATGGGTCATGGAAGGGCAGCAGCTCATCAATCAAAGCAGTGGGCCATTTAACACACCCACTGTACACTGGAGCATCCTGCTCCTTGCTCCCAATGGGCCGCAGGCAGCCAGCCTTGATGCAGCCATAAATCGATAGCCCTGCAACACGAAATCCGTAGGCGGCAGGACTTTTTTAAATGCTGTAGCCTGTTGCATTAATCGGTAGGGTTGGCGACAGGGGCGACATTACCAGGAGGCAGAGGATGACATATGCATACGTATAGCTGTGCAACCGACAGACATCCGCTGCCATGACTAATAAAAGTGAATGAGAAGATGCAGACATGAGGCCAGTACTGTAGACCTACTGACACTTCCATTGTGATTGGACATACGCAGGGCAGGTGCACTCTCAGTAGGAAACCTCAATTTTTCTTACCTGCAGGCATCTCGGCAGCACTGTGCGCTACAGAGTCACAATGCAATTACAGCACCAAAGGAACAAATACACACGCACTGGCAAACACATTTAATTTGTAAGAAACATTGCCAGTATTAGGACAGGGTAGGGGTCGTACTTATTGTTGAGCAATTGTTCAATTTATAAATACAGGCCGTGTACGTAGCTTTTTACAGCATCTCATTGATTTGTGTGGCTCTATGCTGTTGTAGGAGAGGTGCCATTTCTGATGCATTCCTTCATTGTAAAGTATGTCCTCTTACAAACAAACATATGTGTGAAGTGTACATAAAGCAATACATATTAACTACATTACTTTTTAGACTTTGCTGCTTGCCAATGCAGTTACTATCGTTACTCATTTACTGAAGAGGATCATTCCCTTTGCCTGCCAGTGCAGTTTGCTTGAAATTGTTGCGTAGAAAAAACAAATCCCATGGTTTGCTATTGTTGTACACTGCAGAAATTCTGCAATCATTGGAGAGACTTCAGTGTAGTTACCACGTTGCAATTATGTTCTGCTCTCAATACTGCTATTTACTTCTTTGTTTCCATGTACAGCGGCAGTGTGGTAATATTGTTGGACGCACACGTCACTTCATGTACTGGTTAATTCCATTATGGTGCATACTCTATGCCTTTGGTCTGTTTGTTTCACAAGTACAGAGTTTGCACATTTAACTTACTTCAGTCTACTTGCAATTTACATACATGGTGCTATTTGTACATGTTTATTCAATTTGGTGAATGGTAGCAGTATGTAAGAGAACTCATGCTGTTTCCAGCACTTTGAATGCTAGCCACAATACATGCACAGGCGTATAGTTTGTCGTTACTGTGCTCATCGGTATGGAGACATTAATTTCGTATGCTGTATGGTACATCTACACAAACTAATGGCTTCCTGGCAAAAACCTATGAAATTCAGTGAAATCTCTTTGTTAAAGGGACGTTATGGTTAAGTTGCATTTCATAGGTTTTTTAGTAGTGCAACTTAACCATAACGTTCCTTTAACAACATTTTTTGTTAGTGAATTTTATACGTTTTTAGTAGGGCAGTGGATCCAGAAGGTTCTTCAGTATACATTTGTCAGTGAAGGTGATAGGTTTTTATTAGCACAACTTAACCATAATGTCCCTTTAACAAAGTGTTTTCACTATATATATTCAATGAAACAACTTTGTTAAAGGGACGTTATGGTTAAGTTACACTACTAAAAACCTATGAAGTTCAATGAAAAATCTTTGCTAAAGGGACGTTATGGTTAAGTTGTGCTACTAAAAACCTATGAAATTCAGTGAAAAAACTTTGTTAAAGGGACGTTATGGTTCCAAGTAAAACCAAAAAACTCTTGAAATTCGCCAGTTATGGTAAGCTAAGCAACCATAACTCGCACCACCACCTTGCACTGCTAAGACTAACACCCAGGACATCAAAGATGACATCAAAAATATCATTGATGACAGGTGGGAGACACGGTGCCTGAGCGGGGGATGGGGGGTAACAGAAGGGAGACACAGGGCATGAGCGGGGGGTGGGGGGAACAGAAGGGAGACACAGGGCATGAGCGGGGGGTGGGAGGGAACAGGGCAGCCACGGGGCATGAGCGGGAGTGGGGGTACACGAGGGAGACACGGGGCATGAATGGGGGGTGGGGGAGGTACACGAAGGAGACACGGGGCATGAGCGAGGGGTCGGGGGGTACAATAGGGAGACACGGGGCATGAGCGGGGGTGGGGGGTAACACAAGGGAGATACGGGGCATGAGCAGAGGGTGGAGGATAACACGAGGGAGACACGGGGCATGAGCAGGGGGTGGGGGATACAGGGCAGACACGGGGCATGAGCGGGGTGTGGGGTGTACAGAAGGGAGACACAGGGTATGAGCGGGGGTGGGGGAACAGGGCAGACACGGGGCATGAGCGTGGGGTGGGGGCAACACGAGAGAGACACGGCATGAGCGGGGGGTGGGGGCGAACAGGGCAGACACGGGGCATGAGCGGGGGTGGGGGAACATGGGAGACATAGGGCATCAGCGGGGGGTGGGGGCTACAGGAGGGAGACACGGGGCATGAGCAGGGGATGGGGGAACAGGGCAGACAGGGGGCATGAGCGGGGGGCGGGGGTAACACGAGGGAGACACGGGGCATGAACAGGGGGGGGAACATGAGGGAGACACGGGGCATGAGCGGGGGTGGGGGGAACACAAGGGAGACACGGGGCATGAGCGGGGGTGGGGGATAACACGAGGGAGACACAGGGCATGAGCGGGGGGTAGGGGGAACGGGAGGGAGACACGGGGCATGAGCGGGGACTGGTGGGAACAGGGGAGACACAGGGCATGAGCGGCGGGTGGGGGGAAGAATAGAGACAAGGGGCATGAGCGGGGGGTGGGGGGAGAAGAGAGACATGGGGCATGAGCGGGGGGTGGGGGGAAAGAAGAAAGACATGAGGCATGAGCGGCGGGGGTGGGGGGAACGGGAGGGAGACAGAAGGCATGAGCGGGGGGTGGGGGAACAGGGGAGACACAGGGCATGAGCAGGGGGTGGGGGGAACATGGGAGACACGGGGCATGAGTTGGGGATGGGGGAAAAGGAGGGAGACACGGGGCATGAGCGGGGGGTGGGGAAAAAGGAGGGAGACACGGGGCATGAGCAAGGTGGGGGGAACACAAAGGAGACACGGGGCATGAGTGGGGGTGGGGGGAACACGAGTGAGACACGGGGCATGAGCGGGGGCTGGGGGGGTACACGAGGGAGACACAGGACATGAGCGGGGGTGGGGGGTACACGAGGGAGACACAGGGCATGAGCGGGGGGTGGGGGGAACAGGGTAGACACAGGGCATGAGCAGGGGGTGGGGGGTACAGGAGGGAGATGCGAGGCATGAGCGGGGGGTGGGGGTACAGGAGGGAGACACGGGGCATGAGCGGGGGGTGGGGGGAACCGGGCAGACACGGGCCATGAGCAGGTGGTGGGGAAGAACGGGAGGGAGACACGGGGCATTATCGGGGGGTGGGGGATAACACGAGGGAGACATGGGGCATGGGCGGGGGTGAGGGGAACACGGCAGACACGGGGCATGAGCGGGGGTAACACGAGGGAGACACAGGGCATGAGCGGGGGGTGAGGGGAACATGAAGGAGACACGGGGCATGAGCGGGGGTTGGGGGTACAGGTGGGAGACACGGGGCATGGGGGAACAGGGCAGACAGGGGCCATGAGCGGGGGGTGGGGGGTAACACGAGGGAGACACGGGGCATGAGCAGGGGGTGGGGGGAACACGAGGGAGACATGGGGCATGAGCGGGGGTGGGGGGTACAGGAGGGAGACACGGGGCATGAGCGGGGGTGGGGGGAACAGGGCAGACATGGGGCATGAGCGGGGGGTGGAGGATAACACAAGGGAGACACGGGGCATGAGCAGAGGGTGGAGGATAACACGAGGGAGACACGGGGCATGAGCAGGAGGTGGGGGTTACAGGGCAGACACGGGGCATGAGCGGGGCATGGGGTGTACAGAAGGGAGACACGGGGCATAAGCAGGGGTGGGGGAACAGGGCAGACACGGGGCATGAGCGTGGGGTGGGGGCAACAGGAGAGAGACACAGGGCATAAACGGGGGGGTGGGGATAACACAAGGGAGACACGGGGCATGAGTGGGGGTGGTGGGTACAGGAGGGAGACACGGGGCATGAGCGGGGGTGGGGGTAACACAAGGGCGACACGGGGCATGAGCAGGGGGTGGGGGGTACACAAGGGAGACACGGGGCATGAGCGGGGGTGAGGATAACACGAGGGAGACACGGAGACACGGGGCATGAGCAGGGTGTGGGGGGAACAGGGCAGAAACGGGGCATGAGCGGGGGTGGGGGGCACAGGAGGGAGACACGGGGCATGAGCGGGGGGTGGGGGGTAACACGAGGGAGGCACGGGGCATGAGCAGGGGGTGGGGGGAACACGAGGGAGACACGGGGCATGAGCGGGGGTGGGGGCCAACAGGGGAGAGACACGGGGCAAGAGCAGGGGGTGAGGGGACACAGGGCATGAGCGGGGGATGGGGGAACAGGGCAGACACGGGGCATAAGCGGGGGTTGGGGCAACACAAGGGAGATACGGGACATGAGCGGGGGGTGGGGGCGAACAGGGCAGACACCGGGCATGAGCGGGGGTTGGGGGAACATGGGAGACACAGGGCATCAGCGGGGGGTGGGGGCTACAGGAGGGAGACACGGGGCATGAGCGGGGGATGGGGGGAACAGGGCAGACAGGGGGCATGAGCGGGGGCGGGGGTAACACGAGGGAGACACAGGGCATGAACAGGGGGTGGGGGGAACACGAGGGAGACACGGGGCATGAGCGGGGGTGGGGGGAACACGAGGGAGACACGGGGCATGAGCGGGGGTGGGGGATAACACGAGGGAGACACGGGGCATGAGCGGGGGGTAGGGGGAACATGAGGGAGACACGGGGCATGAGCTGGGGGTGGGGGAACACGAGGGAGACATGAGTGGGCAGTGGGGGGAACACGAGGGAGACACGGGGCATGAGCAGGGGGGTGGGGGGCAACAGGAGAGAGACACGGGGCATGAGCGGGGGGTGGGGGGGACACGAGGGAGACACGGGGTATGAGCGGGATGGGGGAACAGGGAAGACATGGGGCATGAGCGGGGGTGGGGGGCAACACAAGGGTGACACGGGGCATGAGCGGGGGTGGGGGGAACAGGGCAGACATGGGGCATGAGCGGGGGGTGGGGGGAACAAGGGAGACACGGGGCATGAGCGGGGAGTGGGGAGAACATGGGAGACACGGGGCATGAGCGGGAGTGGGGGAACAGGGGAGACACGGAGCATGAGCGGGGGGTGGGGGAACATGGGAGACACAGCTCATGAGGGGAGGGGGGAAACAGGAGGGAGACACGGGGCATGAGCGGGGTGGGGGGAACACGATGGAGACACGGGGCATGAGCGGGGGTGGGGGATAACACGAGGGAGACACAGGGCATGAGCGGGGGGTAGGGGGAACATGAGGGAGACACGGGGCATGAGCAGGGGGTGGGGGAAAACGAGGGAGACATGAGTGGGGGGAGGGGGAACACGAGGGAGACACGGGGCATGAGCAGGGGGTGGGGGGCAACAGGAGAGAGACACGAGGCATGAGCGGGGGGTGGGGGGGTATACGAGGGAGACACGGGGCATGAGCGGGGACGGGGGAACAGGGAAGACTTGGGCATGAGCGGGGGTGGGGGGGCAACACGAGGGTGACACGGGGCATGAGCGGGGGTGGGGGGAACAGGGCAGACACGGGTCATGAGCGGGGGGTGGGGGGAACAAGGGAGACACGGGGCATGAGCGGGGAGTGGGGGGAACATGGGAGACACGGGGCATGAGCGGGGGGTGGGGGGAACAAGAGAGACACAGAGCATGAGGGGGAACGGGAGGGAGACACAAGGCATGAGCGTGGGGTGGGGGAACAGGGGAGACACGGGCATGAGCAGGCGGTGGGGGGAACAGGGGAGACACGGGGCATGAGCGGGGGTGGGGGGAACAGGGGAGACATGGGGCATGAGCAGGGGGTGGGGTGAACATGGGAGACACGGGACATGAGCGGGGGTGGGGGAACAGGGGAGACACGGAGCATGAGCGGGGGGTGGGGGAGCATGGGAGACACAGCTCATGAGGGGAGGTGGGGGGAACAGGAGGGAGACACAGGGCATGAGCAGGGGGGTGGGGGGAACAGGGAAGACACGGGGCATGAGCGGGGAGTGGGGGGGAAGAAGAGAGACAAGGGGCATGAGCGGGGGTGGGGGGAAGAAGAGGGACACGGGACATGATCGTGGGGTGTGAGGGAAAGAAGAGAGACACGAGGCATGAGCGGTGGGGGTGGGGGGGAATGGGAGGGAGACACAAGGCATGAGCGGGGGTGGAGGGGAACAGGGGAGACACAGGGCATGAGCGGAGGGTGGGGGGGAAGAAGAGAGACACAGGGCATGAGCGGGGGTGGGGGGAAAGAAGAGGGACACAGGGCATGAGCGGGTGGTGGGGGAAAGAAGAGAGACACGGGGCATGAGTGGGGGTGAGGGGCGAAAGAAGAGAGAAACAAGGCATGAGCGGGGGGTGGAGGGAACATGGGAGACACGGGGCATGAGCGGGGTGGGGGGAACAGAGGAGACATGGGGCATGAGCGGGGGGTGGGGGGAACAGGGGAGACACGGGTCATGAGCGGGGGGTGGGGGGAACATGGGAGACACAGGGCATGAGCAGGGGGTGGGGGTAACATGGGAGACACGGCGCATGAGCGGGGGGTGGGGGGAACATGGGAAACACAGGGCATGAGCGGGGGGTGGGGGGGAACGGGAGGGAGACACGGGGCATGAGCGGGGGGTGGTGGGAACAGGGGAGACACAGGGCATGAGCGGGGGGTGGGGGGAAGAAGAGAGACAAGGGGCATGAGCGGGGGGTGGGGGGAGAAGAGAGACATGGGGCATGAGCGGGGGGTGGGGGGAAAGAAGAAAGACATGAGGCATGAGCGGTGGGGGTGGGGGGAACGGGAGGGAGACAGAAGGCATGAGCGGGGGGTGGGGGGAACAGGGGAGACACAGGGCATGAGCAGGGGGTGGGGGAATATGGGAGACACAGGGCATGAGTTGGGGATGGGGGAAAAGGAGGGAGACACGGGGCATGAGCGGGGGGTGGGGAAAAGGAGGGAGACACAGGGCATGAGCAGGGTAGGGGGAACACGAAGGAGACACGGGGCATGAGTGGGGGTGGGGAGAACATGAGTGAGACATGGGGCATGAGCGGGGGCTGGGGGGGTACACGAGGGAGACACAGGACATGAGCGGGGGGTGGGGGGTACACAAGGGAGACACAGGGCATGAGCGGGGGGAACAGGGCAGACACAGGGCGTGTGCGGGGGGTGGGGGGTACAGGAGGGAGACGCGAGGCATGAGCGGGGGGTGAGGGTACAGGAGGGAGACACGGGGCATGAGCGGGGGGTGGGGGGAACCGGGCAGACACGGACCATGAGCAGGTGGTGGGGAAGAACAGGAGGGAGACACGGGGCATTATCGGGGGGTGGGGGATAACACGAGGGAGACACAGGGCATGAGCGGGGGTGGGGGGAACACGGCAGACACGGGGCATGAACGGGGGGTAACACGAGGGAGACACAGGGCATGAGCGGGGGGTGGGGGGAACATGAAGGAGACACGGGGCATGAGCGGGGGTTGGGGGTACAGGAGGGAGACACGGGGCATGAGCGGGGGATGGGGGAACAGGGCAGACAGGGGCCATGAGCGGGGGGCGGGGGGTAACACGAGGGAGACACGGGGCATGAGCAGGGCATGGGGGGAACACGAGGGAGACACAGGGCATGAACGGGGGTGGGGGGAACACGAGGGAGACACGGGGCATGAGCGGGGGTGGGGGATAACACGAGTGAGACACGGGGCATGAGCCGGGGGTAGGGGGAACATGAGGGAGACGCGGGGCAAGAGCAGGGGGTGGGGGAACACGAGGGAGACACGGGGCATGAGTGGGGGGTGGGGGGAACACGAGGGAGACACGGGGCATGAGCAGGTGGGTGGGGGGCAACAGGAGAGAGACACGGGGCATGAGCGGGGGTGGGGGAACAGGGGAGACATGGGGCATGAGTGGAGGGTGGGGGGAACAGGGCAGACACGGGGCATGAGCGGGAGGTGGGGGGTACAGGAGGGAGACACGGGGCATAAACGAGGGGGGTAACACGAGGGAGACACAGGGTGTGAGCAGGGGGTGGGGGGCAACTTGGGAGACACGGGTCATGAGCAGGGGGTGGGGGGAACAGGGGAGACACGGGGCATGAGCGGGGGGTGGGGGGAACATGGGATACACGGCGCATGAGCGGGGGGGGAACATGGGAGACACGGGGCATGAGTGGGGGTTGGGGGGAACGGGATGGAGACACGGGGCATGAGCGGGCGGGTGGAGGGAACAGGGGAGACATGGGGCATGTGCAGGGGGTGGGGGGAAGAAGAGAGACAAGGGGCATGAGCGGGGGGTGGGGGGAAGAAGAGAGACTCGGGGTATGAGCGGGGGGTGGGCGGGAAAGAAGAGAGACACGAGGCATGAGCAGTGGGGGGACCGGGGGAGACACGGGTATGATTGGGGGGTGGGTGAACATGGGAGACACGGGGCATGAGCGGGGGATGGGGGAACAGGGTAGTGACACGGGGCATGAGCAGGGGGTGGCGGGGTACATGAGGGAGACACGGGGCATGAGCGGGGGATGGGGGAAAAGGAGGGAGACACAGGGCATGAGCGGGGGGTGGGGGAAAAGGAGGAAGACACGGGGCATGAGCGGGCGTGTGGGGAACACGAGGGAGACACAGGGCATGAGCGGGGGTGGAGGCAACAGGAGGGAGACACAGGGCATGAGCGGGGGGTGGGGTGGAACAGGGGAGACACAGGGCATGAGCAGAGGGTGGGAAGAAAAGGAGGGAGACACGGGGCATAAGCTGGGGGTGGGGGGAACAAGGGAGACACGGGGCATGAACGGGGGTTGGGAGAACAGGGGAGACACAGGGCATGAGCGGGGGTGGGTTGGTACAGGGGAGACACGAGACATGAGTGAGGGTGGGGGGGAACAGGGGAAACACGGGGCATGAGCAGGGGGTGGGGGGTAACACGACGGAAACACAGGGCATGAGAGGGGGTGGGGGAATAGGGCACACACAGGGCAGGGGGTGGGGGGGAACAGGGGAGACATGGGGCATGAGCGGGGTGTGGGGGGAACAGGGGAGGCACGGGGCATGAGCGGGGAGTGGGGGAACAGGGCAGACATGGGGCATGAGCAGGGTTTGGGGGGAACAGGGAAAACACGGGGCATGAGCGGGGGTGGGGGAAATGGGAGGGAGACACGGGGCATGAGCGTGGGGTGGGGTGGAACAGGGGAAACACGGGGCATGAGCGGTGGGTGGTGTGGAACAGGGGAGACACGGGGCATGAGTGGAGGGTGGGGGGAACAGGGAAAACACGGGGCATGAGCAGGGGGTGGGGGAAACGGGAGGGAGACACGGGGCATGAGTGGGGGTGGGGTGGAACAGGGGAGACACGGGGCATGAGCGGGGGGTGAGGTGGTACAGGGGAGACACGGGGCATGAGCGGGGGGAGGGGGCAACACGAGGGAGACATGGGTCATGAGCAGGGGTTGGAGGTGACAGGAGGGAGACACGGGGCATGAGGGGGGGAGGGGGCAACACGAGGGAGACATGGGTCATGAGAGGGGGCTTGGGGGCAACAGGGGAGACATGGGGCATGAGCAGGGGTTGGAGGTGACAGGAGGGAGACACGGGGCATGAGGGGGGGTAGGGGAACAACAGGAGGGAGACACAGGGTATGAGCGGGGGTGGGGAGTAACAGGAGGGAGACACGGAAAATGAGAGGGTGTGGGGGGAACAGGGGAGACACAGGGCATGAGCGGGGGGTGGGGGGTAACATAAGGGAAACACGGGGCATGAGCGGTGGGTGTGGGGAACATGGCACACACAGGACATGAGCAGAGGGGTGGGGGGGAACAGGGGAGACACGGAGCATGAGCCGGGAGTGGGGCGAACAGGGGAGACACGGGGCATGAGCAGGGGGTGGGGGGAACAGGGGAGGCATGGGGCATGAGCGGGGGGTGGGGGGAACAGGGCAGACACGGGGCATGAGCGGGGGTACAGGAGGGAGACACAGGGCATGAGCGGGGGGTGGGGGTAACTCGAGGGTGACACAGGGCATGAGCGGGGGTGGGGGGCAACACGAGGGAGACACGGGGCATGGCCATGGGGTGGGGAACAACACGAGGGAGACACGGGGCATGAGTGGGGGGTTGGGGAAAAGGAGGGAGACACAGGGCATGAGCAGGGTGGGGGGAACACAAAGGAGACACGGGCCATGAGCGGGGGTGGGGGGAACACGAGTGAGACACGGGGCATGAGCAGGGGCTGGGCGGATACACGAGGGAGACACAGGACATGAGCGGGGGGTGGGTGGGTACATGAGGGAGACACAGGGCATGAGCGGGGGGTGGGGGGAACAGGGCAGACACAGGGCATGAGCAAGGGGTGGGGGGTACAGGAGGGAGACATGGGGCATGAGCGGGGGGTGGGGGTACAGGAGGGAGACACGGGGCATGAGCGGGGGGTGGGGGGAATCGGGCAGACACGGGCCATGAGCAGGTGGTGGGGGAGAATGGGAGGGAGACACGGGGCATTATCGGGGGGTGGGGGATAACACGAGGGAGACACGGGGCATGAGCGGGGGTGGGGAGAACACGGCAGACATGGGGCATGAGCGGGGGGGTAAC
The DNA here is from genome assembly GCF_040938575.1 of Ambystoma mexicanum. Lineage (NCBI taxonomy): Eukaryota > Metazoa > Chordata > Amphibia > Caudata > Ambystomatidae > Ambystoma > Ambystoma mexicanum. The sequence continues at coordinate 474,490,737 of NC_090933.1, forward strand.
ACGAGGGAGACACAGGGCATGAGCAGGGGGTGGGGGGAACATGAGGGAGACACGGGGCATGAGCGGGGGTGGGGGCAATAGGAGAGAGACACCGGGCATGGGAGGGGGTTGGGGGGGTACACAAGGGAGACACGGGGCATGAGCGGGGGATGGGGAACAGGGCAGACACGGGGCATGAGCGGGGGTGGGGGCAACACGAGGGAGACACGGGGCATGAGCGGGGGTGGGGTGGAACAGGGGAGACACGGGGCATGAGTGGGGGCTGGGAGGAAAAGGAGGGAGACACGGGGTATGAGCAGGGGGTGGGGGGAGCAGGACACACACAGGGCATGAGTGGGGGGTGAGGGGTACAGGGCAGACACGGGGCATGAGCGGGGGGAGGGGGGTATAGGAGGGAGACACGGGGCATAAGCGGGGGTGGGGGTAACACGAGGGAGACACAGGGTATGAGCGGGGGTGGGGGGCAACATGGGAGACACGGGTCATGAGCAGAGCAGGGGGTGGGGGAACAGGGGAGACACGGGGCATGAGCAGGGGGTGGGGGGAACATGGGAGACACGGCGCATGAGCGGGGGGTGGGGGAACATGGGAGACACAGGGCATGAGTGGGGGTTGGGGGGAATGGGAGGGAGACACGGGGCATGATCGGGGGGGTGGGGGGAACAGGGGAGACATGGGGCATGAGCAGGGGGTGGGGGGAAGAAGAGAGACAAGGGGCATGAGCGGGGGTGGGGGGAAGAAGAGAGACACGGGGCATGAGCGGGGGGTGGGCGGGAAAGAAGAGAGACACGAGGCATGAGCGGTGGGGGTGGGGGTAACATAAGGGAAACACGGGGCATGAGCAGTGGAGCATGATTGGGGGGTGGGGGGAACATGGAAAACACGGGGCATGAGCGGGGGATGGGGGAACAGGGTAGTGACATGGGGTATGAGCAGGGGGTGGGGGGTACACGAGGGAGACACGTGGCATGAGCGGGGGATGGGGGAACAGGGGAGAGACACGGGGCATGAGCGGGGAGTGGGGGGGAAAGAAGAGAGACAAGGGGCATGAGCGGGGGGTGGGGGGAAGAAGAGAGAAAAGGGGCATGAGCGGGGGTGGGGGGAAGAAGAGGGACCAGGGCGAGATCAGGGGTGGGGGGGGAAGAAGAGAGACAAGAGGCATGAGCGTTGGGGCTGGGGGTAACGGGAGGGAGACACAGGGCATGCGCGGGGTGGTGGGAACATGGGAGACATGGGGCATGAGCGGGGGGTGGGGGGAATAGGGGAGACACGGGTCATGAGCAGGGGGTGGGGGGAACATGGGAGACACAGGGCATGAGCGGGTGGTGGGGGTAACATGGGAGACACGGCGCATGAGCGGGGGGTGGGCGGAACATGGGAGACACTGGGCATGAGCGGCGGGTGGGGGGGAACGGGAGGGAGACACGGGGCATGAGCGGGGGGGTGTTGGGAACAGGGGAGACACAGGGCATGAGCGGGGGGTGGGGGGAAGAAGAGAGACAAGGGGCATGAGCAGGGGGTGGGGGGAAGAAGAGAGACATGGGGCATGAGCAGGGGGTGGGGGGAAAGAAGAAAGACATGAGGCATGAGTGGTGGGGGTGGGGGGAACGGGAGGGAGAGAGAAGGCATGAGCGGGGGGTGGGGGGAACAGGGGAGACACAGGGTATGAGCGGGGGGTGAGGGAAACAGGGGAGTGACACAGGGCATGAGCAGGGGGTGGGGAGGTACACGAGGGAGTCACGGGGCATGAGCGGGGGATGGGGGAAAAGGAGGGAGACACGGGGCATGAGCGGGGGGTGGGGGAAAAGGAGGGAGACACGGGGCATGAGTGGGGGGTGAGGGAAAAGGAGGGAGACATGGGGCATGAGTAGGGTGGGGGGAACACGAAGGAGACACGGGGGATGAGCGGGGGTGGGGGGAACACGAGTGAGACACAGGGCATGAGCGGGGGCTGGGGGATACACGAGGGAGACACAGGACATGATCGGGGGGTGGGTGGGTACACGAGGGAGACACAGGGCATGAGCGGGGGGTGGGGGGAACAGGAGGGATACACGGGGCATTAGCGGGGGTGGGGGTACAGGAGGGAGACACAGGGCATGAGCCGGGGGTGGCGGGAACCGGGCAGACACGGGCCATGAGCAGGTGGTGGGGGAGAACGGGAGGGAGACACGGGGCATTATCGGGGGGTGGGGGATAACACGAGGGAGACACGGGGCATGAGCGGGGGTGGGGGGAACACGGCAGACACGGGGCATGAGCTGGGGGGTAACACGAGGGAGACACAGGGCATGAGCAGGGGGTGGGGGGAACATGAGGGAGACATGGGGCATGAGCAGGGGTGGGGGCAACAGGAGAGAGACACGGGGCATGAGAGGGGGCTGGGGGGGTACACAAGGGAGACACGGGGCATGAGCGGGGGATGGGGGAACAGGGCAGACACGGGGCATGAGCGGGGGTGGGGGCAACACGAGGGAGACACGGGGCATGAGTGGAGGGTGGGGTGGAACAGGGGAGACACTGGGCATGAGTGGGGGGTGGGAGGAAAAGGAGGGAGACACGGGGGATAGCAGGGGGTGGGGGGAGCAGGGCACACACAGGGCATGAGCGGGGGGTGGGGGGAACAGGGGAGACACGGGGCATGAGCGGGGGTGGGGGAACAGGGGAGACACGGGGCATGAGTGGAGGGTGGGGGGAACAGGGCAGACACGGGGCATGAGCGGGAGGTGGGGGGTACAGGAGGGAGACACGGGGCATAAGCGGGGGGTGGGGTAACACGAGGGAGACACAGGGTGTGAGCAGGGGGTGGGGGGCAACATGGGAGACACGGGTCATGAGCAGGGGGTGGGGGGAACAGGGGAGACACGGGGCATGAGCGGGGGGTGGGGGGAAAGAAGAAAGACATGAGGCATGAGTGGTGGGGGTGGGGGGAACGGGAGGGAGAGAGAAGGCATGAGCGGGGGTGGGGGGAACAGGGGAGACACAGGGTATGAGCAGGGGGTGAGGGAAACAGGGGAGTGACACAGGGCATGAGCAGGGGGTGGGGAGGTACACGAGGGAGTCACGGGGCATGAGCGGGGGATGGGGGAAAAGGAGGGAGACACGGGGCATGAGCGGGGGGTGGGGGAAAAGGAGGGAGACACGGGGCATGAGTGGGGGGTGGGGGAAAAGGAGGGAGACATGGGGCATGAGTAGGGGGGGGGGAACACGAAGGAGACACGGGGGATGAGCGGGGGTGGGGGGAACACGAGTGAGACACAGGGCATGAGCGGGGGCTGGGGGATACACGAGGGAGACACAGGACATGATCGGGGGGTGGGTGGGTACACGAGGGAGACACAGGGCATGAGCGGGGGGTGGGGGGAACAGGAGGGATACACGGGGCATTAGCGGGGGTGGGGGTACAGGAGGGAGACACGGGGCATGAGCAGGGGGTGGCGGGAACCGGGCAGACACGGGCCATGAGCAGGTGGTGGGGGAGAACGGGAGGGAGACACGGGGCATTATCGGGGGGTGGGGGATAACACGAGGGAGACACGGGGCATGAGCGGGGGTGGGGGGAACACGACAGACACGGGGCATGAGCTGGGGGGTAACACGAGGGAGACACAGGGCATGAGCAGGGGGTGGGGGGAACATGAGGGAGACATGGGGCATGAGCAGGGGTGGGGGCAACAGGAGAGAGACACGGGGCATGAGAGGGGGTTGGGGGGGTACACAAGGGAGACACGGGGCATGAGCGGGGGATGGGGGAACAGGGCAGACACGGGGCATGAGCGGGGGTGGGGGCAACACAAGGGAGACACGGGGCATGAGTGGAGGGTGGGGTGGAACAGGGGAGACACTGGGCATGAGTGGGGGGTGGGAGGAAAAGGAGGGAGACACGGGGGATAGCAGGGGGTGGGGGGAGCAGGGCACACACAAGGCATGAGCGGGGGGTGGGGGGAACAGGGGAGACACGGGGCATGAGCGGGGGTGGGGGAACAGGGGAGACACGGGGCATGAGTGGAGGGTGGGGGGAACAGGGCAGACACGGGGCATGAGCGGGAGGTGGGGGGTACAGGAGGGAGACACGGGGCATAAGCGGGGGGTGGGGTAACACGAGGGAGACACAGGGTGTGAGCAGGGGGTGGGGGGCAACATGGGAGACACGGGTCATGAGCAGGGGGTGGGGGGAACAGGGGAGACACGGGGCATGAGCGGGGGGTGGGGGGAACATGGGAGACACGGCACATGAGCGTGGGGTGGGGGTAACATGGGAGACACGGGGCATGAGTGGGGGTTGGTGGGTACGGGAAGGAGACACGGGGCATGAGCGGGCGGGTGGGGGAACAGGGGAGACATGGGGCATGAGCAGGGGGTGGGTGGAAGAAGAGAGACAAGGGGCATGAGCAGGGGGTGGGGGGAAGAAGAGAGACACGGGGTATGAGCGGGGGGTGGGCGGGAAAGAAGAGAGACACGAGGCATGAGCGGTGGGGGTGGGGGGAACGGGGGAGACACAGGGCATGATTGGGGGGTGGGGGGAACATGGGAGACACGGGGCATGAGCGGGGGATGGGGGAACAGGGTAGTGACATGGGGCATGAGCAGGGGGTGGGGGGGTACACGAAGGAGACACGGGGCATGAGCGGGGGAACAGGGGAGAGACACGGGGCATGAGCAGGGGGTGGCGGGGTACACGAGGGAGACACGGGGCATGAGCGGGGGATGGGGGAAAAGGAGGGAGACACAGGGCATGAGCGGGGGTGGGGGAAAAGGAGGAAGACACGGGGCATGAGCGGGGGTGTGGGGAACACGAGGGAGACACGGGGCATGAGCGGGGGTGGAGGCAACAGGAGGGAGACACAGGGCATGAGCGGGGGGTGGGGTGGAACAGGGGAGACACAGGGCATGAGCAGGGGGTGGGAGGAAAAGGAGGGAGACACGGGGCATGAGCTGGGGGTGGGGGGAACAAGGGAGACACGGGGCATGAGCGGGGGTGGGGAGAACAGGGGAGACACAGGGCATGAACGGGGATGGGGGGTACAGGGGAGACACGGGGCATGAGTGAGGGTGGGGGGAACAGGGGAGACACGGGGCATGAGCAGGGGGTGGGGGGTAACACGACGGAAACACAGGGCATGAGAGGGGGTGGGGGAATAGGGCACACACAGGGCATGAGCAGGGGGTGGGGGGGAACAGGGGAGACATGGGGCATGAGCAGGGTGTGGTGGGAACAGGGGAGACACGGGGCATGAGCGGGGAGTGGGGGAACAGGGCAGACATGGGGCATGAGCAGGGTTTGGGGCGAACAGGGAAAACACGGGGCATGAGCGGTGGGTGGGTGAAATGGGAGGGAGACACGGGGCATGAGCGTGGGGTGGGGTGGAACAGGGGAAACACGGGGCATGAGCGATGGGTGGTGTGGAACAGGGGAGACACGGGGCATGAGTGGAGGGTGGGGGGAACAGGGAAAACACGGGGCATGAGCGGGGGGTGGGGGAAACGGGAGGGAGACACGGGGCATGAGTGGGGGTGGGGTGGAACTGGGGAGACACGGGGCATGAGCGGGGGGTGAGGTGGTACAGGGGAGACACGGGGCATGAGCGGGGGGTGGGGGGGCAACACGAGGGAGACATGGGGCATGAGTGGGGATTGGAGGTGACAGGAGTGAGACACGGGGCATGAGGGGGGGTAGGGGAACAACAGGAGGGAGACACAGGGTATGAGCGGGGGGTGGGGGGTAACAGGAGGGAGACACGGAGCATGAGCGCGTGTGGGGGGAACAGGGGAGACACAGGGCATGAGCGGGGGGTGGGGGGTAACATAAGGGAAACACGGGGCATGAGCGGGGGGTGGGGGGAACAGGGCACACACAGGGCATGAGCAGGGGGGTGGGGGGGAACAGGGGAGACACGGAGCATGAGCCGGAAGTGGGGGGGAACAGGGGAGATACGGGCCATGAGCAGGGGGTGGGGGGAACAGGGGAGACATGGGGCATGAGCGGGGGGTGGGGGGAACAGGGCAGACACGGGGCATGAGCGGGGGTACAGGAGGGAGACACAGGGCATGAGCGGGGGGTGGGGGTAACACGAGGGTGACACAGGGCATGAGCGGGGGTGGGGGGCAACACGAGGGAGACACGGGGCATGGCCATGGGGTGGGGAACAACACGAGGGAGACACGGGGCATGAGCGGGGGGTGGGGGGAACAGGAGGGAGACATCTCAACAAAAAACATGGTTAAAGGGACGTAATGGTTAAGCTGCACTACTAATAAACCTATGAAATTCAATGGAAAAACGTTGCTACAGGGACATTATGGTTACATTTAAAACCGAAAAACCCCAGAAATTCGCCAGTTATGGTAAGGTACAGAACCATAACTCGTGCTGCCACTGAGCACTGCAAGGACTAACACCCATGACCTCAAAGATGACATCATAAATGTCATTGATGACATCACTGATGCCATCACATGCGCATTTAGTTTTAATAACAAGCCTCCACAAGGGATTGTCAATATAATGTTGCCACAAATCTATCCGAGATCATTTAGAGAACTATCATGAGATGCATAATTCAGCACAGAATCCATTGCTATAAAAACCATTGCACTACAGTCTTTTTTCCAGTATAGCAACCACCTCATGCAGAAACGTAGGCATTGTCTGCAGCATGGACCATAGAGGTCCAATATTGAAATGTTTGCCATGCTACATAGTATAATGATGAACGTACTGTGAAACATGTAATAAGTAGCTAACACCCTCTCACGTACTACAGATTTGTACTACGACACACAAACCATGAAGAGACCACAACACACACAAATATGCCCATATACCGGGAAAGTAAAGTAAGCAAAAAAATAGCAGTATTACTAGAAAGTCTTCAGAACCTAACTGATTATCATCATGCACAGAAATGATTGCTGTGTTTCAAGTCTGCTTCTTCCCATAAGTACATGTAACACATGATGTGACTGAAGCCTTAGGAAAAGAGTTTAAGGACATATGAGAAGGGTAAGGTCTACAAATATAGTACCTTTTGAATGTTCACTTCTTGCCTGTCAGTGGAGGAAACCAACCCCCGTACATATGTCAGTAAACAAAAAGAGGGAGTCAGACATGTGATGGCTTCAGTGACATCATCAATGACAATTGTGTTGTCATCTTTGAGGTCATGGGTGTTAGTACTTGCAGTGCACAGTGGTAGCGTGAGTTATGGTTGCGTACCTTACCATAACTGGCGAATTTCTGGGTTTTTCGGTTTTACCAGTAACTGTAACGTCCCTGTATCAACGTTTTTCCATTGAATTTCATATGTTTTTTAGTAGTGCAACTTAACCATAATGTCCATTTAACAATGTTTTGTGTTAGTTTGTTTCATAGGTTTTTAGTAGGGCACTGGAACCAGAAAGCTCCTTCAGTATAAATTTTGCAGTGAAGATTTTTAGTAGCGCAACTTAACCATAACCTCCCTTTAACAATGTTTTGTGTTTTGTTTCATTTCATAGGTTTTTAGTAGGGCAGTGTATCCAGAAAGTTCCTGTAGCATAGTTTTTTCAGTAAAGGGGATATGTTTTTAGTAGTGCAATGTAACCATAACATACCATTAGCAGTGTTTTTTGTTAGTGAATCTGTTAGGTTTTTAGTTGGGCACTGTAAACAGAAGGTTGCTTTAGCACAATGCTTTCTGTGAAGGTGAAAGGTTTATGGTAGAGCAACTGAACCATAACGTGCCGTTATCAACATTTGTGCATGGAATCCTTGGCAGCCCTCTTGACAAACTTGTTGAAAGGGCACGTTCCCCTGTAAATGTATCCATTTGTGCTACCCCTTCCCTTTGCTAACAGTGTCTGTTTATCTGAGAAATTGAAGGTGTACATGTTAAATGTTGGGGAGTGTGTGAGTGTTTTTTCTTTTTCTGTTAACAATGCATGGTGAGTCTGTGGCGAACAGTACTGTAACAGATGACTGCAGGGGAGTAATATGGAGTTTTCCTAGGGAGACCGCATTTGGCTGGCGTATGTGCAATCACAATGCAATTTTCCGTAGGACTCAAGTACTGGTTGAATCATCCAATGCACATTTCAGTAGTTGTGAGAGCACACGTCTGTTTGTTGCACAGCTATTCACATGTGTAGGGCATCCTCTGTGTGCTGGTAACACCGCCCCTGTCGGCAGGCCTACGGATTCATACGGTATGCTACAGCATTTCAAGCAGCCTTAGAGACTGCATGGCCTGCTGTGCAGACCTACCAATGTATGGCTGCAGCTTGCCTGTCTCTATGAGGCCCACTGGAAAACAAGGAATAGCAACCTCCAATGTATGGTCGGTGTGTTAAATGTTGCATTAATTTTATTGATGTGCTGCCTGCCTTTCCATGACTCATGAAACAGACACACCATCTCTGGAGTGAGCACTGTGATGGAAAGTGTCAAGGGTTTGCGAGCGGGTTGAACAGTTGGAGTAAACATTTAATTGCAGGTGTAACAATCTGCAGTGATTCTGCAAAATGGCAAAGCTGGTATGCCTTGGTCACTCACATACAAGTGCATGTAAAGAGAAGTAAACAAACAGCACATTCTTCAGAGCGTAAAGAATATCAGTGGTGGTTAGAAAAGTAGTGTAGTTGCATGGGTCTCGCCGAATACTTCTCTTCCTGATCCACGTAATGAAGCTGCGTTTCACCTTGTTGTAAGCATTCTTTCATTTCAGAATGTATTCATATCCGTGAATACTGGTTCTACGGCTAATTGCTTACCATAAAGTGGCTGTACTGCATGTGACGAGAAGAGAACTGAAATCGAAGCACAAGGCACCAGTGAGCAGGGTACTGCCCTTCCAACAGTGCACAAGGATAATTTAATGTACAGCATTCTGCACAGCTGCTCCGGCCACAAACAGGAGCAGTTGTGTATGGCAGCGTATCCTTAAAACATCCTTGCCCACCATAGGCTGCTCTGCAGACCCTTACCTAGCAAATGGCATTGTATTGTGCATGTACTGTGACGCACAACTCTACAAAGGGAAAGTACTTGCAAGTGCTTGGGAAGGGTCAGTCCGGGAGCATGACAATGACTGACGGCTATTTAAGTGAGGTCCACCAACATTTCCCTCTCTTTGTGCACTTCCCCTATGTTATCCCTGTATGTTGTGCCACTTCCGTACCTGGCCTTGCCTTCCTTTTCTTCTGTGTGGTGTGTTACAAGATAAAAACAAATGGAAATCAACTGGAAGAGGAAACAAGTTCAAGGAAAAAAGCTGCTTTCAGAGTTGGAAAGGCACAAATAGACGTCTTCACAATGTACCGCACTTTCTCCATTCCCGAACTAAATGAAAAGTAATGCAGCCACATCTGCCCGTGCGTAATGGGATAAAAATGCATGCATTAGATCGGAAACATACACATGGCCTAGGCAAATTTTTGCAAACAGTATGGAAATTCCGGTAACATATTGTGCACTTTTCCCTACACAATGAAGAACAATAATGGCATCATGATTGCGTGTCACCAAAGTCTCACAAACACAAACCAAATGCAGTCACTGCATTGCAAGTACTCAATACCAGTTAAACTCCACGTAGTAGAATCCAAAATGGGCAACCAATGCACAGTGTGTTCCATTCACTTTCAATCAATGTATTCCAAACTCCCCCAAAAACCGTACACTGTGTCGCATGAAGCACACAGCCATAACCGCAACTTCTGCATGTGTATTGACAAATACACTGTGTATCACAGTTTGTGCGTGAAATCCACACCCAGAAAACGTATTCAGCAATGCTGTAGCATTCACAGTGCCATTGCTATGCAAAAGGTCCGGATTTGGCACATGCAACCTCGTATTTATTGTGATGTCCATGGACTTATTGTGCTGTGCACACGGGAGTGGGGTAATAAATGTCAACCAGGGTAGGGGATTTAGTTTGTAGTGGTGGCTCTCAAAAGAGCCATTTTGTATGTTTTTATTAAAGCTGCTACCATAGAAACCATTTTTTTCGTTTTTTATAAGTGTTTTTGTTTGCTGTTCTTCACCTCACATTCTTACAATAGAGTCTTCAGTGCAGCCTGTAGATTGGAAAACAAAATGTTATTGCCAGTGGCTAACAAAGAAATGCCATTTCCATTGGGAAGGTGCACATATTGAGAACCAATGCTGTCATTCTCAGAGGAGTACATCCCAGCAGCACACAAGAAGTTACAGAGGCTTCTTTTGATAAGATGCCTTCCGACCTCTGGCTGACAACAACATTCATTGGAATAGTTATATACTGGACTTGGTGGTATACATAAGAAAAGCACCTTCAAAGTGGGAAAAATGTGCTTCAATGCTTTCATCATCTTTTTGAGTTGACGGTACACACGTGAACAAGCCATGGAACCCAAAAGCAAGCCTCCATAGTGCACGACCACAACATGTACAGTTGTGCAAGTGGCCACTCATCGACATTCTGCAAGCAAGTGTCTGAAACTATGCACATCGGCACCACACCACAAAGCCTCGACTTCCTCCAAATTCAAATCGGCATTAAAGTCTCTTTCCGCAGCATCCCGGAGGATATCTACCACAAAGCGATCACCCACTCTGAAAACTGTACGTCTCGCCAGCTTTGCCAGCCTTTCTACACAGAGTAATGAAACAAAATATGGCTGCCCTTTCCTGTGACGCACACACTGACCACCTGATTGGACAATTTCTACAGTCGCATTTCCATTGGCCAACATGCCGAGAAGCGCAGATTGTGGCACATGCACTCTCCATGTAGCACTAGCAGTTCTGTCCAACAGTCACCTGCGTACATGCAACACCCAGAAACATTGTTGCGCAATGCCTCAGCCTCCACAGTACCATTGCCATGGCCACTGTTCTGAAAATCCCCGGATGCGTCTTCCGTGCTGCGTGGGGGAAGAAATGTCAATCAGGGTAAGGGCTTTTGGCTGTAGGGTTGGCTCTGAAAAGAGCCATTGTGGGTTTTAAAAGAGCCATTGTGGTGTTTAAAAAAAAACATTTTATTTTTTATTATCAGCTTCCACACAAAGAGCTCATTTTCAGTTTCATAGAGTAGTGTGTTTTCTGTTCGTCCTCAGATTCTTACAGGAACCTTTTGAATGTATCTTGGAGAAGAGCAAACAAAACACCATTTCCAATGGACGACAACAAAATGCCATTTGATAGCAAGACCTCCGCATTTGCAGAACTAATTATGTCATTGTTACAGAAAAACATGCCACGAGCGCGCAGAAATTCAGACATGCTTCTGTTACTCAGACACCTTCGAGCCTCTGGCTGGGTAGAACAGACAATATAAGTGGTCCATACTCTTCTTTGTGGTATGGCGGAGAAAGCCACCTGGCCAGTGGGAAAAAGTCTCTTCACTGCATTCATCAGCCTCTTGAGTCCACGGAGCTAACGTAAATAAGACACTTAACTCAAATGGAAGCCGCCATAATGCATGATGACAAAATGCACAGTAGCAGAAGTGGCCAGGTCTCTCCAAAGCGCATGCAAATCGGCTAAACAGAGGTCATCGACAGCGCACCACAATGCGTCCAATGCTTCCAAACCGAAATTTCCATGAAAGTATCTATCCTGGGCATACTTGCGCAGATGTATCACAAAGGCATCACCCAAAGTGAACACAATACATTCTCCATGTCCGCCAGCGTCACTACGCACAGTAATGAATGACAGTATTACCGCCCCTTCCTGTGACGCACACCTTCAGTACCCGACTGGATAACCCACTCACTGCCATTTCCATTGGCCAGCATTGTGAGAAGCACAGATTGTAGCATGTGCGATTCCCAAAGTATTGTGAGGGCCACGCCCTAGTAAAGCACAAACAGTCCTTCTTCCCTTTCCACTATCCTCTTCCCTCCACACCCTCATTGGGTATTTTTAAGTAGTCACACATGCATCCACCAATGCCATCCAAGACGTCAGCATCTAACACTGTCAGTTCTCCACAAGACGTCATATGGACCATTACAAATTGTGCTGTTATTGGAAAGCATGTCCAGTGGAAAGTTCAGTGAAACATTGCAGGATTTGTGCATGCAAATTCATCCACATGAGAACCCATTACCACAAAATAAAGGTATGAAGATTTTCTTGGCAGTATATTTATAACTCTGTTATAAGTGCCTCTGCGCACAATATCTGCCACTAAGCGTCCATTATGTTTTTGAAAAGCATAGTGTTTTTTCCCCCATCTCCTACCATGAAGTGGCACTTCAATGGAATTGGCTTGCAACATTTTCATTTAGCCATATGATACAGTGTATTAGTGAAACAGGAACTCTCTTCTTTCCTTCCGACAATCTACAAATTGTGTTTGCCACTAACCCATCTCCTACATAAATTGTAAAAATATGGCACTAAAGCAACTGCTAAATGTGTCTTACCAACCTAAAGGCAGTTCCCAAAAGGTCAGTGTGTGCATGGCTATGGTTCTTTGTATGCTGCACTATTGCCACAGGCTCTTTTTAAATCTGCCAGCTTCTACTCTCTGCTCTCAGCAACTCATCCATAAGAGTACTGCATGACTTGTCCTTGGTCTGAAGGCCAGGGATCGTATCTCTACAGGACTAAAATGTTTGCAAAAGCTCCCAGTGGCTGAGAAGAATGAAATAAAAACCCTGTGCATTATGCACAAGGACTTCTGGTCCCTGGGACCTCAATACCTTCCAGTCACACTTCCTAAATGTCTCCTTGCTCAAGCTCTTCCCTCACCCGCCTCCTAATCCCTCAGGGTCAGTTGATTCTGCACACAAGCAGTTGGAGGTGGATGTCTTTCTTCTGATGGGGCCTCCCTCAAGAACAGCCGCTCTGCCTCCCTGGAACTTACGGAGAACCATTTTAGGGTCTGGAAGCACCTCAAAACCTTTCCATGTGCTTCTTCTTTTTTCCCTCCTCTCTCCTGCTCACTTACTGCCTAAAACTGCTTGTGCACTGGTTTCCTACCCACCCTGTACTCTGTGCTCCAGCTTACCTCTCTCCCGATAGTTCCACCCTGGCACTGGCTTTCTGCCAACCCCCATATTTGGGGGCTGTTTTCTGTAGCCCTAACAGTCCAACCACCACTTGATGTCTACACTTATCCTTGCACTTGCCAGCACCGGCCGTAGTGGCACTTAATGCTATTTTTTGTTGTTCCCATGTACTCCACTGTGCCCTCCCCATTCCCATTCACTTGCCCACTCTCAGTGTCACCTGGCCTAGTGGTATAAATGTCTCTGTGTGGCCTCTGTTCTGCCTCACTTTCCTCGTTGCACCTTCACACACTTGTGTGTAGGCGCAGTACAAATGACACAGCATACCATATCACAGCATATCATATGATACACACACTGTGTTCATAACAATAAGATGCCTCCCACATACCTTGTAGACCTCACAGAATGGTCTTTCCACTGTATTCCATGTACTACAAATGTTGGAAAAGTGCTCCCACAAAAGCAGCACAGAATGTATGTTAGCAACGTTAAGCAAGTGTGTGCAGTGCATGCATGCAAATAGGATACCTGCCACTTCCCTTGCACACTTTCGCCATAGCCTCCTACATTTCTTGGTACAAACATACCTTTTTCCACAGTGTTTGTGTACACACCACAACCAGCAACCACATCGCGCAATGCCTTAGCCTCCATAGCTACCATCCTGAAAAAAGCCTGTTGTGGCACGTCTAATCCTAAAAGTACTGTGGAATCTGCGGAGTTACCCTACTAGGAACAGGAGGGGGAGTGGGTGTGGGGATGTAAAACAGGGTAGGGGAGTGTGTCTTTAGTATTGTTTCTAAAAAGACACATGTGTTTTTTTATACACGTGCGTGCATGCATTTTTCTCTCTTTCGATGACTGTCTGTTTGCTTCTCCTCCTGACATGTCTATCGACTGAAGGTCAATGCTTCTCTTACATTTCTACAGGATTCTCTGCAACGCTTCATGTAGAGTGGCAAACAAAACAGCATTGCCAATGGAGGTCAAAAGAATTCCATTTCCTTGGAACCACTGGAAATCTTGCTGGTTATTAATGTTTTCATAGGCGGGGCAGAAAATCCCAGCACTGCACATAAAGTCACACATGCTTCTGTTTATCCAACATGTCCGATCTCTGGCTGTGGACAAAGTACACTGGCATGGTCCCATGCTCCTCTTGGTGTGATCGATGAGAAAATCACCATGGCAGTGGGAAACATATTGCATTACTGCTGTCATCAACTTCTTTAGGTGAGCGAGCAAACGTGAGCACGACATGTACCCTAAATGTAGTGCTCCAAAATGCATGACCATCACATCAACAGTACCGACAGAGGTCACACATGTGCAAAGGAGATCCATGCACCCGAAACCCCACTCATAGACTGTGCCCCAAACAGCCTCCACTCCTTCCAACTGAACGTTAGCAGCACAACCTCTTTCCAAGGCATACATGTGCAGATCTTGCACAAAGGTATCACCCACAATTAGCACTCTGTGTCTCGCCATCTCTGCCAATGTCACTGCATCGCGTTTTGGGTGAAAATGTTACCGCCCCTTCCTGTGAAACACACCCTCCACACCTCATTGGATAATCCTTACAGTTCCATTTGCAAGGCCACCATGTTCAGAAGGGCAGATTGTACCCATGCCGCTTCCCAGCTACAGCAAGGGCTGCACCCCAGAAAAGCAGACCCAGGCCTTCTTCCGTTTCCACTATTACATTTGCAGCAATCCCTCATTAGATAGTATGAAATAGGCACACAAGCATGTAGCAATCACATGCAAGACCACTGCATTGAACACTATATTTTCTGTTCAGCACTCCAGACTTGCCGTTACACACTCACAGTACACATGTATTTAGTGATGTTGATGAGTTCTTCTCATGGCACAAAGTGTTAAGACCCTTCTTCAAGCAAGTGTCCTGTACAGGGCAACCCATAGCAAATGGAAATATTAAGAAATTGGTCCCTAATGTACGTGTTCACTGACATACACCATGTGCTAGTGAACACATATTACCTACCTTCGCTTTTTCCACCAAGTGTAAAATGTTCTCGACAACCCCTCTTCAAAGGTCACCATCCACAGCCTCCACACCTGATTGGATAATCCCCACAGTTCCATTTGCAAGGCCACCATGCTCAGAAGGGCAGAATGTACCACGTGCCTCTTCCCAGCTACAACGAGGGCGGCACCCCAGAAAAGCAGACAAAGTCCTTCTTCTGTTTCCACTATTACAATTGCAACACTTCCACATTAGGTAGAATGAAATAGGCACACAAGCATGCATCAATCACATGCATGACCACTGCATTAAACACTATCATTGCTGTACTGCACTCCAGACGTACCGTTACAAACTCAAAGTTCATGTCACTTAGTGATGCTGACGAGTTCTTCTCATGGCACAATGTGTTAAGACACTTTTTCAAGCAAGTGTCCTGTACAGGGCAACCCATAGCAAACAGAAATATTAAGAAATTGGTCCCTAATGTACAATGTGTTCACTGACCTACACCATGTGCTAGTGAACTCATATGACCTCCCTTTGCTTTTTCCACCAAGTGTAAAATGTTCTCGACAACCACTCTTCAAAGTTCCCCATCCTTTGAGGGATGCAGATTTAACCATGTATGGCGGCTTTATGTGGTGCTTGGTGTGCCCAAGGCCTACTCTCTTGGGTGCACGGCCAACGGCCTATTGCCTTTGGACATGTGCCCAAAAGTGTACGCCTTGCCCAGACCCCGCACAACATATTGGCACCAGGAATGGGAACATTTACCACGTGCTGCAATCCGCAAATGTACCATTTGATGGGTGGTATAAAGGGCAACCCATACCAAAGGCAAATGGTGACATGTGACTACCTACTGTGCAATAATGTACACCATATGGTACTGTATGCATATCAGTTTACTTGTACTCTTCTACCATGTTTACAATTTCCTGCCCCACCATTCTTTAAACGTCACCTCCCTCAGACATGCATACTTTAAACTGCATGCCTGCATTATGGTTCCGTGGCTACGGTGCAAGCCTAGACTCTTCAGTGCCCGGCCTACGGCCTTTTGCCATGCACCCACCAGTGTAGGTCTTGCCCACACCCAGCAGAACATAACAGAGTCATGCAGGTGAGCAAGTGGTCAGGTAGATACCGTGCAACCCCACCACTTCTAAGCACCCAGTACTACACCACTGCTGCCAGTGAACACACTACATGACGGGTCACTCCATGAAGTCCAGGCTAGAGTGCTGTAACGCAGACTGCCTGCAGTCCCCACACAAGGTAGTCGCCTGTGGAAGCAGCTGCGAATTTGCGCAAATGCACGGATACTGCAGACACATGACCGTCTACTTACACCTACTGACATATATCACATGAACTACTTCTCATTCCCCCACCCTCTCCTTCCCTTGTTCCCACCACTACATGGCATAAAGTATGTTGGTCAGTCCCTTCTGGCGATGCACTGTCCTCCGATACACCATTGCGGCATTTCCCAAAACCTTTGACGCACAGCACGCTTCCCTCTAGCCAACCTCCAGCCACATCCAATGTTCGCCTATGGGCATATGTCAAACAAAGTAGTAATGAAATGTGAACAATTTTGCATGATGCTACAGTGCATGTAGACTTTTCAAAACAGTATGAAATCCAGGATCTAGACATTTTAATTCACAACAATCGTAAATAATGTTTTTACGTGTTCAGCTTCCAGGAAGCATAAGGGAAAATACTAAATTCAATTACTTTTTGAATGCTGCAATGGTTCACTGTTGGTAAGACCAGAAAAATTGTAAAGTCAAATAGGAAGTCAAGTGAGTCTCTCTCTCGTGGTTCATGTATGCACATATGGTTAATAGCTATTTGAATAAAGCATAAGGGAAGCTGGTAATAGCATAAAGCGGTATGCACGTAGGAACAATTTGAAATCTCGACAGTTGTGTCGCAATGCAGTGAAACAATTGCATTAAAAACACAAGAAAATATGATTGACACTGGAGAGAATCACCAGGTGGTAAACCTATCCTGCATCAAGGCACAGCACCTGGGTATTTTAGGCTAGAAAACTGCTCTCAGTATGACCGCTGCATCCCTGGAAGGAAGATAGGGGAGATGGATATGTGGTAGGGCAGTCATTCTCAAATCCAAAGGTTCATGCGTTCCAGAATATCTGATGATAGGGAAAAGTGGGCTGGTCATAGGTAGTCCTTTCCCCTCTCCGCATCCCTCCTTTCCCCACCATTCTTCCATCAGAAGCCAGATAGAATGCTGTGTAAGATAGGAGATAGGAGTCCCCTGCTTACCTTCATCTTGCCATGATAACAGCCGTGAAACCACTTTCCGCTTTCTCCCACACATAGAAAATACCTTGGTGCATGCTGCATCCTCAAAGCACCATGAAAATGTATAGTGCCTCCCTTTACAGCACAAATGTGCAATGTCCCTCCCACCCTCGCCCACATACCCAGTGCCTAGTGCCCCACTGTAGAGCCATAGTCCAGCTCTTCCTGTACCTCTTCCTGTAACAGCTGACAGTACATGCTCTTTTTGGAGATGGTTGAACGCATGCAGTTATGCAGGTTTGAGCTTGTCTGAACTTGGATTCCTTACCTGAAGATCAAAGCTCAGTGTAGAATGAAGATTGCCTGAAAAGCTGCAATCATCCAGAACAATGCCAGAACAAGTGACTCCATCTAAAATCACACTATTTTAAAAATTAATCCGGTCTGGGAAACAATTTCACACACCTTCCCCAAATGATTTAAAAAATGAATCCAGTATAATGGCAAAGCTATCAGGCGCCTCCCAAAAAGGATGCACTAATTGAGCCATTAACACTCAAAAGACTGCTTACAAATCACACTTGCAGCCCCAGTTTGAATTTGCTGTTGTGCATATTAGACTTGAAACTACATAGAATGGGTTTGTCTGACATTCACCTGCAAGTCCATTATTTTCTTTCAACATTCCATCACCCCTTTCCTGCTCCTCCAACATAAGCAACACCACTACACTAGAACTTGGGCTAGCCACACTACACATAAACACACCAAGAATTAATTCAATGTTCATGCCCCACCATCTCTGAGATGCTGGAAGCACAGCTAGAGTGAACCACCAGCCACATAGTCCATAAAACTGTCAAAGCCAAAAGAACACACCAGGACACCAGATAGTCATACAGCAACAGTCACCCATGCCTCTAGATCCCTTAAGGACACAATATAACCAGTGTGCACAACCACAGTCCAGCCCAACATCATGTGACACATTCAAACACCAACACAAATACACTAGCACACACACATGGAGGTACTGAGCCTTACCCATACAGGTACAATGCATGGGGTCTCCCTCACCAACTCCGGCATGCAAAACAACACTCAGAGATGCCAGTTCTTCCTGGTTCTCAACCTATCCTCTTACCATATACTCACAACCCCCCCCCACCCTCCCTCTCTTGCAGAGCCACACAAGAGCTTGGAGACTGCCTGTGGATGGTAGCGGTGTGCGGTATAAATCAACATAACATAACATGTTATGTTCCGGGAGGAAAAGCTCAGCGGCTCCGTGTTCGCCTTGGAAGCAAGAAACACGGAGCAGTGCAGGTTTGATCCCTGGGTCCGCGCTTAGAAACCTCTGGGTATTAAGCGCGTTATAAATAACCTACCATATCATATCATAAGAGCACATCTAGATGGCCTGAGTTGCCAGCTGTTCAAACTCCTAATGCTATTTAAAAACTGAATCCTCTGTTATAATTGGCAAAGGATGTTAATATGGAGCAAACAACTCTGAAAAGACTGCTAAAAATAACGATGACACACCCATAATAGTACAAAGTTTGATGTTGCTGACGGACAAAATCTACATATATTGGCAACATTCTAAATAGGACTCAAAGATGGTTTTCAGGGTGAGAAAACAGGAGCTAGAAAGTTATGGCATGAGAGAGGAATATTGGATTCTCCACAGCTGTTTGTTGTGCTATGGGTACGAAAGAAAAGTTGGTCTATCTTTTAACTGTGAAGATTTTCATTCAGTATAGATGACAGTCAAGTTTGGGATGAGCTGTGTATATTGAAAGATGCCTCTGTCTCATAAGAATCTTAGCATGGTCAAGCATGCCATAGGCTGTCTAGAGATCTATGGGTATTAAGACTCCCCTTTCAATTGTTTTATATTCATCTCACTGAGGTGTTCTATCAGTGGTGTTGTTCATCATTGGCTGTTTCTTAGGAACTTCCACAAACTTCCTGTGTCTGACTTTTTTGGGTTACTTGCAGTGGTGGCGGGTTACTTCTTTAAATGCTGATTGTGGAGAGTCAGAAGAAGGAAAAAGACTCTTGGAGGGCATTCATCAAGTATATTTATTAAATAATAATGTGAAGGTCTAACTATTCCTATCACTATGCAACTTTCATTGCCTGTGAATAACTAAGGTCCTGATCTGTCATCTTTGAATGTCCAAAACTAAGGGTGAGTACACAATCCAAAAGCTAATACTAACTGATCCTACCACTAACATAAAGAACTAAGGACAGGAAAATGTCTCCCTTCTCCTGCTGGGTGTTTGTCACACGTCTTCTTTTTCATGGTAATGCAGATGAATACTCAGTCTTTAAATAGTCTTTCTTGATTTTTTGTATTACTTCAAGCAACTCTCTCATTAAATTGTGACTTTTGCTTTTTTCCCTGGAGTTGTGTTTCTTTGGCTCTCTTCGAATTCATAGATCAATGTGTTTGTGCTTTGTATCATCTGATGAAACAGGTTTTGTATAAGGTGTTGATTTTCTGTACCTTTATATTTTCTGAGCTATTTTCTCTATTAGGACAATTATCCACGAGACTTCTCTGGCTTTTAATGTACCATACTCATTTTCTCTTATCTCCTACTTTTTGATATCCTTCCCCTCTTTCCAGTATAATGTTATCCCCATCTCATTATTCAATTTCTCTGAAATTTCTATTGAATCCAATCTTGTATTAAGAAAGTTCAGATTCTGTAATTGTCTTTCTAAGTGCTTCTTACTGTTACTGAGAACTTCATCTGTTTTCCCCTTTTCTGTGTTTTCCTTTTCACAGCCGTTATTTTATTATCTTCTCTCTTATGGTAAGACAGTTCAACTTTAACGGGTTTACTTTCCAGCCTTTTCCATTTTCACTGAGACAAGTATCCTGTGCCATGTAGTTATCTTCTTCAGACCTTTCATGGCTCCGGTGTTCCCTCTTACCTTCCTGATTCTTAAGGAACCTCTCCTGGAATCTAACAGAGCGTTCGACTCACTTCCTGCTCTTGTTTACTGGTGTCTTTGTTGGTTGATCTTTGCTCTCTCTGGAAGTTTCTCAGTGTTGCACTGGGAAGTCGAGTTCTTGAATGTGACTGTCCCACAATAGTATCAGTGTTGTTGCCTGGGCTGCCTGCCCACCATGATACTTTTGTGGTAACGCCATTACCAGTTCTCTGACTCCTATGAGCTCTGCTACTATCTTTCTCTCACACTTGCCGGATCTCCAGCATTTGGTTTGCTGTCTTCTAGAAACGCAGGATTTCGCTGTCACTACCACGTTCATCAGCAGCTCCTCCTCCTCTTGGTCTTGCATCCTCAGGGAGCTTCCCCTGCTTAGGTACGTGTTCCACATTCTCTCACTCTGACAAGTACTCTGTGTTAGGCAAAGTTTGAATGCAGGACCCTCTGGGGACACTACAAACAACTATGACTACAGGTATAGGCAACCCAACCTTTGGTATAAGCATGTACTACACAGTTATGGTAGCAAGGTGAGCAGCCAGGCTTATCTCAAGAGGGGAAATGTGAGCTGTAGTGGAGTTACACAAAGATCCACAGTTACCGGTATTCAAATAAACTCTTACACTCAAGGATTCTTGCATAAACAATTATTAATTTATTTATCAGTCAGTTATAAAGCCTTCTTTAGAAGGGAGCAATATATTAGTAACATACAAATACACTTTAATACTGTACACTCTAAGTTTCTGAATCAGACAAGACCCCTTTGGAATGGCCCACAAACACAACCTGCACCCACAGGTGACTTCAGTAACAAGGGAGCTGGGGACAGTAATATCTTACTGTTGGCATTCAGAATACACTTAAGAAGTTGGTAAAAGGCAAAGGTTATTAGAACACAAGAATGTACAAATATTCATAAGCAGGGCAAATACTTTCAGATAGCACTTAGAAGAGTCATTCAATTCAAATAGGCTAAGTCAAAGTCAATGGGCAAAAGTCTTTGTATAGGATGCAGCACTTCAGGTAAGTACATTGAAAAGTATTTTCACAAGTTCTTAGAAGTCTTTGATAAAAATAAGAATCAAATGTAGGGCCACAAGCTGATTAGACTTGTGAGTTGCAGAAGTTACAAGCCCTTCCATAGAAATAGGTAAGTTCTGTTAAACTTGTTTTACAGTACCTTGGTAAAGAAGAAAATATGCAGCTTCTTCTCCTGTGAAGCTCTGCATAGCTCACTGGATATCTCACTGGACAAGAAGGAGGATGTTGGGGGACTCCTGCACTGCACTGTCAGAACTGGCAACAGGAAAACTTTTCTTTCAATGGCTGTTTTGAATTTCAGCTCCTTGCGGTACAGCAAATAGCAATAAGTGTGGTTCCTGGCTGTCAAGGTGGGCTGTCCTTACTTCTGGGGTCCTGCACTCTGCTGAGAAGGCTCAGGCTTGGTCAGTCCTTCTTCGTGGGAGTCCGGAGTATCTTCCTAAAGCTTTAGGCCAGCTTAAAAGTAACGCACACAATCTGGTGTCCCTCTCCCTGGCTATATGGTTCCTGTAGCAATTCTGAGGAAATTCAACAAGCTCAGAGATGGGTGTCCAGGCAGCTTACTTTGGAATTGATTGGTCCCACCAACTCAAAGGGACAAGTCGTCCTTGCAGCGGCTTCTCTGTCTATGCAAACTTGGCAAGTAATCACTGCAGCAGGGTTTCACCGGGCAAACCAACGGTCCAGGAGTTGCGGCAGGCGTCCTCTTCAAGCTCTTCTTCAGTTCCTTCGTCCAGTGGTCGACTCTGCCTTCCAAGCCAAAAGACGCAACTTTTATTCAGTTCTCTCCCATTTATTCCAGACTAGCTGTCACTCACCCAGCAGGGTGTCTGTCCTTGCTGGACAGTCAGCCAGCCAATCACCACAGAATGCATTTGGGTCTACTAGAAGACTAAGCACAGGGAATTTCGTGCACCTCCCTCACTTCCTGCCTACCCCAGACACTCTGGCGCCAGAGGTGGGTTTCTCTCAGAAACCCAGCCGAAGGCGAAATGAACAAAGAGACCAAACCTAGTTTGCGGAGAGAAACTCTCTAGAATGACCTTTCTACAAAGACCTGGTGAAAAAAAGAAGGCCGGGCACCATTTTAGCAAAGATGGCTGTACGCCATTTTGAAAAAGATGGCTCCCGTGGTTACTTTACCTGAGCCATGAACGCTTGCGGTAAATGCAAACCAAGGTAGTTCAAAACGAAACCACTGCCACCAGCCAGTCAATTGAGGAAAGGGTAACATACAAAATGTTACATGAGCATTTAGACACAGGGGGTACTAAGTAACCCCTTCAGCACTCTATTGTAAGATAGGATCTGATGGGTCTAGCAAGTACAATGCTAAGTAAAGTCAATTTCACTTTACAGCTCAGAGAAGGTATTAAAACATTGGGAAATCTGGAAGACTTCCCTGTGGCACTGCACTGAAGGTGCTTTGTGACACAATTGTAAAAGATGATGCCTATGGAGCTGGTTAGACTCCATAACCAAAAAGGAACACAGTGTATAAAATCACATTAGAATACATGAGAGAGTGGGAAAAAGTGTCTCACTCTCTCCAGGTAAAAAAATCAAGTCCTAAAATCTAGCAAAGTTGCTGGGGGCTCTAAGGTGGAGGGAATTAGCACATTTTTGAGAATTCTCCCTAACACTCCTCCTTTAATGCACTCATCACAGTGGTTTGCTGCTTTCCGCTTAAAGGGCCATCACCTTTTTCTCCCATATGATGGTCTATGTTAACTTTTTGTTCATTCCAGCTTTGGTATTTAACAGTATTTGATATGCTGGACTTTCCAATGCAGGCCATCATGTGTCCAGGTTTAGCGAGTGCCTCATGTGAACGGGAGTCCTTGTCCCCTAAGAGGGAGTCTCTCCCATGAGGTCTCACTTGCCTTGATCCCTAGGGAGATTGTTGTGGCATGGGCTCACCTCTCAAGCCTCACACCGGGGAGGGGGCTCTCCATGGGGGAGAAGGGATAAATTCCCTTGATTTGTCACAGGGGGCATACATCTTTCCCACAAAATTTCATAAACTATAGAGCTTAACGAGGGTGTCCAATCAACCATGGGGGTTTTGTAGGGGTTCTCCACCAAGAAAACATTACAAATAATTGGTCAAAATGGTGCCTTTTACAGCATACTTTCTATGCAAAATAAGGTCAAAGGTCAGACAGTTTACATTTGGTTTTGTAGGGTAACACACTAATAACAAAAATGTGTTTGTTTATTTTATTTATATAGCCCGCCTGACCCAGGGGTATCTGGGCGCATGGGGGTAATGGTTACAGGATACAGTTTATACAGTTTATGCAGTTTATACAGTATATGCAGGTAGAATACAAATAATACATTCATATAGCAATGGCAGGACAAGGATAAAGATATATACAGTTAGAGGGGTGGGGTACAAGGTGATGTCAAGTGTGAGGTAGGTGGTTTTAGTTTTTGTTCTGTAACCATGTGGTGACGTGACTTCTGAATGATTGAAAGGTTGGGATAGATTTGATGTCCTGAGGAAGTGTATTCCATAATTGGGAGGCTAGAAATGGGAAACTGGTTCCGCCAGCTCTTTTTAGGATATACCTGGGCACCTAACATTATCAGGCACCTGCGATTCTGATGTCTGCCGGATTAACAAAGTCTTCACCATCATTCAGGCATGAATGGCTACACATGGCCTCTGCCTGAATGATGATAAGACTGAGCTACTCCTAGTCGGCTCGCCCAACAACCTGCTGAAACTCAGTCCCAACTACATCAGCATCCTCATTGATGGAAACAATATACCTATTGCCAAAAGTGTAAAAACCCTTGGTTTCTACGTTGATGCCAACACCAACCTCAAAGTGATGGGTGGAAGGTTTTGAATGAATCTGAACCACTGGCATTGCTCTGGGCATCCTTCCACACCACCATTTTTTAGCCCGTCTGCGCCATTGCAAAAGGGGTCCAGCCATATGCAAATCCGTCAGGTACTGCCACCAATGGTAGTAACCCTGCCCGAACTGCTAGGCCAGGTCCCCTGTGCACGGAAACACAAGCAACCCCAGACATGATTTGTCCTTGTTGCGCCTCCTCAGTGAAGTGCAGATTGGTTCCCTATGGCGCAGCGAGCAAAGGATCCACGTCTGGGTAACACATTAAAACATCAAACAAATGCAACTCACCAAGAGGGCACAGAGCATTTTCCATATAATTTTCATGATGACTTTTCCCACAATGCATGTGCCAGTATAAAAAAACATTTTCATGCTGGCTGTCCCCATATATATACATGAAGGCTTCACTGATACAGGCCAGAATTACCCAATAGGAGCATGGTCCTGTTGGCTTTGCTGGTAAATAAATGCAATGCAACTATAAGAAAACATAAACAGACTGGATGCAGCAATGTAGGCCTGTCTAGCCATATAATAATAATAAAGTTTGCTTTAACCATGCTTCCCAGTAAAAAATAACATGCCAGTGGCACAGTAAGAAAACTTCACCAGACTGGCTAAAGCAATGCAGGTCGCACTAACCACATAACAATACTTACCAGGCAAACATGATTAGTGCAACTAATCTGGTTATAACCTAACATTGTTTGCTTTAAATTTGATGCCCAGTAAAAAAATACCATGCCTGAGTCAGAAAACATACCTAGACTGGCTGCAGCAATATAGGACAGTCTAGCCATGTACTTACTTTGACCATGTTTGCTTGAATCATTATGCCCAGCAAAAAGTGTCCTCGCATTGGCCTAGAATGCAACATTATTGTCTTCAGTAATGCAGTCCAGTCTAGCAATGTAACAATACTTATCATGAAAACATGAGAGAGGGTACGTTGTGAATCTGTGGGTGAAAGTGTTGTGAATGCTGTTAATATGTATGAGTACTGTGACAAATCTGAGGATGTCTTCCCTTCACCCCAAAGGGGAGACTTTTTCATGGGGCCAGAGAGATGTGTCCACAGTACAATTATCCCCCTGGTGGTGGAGCATCAAGGAAGGCTCACATGGGGACGGAAGCCCACTATGGAATTCTGGACGATTATTCTCAGGGGACACACTATCCCTCCCCCTTGATAACCCCAGCCCCTTCTCCAATACCAAATCCCCACCCCATAGCAGATACACATGACAAACCTGAAATATAAAAGAAATGCTAGGAATCTTGCTTCAGAGGGGAAAACTAGTACTTTGACAAAGAAGATCACTCTGAGGAATCAAAGGGAGCGGTCTAGTTTATCTTCAGTATCAATTGCCATAATGGAGTCAGCTGGCCAATGCAGTAGTTCAAAAGGAACTCAGCTGTTGAACAGCTGAGAGACAGGCCCGAGGAAGACGTGCATGACGGAGATGAACCTCCCGAGACTGAGCCTCGGGAGAACAGTTCTCTGAGGAAGCACAGTGGGTTGCATGCACCTGGTGGACAGAGGGAAGCCAAACAGGGAGCCACAGAGCAAGGTATAGGAAAGCCTGACAAAGGTCGAAGCTGGAAAGACTGAGTGGGTTGTTCCCGATACTTACCTTGAGGCTTTCCAGGCTCCAGCGAACCACTTGCAAGGCAGGACACGTCCCCCAGGAGAAGAGAGACCCCGCCCAAAGAGCTGCAGACCCCATCAGACTCCAGGAAGCTTCTGGAACCTCAGCAAGCAACACAGTGAAAACACTGTTACCATAAAAGAAACAGGTACACAGGTTTACCGGAATGTGCTGGTGGTCCGGGGAAGCTTGAGAGTGAATCTAAGAAATGAAAGAAGAGGTTCTGGGAACCAAAATAGAATTAAATATAGTTACTCACCTGGCAGGAAAGTGAATCAAGAGGGAGTAACGCTGCTGTGCTAGTCTGGGACCCACACCAAAGACATAGGGTATAGGACCCGAAAGTAAATGAAAGAGATTTATCCACTTGGCAGGAGACTGAACCAAGGGGGAGTAACACTGCTCTGCGAGTCTGGGCCTAGCACCGCAGAGAGCGGGCCTGTGACCCGAATCTGAATGGAAGAGAGTTATGAACCAAAGAAGAGTAATGCTGCTGTGTGAGTCTGAGGGCTGCACCCATATCAGAAACAAACGTTAAAGTCAAGAGGGTCTGGGACCCTGTGAAGGAGACATATTGTTGACAATCATCCAATTTGGCAAAGGAAGACGCCAACTAGCACCCACATAGAAGATTGGAAACCATGGGAGAAATACACTGGGAATAATAAAGTGAATCCTATATTTGGCTTACCGGGATCCCAGGTTAATAGGATATAAAGACTGGAAATATAAGGGACTTTACTTAATATGTGATCCAGCATCTTAATAGAAGAATAAGTCTAGGGGAAATGAGCACCACCCCAGTCTTGGAACTTTGTGTTTTTGAACATTTCCTTTTGACACTTTACTGTCAACGACCATGGGAACTTTTCTGTTTATTGGGAACACCAAGAACACTGTTTCTTTTAGTACAGAATACCCTTGCACAGTTGTCTTAGATTGTAGGTGTTATGGACAGAAGTAGGTGGTTGACACAACTGTGACAGATTTTTACTTTCGGATTTCCTGACATTTTCATTAGTCGACTTGGAGGCAGGGAACCCTATCACAGCATTTATGGATAGGGAGGCCTTCTTCCAACCTTTTATTGTTAATAAAAGTCTTAGCCCAAAAATGTTGTACCACTGTCTCTGACTCCTACTTATGCACCCTTGCAGTGCGCAAGTGAATGTGTATAGGTATGTGAATGAATGTGTATGAATGCAACATGAATGCATGTGGTTGCTTGCATGAAAAATCCACCTTCTCTACCCACAAGTCCAAATTAGAGGCCCGCTCACCAGCATAGTGAGTTGGCCTCTGATTTGAGGCTCTGGGGGGTGACTGGTCTGACCAAATCAGAGGCCCACTCACCAGCACAGTGAGAGGGCCTCTGATTGGGGGTGCATTGTCTGGGATGCATTTTTTGCTGGGTATCAATGTTAATGCAAGCATGATGTCATGTTTTCTTTAACCATGATACACAGCAGAAAACACCATGCTGTGGCAAAACATGTAATCCTACTGGCTGCAGCAATGAGGTTCAGATTAACCATGCAACAATACTTATTATGCAAACACGTAACAACACTTATCATGTTTGCTAAGTGCTAGTCTGGACGTAATTGCTGCAATCAGTCTGGTTACACTTTATGCCTCTGGCATGGCATTTACTTTCCTGAGAATCATGGTTAAAGCAAAGGTGATATCATGGTTTCACTAACAGGAGAAATAGAAGGCTGATACTCACACAGAGAATGCCTTCCACTGTCCCACTAGCATAGTGCAATTCAACTAATAGTTACCTGATGTTGAAATAGCAGTGCTTCAGGCAGATAACTCATAGAATTTCTTGGGCCAGCTAGAAAAATCAGAGTCCCACTAACATGGAAATTGAACTAGCTGCTATTCCCATCGCCATCTTTACACATGTCTTTCCTTTTGCAGCTAGTACCCTTCATTTTGAAAGCCACACCCTACTAGAGCAGCCATTTTGTAGTGCTGACCTTATCTAGGCATAACATTTTTGTAGAACCATCTCTCTTTGTGCACTGTGGTGTATTAATCGGATGTTCCAGTCACATACAAGAAAATGAGCAGATACACTGTTCCTTATGGGATTAGATGTCACAAGGGCTGCTAACTAGACATAATTCACCTGATTGCAAGTTTCATTATCATTTAGCTGCTGGGTGCCAATAGGCCATTAATTGCACAACCAATTTTCTGCTAGTTGTGTGGTCGATTCTGACTCCACAGATGTAAAGTTATAATACTCCACTCCATGGCAATGAACATTCTTTTGGACACACATTGCCTTTCTCTCAATAGTCCACATACACATTGATGACCATAGCCACACAATCACTGAAGTGGAGGCTGAACTGACTCCCCAAGAACACTTGAACAATTGTTGTCCCAGAAAGCAGTCTTTCACTCAAAGATGGATGCACTAAATTCCAGAAAAGGAGAGATGCACAGTATTATAAGAGGGAAGTGAACAATCTTAAAAATGCCAATAGTGATTGGTCCACAGCCCATCAATCCTTCCGTGCACATCTAGAGGGGGAAGTCATGTTGAGAGCCATTTGACAAAATAATTCCCAAAACTTTTGGTCAATTGTCAAGTCTTGGGACAATCCTGTAATTGCAGCTCCGGATGGAGTTATTCAGCAGCAGGTGCGGGTAGAGCATTTCTCTGGGCTTTATGGTACCAACGCTAAAGTTAAATTAAAGAGCAAAAATGGCATAGCTTGGTCTTTGAAGTTTTCGTTAGAGGAAATAAAAACTCTCATATACTGAAATGTTCAACATCCAGATCCCCGGCACCAAATGGCCTGTGCAACGAGATTCTTAAGTCAGACCCCGATACTTGGGCTGCCGTATTGAAGCCTCTTTTTAAAGGAATAGTGGTTTCAAAGTAAATTCCAAGCTCATAAGGGCAGTCATATTTCCCATCCTTAAGAGAGGAGACCAGTCGGATCCTTAAATTACCACCCGATCTCCCTCCTAGACGCCAACGGGAACATTTTTGCTGGGCTTGTCTTTAGGGACTTGGAATTATGGGCTAAAACACATAGCATTATCTGAAAACACCAAACAGGCTTTAGGAGAGGACTTTCTGCATCCCTGAATGTCCTTGTCCTGAATGCCTTGAGCACTGTATCTTTCTCTAAGGATGGATTACCCCTGTTTGGAGCATGGATACACATGTTCCAGGCTTTTGATACCATCAATCGGGACCGCCTTAGGGGGAAATTAAGAGAATGGGGCTTGCCAGAAAGCCTGATGGCCATCTTGATTGAATTACACAAGGATACAAAATTGCAGGTCAGACTTGATAGATGAGGACATTTCTCCAAATCAATTGCCATAACAAGGGGAGTTAGGCAGGGGTGTTTGGTAGCACCCGTTCTGTGCAACCTTTATTTAGCCGACCTGTTTGAAGGGATCGTGGAGTCGGCATTGGCCAGCCCAAAATAGGGTACTAACATAAAGGTTAAAAAAACTTTTTCTTGGCATTTGGATAATCAAGCAATCCCTATAGTTAAATAGATCACCTTTTTGGGCTCAGTGGTCAGATCTTACCCAAATTAAGGGTTGGTTACAGTTGGTCTGACTGCAAGAATCCTCCTTTTAGACTCACAGATGAAAAGAATACTAAATAAATGCTGTACATTTTCCATTATTTCACTTATCAAATATTATATTGGCAAGATAATACTGGCCCTCCTGTTTGGTTTTGATACTAATCCACACTCCCATATTATAGATTGGGAGAGATTGTGGAGTTAAGTGTTTAGTTTGCCAATCTGTGTCCCTATAGCAAGCCGGAGAGACGAACTTGGTGTACCATCACTAAGGGCTTGCTTGGAATAGAAGTGGATTACACTTTACAGGCTGATTTTGACCCCCCCTTGCACCTCCCTCTCGCACTATGAAGTTGTTCTGGTGGTATTTCAGGGGGCATCTAACCAATATTTCAATAATCTAAAAGCGGTGTGCACTAATATCCTAGTGGAATCAGATGGTCTGGAAGTAACTCTGATTCAAAATCTCATGAAGGTTAAAGAATGTATGAAAAGAACTATTCCAACAGTGAGTAAATGAGAGAAAATGAGAAAATCTAGGATGTTTGCCTCCCTGACAACTACAGACAAACACACATCCACAAGGCTCACCCACCTGACGAAATTCCCCAACCCAATAATGAGTGCTATCTTTCTGGGATTTTGTTTAAATGTGTTGCCAACCTTGGAAATCCAGAATATTAGGGATGGTGTTGAGATACCAAATCCCAAGTGCCAAAAATGCAATGAGGAGGAGATTCAGACCTTAAGACATCTGATGATTAATTGCCCTGGGACCATTGAGCTAAGACTACAAAGGCTGGCAAATATTTTGCCCCGCATAATTGGTGGTTGGAAACTGATTGCGTCTGGAAAAGACTGGCATCAGGTCATGAGGTTTTCCTTATAGCTGAAGTAGTGAAACTACTATGAGAATAGAACTGGTTGAGATCATTCTAATGATTAAGAGAAAGACCACTGCTGAGTGTTTAATGTTGTGGAACTACATTTTTCGTTTGATGAAAAATGCATAGTCTTTTTTTGTTGATGATTGTTTGAGTTCATTTTTTTATATAGTTTTCGTGTTTTGTTTTCCCAAAGAAATTGAGAGATGCAAGAACTGAAAAGATTTCAATGAAACCTCAAACTGGAATATTGATGGATGTCAGTTGTTGCATATCCTGTCACCAATAGTACATATTTGAGTCTCTTGAGCAGATTCAATACAAGCTCTCGGACTGGAAAATCAAAGACACTGACACAACATCTGCATGCTTGGAATAGCAGGAAACCTGGAAGAAAAACCCTTAAACTTTATATCAACCTGGTTGCAGAAGCTGCTCAACCTTACCTTTACGCCTCATGTACAACATGATACAGCACATAGTGTACCCACCCTTCTCAGGAAGTGCCATCCCAGACATTTAATGTTTTCAATTATCCTTATATTATGGTGCACAGAAATGTCTCTTAGTGAGCATTATTTTGTGTTTAACAATTGGTTTTTTAGGTAGATGCGTGGGACAGCCATGGGTTCAGCAGCGGCACCTACACTGGCCAACCTATATGTCGAAACAATTGAAACATATGTCATTCTGGTGAACACTAGCCCATATAGAAAACACATTGAATTGTGGAAAAGGTTTATTGATGACATCCTCTTGATTTGGTCTGGCGATTCCAAGACGTGTGAGGCATTTGCGGTATCGCTAAATGATCAACATCCATTCTTAAAGTTTACAAATACTTACAGTAAAGATCCAACCAACTTTCTGGATCTGACTATTTATGTTAGTAAGGAAGAAGCTGTATTGAAGGTTAAACCATACCATAAAACTACTGATAAGAATGCATTACTACTCTATTCTAGTTTCCACTCAAAACATACTAGACAGAATCTACCATTTGGGCAGTTCCTCAGACTAAAAAGGAACAGTACTACTGAGATGGATTTTGATCAGGCAGCCCAGACGCTTACACACAATTGCGTCCAGAGGGGTTATCCCCATAAAATCATGAGAAAATCTTACAAAAGACCTCCAAAAACCACAGAAAGTCTTTGTTGGAGTACAGACCCAAACGCGCTAAAGAAGATGACATCATCTTTGTCAGTTCTTTCAATCCCTTATCAAATGAAATCACCAAAATTGTGAAACAGAACTGGCATATACTAAAGGGAGGAGTGTGCCCGTTAGAATACCCAAGATGTGCATTCCGTAGGAGTACAAATATCAAAGAAGTAACTACACACAATGACATCCATATGATGAACGACATACAGTCCACAGTGAGTGAACAATGGGGTATAAACAAATCAATTGGACATAGTCCATGTGGGCAATGCAGTTACTGTTTGCAAACCACAACAAGGAAAGATTGAGGGCTAAACACACGTTGTGGAAATAAAGAGTGTTAACCCATTGTAACTCGACAATGGTGGCTTATGCCATAAAATGTCCTTGTAAACGACTATACATAGGCAAAACCAAAAGAAAAGTAAAGATTTGGATTGGAGAACATAAAAGCTGTACCGGGAATAGAACACTCAATGCCCCCCGGGGTTGGCCACTTCAATATTTTAGAACACAAACCAGAAGACCTCTTGTGGTCAGTGCTTATGAAGATAGGACCTACGAGTAGTGCAGCAAATGAGAAATATGTCCTGAAAATACATGAACAAAGACTTACCTTTTTAACGAAAAGTCATTTGTCTGGCCTAAATGAAGAAATAGACTGGAGTGTTTTCATAAACTTAGACACTTTTTAGACAATTTTGCCAGTAGTGATGTACACCAGTAAACCCCTCACACCTTAGAGTTTGAATCCGCCATGACTTATAATGAGACACGGTGCACTGTGCACCTCATGATATTAACACGAGATGAATTGTGGACACTCTAATTATATATCCAGAATACAGTATGCCTCCCTTTGTTCATGATGATGGGTTGGCTCACATATTTCAACAAGTTCAAATATGTTTTTTTAAAAAAAAAATGTATTGCATACTTTGGGCCCAGATTTTCACCCCCCTTTTTTCACAACATATATTTTGTGATCAATATAGTAATTATGCTAGAAAAAGGCATTAGGATCATTGAGTGTATGATCCTCTACCCATTGCAGTAGTCTATTTCTATTAAACATATGAGACATTGGGCCTCATTACGACCCGGGCGGAAAGGGATTACCGGTAAGGGCACCCGTGCGGTAATCCCTTACCGCCCTATTCCGAGGTCACTTTGTGGGTCCTCCCTTAATGGCTGGTAAAACCAGCCGTTAAGGACTGGACCCGCAAAGGGACTTTAGAGGTAATAACGGTACCGCAATTCGCGGTACCGTTATTACTGCCTTCCCCATTCCCATTGAGCCCTATGGGGGTTAAAATGGGAATGGGGAAGGGCCATGGTGAATGGGAAATTACCGCCCCGGCCAACCTTGGAATGGGGCGGTAATTGCTCCATTCACCATGGCGGAATCGGTAAGGTTTTGGAGGCAACCATGGCGCTAATAGCGCCATGGTTACCTCCAGGGTCGTAATGAGCCCCATTGTCCTCGATTGGTATAGATTTCCAGTGGTGCTTAACACCTCGCAATATGATGGGATGATGGACTTTGCTTGACATACGGGTAAGGGACAGTTTCTATGTCTATGCTACACATGAACCACGTGGTTTCGGCCGCATCAGTAATGGATGATTAGTTTCTAGCACAACCGACACACTAGAACAACATTGGACGCCCAGCCCGCTATCCAGAATTAGGGCTTACAAGCGCGATACCGGGATCGAACATTGAACTTTAGCAGTACGCCAGAGTAAGAATCGGGTACCACGTGTGTCCTGCAGCGTATTTCAATCATGCGTTTTAAGTGGGAGACACTTTGATATTATTGCGTGGCTCTGCACTTTCCGATAAGATATTGAGATCCTGTTTCAACTTGCCGGCTGTCCTGACACGACTATCATATATGTGTTTTTAGGGTTTATCGATTGCTACACTGAGAGTTTGCAGTAGAAACGGATGTATTGCTGAAATTAAAGAATGGTAAGCATCAATGGTATCACCCACACACTGTTTAATGATATGATATGATATGGCATTTATAACGCACCTATACACAATTGTTTCAAGGCACGACAAGGAAAGGGAGAGGGAACAGAGGGAAGACAGAGACAACAATCTTACTAGGCCAGGTGATAGTGAGATCACGCAAGTGCAGGAGAGGGGGAAAGGGAAAAGTGCAGGGGGAAGGGGGATGGGGCAGTGCAGTGCATAGGAAAAACAGTCAAATAAAAGACACTAAATAAATAAAAAGCACGGCCAGTTGGTGGAAAGTGCAAGGGTAAGTGCAGACATCAGGTGTCAAGTGCTGGTAAGGGGCTGTAGGGATACAGAAACATTCCCCGAGTGCAAGGGTTACCAGGGGGGAAGTGCAGGTGTGCAACTGGCAGGGAGTGGACCTGGGGTCCGAGATCAGAGGGTAGTAATGAGTAATGTTAACTTTATGAAAGGCCCCTTTAACTAACCAGGCACCTTTCTTATTTTCTTTCCTATCACTGTTTTCTGTTTTATGGTCTAGGGTGACACATTTCTCTGTGTGAGAAGAGACTAGGGACCTAAATTGCTATTACCTCAGAGCATTACCACACGTGATTCCATGTTAGAGACAGTTTGACATTTGTAGAGTTCCACAAGTACTGTTCTTTGATACCACATGCCAGACCTTTTTGGTCATTACCATCTGTTTTTTACCCCTGAAGAAGTTCTCTCAATGATTTGATTTTTCAACCTGGAGGAACGAAACATTTTGGGTTACTCATCAGCAACAGAATAGGTGTTGTGATATGATGCATCAAGGGATTTGTACCTTTACATAAATATCAGAGTAGAAAGTTATTTACATATGGTTGTGGATAATAACTGTGGTCTTTTGTTCTAAAAACGTGTGCTCTCAAGAAATTAATGTTTGCATTATGTTTGTGAATTGTAACATTTTATTTGATTGAATATGCACTTTATAGCCACTTAAAAGGTGTTAGGCACTGGACACTTTTTTCAGCACTAGCCACTTTTTGATGGTTTTAATTGAACGTATTTTACACTTGTCTTTTATAAAATGAACGCAGAATGTTTTTCAATATAGCGTTTGAGGCTAACAATGTTTGGTTGAATACTCCATACACCTTGTTTTCCTAATTTCTTGGAATCTAGTACAGATTGGTGGTTAATCTCACAAACCCTGGAGACCGGCTCCACAAACTATTAGAGGTAGGGACCTATGTTTGTTTAGTTATATATACCAGGTTTGACCCCACTCTCTTCTAATTCGCATGGAATCCCCCTTGTTTAAAAGTATATCTCAACATGTGTCAGCATTTTATTGAACATTATGCACTTCACATGACAAATCAGGATGACATTAAATGGAGAGACTTGCAAATGCCTTTTTAGATGCTGAAGTCAGAGAATTCCTGATAGCGCTCATATCAGAAATGAGAAATCTAGCATACTTCATAGGCTCTGATGACTGGTGAATCCCCATGGGTTGCCGGATTCCCATTACTGTTTTGCACAATATGTGTGACATAGTGCAATCGCTATTTATGTTCAAATGATTTATAGTGTGCCAATCACCATTATAGTAGTCTTAAAGCGCCTGCGCCTTGTCTGAGAAATTGGTGTATTGCGGTTAGTGTGGAAACCAGAACATAGTCCTTAGAGGAAGAGGAAAGGGAGACGAGGAAAACAGTTGCTTGAGTAGAAGGAATATGATATGAACACACATAACTAATACATTGGAAGATAAGATGGGATTGTGGTAGTGGCAATATGATTGTATAAGTAGGGCTGGACATGTATTGGCAGATACTGGATGAGACAGAATGCTGAACTAGAATGGGGTAAAATATGAAAACCTGTGATAACAAGCATGTTCAGGTGATGGTGGTGTCTAATACCTTGGAGGAAATATTCGAATTAGGAGTAGCATAGTGTCATGATGGCCCCTCTATAAGCTGAGTAGTCCCTTGAAGGGATGAGGCCAGAATCTGTGTTGTCGGATTCGACAGAGCCAAGTATTGGCTGTGTAAAAAGGCAATGCAAGGAACCAAAGTTTTGAGAAAATGAATAAAGAAGAGAGAAGTGATCAACCACCATAAAAGAGCCATACATGCATCCCCTCTCTCTGCAAGAGGGCAAAATACCTAATGCAAGCTGGGGGACATGTGTTGCTGATGAATAGGCATGATTTAACCACTGTGCAAAGTCAATCCTACTAAGTGAGCATGCAACCTATACATTATTCTAATGCACTTCCTAAACCAACGTGGTGAAATGGAGAACAGAAAACAAATAAGTCATGAAGCACAAGAAAAGTGTGAAAAAGGTTAAACAACATAAAGAGGACACTGATGGGTACTACGAAAAGGTCAGAGCTGGTGTGATACCTGTTGATCCCCCACGGCATGTAGAGATCATGCCAACAGCTGTCACATAGTACATGTACAAAACCTATGAAGATTTGTAATACCAAATTTCAAACGAGTCATCTGTGCC
The DNA here is from genome assembly GCF_040938575.1 of Ambystoma mexicanum. Classification (NCBI taxonomy): domain Eukaryota; kingdom Metazoa; phylum Chordata; class Amphibia; order Caudata; family Ambystomatidae; genus Ambystoma; species Ambystoma mexicanum. The sequence continues at coordinate 474,526,635 of NC_090933.1, forward strand.
ACTCCGTCCACTGTCACTCAAATCCCCTAACACAACATTATGTAACACAATTGGGTTTGCAAGTGTGACATTGTTCGTTGCAATGTGCCTGAAATAACACACCAGAACATATCAACTTTCGACGAAATGAAAGAGAATACCCATTGCCACCCCCTCGGCTCTCACTTAAAACACGCCCAAACACATTGAAGTACAACATATGGAAACACACCAACATCCATGTACGCTAATGACAGGTACTCCACAGATCCACCTCATAGCATCTCCCCCCAGCCAACCATAAGGTAGTGTAACCAAAGTGTGCAATTTTAAAAGGCACACCTCACAGATGCACAGAACCTAGACACTGAACCATTCCAACACTCGCATCCTAATGCAAGGGAATTTTTATAGCCACATCCCTCAGCACTCACTCACACCCCCACTGAGGTACAACATGGCACATCCAAATGTTGTTATAACTATGTAATTCTAATATAACTATAAGAGTTGCAAAATGTACGACAAACACAGCAAAACATCCAGCACTTGATACCTACTGTCAGGGAATACTCACATCGTACACTCACACATGTATCAATGGTTTATTTGCAACATGTCCAAGATAAGGTATCCTGCAGGTATTGTCCAGAAAACAGTACATATAGCCTGTATGAATTTGCAATAGTGGTCCCAGAACACTCACAGTTCGAATTAGCAGCAACCCATCTGACAGAATTCAAAGGAGCACTGGCGTCTGCTATCCAAACAAAAGGAAGGCAAGATAAGAAATGTTGCACATTCAAATCCATATCTTTAGGTAATGTTGTAAAGGGAGGATCGTAGCTGAGAACAAGACCACCCAAAACAACAGAGGTTCAATTCCGGATCCGTGCTTAAAAACAGAATTCAGGTATGGTATTAGGCATGTTATAAAGAAACAATTAAATACATAAACAATTAAATAAATGTTGATTTAAAATTCCTCACTGTGATGCTGAAAATGCATCGGAGGGACAGGGCCTCCGTATCCTTGTCCTTTACTGCTTTTTATAGTGTGTTCTGTCGTGTTTTCCGCACAGGAGTTCATGTGGGACGCCTGGCGGTGCAGCTCTCTTTTGGTTTGGTGAACGGACCCGTGGGATACCCTTATGGCACCTATGGGTGGGGGTACAACCCTGTGCCCCTAGTGTATGTTTTTGGGCACCTGTGGGTGGCCCGCAGAGCAGGATAGGGGCTGGTGGCAGCTCCATGCTGAGTTTGACAGGTGTACGGAGTATCCTCCATGTTGGGATACACCGGCCCTGCCATTGGGATCAGTTGATTCCTGATGGAAAACAAGATGGCCCCGGTGGCCTCTTGCTTTCTATTACCCATTACCTTGTTTTCCCAAAGTCCTGAGAAGCCCTGACTCTGTCCCTTCCCCTTGACTGGTTGTTGGGTGGAAATGCCATATATGGTGTTGTTGTGAAGGCCCGGCCAGACTAGCTGGAGCCTTCCCGGTGATGTATGTTGTGGGTACCTCCTGTGGGTGGGACCTGGGTGAATAGAGTGTGTGACGAATATGCATTCTGTGTTGTGGGTGTCTAGTATCTGGTGGTTGACACAATGACTGAGACACCCCTGCCCAAAACCGGTATGAATGCAGCTTGGAGTTTGAATGGCTCGGTACTTGTCCCAATACACATAACTTGTTGTGAGTGTCTGGAGAGAAGTAAATGGCCTGAATACCTCGTGTGCCTGATTGGCTGCCTGCCTGCCTGAATGCCCGTAGTCGTGATTGGATGCTTGAGTGTGACCCAGCGGAATGAATGGGAGATCAACGGTATATCTGGGGACCTCTCACTGCTAGGAATCGTGTTCAGAAGCTGAAGTCCACTACGACGAGTAACTGGGGTAACTGATGCATGACCTTGAAACCACCGCTGGACGAGAAGGAGTGCTGTGGCTCTCCCTCGCAATCTGAAGACTGCTGTGTTTCCAAGGACTGACCCAGAGAGGACCTGGTAAGGCGCTCTCTTCCCGAGCTACGAGGGACCATCGTTCACAGCTGATCTTTGCCAACGCTCCCTGGTAGACAGGCCTTCGACAGGCTGCCGACCCGATACAGGGACTGCTCTGGAACTCCAAGGAGAAGCACTCGGACTGTTGTCCGCCACTGTCGATGGCTGCCGTCGCCGAACGGAGCTGCCGTGCTCCCGTTTGCCTAAGAACTTCAATTGATCATCGGACGCTCTCGTCTGCATCGTCACCCGCTTGTCTCCCGCTGGAGAAGGCCTGACCGTCGACGCGCCAAGGAGCATCCACCGGTGGGTTTCCTGCCACCTAAAGACCACAGAGACGTCGACGACTCGACGCCCTTGCTAGGCCACAGTTCTTCATCATCTCTTTGCGGTCCAGAACTATCGTCACCGAGGTGCCCTTCACGCCTCTTCCTTGCAGGATGCCAACGCTCTGTCGTCGTCGAGCACCGATAGGAATGAAGATGCCACTTCCCTGCTGTAGTTCACCCTGTTCACCGTCGGCCGTTCGACGACCCATGACTCCTGCTTTAAAGGGAGGGCACTCAAGAAGGGCCGTAGATTCCCCGACACTGAACGCCAAGTTCCCCGACACCTCTCGACGATCCGTGGCTCCCGCCTGAAAGGGAGGCACTCAAGAAGGATCAGTCGACGCATCATCGGAGAACTCTACTCCACCAGGTACATTGGGGGGGTAAAACCTTAATAGGAAGAAGTGAGACTATTGAACATATGGACTGGGCTTGTGCGATATCTTGATTTACAGGTTGCTCAGGTGGGGGGGATCTCCACACAGAACTGTGTCTAGCAGTAGAGGTCAGCCTTCTGCCTATTGTTTCAACCATCTTATGTTCCTGTCTATCTCTATTGCTGGTTTCCTCGTTATTAATCTGTGTGACATTTTAACCGTAAAGTTGATGCACTTTAATGAGATTTGATAACATTGGTGGTACCACTTTAGAATTGTATATATTTATCATTATTGACTTCCGAGTACAAAGTGCGTTATTGTGATCGTGTACATACCCTTGAATATTAATTATATAAAGACTGTGTTTTCAGTACTACAGTGTGTGGACATTCCTTTGTGGGGGTTCGGGGATTACACTGTACTTAAGAACCTGCCCGCATCACCTCCTGAGAAGCTAGGCCTTGATTGCTCGTCCATTGCTACCTTATAGAGAATCTTGGCTGGGGTCTCCTGTGCCTCTCCTCTACCATATAGAGAGCGGAAGTACAGACACCCCTACCAGTCTTTACACTCACTAAGATCCTTGCCAATAGATTACAAACTTCGCCTTCATGCCTGACCCATACCTCTCAAATTGGAAACCAGGTAGAATGCCATGCTTTGGCACACACTGCACTCCATCTATTTCATCCTGCTGAATAGGATTTTGACAGATTTGAGTGGGGTACATGTTGTGTGTGCTCTTTAGAATTGGCCTAGCAAATGTACACTATTGTATGTGACCCTCACTGCCAGGGAAACTTGTAACAACTATATTTCTGAGATGGTCGATATAGCCACGTTACAAATGCATAAGATCTTGTTGCTTTTTGCTCTAGTCGCAGAGCCATCATTCAATGGGTTCTGACAAGGGATACACGAGGTGACGACAAAACTTGGTGTGACGCAATTCATGCTATATGCAAATTACATTTTGATGATACTTACCAATGCTGCAACATCATCTAGAAAGATGGAGAAAGTAAGCACCTTTTTCAGATATGAGAACAACTGTCCAATTTATTAAACATTGTAGATTTTATGTGTGACCAATAAGGGAGCTATCCATGGCTATCATGTTTTCTAGCTAACAAAAGATATCAGAAGTAGACAGGGTCTTTGTGATATGATTCTAGATAATTTGCAACACTTTTGAAAGGTAGTGTCTACACATATGGATATATGGAGTACACTGGGATGATCCCTTTCCGCGCAGTGTAGAGGTAGGTAAGATGACGACAGTCCCAAAATGCATGCTCTCTTTGGTTGTGCATATTTATTTGCAATTAAAACACATTCAGTCTATTTCTATGAGGAATGTCAGTCCTCAAATTAAATATCAATACATTATACATTATACAGCACTTAGATAGAATCACAGGCATAATACAATTCATTAGACCTCAATACCAGTTAAGTCTTGAGAACGATCAAACAAAAGGAAAGTCACTTTCTAATAATAAAAACATGTGTACCCTAACTTGCAAACAAGGACCCCTGCTATCTTCATCTGAAACAAATATGGAACGATAACAACGTGGTCAACAACGATGTTTCTGATTCCAACACATCAACGTGTTATTATTTCATCAGAGTGCATGTTTTTACCACCTGCTGGTTTATATAAAAAAATTAAAACCATATAGACACATATCATTACAATTCAATTGAACAATCTACAATCATAAAATGTAAACAGTCATAAAATGTAAACAAAAAATGCTATTAAGTGTTCATGACTTCATCATACAGAGTGATGGTTTGACTACACCTAATATTCCACTATGTCTTTAATGGGTAGATGCAACAGGCAACTTTCCCTTGTGAAGATTGTCTCTGAAAGGGAAACAGCTGTTTTTATGACATATGCGACACTGGCAGTGTTGCTATATTACCCTTTAAGACCTCATTACTGGTCTTCTTATAAATCCAAAAACATATCTTGTCTTAAATGCAACACAAATGTTGCCTGGAGAACATGATTTACACTCTGAAAGTATATGTGGGTATCTCTCTAATTGCTGATTTATTTTAAGTTGGGGAAGCGTGGGGGGATAATGTTGACAAGCTTCAAGGATCTAGACATGTGTGGTAATATCACACTAATTCCAAACACTGGCAAATATCTTGGGCATGGGAATATAATTCTAGAGAAACACAATGTCAATGGTAGTTTCCAGCCATAATGAAGGCCTCAGAGTAATCACATTGAAATACACAAAATACATGTGTTCAAACCGTTGTCTCGGGGCCCTCTCATAGACTGCATAGAATCGAATATGTTGAGAGGGACGTATGTTAGCATGTCAGGCAGACGCACATATGTTGTGGTCCTGTGTGAAAGTGAATTCATACTGGCGCGCCCTTTGAGCTGAGTTGCTCATGATCGTATGTCGTACATTTTGATTGAAAGATGGAATAGTCTGTGGCATTACCTTTCCATACTTTATGACCTAAGCAGATACACACATGTGGGCAGTCACTGTGCTTATGGTGTTAAACATTGCATCCTCAAAAGAAGTCAGAAATGCGTAGCACTACTCATCTACAGTCTTAAGAGCCCGATTCGTGGAATCCGGTACAGAAATGTGCAAGGGTTGCGCGCACAAAAGGAGCATGCGTGAGACGCAGCACAGAATAAATATTGCACGCCAGGCATATTCATGGATTCCAAGACGCAATACTAGTCATCGTGCAAATCACAACAACCTGCACGAGGAATGCCTACAACATGCCCCCATGGCCCCAACATCCAGTACCCCAGTGAAATTGCGTGCCAAAACTCGCAATCTCAGGCCGCACACCAGAGAAAACGCATGCCCTCCCTCGCAAGCCCAGCCCGTACCCCAGCGGAATCAAGCGCCTCACCTCAGAATCCCAGGCCACACCCCAGAGAAAACATGTGCCCTCCCTCGCAATCCCAGCCCGTACACCAGCAAAATTGTGCACCCCCCCGTGAATGTGAGTTCCACCCTTCTCCCTCAGCACCCACCCTGTCAACATAACCCCCCTTCTGCACATCAACCACTATAGTCCACACACCACCCCCCAGCACCCTCACCTGTGACACACCCCACACGCAGCCCCCTCCAGATGGAAGACCCCCCAACAGGCAGCCCCCCTAGACTGGACACCCCCTGCAGGAAGCCCCCTCCAGAGGGGACACCACACCCCAGCCCCCCCTCACCTGTGACACCACCCATAGGCAGCCCCCTCCAGATGGGACACCTCCAACAGGCAGCCCCCTACAGATGGGATACCACCCCCATAACCCTCCTCACCTGTGACACCCCCCATAGGCAGCCCCCTCCAGGTGGGACACAACCCCCATCCCCCTCATCTCTGACAGCACCCACAGGCAGCCCCCTCCAGCTGGGACACCACCACCCAGCGCCCCTCACCTGTGACACCCCCCATAGGCAGCCAGCTCCAGGTGGGACACCACTCCCCATCCCCCTCACCTGTGACACCACCCACAGGCATCCCCCTCCAGATGGGACACCACCCCCATACCCCATCACCTGTGACACCGCCCAGAGGCAGCCCCCTCCAGATAGGACACCACCCACTGGCAACCTCCTCCAGATGGGACAGCCCCCCCCCTCACCCGTGACACCCCCAAAGGCAGCCCCCTACAGACTGGACACCCCTACAGGCAGCAACCTGACAGTATGACACATTACCACTGCAATGAATGCATGTTGCTCACCTGAATGTCCATGGTGTGACAGCACCATCAAATGCAACATCAACATGTATTACGAAAATCCAAACAACTGAAATCACTGGGGGTCCATCCATGAGTGGAGCATCTGCTCACATCCACCTCCAGGCCCTAATCAGCCCCCAACACACATATGTGACAAGTGAGTGCAGAAACATGTGCATGCAGCCCATGACCCTTTGCCAAGGCATCAACGCACAGTGACAGAATGTGTGCCCAGGACAGAAGCAAACAACCCAAAAGTTGTTGCAAGATCCACAAACAATTGCCAGGCGTGTCACAGCCTAAGCATGAGTGAGCTGGGTGTCAAAATACCTGTCAGGGAACTATCACATGGCAGGTCCATGCATGGGTGATGGTAGGGCAGAAAGAGAGAGCATGACTCAGAGAGACTGGTGAATTGTGCAGCCACTCAGGAAGATTAAATATGTGCCACTACTGCATTCGAATTGTAGACGTTGACCAACACATGAGAGAAGGCATTGTGTGACTGCACATGCTGGTAAAGGTGTATACACAACATGTGTTTTACAAAGCAGTAACAAAGTAATGTGCTATGAAAGTGAACATAGAACACTCCCACAGTGATCCCACCTCCCTCCACCCCAACCACACTGATGCCAAACACAGAGTGATGCAGCACAGATCAATGCAAATCCAAATATACAGTGCACACCCAATTGTCTGATGGACACACCACCACATGTCAGGCACATGTGCATCCTGCCATCTGCAACCATCCCTGCAACACCAATACACAAGCATGCACACAACAAGACTCATGACTTGCAATGTAGAGATGCACTGGCTGAAAATAGAACTAGCAAACAGGTCGACACACACATGAACTGCACGAAGCATGGAATTTAACAAACAGAATTATGTATATTGAAAGAATAGGTACACAAAAAAATGTGAAAGTAGGTAAAAGTAATCCATGAAAAATATGTACAAAAATGAAATCCTGATGCCTAAAGAACTATATACAATAAAAACGGAGAAGGAATATCTGAAAAGTCTGGGTAAAATAATAAATAAAGAAAGGAAACCTATACCTAAATAACTATGTATACAGACAGCGGGCTAATCCAGCTCCTCCTCGCCAGTCTCACTCAGGCTCTCTACCAGGGCAGAGTCCAGTGCCACATCCTCACTCCTCAGGCGGGCCTCCGTTCTTACCTGGAGGGCTTTCAGGTCTCCAGCATCTGTGTCTCTATCACCTCAGCTTGCCTGCAAGTGGCCTCCAGAATGGAAGCCCACATCCTCACCCGATGCAGTGCAATCCCAGCCCTGGCCAACACAATCCTCGCTTCCTGAGCCTGCTACCTCTCTGCTCCGATCTGCTGCCCATATCTCTGGTACACGGAAGACATCCTGTCCCTTAGGTCCACATGTGCCCCCCGCCTCTTACTGCACACCTGCCCCATTGGGTGCAGTGCCCTGAGAATTGTACCCTCCTCCTGGTTGCCAGCTGCTCCCACAGTGCCCTGTGCCTGCTTTGTGTGTACACCCTCCGGGATGATGACGATAACCAGGGGCGTTCAGCCCGTGCCCTGCTTCTGGGTGCCTTCTGTCCCTGCATTGCCGGTGTCCCTGTCAGGCCTTGGTAGACACAGTGATCACCTCAGCTGATTAACCTTGGACTCCCAACTCAGTCAGGGATGTTGGCTCCACCAGTCTGGGCAATGTAGGTGGGACTGGTGCACAGGGGGCCCTGTTGGTATCCGGGGCAGAAGGCACCCTGGAGGACGACTGGTGCACAGAGGAGGAAGATGACGAGCGGGTCACATCAGTAAACAAATGGAGCACAAAACGGAACAGGCATGTTGCAAGCCAGGTGATAATGTGGCATACTTCACTGTGATGATGTGCAAGCAGATTACGTGTAGCCTGCACATCATCACGGATGACCGGTGAACGCCTCACCACACCGGCCTGCAGGGGTATCACATAGTACTGGAATGCAACACCAGATGGTAAAGGGTTGTTGGTGGGTCTGGGTGGGAGCATCCTGGCAGGTGCAAACAGCTGCATACGATGGACCAGAGACTAGATTTTGCAAAGACACCTTGGCCGTGGCCTGCACAGCCTCATGCCCCTGGCACAGGACTGTAGTAGGCACCGCCACCTCAACACCCCCACCTGATCCTATTGACTGGTCTTCAACTGCCACCTCCTCCCACTCCTCCCTGCCAACCTGGATGACTCTGGGGAGTCTTCTACCATGACATGGATGGCCCCTGTGTGGCATCACCTGTCCCCCCACTGCTGAGGAGTCCACTCCCAATTTCACCTTCTTGAAATTACCCCCAGCAGTATTGCCCGATGTCACTGGCATGGCCACAGCCACAGTGCTTTCATGGGTGCCGGTCCCCTCCGCTGCTGAGGAGTCCACTCCCAATTTCACCTTCTTGAAATTACACCCAGCAGCATTGCCCGATGGCACTGGCATGGCCACAGCCACAGTGCTTTCATGGGAGCGTGGCTGGGCCTTGTGCATCTGCCTGGTGGAGGCATCCCTGCTGCCATGCTCCACACCACTACTTCCGCCCTCTTCATCCGATGCAACTGTGGAAAAGGAGACACCAAACAGAAACATCAGTGTACTGCACCAATTTGTGCATGGCAATACCAACATTCACATGAACATGACTAGTCAAGGGAACAACCATCATCCAACACCCCCACACACATGGACATGCAATGCACATCCATGCAGATACATGCATTCACATCACTCCAGACATTCACATCATGCTTCGTGACACTGTCATGACCCATTCATTGCGTATGCTCCACACACATGCATCATGTGCACATGCAAATGTCAGCATGCCACAGCAACAATCACATACACGTGTCATGAACACACATCAACAGATAGGCCACAAGCAGTGTGATGAGCAATCACATCAGAGTCCCGTTAACTGTAATCCCTCTACCTGAATATGTCAGACATCCAAATGCACTTATTGGATCTCCTGCAGAATACATCTGCCATTCACTATGTCCTTCCTCCATGGCCTCACCCTCTGTCCCCTCATCCAAAGCCAGGAATCTTGGAGTCATCTTTCACTACCCTCTTTCTTTTATCCCTCATATTCGGGACATTGGTAAGAAGTCTGACTTTCAGCTCTTGCTTCTCAAAGTAACTATACCCTTCCTCACCTTCAGACAGTAACGCAATGTTACACATGCTGTTGTTCTCTCTAGGCAACACTACTAACAGCCTCCTCCTTAGTGTTCCTTGCTACACACTGCAACCCCTACAGCTACCCAGATTAGGTTGGCAAGACTCATCATTTGCCTCAGGCCCAGGGACTGCATATCTCCTGCACTAGAAAGCCTTGAGTGGCTCACAGTCTCAGCATGGATTACATTTTAATCCCTGTGTATCATCCACAAGTCTATCTGGGGCCGGGTACCACTCTGTCTTTGACGTTTACTGATCAAATACTCCATTTCTATATTCATGTGTTCCCCTGGCAACTACTCCCTGCGTTTGAAGCACTTTGGTATTGACGGTATTGAAAGGGCTGTTGGTGGATCTATTTCCTCTGCGTGCTGGCTTCTGTGCAATAGCCTCCATCTCCATATGTGTCTTGAGCAGGACCTCCTTAAGTTCCCAATAATCATCAAGTCCTTTCTCTTCTCCACTTCCTTCTCCCTCTCTCTTCCGTGCTATTGATACAGTAGTGTGCCAGATGTCCATGGCCTTTTGGTATCCTTGATGCCTTGGCCAGCCTTATCATGGCATTGGTAGTCTTCCAGAGGTGGGACAGCTTTTTGATGTGATCAATTAACAGCATATGTGCTGTCTTCACATTTTCATTCAGCATATTGAGTGATGTGTGCATTGTGTATGTGACGTGTAATGAATGGGGATATGTTGCATGCGTATTTGCTGCATGTCATTGACGGCGACAGGCTGTGCGGGGATGATGTTGGTTGTCAGTGTGTGTGGATTGTGTGTTTGACTTGCATGCAGTGTGCAGTGCAGGTGTTTGAGCGAAAATATTTCCGGTCTTGAATCCTCAACAATAGCCATGTAGCAAATGCCTGGATGTTGTGTCTCCATTGTGTGTACCGATCGGCAGTTGTTTACGTCCTAATGCATTTCTTTTAATAAAAGAATGGATGCACGGTTGCAGATGTTTGTGAATACAAGTTCAACTAAGTGCCTGTGGGGACAATACCACTTATTTAAACAAAACCAAGGCTGTGATGTTTTTGTTTTTGTTAAGGAATCCGGTCGCGAGCATAGTCCTTGATTGTTGTGAAGACTACAGGAAGCAGTTTTAACAAAAGCAACTATGTTTTTGATGTTTTGTTAAGAAACCTGTATTGATTACATGTGGGCTAGTCCGAGGCAGGGTTGTTTGCCCTTAAAAGACGCAGTTTCAACACATGGCTGGTAGATGACTGAAGCTTTGGAACTTTACCTGGGACTTGTTTTTGCGGCTCGAAGTCCAGGACACAGATCCACGCTCACTGAAGGAAAGACGGCAAGACTCCTGAGGTTAATGCTGGAAAGACCCGAGATAAAAGGGCTGCTTCAAACTTCTGATTTCGAGCATTGAGGTAAGACAGGATTGAAATGTGAATCTATGACTCTACGGGTCTGACTGTCTTCAAATCTGTAGAGTGAAATGTCAAATTACAAGGTTTTTTTGTTCAGAACTACATCTTTGTGTGGCTGTGCTGGTGGGCGTAGATAATGCTTGAAGTGGCTGCACAGAATATTGTGTGTATATGGTACATTGAGAGGGCTCTTTAATGGGACTTCATAGCATTTATTCATTTGTTTTAAAACTACACATGATTTTACAAAGATTCTTACAAACTAGGATCAGAGACAGGATATATTCTTCCAGAAGTAAGCATTTGAAACTGTGAGGATAAAGACACCTGGTATTCAGATGCTATGGCAGTAAATCTCGAATTTTTGGTTTTGGTCACTGTGTGTTTGCACTCTAGGCTTAACCCAAGGTGTAGGCTGTTACAACTAGGCGTTATGAGTCAGAATGAAGGAATTACAAGGCACCTATGATAAAGGTTTCTCTCTGTTTATCCGCCTATGTGTTTTGTACACATCAGTGTGGACAGTGTGGTGTGCATACATATTTATCTTTAGTATTTTAGCACACAGAGAGGATATGTTTACGAAGGTCATTGTTCTTTAAAAGATATCACCAACCTAGTGTCTTTTAGGGAAAACATGCTCCTTCTTCTTATTCAGCTGTCCACTTCAGGCCCTCGAGATGTGTTTCGGGTGGGTTTTAAGGGGCCATGCAGATGGGACATGAACCTCCTCATTTGAATGCTCCCATGTTTTCTATAAATGAATCCTGGTCCGTTCTGGTCCTCCCTTTTCTGTTTGGTAAGACGATCAGCAAACACCATTGTCAGATTCCCCTTGACGTCTTTTGCAATACTGGCCGCCACTGTTTTTACGTGCAGTTTAACTAATTCAAAGCCACTGTGTACGAAGGTCATTGTGATCTGAGGAGACTTTTAAAGATACCTCCAAGCCCTGATCTGTACATTACGGGGCTGCTATCACTGTAGTCAGTCTTGTTTCTGTAATATTCTGTTTAGAACTTGGCCCCTATAGTTCCTCACCACGGTTATTGCAATGCTGTTTTATTAGTCTTTCAGTCTGAGCAGTCTGAAGTGCAGCCTCAGCTAGATTTCCCTGTATTAAAATTATGCAACATGCCCATGATCGTCTCTTGTCAGTATGTTGATAGTGTCAAAATGTTTTTTGCACAGTGGGGCGTAATCTGGTTTGCTGTATTGAATGTTCACAATTCTGTTGTTGTTCCCTTTAATCTTCATGGTTCTAAGTAGCATGGCATAGCTATCCGCCACCCTTTGATACTCCACTATATGTCAGTAAACAGTAAGCTGTATAATTCCTGTTAAAACAGACACATGTATTGTCCAACAGTTCTTCACTTCCAGCGTGTTGTATGGCTCTGAGCATGTAATGCAGTCTCCCTGTTGGTGAAAACCTGACAGATGCGTCCGGGAACTACAGTAAACCTTTTCCATTGGTGTGGCTCTAACTGCAACGTGGTATCACCATACTCTTGTATGACTGATATGGTTCTGTTGATGACTCTGACAAGTACATGTATATTCGGGTAATACCCCTCATCCCAGCTACAGCATTGACGGGTTGGTTTGTTTTATGATAAATGTGCCTTCCCTTTGCCTAATGTATCCCACAAGTGGAAATACTGAACTTCTGTGAGTGCCAAAGTCCATTGTGTCTCCAAATTTATAGGTTTGGCCAGATATACAGTGAAGTTGGATATTTTGTTCCCTGGGAATGTCTCAGCCGAAGCATTGCTGGCGAGAAAAATGTAAGATGGTGTAGACTCCAGGACACTCCCATTACAAACTTGTGGCTTCTAGAGATCCAATGTCCACTCAACTATTGAATTTGTGTGGCTACCCCAACCATTTGACTGGATTTTGCTTCCTAGCTCCACAATCTTTACTCTTTATGATTTTTTCTATTCTATAAACTCATTGTTGGTCTTTACTGACTTGCTAGATCTCCTCCTTGTAAAAAAAAACCTTGAACAGGCTCCCTCCAATAATCAATTAGACTGTATAACTAAAGACCTTCCCACTGAGCCACTCCATCTAAAATAAAGATTGTGTTACTGTAGTTATGCTCCTACTCCTTTGTAAAGATGGCCTTGTGTTTTGCGATCTGCACAAAGTCCCCCTTTTAAGGGGAATTTGTGTCTCCTTTTCAAAAAGCCTTTTCCAATACAGTTTTTTTAGACCTCCAAGGAATTCTGTTTTTTTACAGCTAGTGGAGTAGTTTTAATAGATCAATGATGCGTGTTGTTATACACATTTATAAACGCGGCTAACATTTCCACATATCTATAGGTGTTTTTAGCCATGAAGAAATGCCAGAGCAACATAAAACATTCTACAATAGATGATTTAACTTCGGAGTGTGTTACGAAGTAGTGCACCACGTGTTGTTTTAGAAGACTCTGTAGCAATTTATTTAAAAACTCCTACCGGCATCTGTCTGTAGTTTAACGGCTCCTCAGCTGTTTTAAAATATCCATTTAAAAACTGTCACCACACTGGACCTTGTCTTGTTTTTTAAAGCCTCAACATAGGTGTGTTTTCTTTTGATAGGACGTCAATGATGGCTAGAATATAGCGAAAACCATCACTGTCTCCCTGGAGCTGGCTCAAATGAATAATATCTGCCTGCCATTGTTGATCAATATCAGATACCATGGTCATTCACTGTTTGAAATGTTTCTGGGCCGTTTTGTGCAGTGCATTGGCCTTACCATCAGTTTGCATTTCATAAAACAGGCTTTCAACGCCTCTGTATCTATCAACACCCCCTTCGTCATAAAATATTTTTCACAGCTCTACGCCCGACATGTTCACTCCATAACTGCTCAACATGAAGATGCAACTATATTTTATATACAACTGATTTTTATTGACATTTAAAACATCAATTTTGATACACAATGAATAATTTAGATGTGTCAGATGCTGCACAGTGATCCTGTGATCTACACATTGGCAGTTTGCGCAATTAGTTCATAGACACACTTCTTTTAACTGCTTTGATAAGCACATATGTTGACATTCCAAGAGGTGTTCATTTTCTATTTCCAGGAAGTGTAAATACATGTAAAATATCTACATTCTCAATCTTTGTCGGTTACCTTAAAGGGCACCAAGTGTAACGCTCACCTGATTCCCGCAGAGGCGCCGGTCTTGACTGGGTGAATGCTGTATCTTCAAAGGTGATGTGTAACACACGGTTGGCTCTTTGGGCTGGACCTCTGTGCACTGTATGTCTGTCTTGAAGAGTAAGATGTCTGCAGATAGAAAATATGGGATTAATGAACTGGGGGTTATTGGGTGCCTCTCTCCTCTTCCCTTTCTCTTCTCCTGTAGAACCCCAAAGGTTAACACCCTCACCTTAGGTAAGTGAACGCCGGGCTCTCCATCTGCCTCGGGGCAGGGTGCCGTAACCAGTTTCTTCACTGGATAAGGGTGCAGGCCTCTTGACCTCAGAGGACTGCTGTCCGTCGTTAACTGCACGAACGGTAAGTTCTGGGCACTTCAAATGTCTTAAAAGTCTTTTGTAATGATATCTCTTGTTTTGCAGGGTTCCGGCGATGGCGGATGGCGGGCTGATGAGAGTTGAGGCTCGAACCCGCGTGAGGAATAGAAGCGCCTGGAAGCACGTAAGTAAGCGCTTGTAGCCTGCTTCACGATGCGCACTAACTGTCCCTTTTATCTTGCAGGTACAAGTTCGGAGCTTTAGAGAAGCTGAAGGGTGCTGGAATACCCACTGGATTCAGCGTGGGAAGGAGTAATGGCACGTGAGTAATAAAGTTGCCCAATGTCTTTAAACGCACCTTCTTTTGTCTTTCAGATGCGGGATGCAGCGCCGAAGGCCTCCGGAGCGTGCGAAGAGCTGGTAAGCTTTTGTCTTTCAGATGCCGGAATGCAGTGCGAAGACCTCCGGAGCATGCGAAGAGTAGGTAAGCCTTTGTCTTTCAGATGCCGGAATGCAGCGCGAGGCGTTGGTGACAGCCGATGGACCAGGTAAGAGATGCGCTGCCACTGAAGAACGTAGTGCTAACCTGTTCTTTCTTTGTCTTTACAGGTGCTGCTGAAGACTGGATTCCAGGATGGTAAGCCTTTGTTCCCTTAGGCCCAGGATCAGAAGCAGAAGACACGATGAGCGTTCTGCTGCAGAGAATGCAGAATAACGCAAAGCAAGATTCATCCATCGGGTGTGGTTTAAATAGCCTCCTGTAGTGCTTAGGTGTCTCCTTCCACAGCCACGCCTAGGTAAGAAAAGAGTTCCTGCTTTCCAGAAGAGTTCCAGTGTTCTGAACCTAGGGAGTGGCTCCTGCCCCACCCAACAGGAAAAGTAGTCCCAAACAGAAGAGGATCAGGGGTTCAACTGGCAGGTAAGTAAGCAGCATGGTCTGCTGCAGGTAAGTCCACCCAAGCATTATGAGCCCGGCGCTTCCAGCTCTGGGACTGGGCATCTTTATGAGCCTGGTGCCACTGGCGCCAGGACAGGGTCCAAAAGGTCCCAATTGGGACTGGCTGGCACTCGGAACCGGGGTTATGGGTCTGCTTCCAAGGGAGTCGGGCAAGTCCTGATCTTTTGGAAGCAGAGATCATGACACCAAGCACATTGCTCTATACTGCTTTAGATATACTCTTTCCCCTCCCATTCATGAACTTCCTTTTCAATGATGTGTCTAACACACCATGGACACCTCTGTCTAAACTGCTTCATTTTCAGAAGGGGATTATCTGACAATTCCATATTCCACAGTGTTTTAGTCACACATTGTTCAGTCATTTTCCAAACCCTTAACTGGGTTATCAGTTGTAACAGATTTATCATTTCTACAAGGCGATTAGGGCTCAACATGTAAGATATTTTACAAAGCGCTTTATCTGCATAAGATATTTCCAAACATTTGTGAGCATCCTTTTGGGGATCATCAATGTTATGTCCATGGCACCATGTGTGAAAGTAGTGTTTTAAACACCTCCCCACCGCTATCACTGTAAAACCCTAAATAGCCAAGCTATCAACACAAAGGAGAACCGATGTGTATGTGTCCTTGTTATCGCTATCAGTCTCCATTAGCGAGACACATTCCTTACACAGTCTATTATTGTGATCCTCGGATTTTCAATTTGATTTGAACAGCAAACACAATAAAAATTGACATTATCTTTAACACCATCGGTCTCCATTATATTAATACAGTCCTTACATAGGTTATTATCACCATCTCATGAATTTTCAATGTAATTTGAACAAACATAATAAACATTGATAGTTTCCATCAGGGGGGCAGGGTCCCTCTTCGGCGTCATAGCTGCATCGGTCTGCATGACCATATATTCATAGTCGTTATCTTCAGAATTCATAACATCTCTGGATGCTCGCCCAGGATCCACGAGCAGGGGCTGCTCCAGAACCACATTGCCACCCCAAGCATCCGTGTTCTCCAAGAGCTCACCAGCTTCACAACCCACCATTACATTCTGAGCATTTTCCATCTGATCTTGACCCATAAGACACCCCTTGTCGTAACTGTAGCGGTTCATAATCACAGTTCCCTCTGTGTCACTTTGAATATGCCCTGGGAAGCCGGAAGAGCACTTGTGTCTTCCTGCCCTACCTCAAAAAGCAATATATCACATCTTAGCCTTAGAACCTCCCCTTTAGATCAAAGTTATATAAACATTCTTGGGATTTGCATTAAAATTATATCAAAATATATCTAATGTATATACCTTTACATCCAATTTATATCAAATGTATATCCAATTATATCCATTTAATATAAAACTTATATCACATTTATGTTGAATTTGCTCCAAATGTATATCAAATTATATTACATGTATATTAAATTGATATCCAATATATATTAAAAAATCTGGGAGTCACAATTTTGTATATAAAACATGTTGGGGTTCCATTACCTTTCTAGGGTTGCAGGGGTCAGATGCAAGGTCAAAAAGGGGCGTGGCCACCTGTCAAAACAAACGCTTCATGAAAGGTTTCATATTACACTTCTTGTATCTCAATAAGGGTCAAACATAACACAGCCTTCCCTTGTGGTTCTATAGCATCATATGTTTATTTATATCATATTTCATCATGTATTAATTTCCCAAATTAGATTTTGGATATAATATCTGGTGAGGATAATGACTTTTTACATGGCCGAATTCTCTGGCCAAATTCTCTTTTTAATTTATCGAAGTAGCAGGGATAACACATTCTACAGTACAACATAGATGTTCTCTCTCTCTCTCTCTCTCTCTCTCTCACTTCAAAATGTGATTAATTGTTTAGCCCCCACCATTGATGTTGCTTTGAATATCGGATGTTAATGTTTGCCTTATCTAGAGGTTAAGGTTGCACAGAAAAACAAAAACAGGGGTATACGATAACTACTGAGTATTTGTCTGCAATAATTAATCTTTAATAGTGACCGTAATACAGGGGTGACCTGCGATATTCTGCCGGCCCGGGAATATGAATATGCATTCATATTGCAATCTATATGATTGATCAATGCTGTAAAAACCCTCTCATCGCCCCCACGAGGGCAACCATATCAGCATAAGTGGAATTACAATGAAATAATGCCATGTAATACATATGTTTTAATAAATATGTGTTATTCATTGATATTGAAATGAGCACAAATGAAGAAAGTGGGAAATGGAATATTGCAATATTGCGAATTAGAGGGAAATGGTAGGAAGAGCGGCTATTGTTTTATCTGAGGGTTTACAGAGCGAACTTTCGAGCTCCCCTCCGATTCCCTGTGCTGTCCCTTCACCCCCTTGTCAGTTTAGTGCACAGACCTGACGCTCTGTGCCTCTTTACTGTACTGCCTCTGTGTCTCACTGCTTTGCTTTGAGGCTTTGTTGCTTAAAGTCTTCACGTGTTCCTGCAGACTAGAATTCTCACCTGAGTTCCCTTTCCGACCTGTGGCCCTCCTGTGTAATCTGCATCTTGAGCTTACTATTCCCATAGTTGGTATTCGTTAACCTTTTTGCTGAGTAAGCACTGCCACCTCTGTGTGTAGATCGCTGCTTTTGCTGTTGAATTGTGCGTTTGTGTTCACTGTCTTGGCAGCAAAACATCTGCCCATGAACTCAGAGCTTCTTCAAGTGACTCGCTGTGTCATAAACACTCTTCTTAGCAGAGCTCTCCGACCTTACCTGTACCCTTCCCCTTTACAGCCCCACAGGTCAGGTGTTCTCTTTTCTCCACCCCTCCTCTCGGCCCTTATTTTCCTTTCCAATGTCCCTCCCTTCTCAGTATGGTTCAGTACTCAGGCAAAGTCAGTAACCGTTCTTTCCCAATGCGTAGTCTCTCTTACTCTGTTCCTAATCTCTGTTGATATTATTTCCATTCTAGAGTTTCATGTCAGATCTTAATCAGACGACTTCTGTGGCTTCTGCTCGATATCTGTAAACAGAGGGATCCATGGATTGGTTTCTACTCCCAATTAAAGTACCGGATTCTGTTGATACTACATAGTGTATTGAGGTATGAGTGTACTTGTCACTCTGGTCCGATCTCACATTGAGTGCAACAGTCTCTTCAAAAAAACCAAGCTCTGACTTTATGTTACGCTAATTGCAATCTCAAATGTTGAGTGCTTTAGATGAGAGTGTGTTGGGTCACAGCATGGTGGGGTCTGTCCATGAAAGAATCTGTTTAAAATTCTAGCTTTCAATGCTCTGGCTTTTACAGAGTTCGGGACCTTGGATTTTAAACCTTTAGAAGCTTGTTAAGTGTATCCTTTAGAGCTCTCAGATTATGGGATGCTAGAGAGTTTGAACAGCCCTGATGGTACGGTTCTTTTACAACCCTGATGATGGAATAGCCTTGGTGGCTGTGGTGAGCCTGCGGGATCCCCATCATTTCCCCCCCTTTCCCCCAACCCAGCGAAGCAAATGGGATATCAGCCAGAACAACGCAATCCAAGTGGCTCACCCCCTCACAAAATAACATGGAGGCTTCATCTAACTCACCACAGTGACCCATCCATAAACCTCTATAAAGCATTGCATTTTGCTAATGTCTTCCTTTGCTGCACATACACATTGTTGTCTATCCTTCCCTTGCATGCATTCCCTGCACTTCATCCTCCTCTCAGCTGTTGTGAATTAATCCTGTACACAAGGTGTTTTAGGAAATCGTTTTCCTTGGCTCTGCGAGGAGGCAACATCCCTCAGTGTCTTTCATCGGTGCACTGTCAAGCTGGCAGTCTGCCATATGGAAACCTGACATTTGCTTCCCTGGGGTCCAGTGAACGGTGCTGCAGCATGATGGCATTAGCATCCGAAAGTAAACCGCAAGTGGGAGTGGACGCCTGGGTGAGCCGCAAGAAGGAATTTCATGGACGTTGTCGTTTTGAAAACAAGAAAAAAGACTGACAGTTACATTAAACGTCTTATTTTTTGTGGAAGACATTTTTGATGTATGATTGCTGTTCTATGAGAATTGATGCTCTACTGACCTTGCTAAAAAGTTCCAAAGAAAGTGATATTTAGGAATTGCAATTTGTATATATTGTATCTCCTCCTCCCAGACCACACTAATATCAGATCTTGCAGAATATGAAACATCTATTAAGTGAATTAAATGTTCCCTTTTTAATCTTCTTATTGTATTTCCTTTGAGTGAGCAATTTGATTGTTTCTGTGGAGTTAGCATTGCATCAGACTCCAAGCTTGCTTTTGTTTGTTGTATTTCTGCCTAATAGCTCTGAGTTTTTGTATTTCTGCCCAATAGCTCTGAGTTATGTTATGTAATGTTATATTACGTTAGGTCTTGTTAAGTTATGATATGTACGTTACAGTGATTTATACCTGTCACTTCTACAATGTGCATCGGCTCCAGGCCTTCTAGTGAATGTGTGAGTGATGAGGGTGGATTAGATTTGTGAGGAGAGAGGGAAAATGCAAGATAGTTTTCTGTGATGTTGATCTATACGTATCAACATGGAAAGGGTGAAAGTATGTCCACTGGGCCCTTTGGAGTATGCATGCCATCCCATTCCCAAGCTCAACACTATTTTCCCTCACTGCATCAGCTGCTTAAAATAAACATCCACCGGAGCCTACTCTTCCCCGACCTTCACACAAAGAAAAACTGCAAAATTACCCAGCAAGGTAAGCCCTGGAGGGCTTCACTGTCCATCTGTGCTATTTATGGTGCGCTTTGCATGGAAGTTATTTCTAAGTATTTTCCTTTGTGTGATCAGTCCCTGCACGTGGGTCTGGTGCCGGTTGTGCCTGCAGCTCACACTCCAGCCTCTGGGCCACGTAACCCAGTGGGGGCATCGTTAGTTCTGTGGCCCAGCTCCCCTAAACCATGGCCGACAGTTTTTACATATTTCAGGCACCAGAGTGCCTTCTCGAAACCTGGGTCCAGCCCCTGTCCTTATTGGCTGTTGCTCCCTGATAAGTAGCAAATCGCCAGCCCGCAGGCTGTAAAGCCGGCCCACACTGAAGGCTCTAACCAAAGGCTCCTGTCTGAGCCTGTTGTTTCACTCACCGCATCAGCTACTAAAACATCCACCAGAGCCTACTCTTTCCCGGCCTGCACACGAAGAAATACTGCAAAATTTCCCAGCAATGTAAGCCCTTGATGGCTTCACTGTCCATTTGTGCTATTCATGGTTCACTTTGCACAGAAGTTATTTCAGAGTATTTTCCTTTGTGCAATCAGTCCCTGCATGTGGGTCTACTGTCTGTTGCACCTGCAGCTCACACTCCAGCCTGGGGGCCACGTGGCCCAGTGGGGGCATCATTAGTGCTGTGGCCCAGCTCCCCTACTTCATGGCCAACAGTTTTTACATTTTTCAGGCACAGGAGTGCCTCCTCCACACCTAGGCCCAGCCCAGGTCCTGATTGGCTATTGCTCCATGTTAAGCAGCCAATAGTCAGCTGGCAGGCTGGACAGCCGGCCCACACCGAAGGCTCTAACCAAAGGCTGCTGTCTGAGCCTGTCTTGGCTGAGGAGAGCCTGGAGTGACGCTGATGTATAACTCAAGCTGTGATCCATCCCCATGACTAACTCCTGGAATGCTACTTTCTTAATGACACTCACAATCTCTGCTGTCATTATTGTGAATTTGGCGGACCTCCATAATGAACTCCCCGGAGACATTTTACAGTGCTGTACACCTCTTCCACTATTATCTTATCTAACTTCATTCCTTTCACTGCATGTATTCTCTCATTTGTGTTTAGCGGTACTGTCCACCATCTGCATTGCACTGTTTGCTTTCTTTGCCTTCTTTTAAAGTCGACTTTGGGGGGTGTGTTTTAAAGTCGAACTTCAGTTTTTTGCATTCATGTGCATCATCTGCATTGCACTGTTTGCTGCCTTAACTTAAAGTAAAATTTTGGGTGTGCTTTTTAAAGTCAAATTTGGGTGTTTTGCCTTTCTGTGCACCACCTTTATTGCACTGTTTTCTGCCTCCATTTGTTATATGTGTATAGTGTTTACATCTCTGTACCACTCTTCCAATGTAATTGCTATTCCTTGCTTTCACTTATTCTCTCTGACTCAATCTACTAGGCCTCCTAGTGAGTTTACCCAGAACTGTGCATTACTCTCCTCCCTCATTCCTTGTCTAATACCTCTGCCCTCCTATGGCTCTTTCCATCTCTCTTATATTCTCTAACTGCTTCACTATCAGCTATCCCCCATCTCTATCCAAGTCCAGAGGGAAAAACACAACATGGCTTTGCATCCTCTCCTTGATTGGTTAATATCTCTCACACTGGCACCATTTTGGTTCAGGACCCTCAACCCAACCTTCTTCTCTTTGACTGCATCTTGCCTTCTCCCATTAACTTCCTTCCTTCGCCTGCATCTCTCCCTTCTACTCTCTCTCCCCCTCCTCTGAATGGTGTACCATACCCTTGTACCCATCTCAGAAAAACTTCAAAAGCATTGACCACTTCCACCTGGTGACCCATAATGCCCGCTCAGCCAACAAACACTCCTCTGACATCTGTCTCCTTCTTGAAGACATTGACCTTGACCTTCTAGCTCTTACCGAGACTTGAATCAGTGCCTGCTCAGTCACTGCCTTTGACTCCCTGATGGCTTCAAGATCATCTCTAAGCCTAAACCTCCCCGCACTGGTGGGTGGGTTGTCTTAATCTTCCCTGAAAGGGTTTCTGCTTCCATCTCACCTACCCAGACCTATACCTCTTTTGAAAGCATGGTTTGCAAATTGGTCACCTCCCCCTCCACAACACTGATCATTACTAACATCTATCAGCCTCCAGACGCCGCCTTCCTATTCCTCTCTGAATGTGCTAAGTTCTGCTCATCTGTACTTTCTTCCACTTCTGACCTTCTCGTCCTCAGCGATTTCAATATTCAACTGGACTCCCCTGGCTCTGCGACCACTCTATTCACTGACCTCTGATCCTCGCTTTCCCTCTCCGTTCTCCCCTCTGGCCAACCCACAAAACTGGACAGACTTTGGATGCCATCATACACTCGACCTCTCTCTCTCCCCCCCATTAGTCACCCCTCTATCCTGGTCTGACCACTCTTTCCTCTCCTCACATCTAGGTCCCTTTGGCTGCCTGTCTGACCCCCCAAAAGTCACACCATCCTCATTCACTAACACCCAGCCAAAGAAATGAGTGACTGCGGCTGCCTTCACCTCCACCCACCCCCTTACTCCCCCCACCTCTGACTCTGCCCTCCAAAACCTTCATCTTTCCATCACCAACACTCTTGACATTCTCGCCCCAGTCATGAGGATCTGCCTGAAACCTGCCTCAAAGCGTAACACCTGGTACAACATCAAACTTGCAGCCGTGAAACGAAAGTGCAGGGCAGAAGAACGGAAGTGGCTAACTTCAGGCTCATCCTCAGACAAACTGGCCTGTCGCCTGCTGTAAAGACAATACAGTCTCACCATCCGTGCAAAGAAAAGAGCACACATTCGGGCACGGGTTTCCAACACATCCAAGAACTCGGCTGAATTTTTCAAAATCTGCAGTGAACTAGCCAACCCTTCCGCAGTCTCCACCTCTCCTTCTCCTTCCCAGGCCCTCTGCAATGCACTGGCCTCACACTTTGCCACCAAAACTCAGGGCATTCTGACCTCCCTTACAAAACTCCCCCACAACCCATCCCACACACCCCCTTTCACATGCCTCCCCCATCCTTCTTCTTTTTCTTCCTTCTCTCCTGTCACACCTGAGGAAGTTACCAGGAGTTGTCCGCTCCATGAAGGTCTCTTCTAAACCGGTCTCCGCTTGCTCATCCCGGAGCATCAAAGATAACATTGGCTCTCTTGCCACTGTGCTTGCTGATTTCTGTAATCACTCTTTTATCACTGGATCGTTCCCCTCCCCCCTGAAGCACTCCATTGTGCACCCACTCCTGAAAAACCCTTCCTCTGACCTTTTCTACCGTGCCAGCTATTGCTCTATCTCCATCACCCCCCTTCCTGCGGAAGCTTCTTGAGAAGCTGGCCTTGCCCCAACTTAGCTCTCACACTGAACTTCTTGGTCACCTCCACGACTATAAATCTGGATTCTGAGCATCTAGAGGCACGGAAACTGTTCTTCTGAACACCTGTGAAGAATTGCTTGTATTTCTGAACTCCAACTCCCCAGCTGACCTTATCCTTCTTGACCTCTCCTCTGCATTTGACACAGTTAACCACTCCATCCTCATACAAAGGCTCCCCGATACACGTGGTATCTTGGAACGGGCACTGGATTGGCTTTCCTCTTTCCTCACTAACTGCTCTTCCCAAGTCATCCTGGGCCCTTTCTCCTTTCCCACTTCCATCTTCACATTTGGTGGCCCCCAGGGCTCTATTCTCTCCTCCAGGTTCTTTAACATCTGCCTTGCTCTCCTTCCATGCCTCATCTCCTCCTTCTCATCCAACTTTCAGTGTTATGCATATGATACTCAGCTCTTCCTAGACTCCCTGCCGACCCTCTTGCACTTTCCATCATAGCCGACTGCCTATCTGCCATCCAGTCCTGGTACGCTTCCAACTATCTCTGCCTCAAGGCCTGTAAAACTGAGATCCTACCCATTGGGATCCTGCTCCCTCTTACTTCCCTCACTCTGGCATTCCTCCTTGGGCTTCCCCCTGCACCGTAAACTGAAGCCAGAAATCTTGGAGTCAACTTTTACTCCACTCTCTTCTTCCTCCCCCCTCACACGCAGGACGTTTCCAAGAAGTCCAACTATCAGCTCTTCCTTCTCAAAGAAATTCTACCTTTTCTCACTTTCCCTCAGAGGCTCAATGTGACTCAAGCCCTAGGTTTCTCTAGACTTGACTACTGTAAAAGCCTCCTCCTGAATCTTCCCTCCTCCACTCTTCGACCCCTTCAGCTTATACAGAATAGGGCAGCAAGACCTATCCTTGGCCTTAAACACAGGGACTGCATCTCTCCTGCACTAGAAAGTCTTCACTGGCTCCCGTTTACTGCACAGATTAAATTCAAATCCCTCTGCATTATCCGCAGGGTTCTCTGGGGCCGGGTACCCCATGATCTTCAACTTTATCTTACTAAATACTCTCCCTCTCGACCAGTTTTCTCCTCTGGCACCAACTCTTTGTGTGTAAAGCGTTTTGATAAAAAGAGGGCAGGGGGTCGCTCACTTTCCTCTGCGGGCTCTCTCCTTTGGATTAGCCTCCCCTCCCCCTGTGCCGTGAGAACGATCTTCTCAAATTCCGGAAGCTCCTCAAGAACTTTCTCTTTTCCTCCTCCTTCCCTCCTTCTCTCCTCTGCTAATCCCAGAGTTGCTGAATCAGTGTCCTTGGTCCTTCTGAATTTTTCGGGGCTTTGAACTCCCTCACCAATTCTTCTAAGCTCCTGTTCTATCCCCAGCACTTGCATCTGCACACTCTCTGCTCTGGAGACTCGCACTTACACCTCCCGCGGCCCAGGCCGTGTAACACTCATCAATCCTAGCACTTAGTCCACAGCTCACCATGGAGCTCGTACTCCCCAGCCCTTACCCCCTCTTCAGTCTTCCTTTTTGCACTTGCACGTTCTGAATACTCACAATTCATAGTAGGTTCATCCCTCCTACTCTTGCCCCTCTGCTCTTAATATTGTGTTTAATTGTATTCCTGTGTGTCGGTCTGTTCTGCTGTATGTTTGTGTTGTGTATGTTGAGATGGGGGGATGGGGGTGGGGGTGTCGGATGTGCATGAATGTTTGTTTTTGAATGTTTGTGTTGTGTATGTTGAGATACAGGGGTGGGGGGTTGTCGGAAGTGCATGAATGTTTGCTTTTGAATGTTTGTGTTGTGTATGTTGAGATGCAGGGGTGGGGGGGTGTTGGGTGTGCATGAATATTTGTAAGTGCGGTGCATGTTGAGATGCAGGGTCTGTATGTGTGCATGCTTGCTAGTTTGTATGCTGATTTGGGGGTGGGGGGTTCGGGTCTGTATGGGTGCATGCTTGAGAGTGTGTGTGCTGAGTTGGGGGGTGGGGGTTCAGGTTTGTATGGGTGCTTGCTTGAGAGTGTGTGTGCTGAGTTGGGGGGTGGGGGTTCAGGTCTGTATGGGTGCATGCTTGAGAGTGTGTGTGCTGAGTTGGGGGGTGGTGGGTTTGGGTCTGTACGGGTGAATGTTTGAGTGTGTGTGCTGAGTTGGGGGTGGGGTTTCGGGTCTGTATGGGTGCATGTTTGAGAGTGTGCTGAGTTGGGGGTGGGGGGTTTGGGTATGTATGGGGCATAGTGTTTGGTTGGGGGTGAGGGCAACAAGGGGCATAGTGTTTGGTTGGGGGTGAGGGGGACATAGGGTAGAGTGTTTGGTTGGGGGTGAGGGGGCCATGGGGCATAGTGTTTGTTTGGGGGTGAGGGGTCCATGGGTCATAGTGTTTGGTTGGGGGTGAGGTACATGGGGCATAGTGTTTGGTTGGGGGTGAGGGTGCCATAGGGCATAGTGTTTGGTTGGGGGTGAGGGTGCTATGGAGCATAGCGTTTGGTTGGGGATGAGGGACATGGGGCATAGTGTTTGGTTGAGGGGTGGGGGCCTTGGGGCATAGTGTTTGGTTGGGGGTGAGGGACATGGGGCATAGTGTTTGGTTGGGGGGTGAGGGAGCCATGGGGCATAGTGTTTGGTTGAGGGGTGGGGGCCACGGGGCACAGTATTTGGTTGGGGGTGAGGGACATGGGGCATACTGTTTGTTTGGGGGTTGAGGGAGCCATGGGGCATAGTGTTTGGTTGGGGATGAGGGGGCCATGGGGCATAGTGTTTGGTTGGGAGTCGGAGCCATGGGGCATAGTGTTGCACTCCAAGAGTGAACCCAATAATAAAGCTAAAACAGGCACAGTTAGGAGATGTACATCCTTTGCTTTTTGAGGAAACCTGACTCAACGAAAGCCATACTCCTCTTGGGTAACCCAAACAGCAAACTATAGCAGTCCAAAATAACGCAATGTCCAATCTAGGGTCAATAAAATGTATATAATTTAATTAAACAGACAATATACACTAACTAAATAGAAATAAATTATAACAATGGAAAATGTGTAGTACAAAATGTAAGTTTGAAATGCAAATAAAAATCGTTACCCCTCAAAAACATTCTTTTTCCATGTGTTTAATACAAAATGGGGGTTGAAAAAGCCTCCTGCCATGCCCCGCCTACCGCCCCTCCCACATTTACTTTTTGGCCCACTATAGCCCTCATGTAAGGTACTTTTGGCCCTCTGTCAAAATCAGTTGTGCACCCCTACTCTAAACCAATGCACACAACAATCCTCAATTTGCCAAGTTCAGGACGCATTGAGTATGCAGATATCTCCTGTTTTCTGTTAAGTGTAGTGGAGCTTTAGTTGAGTGTTAACAAAGTTTAGATGGAGTTGAGCACAGGTTGAGCATGACTCTACAATTCCAGTCGAAACTTTGGTATGATTTTAAATGATGTAGGGAACGTGTTTTTCAGTAAAGTTTATCATTGACTGATCACTTACCAAGAATAAGTTGAGCACAGATTAATGTTGAAAAAAACGTGAGTCTCTGTTCTCTGCACAAACCAAAAATATACATTGTCAGTATGAGCAGCAAGCCCACTCTAAGTAGGACATGTTCAAGGTAGTCAGTAGGGAATCAGTGATGGAATGGCAGACGGATGTCAGAGTGATCACTGAGGAAATGTATTTGATTAATAGCTACAGCAATGCATTGCCTTTCCTGCAGAGCCTTTACAGTTACAAAGCAGCAACCTTATAAGAAAACACAATAGGTATCTCCAGGAGGAAATATTTTCCAGTGTTCAAACAATCCTAATCCAAAGGGGTGGAACTATATACGTTTTGGTAGCCATGGTTTCATCCCTCTAGAGTCCCTAGAGCAATCACAGAAAGATAATGTCTGGCTCTGTCATTGGAATCCCCATCCATTGGAAAAACAAGTCTGGCCTACTGTCTTATTCTAAGACTCTCCGAAATCCAGATGTGTAGTACTGTCACTGTTCTGTTTGTAGATGCTCGCATTCTGAGACCCAATTGCTAAGGCATTTTATGCTGATGTTTTACGATTCCGAGCTAAACAGGATCCCTGTTACTGAGATGGGCAAACTATGTCCAACCCCAGATTATCACAGAAGACACATTCTGATAATCTAAACCCTGGCCTACTGAATCACAGACAACACCTCTGGGCCATGTGCTGCCTGAGAGGGTTGATTGAACGTTTTTTAGAAAAAACGTCTTACCCTGAATTTGGATGTGTATGGTCACGAAGCTTGTCAGTATGGCATACATGTACCCATTGGCATACTTTCTGTGTGGGTGATCTATGCTACCCTGAACCAGATGTTTGTTTTTGATGGCAAGGGAACTCAGGAGTTCACATTTTTGTTTGAAATAAATAACGCATCTTCAAGGAAATATAAGAAGTCAATTACAGACATGATTACCTGGGTTGGTTTAACAAGACAAAGGGCCTAATTACGACCTTTGCGGAATGGGTTAACGGGCTCCGCTAATGGAGGCGGACCCGTTAAACCCATTCTACAAAATTACGAGGTCCCCTCGCGGGACCCAGTAAGGACGCCTGGTAAAACCAGGTGTCGTTACCGGGTCCCGCAAGGGGAAGAGGGAGCTAACAACGGGCCGGTCGTAATCGGCCCATTGTTAGCGCCCTCTCCCATTCCGATTGAGCCCTATGGGGGCTCAGATGGGAATGGGGAAGATCCGGGCCCGTGTTCCCAGAGGGAGGAATTACCGGGCCCTCCGAACTCAGAATGGCCCGGTAATTCCCAATTCTGGGAACCAGGTAAGGGAGCCCGGTTTGGCGGCAGCCATGGAGCTAATAGGGTCAGGTGATGAGAATCCATTAATTAAGATTTCCCCTGGTCCCCAGAATTGGCAATGTGATCCTAGGGAGCTTCCTAGCTACATACCTTTGATTATGTTTATCCCGTGAAGCATTCAAAGCAACAGAACTAACCTCAACTGTCTCGACGGTAGGTGAACTATTTTGGTTGAATTTTTAGTGGCAGACGCACTAGAGAAAGATCTAGAGAAAGATAAACATTTATTCTGCTGCGACTTTACAATATTTATCACAGACAGCCAGGTATAGTTAGGGAAAACTGACGCTTTCTAATACCTGGCCTTTCTTTGCCTTTAGTAAATGTGGCTGTTGTCCTGGACGGTTACTTGATTCTCAGTTGGGAGAAATTTGACACATCTGCTTAATATGTGGCCACAGAAGCAGCATATTAACTAAAGTACAGAGTTTCTCTTTGAATATAATTGATTAGCAGCTTTTTATCAATAAGGACATTGCAGAAGTTATGGCTAGGTCTGCTGCATGCAATGGGGTTAAGTTGGTTTATAGCCTTGAACTTGCATTCTTACATCAAATAAAATGCAGTGGATCTAGTTTATGATAGTACAATGTTTCCCCAGCACTTATGCAGCATTAAAGCAGTATAGGAAATACTAGCAGACTTCCACTTTTGAATTTAACCATAAACATTATTATTATTATTTTTTGTTTGTTTTATTGGTTAACCATTTTCAACCTTTAACATACATAACCATAGCACTCATAAGTGCTTCCTCATTTCTTCCTTTAAATAATTGTCTCCCAGTCTATGTCCATGTCAATCGTCTTCTTGCATTTGTATCCTTTAGCAAGTTCACCACGAATTTCAAGGTATCAATTGTTCGTCCAATTTTACCAACAGTTAGCATCTTCTACCAAAACTCCTATTGCATTGGACCACACAACTGGATATAGTCCCCCAGTGCCTTATTTCTTTGATCGCATATAGATGTACAGCTCGACATCAGATGTCTGATGGTTTCAATGGGTTCCAGATCTTTGCAGAAGTGACAATTTGCTTCTTGTGGTTTAATCTGTTTTCGAAAAGGCTGCACCTCTCTCTCTCGGCTAAGATATTAAGGGCCTCATTACAACCCAGGCGTTAAGGGGTTAACAGCGCCGTAAAAGGTGTCGGTGCCCTTAAACCCTTAACACCTGATTATGAGGTCCCTTTGCGGGTTGCACAACCACCCCGCAAAGGGACCTAGGAGTTAATTACTGCACCGTAATTTACGGTGCCGTAATTAGCACCTTCCCCATTCTCATTGAGCCCTATGGTCTAAAAATGGTAATGGGGAAGGGGCCATGGTGAATGGGGAATTACCGCCCCGCCAACCTTGGAATGGGACGGTAATTCCGCCATTCACAATGGTGGATTCCGGCATGGACCATGGTGCTAATAGCACCATGGTTCACCGCCTGGGTTGTAATGAGGCCCTAAATCTGTTAAGTTATTCTTACTTTTCAAATTGGTGGTTTCCTCCCAATCTTTTTCTTGTAGTTTCCTCTTTACCTTGTTGGGATTTCCTATTAAAGTTTCTATCTTGATGTTGTATGTCTCCAGATATTCCTTGTATCGAGATTTCCACCTCATCCTTACTAGTCGAGTGTTTTTTTAGGATCTCAACGGGTATGGGCAGGGAGTCTAGTACACATTTCCGGAAGAGTCAGATGGATTTCCACATAACCATTGATGCCAATGAATGAAGTCGTAATTCATACCTCATTGTACATATATGCAATTAATTTGACAGTCTCAAAACCTTTCTCCAAAAGAAAGCTTTTCACATTCCCCAGGTCTTCCGGGACAGATTTATAAGTGCCTTGGCAACTAAGTCAGGACTGCTACAACATTTTGTTTGTAAAAGGTAAGAGTCGGAATTAAGGAAAAGGTTCCATATCTGCCATGTAGGGCTCTCCCCTGGTTAGTTAATTTCACCAGTTTTTCCTTAACCATCTACATTTTTGTTAATCAGAATTCCCAGATAGATTATCGAATTTACCAATTCCATTTGTTGATTCTCTATTGTCCATTTGAAGTCTTTGCTCTTTTTCTGGATTCCACACGCTGATTTCATTATTAGAATTTTTGATTTCTTCACATTGATCCTCATATTGTTTCCATCTAGGTAATCCATAAATGTGTCAAGTCGCCTCTGGAGACCTATTGCAGTCATTTCAATGAAGACGAAATTGTCCTCATATAGTGTTAGGGAGAATTCTCATTTTATGGCTAATTTCCCTCACCTAGTGAGTTCCCCAGCAGCTTTGCTGGACTTCTGGAGTTTATTTTTTCACTTGGTAAGAGTGTGAGCTTTTCCCCCACTCTTACCCATGTTTTGCCATGTGTCTTTTACCTGTTTTTATGATTGTGGACTCTGAAGTACACCACTTCAGTAGTCCTCTTCTTTTGTGTGTTACACAGCACCTTCAATGCAGTGACACAGGGTTGTCTTTTAGACTTCCCACCAACTCCATTTCTGGGGCTGACTACAGTCCCCCAGAAAAGGGTAAAGTTGCCATTAACTTTATTTAGTCAATTTACCACAGATCCAGTACACCCCATCTTCCATGGAGTACTGGAAAGGGTTACTTTGTATCCCTTTTGTATCTGTTCCTCCTAGAGCATTGTTTCACTCTTTTAAAATTTAGACTTGGCTGGTGGCAGTGGTATGTACCCTAACTTTTCTACAGTGATTATGCTATATAAACGTGGTATTGTTTTAGGCTATTATATTAGCCTCGAGCTTAAACCCGCTTGACAAAATACTTTTTCTTTTGGCTCCGGTCGGGTTTAATCGCCATTTTTTCTTGTTAAAGTCCTTCTTGTGTTTTACTTTGCACGGCAATCCAGGTTTGCCTTCTTTGTTGAATGTCTTTTGGCGGGCTTCTGATCAGAAGCCCTCCTCCAGGCGCCTGGGAGTCTAGGTGGGCTGAATGTGATGGAGGGGTGTAGTCACCCACTGCACAGGGTATCCTAGGAAACCCAAGTCGCACTTTGCCATGATTGGTTGAGATGGTTGTCCAGACCGGACAACCCCCCTGCTACGTGATTGACAGCCAGGATGTGTGAATGGGGGATTTTCGCACAAAAGGCAGGTCTCTTGGGCTAGAAGTCAGAGTCGCAACTGGAACTATAAGGAACCGAAGAGAAGCGGAGAAGAAAACAGCTGCTGCAACTACCCTGTCCCAGTGAAGCCCTGCTGCAGGTTCGAGCTATCTACCCTTCGACGACCAGAGAAGGTCCAGTCCGGAGTCTTCTTCCCTTGAGCTTGGTGGGGATAACCAGCTCATCTTCCACAGCCAGAGGATCCTCTTCTTGGTCGAAATAGCTGCACACTGCTGTAGTGGTCCGGATAGCCATCTGAAGAGCCTCTCCTGTTTTTAAGGAGCGCAGCTTTTATTCATCATCGCTGCTGCCGGCTTCATCATTGGGTGGTGCAGACCCCTCCAGACGTCCCCCTTCACCTCGAAGCTCCAGGAACCGTGGGTCTGCAGAAAACCAACAGGAACAACTTCCAGGGCACCAGATTCTCCATTGAATAAGGTACTGTGTTCTGCTTGAGGAATTAGGGTGAAACCCTTTTCTTCATCTCCAAGGCTTGCCCTTGTCTTCCCTCCTTCTTATAACTTTTATTTCCTCTGTTGACAATATCTAAATACTCCTGGCAACGTTGAATCTCAAACTATCCGACTGTGTGATCCTCGACAACAAGAACCCGGTTCCACTTGACACTGGCTCCGGCCTATTGACTCTTGAATTTCTGTCTATGAGTGTTCTCTGATTCTGTCTGCCTTGACAAACGTATTGCCTGTGATTTTTGCCCCCAACTCTCTCTGGTTAACCCAGGTGCTAAGTGTGTTTTTGCCCTGGTAACAATTCTTGCTGTGGATACGCGTTTCTTTAGTAAGACCGAACTGTTATTACTGTAAAAAAGTGATCGCAAGAGTATTCCCGGTAACGTCTTTTGTTTCATAACACCGGTCCGTTGAAAGACAGGGTACTTACCTTGGGTTAGAGTGTACCAAAGTGAATTGGTTAGTTGTAGTATATTTCACGTGTGCTTTTGAATTAATAGAAGTATTATGTTTATAACAAATGGTCTAAAAAATAAATGTACTTATATTTTTTTACCTGAAACCTTGAGTCAATGTTTGCTTGAGTCACAGTAATTGTGGTCCCTTTGTGTAATCTCTGCTACTGCTCATATACTCTTGAGATAAGCCTGGCTGCTCCGCTACTGCTACACTTTAACATAGTAGTAAAGGCTTGTACCAAAGGTAAAACTTGTATTGCCACCTGTAGTCTTAATTGTGTGTAGTGGTCCCTAAGGGCACTGCACAGGATTTTGCCTAACACTAGTGTACAGCGGTGAGGATTTGGAAGTAGAGTGATTACACTTAGAGTGCTGCTATTGCTTGGGTTCAACTAACCACAAGGCTAATACCACTAATTCTATTTAACTGAGAAATCATGCCAAATATGGAAAGCTACACTGAAGAGGGTCTTTTAAACTACACTGCTGAGGTTTTAAGAACCATGTGTAGGGAGAGGAGTCTCTCTGGTAAAGGAAAGAAATCTGAATTGATTGCAAAGTTAATGGGAAAACAAATTCTGGAGAGTGGGTCAGAAGGGCCTATCCTCCAGCAAATGTGGATATTGATGTTTCTGATTCTGAGAGTGTTCATTTTGAAGACGTAGATGAGTCCTTGTTAGGAAACCCTACAACTCCTTTGCCTGCTCAGAAAGCACAACCTCTGTCCACAGGGACCCCCACAGGTCCTACACTCACCCCTGAGTTTATTGCACTTGAGAAAATGAGACTTGAATTCGAAGTGAAACGTATTGATGCACAAACTGCCATGAAACATCAAGAGTTAAGCCTCAGAGAAATGGAGCTGAATCATGAACTAGAGATGAAGAAATTGTCTGTAGAAAATGCTTCCCTCCCAGAATATTCTAGGTCTTCCAGCCCTAAGAGACCCCGTATGGCAAGGGAAATGATTGGTATGTATGAGACTAAACTTGATGTTTTGGATTGGTTAGCAATGTTTGAGTACAATCATGGGATTCAAGGTATCTCAGGGAATCAGTTGATTCCTTGGCTTTTCTCTAGGCTTCCCCCTGTTGCAAGTGATGCTGTAATGGAGTTGGGGGAGGAGGATAAACAGGATTATGTGTGTGTGGACCTAGCATTAATAGCTAGGTTTGGGAAGACCCCTTCCCAGTATCTTAAGAGGTTTAGAACCCTCAAAAAGCATGATGGTACCCCTTGGGCTACATGGGTGTGTGAATGTTTGAAAAACTTAGATGGTTGGGTTAAGGGTTACAAAGTGAACACTTATGAAGGTTTGAGGAATCTTGTGATTTTGGAGTCTATTTTTGATGTCTGCTCTCCTGAGCTTAGACAGCACTTGGCTGATTGAAAGGAGATAGATCCTAAGAAGCTAGCTAAGGCTGCTGACTTGTGGGTTGCCAACAGGGATACTCACAAGGATTCTGGGGTCACCCAGACAAAGGAGGAGGGAAAACAGCCAAAGAAAAACAACAAAGAGAATTCCAATAATTCCAATCCAAAAGAGGTCCACAAATATAGCCAGGGTAAGCCACAAGGTAAACCGAATCAGGCTAGTGTACCACCTGGTTCCACACCAGTTGGAGGCCAGAACAAATCCCATTCCAAAGAGCATTTG
The DNA here is from genome assembly GCF_040938575.1 of Ambystoma mexicanum. Taxonomy (NCBI): domain Eukaryota; kingdom Metazoa; phylum Chordata; class Amphibia; order Caudata; family Ambystomatidae; genus Ambystoma; species Ambystoma mexicanum. The sequence continues at coordinate 474,560,705 of NC_090933.1, forward strand.
GGAAATGCTTTGTTTGAGGGTTACCTGGCCATGTGAAAGGAGATCGAAAGAAATCCAAATTATGGATAACTGCGTCCCCTGCACACTTTCAATCAGGCCAATGGCCTAAATGGATTAAATGAAAAGACTTTTTTCAAGAGTTGGTCAAAGATACAATTAAATGTCACTAATACGATTCAGATTTCAAATATGTAGACATTTTTTTTAAAAAGCTTACCAATTTCAATTGTGAACCCTATTCTGGGGTTACAGGTGTTCAAATAGTTCCAAAATTCAAGAAGTTCTGTTTCAGTTCCTTTCCAAATTCACAACATATCGTCGATGTATCTCAACCAGATGTGACGTCATCACTTTCGACGCAGCTCGCACATGCGCGGGTGACGTTGTGGGACCCAAACAGCTCACATTATCTCTGACGCCGCCCGCGCATGCGTGGGTGACGTCATCTCTTCTGACGCCGCTCGCGCATGCACGGGTGTCGTCATAGGCCCCACATATCATATATAAATAGAGGCGCAACGGAGACAGTCGGAAAGCTCTGCTTCCTGACTGCTTCACTGTTACTGCCGCCTACAGAAATAAGTTAATTTGGATCCCCACACGCTCCTATTTACTATTTTTACTATTTTTACTTTTGTCACCATGCACTTTCTTAACTCCCTTAGGAGTGGGATCCTGACCTTTCATCAATTGAGACTAGGTTGTCTCCACTGTACTGATTATACCTGGGAGATTACCAGCTCCCAGCCCTGGCGCCTACTTTCTCTTTCTCAGACTTTGGAAGAAGGGTGAGTCCTTCTCTTTTGCTCCTTTTGTAAGACCCTTTAGGCTCACACATCCCAAGTAGGATCGTCCATTTTTTAATCTGCTATCCTTTCGCTTTTCAAGATGGTCTTTGGTTAAATATATCTTCTTCCCAAAAAAGACGTGTTGGATTATCAGATGGTTTAGAACAAGGTATCTTTATACAAACTATAATAGAAAGGACATGTTATCCATCCGAGAGTATCCTATGATTTAGAAAAATGAAACATTGTTTTGTTTAAATTAACCTCTACCTGTACAAGTGAGGTAGCTTGAGGCAATATGAGTTCTTTTACTGTTAAGGTATGAAATCTTTTGAATAAGACTGAACTATTTTTCAATATATGTTTTTTGTAGATGCTTGTGATGTTGAAACTTAAGCCCCTGATGAAGAGAGAATGTTATCTCGAAACGCGTTGGGCAACTAGAAAAAATGAATAAATCAGAGAAGACCATCTTTCTCTAAAGAAAACGACTCCTGGAATTTTTCCTTTTTAAAAAAAATGTCTACATATTTGAAATCTGAATCGTATTAGTGACATTTAATTGTATCTTTGACCGACTCTTGAAAAAAGTATTTTCATTTAATCCATTTAGGCCATTGGCTTGATTGAAAGTGTGCAGGGGATGCAGTTATCCATAATTTGGATTTCTTTCGTTCTATATTTGTATCCCAGCCTAGATACCAAGGCTTAGCCATTCTCCCCTGCACCTTACATATTACTAACCCATCTTTTAGAATAACAATTACCCATGTTTTCATGGAATCCTGTTTGAAAATTGGTGTGCAAGTGTTACCATGTGTTTTTTCATGTGAAAGGAGATCCCAGGTGTAAGGGTAAACCTTCAGGGATCAATACTGTCTCCTTAGCCTTCTCCCAGGTGGATGAAGTACCTATATCCAGTGGAAACATTCAGTTACTAGCTGATGAGCCCATGAGAGGTTCAGCTAGTGTTACTTTAGTGTCATTGGGTCTTTGGGAACAACAGAATGTAGATGTCTATAACTCAATCCCAGATAATACTAAAGAGTATTACAAAGATAGTGTTCTTGTGAATGGTCAGGAAACCCCTGCCATCAGAGACACTGGAGCCAGCATAACTGTGGTTGATGAATGTTTTTTCAAGGTGAAGGATGTTGCTAAGGCACCCAAACACCTAACCAAGTTAGCTGGAGGCCCTGTGCAAATGGTTCCCCAGTTACCAGCTCTCATCCAGTGTAATGACATGACTGTCAGAATACCTGTAAGTGTGCAAAATAACGTACATGGGGGTCCTGCTGGGTAATGACCTCAAAACACTTAGAGTTTATTATTTTAGTATTTTAGTATAGAGTTTAGTATTTTTTTCCTAGGGGTAGCAAGGGAGACCACAGGGGTAGCAAGGGAGAGCTCAGGGGTCGCAATTGCGACCCATGGCTACCCCCACATGACGTCCCTGCAAGAAACAAGTGATTGAGTATCATTTAATAGCAATTGAATACCCGTTCAAAGGATAATTCACTTATTATTTGATGTACTTTTTTGGCGCACTGATGCAGAAATAAACAACTTGAACTGAGCATTGTTGCTCATGTGTACGCACAAATGAGCATGCCGTCAATGGGAAAGTATCTATGTATTAAATGGGAGTTTTCTCTAACTGCAATGTTAAACAACTATGAGATGAACTCCCCTCCTTCCTTTCATCTCATACACGCACCTCTTAGTATTGTGCTCAGTGAGGACTGAACCCAAGCGAAGATGGTTTGATAATGTGCCTCCTCCCGCCTTCTTTTGAATGTCTTATAGGTTTGGCAGAAACGTGTGCACCAAGCGTTCCACAAACACAACACACCAAACGTACATATCAGATAGCAGTATTATGCGTATACAAAAAGTGTGGCAAGTTCTCGAGCAAGCTGCCCGATTGTCGTTGATCATGACAATGTTGCACATTACCTGCCCGCAGGTGTTAGAATACATGACATTGGATCCGTGAACCCTCTACATGCATTTGCTGTGCTCACTGGCTGAATGCAGGCGGGGTCCTATGAAGAAAGTAAGCTCATGGAAACAAGTAACACATAAAGGAGTGCAGACATGCAGACATTGCAGGCATAAGAGAGATAGAGGAGATGCAAAGTAACAAGGCAGGCAGGTGCAGATGTACACTTTGGCTCGATTCACAGAGCGTGTTCCTGTGGCACTGCGCCATTATGGAACGCTTCTGTGAATCAGTGCACTTTAGATCAGGCCACGGGTATGGCTTGCATATTTGCTCTCGAAAAGTCTATATGGAAGCTGGATTCATTGTAACTCGACCCAAGCCAGGATGCACTAAAATTGGTGATGCAGAGATAACCAGATTCGCAGGAACGTAATGCCTTCGAGTACTGCCTGTCACGCAGACATGCCACGTATTCACTTTATAATCAAGAGCTTGAGCTCTCTCTCTCCCAGCAGCTGGGGACAGTGTCAGTTTATGATGGGGAACTTAGCAAATAGCCGCACTGTCATTTTTTGACGGCTTTGCGGTAATGACTGTCATTCAAACTATATTGCCACTAAGGGTGACGAATTACCATCTTAAAGTTTCTCTAGGCAATGCACGCGGATCTCCATTCTGACATGTATTGTGTCTGGGAACAGGGTTACATTTTGAATATATGTACACTGCTAATGTATACGTCAGCAAGCATTTCTAAAAGCTGCACTTGATCTATATACATCTCAATTGTGATTAATATGTTTAACATTTAGGAAATATGTTAAATAAATGGACGCTGTGTAGTAGCATAATGCATTTTATTTCTTTTTAAATGTTTTAGTATGACTTTGAGTCATGCATTTTAAGAATGCTCTTTTGAAGAGGGATAGTTGGTATCCCGCAACCTACCTTCCCCCCACCTCCCTGGGCACAGTGTACAGTTACAGGGGACCCAGAGTCCTTTAAGAAAAAACACTTGGCTTTGACCATGAGAACTACCAACAGCACATACTTGGCAGGCCAGCTTTCATGAAGGTCAAAAATGCCCTGCACCTAGTTGCAGTGTCTATCAAATAATAGATCGGGTTGAGGAAGTGTTGGAGCCTGCTATTGCTGTGGATTGGGAAGAAAGTGTGGTGCAGTGCGATGCAGTGTGGCAGACGAGAGCCGGAGAGCCGGTGGGTGAGAGCCGGTGGATGAGAGCTGGAAACCGCATAACACCTGAGGTCGTGGGTACCACGGAGATGCCGATGCTGCCTGTTTTGGTTTGGGAAGCAGGAGGTGACGAGGATCCTAGGGGAGAACAGTGGATGGTGAATTGGTGAATTGGCGACTTGCGGATCCGTTCGGAGCTACCTGAAGCCTCAGACCTGGTAAGAGACTTCACTTAGGGTCGGGGAGCAGGACCGGGAGACTGTCAGGGCTTCACCCCTTTGATCCCAGAAACTGAACAAAGTATAAAAATTAACCCACGAGACGTTCAGGTTTGTTTAGGACCTGTGTGACCTGTATGAACGGTCCTGTGCAACCGGTTTCGTGAACTGTTTTTAACTTAACACAGACTTTCACCAACTATAATAGAAATCTAACATAAGAATTTGGTATAATTCGGCAGAAACATTTTCCCCGTTTTTGAACAGACCCTGTGTTTAAATGGGGGAGAAATGATGGAACATTCTGACCTGCCCTTGAATGAGGATCAACAAAGTTTGCTGGGTGATGAGCTTGTTTTAAGAGGTACCCTTGAAGATGCCCTTGGTGCTTCTGAATCACCTCTGCCTACCCCTGTGAGCGCTTCGTACTGTCTCATTGACATCAGGGTACAGACAGGGGTAACCACGCTATCTGCTGAAAATACACTTCAAATAAACTCTTTCCCTGAATCAGTCAAATAACAATAATCTGGCTCCCCTGATTACGGAAACACATATCACTGAGTCGGCCCCAGGGGTCTCTCTACCTATTCCTAAATCCATTCTTGGAACAGGTAAACTGGATACATTGGAGACAGGGTTGGGGAGCCCATCAGATTAACTGTGTTTATCCATTCAGGAGTCTCCTCTCCGAAAGTTTATACATTTGGAAGGAGAAACTCAAGTTTGCGATCCCTGGTTAAAGGGGTGAACAGAACAGTGTGGAAACCTTTTTACTAACCACGGATATGCAGTTATCTAAACATTTTTTTTCCAGAAACAAGACACGGAATCACTTGTCAATATGGATTCCCCTGAGCGTGCGAGGTAACAAGTTTCCCCTTTTGGGACTTCCAAGATAAACATCAACAAGTTACAAGTTATGGAACACCTTCCCCACCATGGTGTCTCAGACATGGGATGTAGGGTTGATTCCTCGATTAACACAATGCCCTATTCATTGAAACAGAAAGAACCACCTCTCTGATAAATCGCTGGTTCAGGCTGAAACAAAGTATTCCCTGAGAGACCCCAAAAACAAAAAACAACTGGAAGTTCACCCCTTTCGGATGAAGAATTACTGGTTGTACTGGACGCGATTGGTTCGGACGCTCTGCCCAATAAAACAAACTCTTCAGTAAATCCTGAACTAATGGCAGCTCTAACATTGACTTTGACTCATGATATGAAGCTTCACGAGTCTCTCAATGATCAAATAAGGGATCAATCAACCCTAATAGCAATGTTCTATTCCAAGCTAATATTTATTGAGAACTTTGGGACCGCGATCCAAGCAAATCTGGAAAAGAACACAGAACACATTTTGAACAGCTTGTACAACATAATTGATTCCGTTACTCAGGGAAAAAAAAGAGGAAAGCGGCACACGCATGTTCTTGTATGGGAAAGGTTTTTTTTTTAAAGTATGCAAACCGAATCTCCTGTGTTACAATGTCCGTAGAGTTAAGAAGTAAAAAATTTGGTTAAACTTAAACAAACCACAAAAGAGACAGAACGCTCTTTCATTGAAGATTTAGAGGTGGAACCAGCACCAACCGATAAGGGGGCACTGCTGAATTTGCACACAGGGTAAACAGGAGTGACCGATGCAGCCTCTGGTTCCAACCACAATGTGAACAGAACATCTGTTTGTTGGTGGTCGTGAATGAAGACAGTGGGCCTCATTACGAGTTTGGAGGTAGCCAGGCCCTTAATAAGGGCATGGCTACCCCCAAACTCGGGTCCAGGTCCCACAAAAGGGGACTTACTGGGCCATTCCGACCTCGGCGTACCCAGTAATTCCCTTTCATGGGACCCGGACCTGGTACGTCCCCATTCCCATTTGAGCCCTTTTTGGGCTCAATGGGGAGGAGGGTAGCAGCAGTACCATTCATAATGGTACCGTTGGTACCGTTGCTACCATCCTGTTCTGCTCACGGGTGCCGTTCTACACCCCTGGTCTGACCAGGCGTGCAGAGCGGCACCCGCAAGCAGCACTCGTAATGTGGTGGCCCGGTATGAACATTGCCGGTGCATTACCGGCACCGTTTATACCATGGACGCCACTGTTGTAATGAGGTTCAGAGTCTGCACACTGAAGATGAATAGCAGAAGTAAAATAAAAACAGCTCAATCACTAAAGGCTGCTGAGGATCCTAATAACGGTTGCATAAAAAAAGAAAATATGACATCTTCACAAAGTTAAATGAAGTGGAGCAAAAGCTACAGTCTCCTAACTCTAAAAGACTACTTCTAAAAGCAGCTTTATCAAAACAAAAAAAGAACAAAAACCGCAGTCATCCATTAATGATTCACTGAACAGAATCAAGTCTAATGAGAACAAATTACACTTCGTTAAAGCCATAGAGAAAAGGGCTAGAACGGAGATGACTGAGGTTTCCAGTGGTGGGTTCACATCACCAGTCAAAGTGTCAGTAAAAGAAGCACAACCTAAAAAACAAGAGATGGATACTCATAAACAGAGCGAAGTCCCACAGGACACTATGGAAGATGATCAAATGGAGACACTACTAAATCTGTCCACATACACAATTTCGAAAAGAAGACAATTCCAATACAGATGAAGAAGACCTCGAGTGTGAGAACTCGGGAAAGTTTGTCCGAATAGAGGTAATCATAGACCAAGAAGGGGATCTTAATAACGAGGCCCCCTCAGCCTCGACCCTAACAGAAAGGTGGACTCGAATTTCAGAAAGCAAGAATATCAAGCAAGTACTGGGTCGTTCTTCATCAGTTAAGGGTGGGTTCTTTAAAGAAAAGCTCTGAGGAGGAGGAACTTAAAGTGCAAAGTTCCAAGAGAAAAGTGACTTTTAAGACTCTCTAGAGGCTGAAAGACAGAGATGAAAAGACATTCTCAAAGCGATTTGCATCTACAAGGACCCATAGTATTGGGATTCTGATTTGGATGGGCTGTCTAACCTTGAATCATCAATTTCAAGAGGCCTCCAGGGACAGGGCCAGAAAAGGAAAAAAAAACGTATTGAGTCAAAGTCGGAAGAAGAATTTCCATCAGAATGTGCTCCTCTAAAATTGAAAGGGTGCATTAAAAGTATGGCACCTGTATTTATAACGATGGATGAGAAAAGAGCCAAGATTCATAAGCTCCTTAAAAGTTCCAAAAAATTGGAGAAACCCTCCAACAGACCCGAGAATTTGGCTTCAAAAGCCCACTCGGGACTAAAGTCAAAGGATATCAGTATTCATCATCTTTTAATTGTGAACATGCACAGGAGAAAGGAGGACCTGGTGCTTAGATGAGCGAATATTCTATGTTTACTGCACTGTATTCCAACATTAAGAAACATCGCCACAAGTGACCTCCATTTGATAGAATTCCCTGAAGAGGAAAGATTGGATAATGCCATAATCTATGTGGCATCTAAAGAAAAAAAGATCAGGATAATGAAAGCAGCTGAGAAATGTCTTCCTATGGGCTTTGAGATGTATCAGTATGACAGCGAAGATCTACAAGGGGATAGCCCGAAGGTCCATCCAAAACAAACCCTGACATTTATGGACGAAAAAAGAGTAAATAACCGAAAGATTGAGTACGGATGGGGAGAGATGGGAGAATTAGGTCTAAACCTACGTACTAACGAAAGACCTCTAAAAAGAACTGTGGAAAATAGAATGACGTACTACGTTATGAAAGGGCGGTCCCTCCAAGCAGGGGCAAAAATAGAAAAGTGGTCATGGTTGGCCGGAGTGTTAGCGGGAAATTGAACCTCATAGCGTGAAGATTGCCGGATGGACAGTTTGTTGTTAAATCTGAGCAAAGTGTCTCACTGGCATCTTGGAACATGCAAGCATTTGCCTACCTTTTCTGTCTGGGTGGCTTGAACTTTGACCTATACAAAGTAATATGACTGCAAGAGACTTGGTTGTCTGATTCACCTCTATTAGAGGGCTACGAAGTATACATTAATCCGGCTGTGAAAGGAATAAAGGGTCACCCCATGACGGGTTTGGTGATTGCCTTGTAAAACAACATAAAATCGCAAGTGATCAAAGAATTCTGTCCGTCTCCTTGGATCCAGGCCATTCTGATTTAATCTGGCCTACAGACCTTAATCAGATGAGAAACCTTTTACTCATCAACCTTTATTGGAACCAGAAAGGCACCTCAGATGAAGATTTTGTTACAGCAGTGCTTGATATCATGGATTCTGTAAGGGAACTAGCATCAGACCTAGACACCCTAATCTATGGTGACTTAAATATGCACTGTTTTGACTCCACATCGCAAGTGGCCAGAGGTTTTCTGTGGAGAGAGGAGACGGAAGAAAGAAATATTTACATGGCGAATGGCCATATTCCTGGGGACATTCCGGCCAATCCTTCTTGGAAACGAGGAGTGGACCATTAAACGCTCTACTACCTATTTGCATCGGAGCTCCTGTTTGCGAACTTAACAGAACTTTTAATTAAGTCTTCTGATAAGAGCGATCACAAGATTCTTACAACATCCTTCGGTAACTGGTCTTATGTAAGACAGAATAAAGTAAACTTTGAACTATACGTCCAACCAGGTAATAACAGGCTTAGTATTTCCAAAGGACCGGACAATAACGAACAAGAGAGTCTTAAGCTGGAGGCCTTTAGAAAAGTGGATGTGATCCCTACAAAGTATTCCTTCAAGAAAAAGCATATCTTTGACATTGAGGTCATAAAGAAGAAAAAAGCCATTAAGACCTCTCTGACAAAAGCTAGAAAAGAGTCATAAAAAAATTGAAACAATGATACAAAAATTGGATGAAAAATCATAAATGGCTCTTACATCAATGGGACGTGGAAGAGATGCTAATATTAATTGGCACCAAAAACACCTCAGGAATCTGGAAGATCTTAACCAACTTAAACAACTTAAATAGACCACAACACATAGTAATGATGAACAGAGTTTGAGCAGATGCCTGGAAGAAGCATTTCAAAGCTCTCTTCAAGTCCAACAAGGCTGTGAGAGAGGAACAGTTCACAGCTAAAACTGCTTGTTCTTTTTCCATGAAAAAACCCCAGAAATCAAGGCTCTGATCTTGTCTGCGAGTAATTTGAGGGCACCCGGGCCAGATGGCTTGACAAATTGTAAGTTGAATAAGGATCCAGATGTATGGACGGAAGTAATGTACAACCTGTTTAAGGAGATTAAAAGAATGAACAAAATACCACCTTCTTGGAGTACCTCGATAGTAGTGCCCATATTCAAGAAGGGCGATAGGTCTGAACCATCTAATTATAGGCCTATCGCCCTTCTTGATATAACGGGTAAGATCTTTGAGGCCTTGATCCTGAAAGCGCTTAACACCTGCAGGTATACAAATGGACAATTTGATGTATGGCAAGCATGTTTTGAGAAGGGTATAGGGACAGCCATAAACCTCTTCCTGATTAATTACTTCAAGATTATTGTAAAAACTAACTCTATGAAGAGCGTTTACTTGGCATTGATAGATCCTGCCCAAGCTTTCGACATGATTGAAAGGCCCAAACTATGGGAAAAGTAAAAAAAAAATAATTGCCCGGTTGACTTACGAGAAGCCCTCATGACCTTGCACACAAACACGAGTATGCAGTTCAGGTTGGACAGAAAAGGCAATTTCAATGACTCAATCGCTACTACTAAAGGTCTGAAACAGTGAAACAGGGTTGCAGACTGGCACGGATCATCTTTAACCAATTTATATCAGACATGCTTCTTGCCTTTAAAAAAATCTGGTTGTTTCCTCCTAGATTGGCAGGCACTGTTGTAGGTCATATGCAGATGATCTAATTTTAGTTGATCAAACTAAAGTGGGCCTGCAAAGAAAGCTGGATGCAATAACTACATATCTGGATAGAAACAACCTAAAAGTCAATGTTTCTAAATCAGAAATTCTGACTCTGACTGGAAAATGTGCACAAAGGACTACAGGGAAAAATAAATGGTACCTCAAGGGAGAGATTATCCCAGAAGTCTCAAGTCTTGTTTACCTGGGGATCTCGATTAGTAACAGCAAAGTTGAGGTAACCCCAAGAACTCAGACTAAGAATAAAGATGAGAAGCCTTACTTCGCAGGGAAGATCAATTGTTGGAAAATACTGTAAATTTACATTGCAACCGGTAATAGACTTTTACAACAAGAAGATTGTTCCTACTATTACATACGGCCCAGAAACCACCACGATACTGTGCAAGGACCTTTGACCCAAGTTATAAGGGCCAGTCTGGAGGAAGATACTGGCACTCCCTTCATGTATTTCCATTGACCTTATACGAGAAGAGCTGAGTTTGAACTCTTTACTAGCAATTGTTCAATGGAAAACACTTGTATTTTTCTGCAAAGGCCTTCTGAATAATTGGGAGGGAGGTTTCAAACTGCTGAATAAAGTACTATTCCAGGACCCAGAACATAATATACAGACCTGGAAAAATTACTGCCTAACCGTTCTTGCTGAATTGAGAACTTCAGAGAACGTTCTTATGTCAAATCCTGACAACATTTAAAAAAAAAAAACTCTTAAACTTAGATTGTTTCTATACAGGAGAAAATGTTAGATCACTGAGGCTGTACAGCCAGAAAGACCAAGCACATGGCGAAAGAGGAATTCCTCAACAATACCTGAAAATATTTCCTTGCAGACTACGAAGATATGAGTTCTTGAGACTTAGGTTGAACTTAATGCCACTGAAAGACATCTTGGAAGTTAGGAAACCTAAAGCACTGAGAGACTACGCTTGCAGGTGGTGCAGAGAGCAAAATGAGACTCTGTATCACATGATTATCCTTTGCCCTTGTCTGAAGTACCCGAGAAATAGATGGATGGGATGATTTCTTGGGAAATATGCAATAAGATCAGCCGCTCACTGGTGGTCAGCTGTTCTACAAGGGGAAAGCATTGTGCTGGTGCTGGCTGTTCTGGGCTTTCTGAAAGAGGTTTTTTCTGAGCTCGAAAAAAAGTTGGAGGTGACTAAGGACTGAAGCTTGTCTTAGAAATGGGTTATTGTTTTCTTCTGCATGGTGTAATAACTATAACGAAACTGTATAGCATCATTTGGGATCTGAATTACTTATGTTGAAATCCACACGTGGAATGTTCGAGCTCCTAACGTGGGTAGCTAACAAAGACGATGATGTTGTTCTGTTTTTCATCCTTTTTTAATGTGTAGCGTATTAATCATCTGTATAAGCTTGAGGTTTTTAATTGCCAAATGCTTAATAAAAATAATTTTAAAAAATCATCGATCAACAATAACCGTGTAGTTTCCATTAAAGAAAGTTAGATGACTGACTTCCAAATAAAACGACGTGGTTCAGCAACATTTATCTAAAATTGTGGATGCTCTGATGTAGGTGCGTAAACTTCAATCAGGTAAGTCATAGGAGTCCCACTTTTAGCATGGTGTGCCCCTGTATAACCGCCTCGTGTATTGGCTTTTAAGATACTTTAAGGGCATTATACGTCACGTTTTCCTTGCATGAATGCATTTTCTAAAACTGAGCGTTTGCCTGACTGGCTGGTACTTGTAAAGTAGGATCTTACTCTGAATGTAGGTTGGATTAGTATTGTGATGGACTATTACATGAGTGTTCTAATACCCTTCATTTTGGAAGTACCTACATGTGCACATTTTACTAAGTGTGGGGAAAGCAGCTACTTATGAACCATTATTTTTCATATTTATGTATGGTTTATAGCCAGTAAGCTCAGCGGGTTGAGCACTCGCTGCTGCAATCTGTGTGTGATCTGAAGGTAACAGGTTTGAAACCTGAAAAGACCAACTCATCCTTTCATCCTTTCCGAGGTGGACACACGAGTGACAACTTGAGTTGGGTGATATTGAATGTAAATATGTTCTATGTAAAGTGCTTTGGAGAAAAGCACTATTCAAATAACTCATCCTTATCATTTTTATGGCATCACAACATACGCGACACAATAATTAGTATTACACAGAAGTACATTAGGAAAAGCACTTATTTAGAGGCGCATGAGTTGTTCCCCAATTCACACATCGGCACCGCTCTTACCCAAAAGAAGTTGTTTGGACACTTTTCATTTTTAACATGGTTGGTGTAGAGTGGTATAACGGAGTCGAAGTTTTAAGGGAAGAGTGTGCGCACTTTCAACATGAACTCCTCAACAGAAACTACGATGGGGAATGTTATGAGTGCTTAGTGGGAAAACTGCCTAATGAAACAAAACATCAGCATATTTGAAAGCCATATCGTGGTCCTCTTCATTCAGTGCCTTTTAGAGTTTGAGCGAATCGTGTTCTCTAAAGAACTCTCTGCTTCTAGTGTGCATGTGACCATGTGTAGAAGCCTAGTACTGGAACTTTCCAGGATCACTGTTAAAAAAATAATGATCACAAACAACATGAAAAGAAAAAAAGAAACACATTTGAAGTGCTCACCAAAAGTTCCCGAACAGCATCAGATACAGAGTGCGATTGTTATCGAACAGAGATACCGATGGCAGTAACGCAAATATACAGGCACAACGCTCACAAGGCATGGCTGCATTACCTGCCTTTTGGTAGTGCTGGTTGAGACTGTTCAAAAGGGACATGTCACACGTCATGCTACTGGTGCAGCAACCATCAGGGCATGGAATGCTGCCCATGCCTTGTGTTCAGTGCAGACAGATGGGCATTAATGTGGGCCATTAATAAGTGGGCCAGGAAGATATAACAATTCCAGGACTTGGATTCTGGCCATGTTATGATATGATAGGATATGCTATTTATAGTGTGCTTTATACCCGCGGACCTGGGGATCAAACCTGTGTTGCTCCATGCCATCTTGCTTCCAAGGCCAGCACGTTGCCCCTGAGCCATCCTCCCTAGTCAATGTCCCAGATACACTACTCAGAGAGCACAGTCACAGTCATGGACCTGCAGCTAATATCAGTAGAGGACATGTACATTGGGTACAGCAACAAGCATTCCCTGTATGTAATACGCATATGCCTCCTATGTGCTAGCCATGATGGAGAGCACACTCTAGATATCCTCATTTCTACAGCACTCTTAATCTGCAGTATTCACTCAACTGGGATCTCTTGGACAGACCACCATTTGCTCATACTCTGCCTGGACGAAGCTGTAAAGCTACCGTGCACAGCAATGTCCCAACTGCTGAGTTGCTCACCTTAATCAAGCAAAACTCAACATAAAATATCTACCCAATGCTGTCTTGCGGCTATTCTAAACCCACTGTATTCCAGCCTTGATGCTTCGTTCACTGCCCTGTTACCGCGAGGAAGAAAACTCTTCTATAATGAATTACGGTGTTCAACACTGAACTTGCTTGCTTGAAGAGAAGGGCTAGAGCTGGCATCAATGTAAATTCATGGATGACCAACTGGCGGGCCTTATCCACCTGCAGGGTTAATTTGCAGCCATCAATATAAGGGAAAATGTGGCACTACACAAACACATTTACTTTACTTTGAATGATATGTGGCTGGTGTAGAAGTGCCTTAGAGAGACCATCAAAGTAAAGGCTATCGAGGTAGCCGATCTTGGAGAGGACGAAGACCCCTGCTGCTTCTACCTTGTGGGTCAATTGCAGAAAATTAAGGATTCTCTGAAGTATGTGTAGTTGGCAGTGCAATCTTTTTGAGAATTAGTGGATCCACAGTCCAAAAGAAACCATGCCATTGAAAATAACCACCAAATACTTAGCAGGTGGGACCAAGAAGGTTGGTGGACCCATAGAGGAGGGAAGCAGTGGCTTCATAAATGATTTCTGATTAAGTTATATCAAAATGGGGTTTGTTAGGAAACATCAAGCTTTATATACAGGTGAGACCAGAGACATTTGAGCTGGAAGCAAGAGAAGGTCACCACCCAGCTTGAATTCAATCTAGGTGTCATTTGCACAGGTGTGAATGGTCCAGGAGAAATATGGTTCAGGTAAGTGTTGAAGAGTCATGCAGCAAATATGGAGTGTTCAGAAACCCCAGAGTTATATTCTTTTTCGTGAGAGGAAATGGTTGTCGCGTGTAGTATGACACCTCTCTCCAATAGAAAAGAGAAGATCCACCCAAGCGAGCTATTGTTAATACCAAAATAGTTTTCCAAACAGTCAAGAAGGATGGCAGGATCATCAGTGTTAAAAATGACCAGGTCTCTGTTGATTTAAAAAAGAAGTAGACACTTTTTTCTTCAGGGCTCCCTAGATCTAGATCACACTCTGTTCTCTGATACTGTCTCACTGTCTGGTCTCGTCTTCTGTCTCTCATATTTGTGCGCCTTGAGGCCCTCAGGTGAACTGGTGCGTTACTAAGAATTAAAATAAAGAAATACAATAAATAAATGAAGTCTGAAGAACGTGATTGCAGTCTCTTGGCCATGCCCCCTACTTCCTACACAAAGCTACATACAGAAGTCCACATCCCATATACTTGTGCAGGGGTGTGGCTTGTAGGGAAGCGGGATGAGTGTGCCAGAGCCTGTCGAGTTACATGGGAGGTGAGCACAAGGGGAGTGTGGCAGAGGAGCTGCGCAGTAGTAGTGGGATGCGTCAGGGAGAACCCCCAACATCCAAAGAGAGAAAGAGAGTGGAGGCAAAAGACTGACCTTGTGGAGGTGGCCTTCTCAGCTGTTTTCCACAAAGTTCATCTTTTGAAAGCAGGGTTTAGACCCTGACCAGGATAAATTCTTTCATAAAGAAGAGGTCAGATTCTTTGCCCATTGAAGGTCAAAGTCATGGTATATGGTTATGGAGCAGGTCATTCAATTCACAGAAATCCTGGAGCTGGGTGATGGTTTCTTCTCAAGTATGTTGTCGATGAATGGGATTATGGCAATGAAGTTTTAGTTGGCAAGGGCATCTGGTTCGACCAAACGTTTCTTAAGCAGAAGCAAGTTACATATGTTTTTACGCTCCCTGGGAATCTGCCCCAGAATAAAATAATTATTTCACAATGCACTCACATAAGGAGCAAAAGTAGTGATGCTGCCTTGTTCATGGCTTGACCATGGAAGATTTGTTCAGGTGATGCTTTCTTCCGCTTGATTGATTTAAATACTACAAGGTCAACCCTGCCTGAAAGAGAAGAAACATAACATAGGTTTGTGTGTGAGACATGTGGGGGTGCTGGAGGCAACTGTTTGGATATTCTAGTTCACTTATTTAATAGCATTCTCTCCTGCAGAGAAATTGGCTAAACCTTGGAGTCAACTTTGTAACTCTGTGAAGCACCAGGAGTGTGCTAGCCAACATCAAACATTTTGTATATGCCTACTACGAAGCAAATCGGCAGTTAAAAGATAAGCAGTGTTGTTTGTTTGATTATTTTTTGCAGACATGTTCCATCAAAATTGTCACACCTATGTTTTCTACATAGACCTAGGGAAGCAATAGAACATGTAATTAATTATACTGGGCCTCATTACACGGTAGGCGGTAGGGGATTACCGGCACTGGTAAGGGCACCGGTGCCGGTAATCCCCTACCGCCCTACTGCGAGGTCCCTCAGCGGGTCCCGTCCTTAACGTGTGGTCAGACCACACGTTAAGGAAGGGACCCGCTGAGGGACTTCAGAGCAAATAACGGTACCGCTAATAGCGGTACAGTTATAAGCTCTTTCCCCATTCCCATTGAGCCCTATTGGGGCTCGAATGGGAATGGGGAATGTCAATTGGTATGGGGACTTACCGCTAATTGCGCCATGGTTAGCTCATACCGTGTAATGAGGCCCACTGTCTTTTTAACATTTCTGAAGTACTCCAGGGCTTCAATAACTTGCTTTCAATTGACTAATTTGGCATCTTTAACGTTTTTTCATCTAGCGCATTATTCTTCAATGTGAAAGCCTTCTGTTAATAATCATCCCCTTTTAGGGGTGTTATCACAATACATCCTTAATAGCCCAGACCCACCAGAGAAACATGTCCTTCAACAGTGTGCCTCCACCCATGTTTTTCTTACCAGAGGTTGGTGAACCAGTGACACCATGGAGGAGGTTGATTAAATCTTTTGAACACTATGCAGATGTTGTCTGTGGCCAGAATTGTAGTATAGAAAAAGAAAATTGTTACTGTTACATTGCCTAGGCCCAGCTGGGCAAAAAAAGTTCGAAGATTTACCAGATCTCCCTACTAATGAAGATGCTGACCTGAATGAATTTGAACGCACCGTCAAGAAGATAAGTAAACACTATGAAAAGAAACTAAGCACCATTTTAGAGCGATACAAATTTGGAAAGAGGGTACAAGAGCAAGGAGAGAGTGTTGAACAATTCATAACTGAATTAAGGAAGTTAGCAAGAACATGCAACTTCAATGAGCAATTGGATGAAAGACTGAGAGACCAGTTCATGTTGGAGTGCAGGAGTAGTAAAGTGAGGGTGAGATTAAGGTCAGAAGATGATCCACCTTTAGATACTGTCTTACGTGTAGCCAAGGAAGTTGAGCACAAATAGAAATGTGTTAGAGAATTTGGGAGTCCAGACAGTCGAAAGTATGCACAAAACGCCCAAACCCAGTGTCACGACAATGGGGGTCATTACGAGTTTGGAGGCAGCCATGGCGCTATTAGCGCCATGGCTGCCTTCTAACCCTGGGTCCAAGTCCGGACTCACTATATGGGGACTTACCGGGTCATTCCGACCT
This sequence comes from Ambystoma mexicanum, assembly GCF_040938575.1. NCBI lineage: Eukaryota > Metazoa > Chordata > Amphibia > Caudata > Ambystomatidae > Ambystoma > Ambystoma mexicanum. Next base: position 474,577,508 of record NC_090933.1, read on the forward strand.
TGATGGTCCCGGTAAATCCCCATTCAATAAACCAATCCCCTTTCCCATTTGAGCCCCCATAGGGCTCAATGGGAATGGGGAAGGCGCTAATAACGGGCCCGCAAATTGCAGGCACGTTATTAGCTCCAATTTCCCTTAAGAGGTCCCCTAAAGAACGGCTGGTCAGGCCAGCCGTTCCTGCCTGGACCCGCTAAGGGACCTCGGAATAGGGCGGTAATGGTTTACTGGCACCGGCATCCTTACCGGTGCCCATAAACCCTTACCGCCCAACTCGGAATGACCCCCCAATGAGTGCACATAATAATAATGAATCAGTAGCTCAAGTGAGCGATACAGTGAGTAAGCGGGGCACATCCAGAAGAATACGCAAACCTTTGTGGAATGAAGATAGGAAAAATAAGACATCTCTCAGAGACCAAACTACAAACTCGAGGAGAAAAAGCCCACGCAGACAAAGAAACAGCTCGAGAAGGAAAAACACGGGCAGATGTTTCAGATGCGATAGCGTTGATTACTGGGTAGACGACCCAGACTGCTCTGGTCTGAAGATAATTTGCGGTAAATGCTAAGGAAGAGGACAAAATACATTGAAAAATTGGTTCGGATATAACAGTTACAGTGAAGAGGAAGGAGAAGAAGGTGTGTTCGTAATATCAGGTGATGAGAATGAAGAAGAAATGGAAAGTCCCAAGGCTACAGTTTGTGTAGACGGAATTGACATGCGCATGATAATAGATTCTGGCACTAAATACACTCTTGTACCACAGAATTTATGGAACAGAAGCAAACATGAGTATTTGCATGAACCTGATATAAACCCCAGAGCTTATGGAGGTGTAAAAATTGACTTTATTGGTTGGTTCAGGGGCACATTGAAGTTCAACGACAGGAAGGACACGCCTATTGAGTTGGACCCATCAGAGAAAACTCAAAGAGAAGCTAGATGCCAGTGCAAATTAATCTGTGCTATCAGTTGAGAATGTGGCGAAAGGATCCAAAGACAAGGTGATGGAAGGGGTGTTCAGAGATAAAATTGGATGTCTTTGTGGTTTTGTACATGAGATTAGGATGAAGCCTGGTCATGTTCCTGTAGCACAAAAATTACGCACAATTCCGTTATCTATGAGAGATGAAGTAAGAAAAGAAATCACGACCTTGGAAGATCAACTGATCATAGAGAGTATTGATGCAAGCGAGTGGGCTTCACCATTAGGCGTTCTCAGGAAGAAATCTGGCAAGTTGAGGATATGTGTAGACATGCGTGAACTTAATAAATGTGTGGTTCCTGACAGACACCCACTTCCAAACATCCAAGAGATTGTCTCCACAATAGGTCCATCAAAATATTTTTCCACTCTAGATCTGACTTGAGTGTACCACGAAGTAAAATTGCATAGGAATTGCAGAATAATGACAGCTTTCATCACACTTGATGGTTTATATCAGTACAAAAGGTTGCATTTTGGATTAGTGACCGCTGCATCTGTTTTCCAGAAGATTATGCACAAGCTCTTTGAAGGAGACCAAGGCATCATATGCTTTCAAGATGATATCTTAATACATGCCAATGACCAGAAATTACACAATGAGAAAATTGAAGTACGTTTGCAGGAAACTGTACGAAGCTGGAATGACTCAGAGTAAAGACAAATGCAACATAAACAGTTCTGAAATTGAATATCTTGGACACACAATTTCAGCAGAAAGAATCCGACCGAAGAAACAGTTCGCTGATGCCATAAAGAATATGCCCAAACCGAAATACTATTCAAAATTCATACGCGATTTTGCGGTTCACACTGTTCCATTACGTGACCTCTTAAAAAAGAAGATTTTTGAATGGAGTATTGTGTGTGAAGAAGAATGAGAGCTTATCAAATCAGCGTTGATCAAAGCACCGGCATTACAAAATTTCAGGAGCGACGGAAAACCATAATTACCATGGATGCCAGTAATCTAGGTTTAGGAGCGGTTGTTACCCAAGAAGTTGATGGAAAATAAATTTTGATTGCCTTTGCATCAAGACTACTGAGGGGTGCTGAAAAATCTTATGCTGCCATAGATAAAGAGACCTTGGCCATCAAATGGGCAGCAGCGAAATTCAGAAGTTTTATTTGGTGTGTGGACGTGGATTTCCGCACTGACCAAAAACCATTGATTCATGTTATTATGAATAAGGGATTGGATCAAGTTTTGAACCGAATAAGAAGATGGGTGATAATTCTACAGGAATTCAACTGTACAGTGTGATAGGCACCAGGAGTGAAACATCGTGCTGCTGACTGTTTGTCACACCTTAGCAGTGTGTCTGAAGCAGATGATGGAAATGAGAATGACTCAGAGGTTGTCTTGAGCATAAAGAGCGTGTCGATTCCGGAAAAGGAATAGGAGGAAGCAGAAGAAACAGATATCTTATTCGTATGATTGAAGCAACTTATTCAAAGTCAAGGTACTCTGAAGAAGACAAAGTTTGAATATCTTGGTGTTATGGAGTATTGGAGAGTTGCTGACAAACTAAATATAGAGAACGGCAGAGTCATGAAAGGTGACAGAATTATCCTGCCATCAGGATTACATCAGAGACTTATTGAATTAGATCATGAGGGCCATCAAGGGGTCGTAAAAACCAAGCAAAGGATACATGGCTATTTTTGGTGGCCAGGATGTGACCTACAAATCGAAAGATCCATTTGTAATTGTATCATTTGCAATGAGAGTGATAGGGTGTGCATGTTTGTGAAATATCCAATGGTGATGACAGAAATTCCAAGGAAACCTTGGGATGAGTTCGGCATGGATGTTTTAGGACCAATATACAGTGAGGGTAAACAACAGTTTTGCCTAGTAGTAATTGATTTACTAACCAGGTGGGTGGAGGTATTGATTAGGCCATATATCACTGCTAAAACAGTTACTGATTTTTTATCTGAGATTTGTGGGAGAGAAGGGTTCCCAAAATGTATTATGACTGACAATGGTGCTCAGTTTCGCTCAAAGGAAATGGAAAATGTCTGTGTGAAGAATTCTATTCAGCACAAAAAGAGTGCAATTTATCACCCTTAGATGAATGGAGTAGTTGAGCGCTTCAACAAAGTACTCAAAGATGCCATTCGATGGGCCTGGTTGAATGGGTTAAAATGGGAAGAAGCGGTAAGAGAAAACATGGTTGCTCACCGTTTCACTCCACATTGTACAATAGGGTTATCCCCATTTGAATTAAGTAGAGGATGGAAGGGGAACACCAAATTAATACCATCTTGGATGGAGAGGAATTCTGATGTAAAGAAAGATTTTAGATCTCTATGTGAGAACATTAGAACTCACAACTTAGAAATAAACTAGACCATGACAGATTCTTACCAAATAGTAGGAAGGTGATATCTCCAGCGGTGGAGGGTTTTGTAAGGATCAAACTTCCTCCTGTCCTGAGAGATGGGCTTTGTAAGTGGTCAAAAACTGTAGGAGTGATCGAAATATTCAGACACACAGTGAAAGTGGAAGATGGAAGAGTTTGGAATATGGAAAGGGTGTGTGTGGTGAAGCCACATAGTGACCAGCTGAACAGGATGGTAAGAATACATTTGGCATTGAGAATGCAGAGTTTGTCAGTGAATCAGGTGGTGTGAGGAGAGTTGTAAGGGATAATGGAATGTCAAATGTTTCCTTGCCAAAAACTACTCCAGATAATCCATGCGTGTCAAGATGGGGAAGAGTTAGTCGCAGATCTCACTACATGAAGGATTTTGTGCAGAGATTTTCTATCTTTGTTAAAGAGACAAAGGAAGGGAGATGCGCAGTATTCCATCAATTTTTCCACCAGGCGCCAGCGTGCGATGATGATGGCTCGGGAGATGCCTGTGTCACTTGTTGCGAGCACCATAGAACTTTGCCAGCAGTTTGAAGAGAAACAAGGTTTTATGGGCTGGTGATCATTGGGGCTCACATCTCCTCTTACTCACTTGTTATTATATCCCAAAGAAGTTAATAAATCCTTTCCCCATTACGTGCCGCTTCATGTAATTATTCTTACCTCACCCATCACAATTTCCTTTGTCTTTGGAGTCCAAAGCGATAATACAGAGACAGTCAACGTGGCCTCTACCTGGAGGGAGAGAGAAGCACAGAACTGGCACGGGAGCAGACGAGAGGGAAAATGAGAAATAAAAGAGCACAAGATCAAGCAGATAGACAAAAAGGCGAGATAGAACAGGAAGCTTAGACAAGCCAGAATGAGAAGGAGGAAAAGGAGAGTGAACATTCGTAACTGGAGGGAGGGATAGAACAGGAGTTAGAAAGAGAGAGAAATAGCACAAGACAGTAAAGGAGAGAGACCACAAGAATAGGCAGGCAGGTAGGACACACAATAACATTGAGATACACATAGAGACATGATAGATTGAGAGCGGTAAGCTGGATTGAAAAGGTGCAGAAGACGAAGAGAGGAGATACAATTAGAAAGTGAAAAAAGAGAAAGAACAGCGTGGGGGAATGCTAGAGAAGACGTATTGCTGCAGGAGACCAAGCAGAATGTCATAGAAAGAGAAATAAATCATATCATGGAAGTGAAAAGAGAAGAGAGAAGAAAGACAACATGAGGGAGACAAGGAGAAGAGACAGCTAAAGAGTGATAGAGAGCCAAGTGGTAGAGTTGAAGACAGTCTAGAGACCGAATACAAGAGAGGGGTGAAAATAATAAAGGGGGAGACATATTGGGAGGGAGATGAGATACACAATGAAAGGGATGGTTGTGAGAAAGTACAGGAGAAAGACGGGGCACATCAAGAGGAAGAAAGGAGAGACACATGTACATATGTAACAAGGAGAATGAAAATATAGAAGTATGGGAAAGGTGAGGGCACAAGAGAAATATCAACAGAGGAAGACCGAACAAGTGCAATAGATGAAGTGAAAAAAGCAGAGCTATAGTAAACAATGAAATCGTTGGAGAAAGAAGGAGGGAAAGACAAAGGAGAATGGCAAAGGGGAATATTAGAAAATATAATTCCCTTAGTAACTAGTTTTTATATTCTTTCGGGTTCGGACTGACCAATGCTAACTGTATTTAGAGTGAGTATCAAGTTCCATAGGATACCTGAAAAATGAATTGCTAATACCTTTTGACTTGCATGACGGATTTGGCTGACATTTTGCAAACATAATTTTACTTACGGGCACCGCGAGACTGAAGATTTTGGGAAAGATCTGTTAGTAAATTAAGTTATTAAGAACATTTTGAAAAGCAGTAAGTTGGCAACTCACATGGTGATCTTATTGTGGCAAACGAGGTAGAGGACCATGCATCGTTTAAGTTGACTGCCAGCCATATGATAGCACGTTGGGCTGCAGGTGGAACAGCCGCCATTGTAGTATGTGAAGAGGTGGCTGCGACTATGTTGTAACAGCGTGCTGCTTGAGGTCCATGAGCTTTAACCTTCTGTCGGTATAGTGGCCATTCCTGTAGGGGTCGTCAACCTCATACCAATGCACCCTGATGATATTTTGCCCAGGCTCTGGAATGTTGTCTGACACCCTTCAAAGCACCTTGAGACAGAAGGTGCAGCGGACCTCCTCCACCTACATTAGGCACCAAGAAGTACCTCCAGCTGTCCTACTCCTTGATCATGGCGCAACTCGGCTTGCAGGTGGAGATGGGGGAGAGACCCAGACAACACTTTGGGCTCCAGCTCTGCATGGATGATAACTGTATTAATTTATTGGACATTTATATTGTGCCTATACACAAGTGTTTCCATGCTCCACAAGACAATGGATGGGGCAGAGGGGCAGAGGAGAAAAAACGAATGGCAGTAAAATGGTCCTACTAGGCCTTGTGACATTCAAATTGTGCAAGTGCAGTAATAATAAGGTCAGTTGGGAGGGTGCAGGTCGGGAGGAAGGACTGGGATGAGGGGAAAGGGGATGGAGAAGTGCAGGATGGCAGATGCCCCAGTGGTGGGCAAGTGCTGAGTGGGGTCCAGGAGGGCAAGTCCCAGGGGAGACAGGGGTACGGGTCAGATAATGCGGGGAAGGGGTGGACCAGATCCAGGCTAGCCAGGGTAGGGTGCCCGAGGGCAGGTGCTGGCAAAGGGTACTGGAGTAGACTGGACAAGGAGGGACTGGCCCAAGGGAATATAAGGGACCAGGCACCAGTCTCAGAGGAAGGAGGACATTTAGCAAGGGAGGGGAGAGGTAAGGAGGAGGAGAAAAGGAATGTCTTTAGAAGTTTCCGGAACTTAAGGAGATCCGGCTCAAGTCTGAGAGGGGCAGGAAGGCCGTTCCAGAGGGAGGCTCCTGCTGAAGGAAGACATCTACCCCTCACTCTATGCTTGGAGAAACATCTGATCTGCAGAGAGCTGGAGCTAGAGGAGTGAAGGACTCTAGCAGCGAGGTATTTAGGAAGAGAAATTGGAATGTAGTGGGGTCCCACGCCATAGCAAGCCTTGTGGATGATGCAGAGGGTCTTGAATTTGATCCTTGCAGCCACCGGGAGCCGGTGGAGAGATTTTAGGGCTGGAGAGATGCGTTCCATGGGCCTGAGGCAAAGCTGTTCCAGTAGTCCAGCCTAGAGAGAACCAGGGCTCTAGAGACATTGAGCTTCTGCGGAAAGGTGAGAAGCAGTTGCAGCAGCCCTAGTAGCAGGAGCTCCCTACTCACTACAGGAGCAGTTCCCAAATACTTGCAGGGCCCCTTCCCTGACAAGGTAAATCCATGGGCATTTGTAGAGTGGCCAGTGTGAGTAGCTGTTTACAATAGAAAAAATTGCAGATTGCCTGCTATTTCACAATCACCTTGTTGCAAACTCTCCAATCCATTTCAGCAGCATCACCTTTTGCAAAGGACATTTTTCTTCCCCCTTCCACGATCCGCTGTGTAAAGAAACCACAAGAGTACTTATACCTATAAAATGGCCACCATGTAAAATTCAGCGTTCACATCTCCTGCAAGCTGATAGCTTTACCAAGTCTCTACGTGGATTGGCTGGAGCCATCCATTTAATGCAATCTGATTCGCCGGTAGGCGAGAAGCCAGCCCACCAGCAAAGGCCCAACTTCCAAGGCTCCTGTCCCGAGCCTCACCAGCAGTTGCAACGGTCCTAGGAGCAGGAGCTCCCTACTCACTGCAGAAGCAGTGCCCAAATCCTTGCAGGGTCCCTTCCCTGACAAAGTAAGCCTGTGGACTTTTGTGGAGCACCCTGCGCGAGCAGCTTGTTACCATACAAAAAATTGTGGAGTGTGTGTTATTTCACAATCACCTTGTTGCAAACTCTCCAATCCGTTTCAGCAGCTTCGCCGTTTGCAAAGCAACATTTTTCTTCCCCCTTCCACGATCCGGAGTGTAAAGAAACCACGAGGGTACTTACACCTATCAGATGGCCGCCGTGTAAAATTCAGCATTCACATCTCCTGCAACCTGATAGCTTGACCAAGCCTGTACGTGGATTGGCTGGAGCCATCCAGTTAATGCAATCAAATTTGCCGGCAGGCAAGAAGCTGGCCCACCAGCAAAGGCCCAACTTCCTAAGGCTCCTGTCCAGGGCCTATACATCAATTGTAGCAGCCCTAGGAGCAGGCGCTCCCTACTCACTGCAGGAGCAGTGCCCAAATCTTTGCAGTGTTCCTTCACTGACAAAGTAAGCCTGTGGGCGTTTGTGGAGCGGTCAGCGCAAGCAGCTGGTTACAATCTAAAGAATCGTGGATTGTGTGCTATTTCACAATCACTTTGTTGCAAACTCTCCAATCCATTTCAGCAGCATTGCCGTTTGCAAAGCAACATTTTTATTCCCCCTTCCACGATCTGATGTGTAAAGAAACCACAAGGTTATTACACCTATAAGATGGCCGCCGTGTAAAATTCGGCGTTCACATCTCCTGCAACCTGATAGCTTTACTAAGCCTGTACATGGATTGGAGTGAGCCATCCATTTAATGCAATCCGATTCACCAACAGGCGAGAAGGCGGCCCATCAGCAAAGGCCCAACTTTCAAGGGTCCTGTCCCAACCCTGTCGGAGCCAAGAAGAACAGGGAATGCTAAACGCCACAGGTATTACTTATTCTACTACCTATCCTCCCCATTGACACTAATTCATCCCATACAAGCATATTATCACCCAGGGCCCTGTCGTCCACCAAGCGGCACACCCTAAGACGTGCAAGTAAGCCAATGACTATTACACCACAGCCTCCCCGCAGTAAACTTAATAATAGCGTATCTTACTGTGAATCGACTCCTCTGCTTCATCGATAAACATCCACTATTAATCTAACTTCACCCTTACAGTCAAATACCATCTAGTGAACCTCTATCAGGTATTTAACACTTGAGGAAACCAGACCGTATCCACCACTGAACGGCAGCAAATAATATTTTCCATTGTTCTGCCCGAACCCCAGTCTTCTTACCTTCCAGCATAATTGAATGAAGCTGCATCAGTTCTGTCACTGACCCAGCCATCGGATCTGCGCGAGACACGTCAGCCCACTACAAGTTGTACGCGATCCATCCCATACCTCCCAGTTGCAAACATTCCACCCTTCCTAGTGATATGTGATGTTTACCCTATTGTGACAATATGCCTATTACTGTACTGCCATTGCCATGATTCATGTTATCTAATTTAATGTGTTGCATATACATACAAATGCCTCAACTATATACAACTCGTTTATTATGATGCAACCTTTGAACTGCTTTAGCCTAGCACTGCCTGCTCGTAGCATATCCTAACTGTACATTTGTGTGCATTGGGCCCCCTTATAGATATGTGATGCATACTCCTCATATTAAAAGCATATTTACCACTGCACTGTTCTGTTATGAACCTTCAGGACCACCGATTATGCAACTAAATGGACACAGCTAGCTTGAAATATATTATATCCTATGTCAATACCTGTTCATATGCTATACATTGTTCATATAAACTTGCTACATTTGTCTATGCCTGTTGGGTATTTGTGTAGATTTGGGGCCTAGCGGTATTTTCTTACCGCCAAAAATAAAAGTAATTCAGCAATAATCACTCCTTGCATTCAGATTGGGTTTGGTATTATAGTAATATAGTGGATATGCATTATTTCAGTACACAGATATATTTAGCTGGTATACATTTGTTTGATGGTATTTTTTTTGGTGAGCATAATTCCTTTGTTTTATTTGTGGCCCCAATATCCAGAACCCCTTATTTTTGTTTAGATTGTTCGTGTGATCACTAGAGAGACCTCAAGCCTACATTTCAGAAACACCACATTTTCATATGGAGTGCCACCTAGGGCTGTTATCACTGATTTATCTACAACAGCGAACTAACATGTGGTTTTATCACTAATTTATTTACATTAGTGAAACTATTCCAGAGGTTTCTCTCTCTGCTGACTCATGTACCTCCAGCAGGCTATTTCATTATGTCCCATTCAGATGCCACACGCACATATGCGCTGAGTGGATCCCTGCACACAGCTATTTTACTGCCGAGTCTTATTTTTAGCTACCTTATTCTTTCTGTTGTTTTATCTACATGAAAAATGACAAATGCACTGCCTAAAATCTTCCCCAGATTACCAGTGCTATAATGGTAGATGCACTAAGAAAAGAGAAAAAACAAAAACACACTACACGCCTGCTTTCATATTTCTGTGTATTATAAACAATTGCATTTCAACACCATTTTACCCCTTTTACGGAAATAAATGGAAATTGCACAGCAGCAGAGGTATTCACTTTACATTATCTGTAACAAAATGAAAAGAAATACGGCAAGAGAACATTCAATTTGCAACATTACAGTATGATAATTAAACACAGGAATTCCCTCTTCTACTCTGCCAGAACAGATTTCTCACACACACACACACCTCCCTATCACTCTGCAGGATAATTACCGACAAATTGTAGCTTGTTCAGCACGCGAGGTCTCCAGGCTGGTCGCTTTCTTGAAATGGCTCAAGGCTCCCTCTTAAAACACCCCAGCGAGGACATGCAGTTCTGATCTGCAATCTCTCAAGCCGGTGCTTATTGACTGGAAACTCCAGTCTGTGCAGCAGTGCACTGGGACCTGCTTCTCAATCAGAAAACTCCCCAGCCACTCCAGCCAAGTCTTCACCCAAGCTATGCAAAATGTCCACTAACTCTCTCCTTCCCCGAGATTCTACAGGAAAGCTCTGTTACAACCCCTAGGGTGACGTGCACTCAATAAGATTCTATCATGTCATATCCTCCTTCTCTAAACAATGGCTTACTTTTACAGTAAGCAACTGTAACAAAACTAATTTCCTGCTTATTCGAGTTTTGTTTCCTGAGCAAGAACTGTGAAAAGCACAGAGAAAATAGAGAAAAATCTGGATGCACATTTAAAATGAGCCTGTCTCTTCTACCTCATTTTGCACTGAAGAACACATTATGATGTTATTTGATTATTATTAGTGATTAGTATTTGTTAGGTGTATTAGTTCATTAATTATCTAATGTTTCTCCTGCAACAGAGGCATTTCAGGCTAGAAAAGAGAAAAGAAAATTGTGCTTTTAAATGAGAAAATGGTTTGTTTTTGACCTGTGTATTCTGTCTCCATTTACATGTCCATATGTTACACTGGCAACACATGGCTTGAAACAATTGCATCATAGCAATACCTTGATCCCATGCAGTGGCGCTGCACTCCAAAAACACGCTAAATAATCCTACATGCCCTAATATACTTTTGTATTGATACTTGCCTTAAATATTACACACTGTCGATCCAAATATTTCACAAATGTATATGCTATTGCTTCACATCAGCTACTATATTGCCCTATTGTTAATCCTCCCCATATCCATCAGCACTCCAGGTCAGCAACAATAGGAATCATGGCCCCACAGGACAGTCCTGTGACCCCCTCACAAAACTGTTCGGAAGGTAATTATATACAGATGGGCACATGCCTGGCCCGCATCTGGTGTCCCAGACACCATCCACTCCCCTGTCCTACCCTCTTCCTCTCCAAAGCCGCAGCATTCCCCACTTCACATTCATAGCACACATTCTGTCTGCCGACCACCTGTAAAAGCCACATAGCCCCCTCAACTACCATCTCAGACAGCTCCACCAACCCTGCCTAGGAGACTAACGTCTGCAACACCTTAGTGCCAGAACTCCCACCTACAGTCCCTCCACCACCAAACCCATACATTGTATCATTAGGTATAAAAGACTATCCATGCGCACACACCTGCACCACCCATCACACTGTAATCAGACTAACCGAGCACCCACTTCTGCCGCCCTACCCAAATACAACTCCCATCAGTTGGCCACACTACAAGCCTCTTAGCAGACCACCACTGTTACTGCACAACAACATATCCACCAGAAACCCCAGTCCAAAAACTGGACTTCTGCAACTACCCCCACAAACCTGTTCCCCAAATCCAAGCCAGTCTGCTCTCCACCTAATCCGATACTCAAAGGCGCCTTACTAAATGTGCGATCATTGATTTTATAGTAATGACTGAAACCTGGCTCCATCCAGCATCCGACCCACTCTTGACAATAGCTATCCCTCTCCACTACACCATTGTGAGGGCTGAATGAACAATAGCAACAGGAGGAGGAGTAGCTATTATTGTTAAAGCCTCATTACAGTTCAGATCCTGTAAAGCAGAATCAATAGACGTCTACAAGCTTCTTTTGCTTAAACTATCTACTGACCCAAAAACAACCATCACCTTCCTCATTTTATACAGAGCTCCCACCTCCACCAATAACCCAGACATAGATATCCCCCTCCACATCACCCCGCTCCTTCAGCCTAACACCAGATTCATCCTCCTAGGTGATATCAATTTGGGATTTAATGACCAGTGAGATCACAAAACTTTAGCCCTCCACTCGGCTCTACACGAAGTGCAGTTCACCCAAATATTTGATGCACCCACATACGCCAAAAGCAGAATCCAAGATTGGATTCTTACCTTAAACACCATACTATCCCTTGAAAATATTTCAGAAATGACCTGGTCAGATCACCACCTAATTTTCTTCAACATAGATATACCTAAAGCGCAAGAGACACCTCTGCCATCAACCATCCCTATCATGGTAAGAAACACTTGCAAGCTCACACTAGAAAACCAAACCCCCGTCCTCTCCAAACTACTGAACACGCAGCCTAACTAGAACACCAATCCAGAGGCCATTTCCCTCATGTAACATTCTTGCCTCAAAAAAGCTATTGACGTTGTAGCTCCATGCAAATCTAAAATCCTCAGATCAGCCAAATTTAGCAATTCCTGGTTTAGCGAAGAACTCATTGCGCTTAGACAAAAAAAGAGCTTTAGAACACCTTGTTAGAAAAAAGACCCTCTACTGAATCTACCTTTGAACTTCAGACAGTCACACAAAATTACACATACACAGTTATTGCCCATAAAGCAAATGCTCTAAACACGCATATCAACAACGCGTCCTCCTATAGTAAAGAATTAGTCACTATTATTAGAGAACTGGAAACGCCATCTCCCCCTCCAGCCCCGTCACTCCTAGCAAAGCATGGTGCACAACCATTCAGAATGCCTTAGCCTCCAAAATCAACTCTCTCCAAGAGAAAATAATAATGAAAAGAAAACTCCTGGCTAATACAGCTGAGAACCCACTCAACGTCCTGACCATTAATGAAGATGCAGCCACCAAGTTCAACTTCACCATGGTCTCACAAGATCAAGTCCTCAAAACCATTGCCTCCCTCAAAACATCCAATTGTAATGGTGACAGTTGTAAAAAAACACAAACAAGACTACAGAAACTGGCAAAAGAGTGCTCAGGTAACTCGAACACAAATAAAACGCTGAAACTATGTTAGCAGCTCCAAACCAAACGAAACACCACAGAATTATGGAATGTATTAAATGATAACGCCCAGAACAGAGAGCTATTTACAGGAGATGTAAATGAGGTTGCATGGTGTGAGCATTTCCTCAAGATCTATGGAGAAAAAAAACACAAGATAATGACACAACTGGAAGAAGGTAAAACAGTAAAGGACTCATTGGATTTTGAATGGTGCTACGAGGAAATTCTGACGACAGTCACACGGCTAAACATCTCACAGGCTCGTGGTCCAGGCGGATTGAGTGACCAGACATTGAAAAGAAATCCAGAAGCCTGGGCAAAATTGTGCAATTACTTATTTCACATTATAATAACTAATAAACAGATTCCTAACACATGGAAATATGACACATTAATGCCGATCTTCAAAAAAAGGGGACAGGAAAGATCCAACCAACGATAGCATTACTGGACCCTGGAAACTATTTGCCAGCATGTTACAACGCTGTCTGACTGAATGGATAACAACAAATAACAACAAATAACAAATTTGATGAGAGACAGACAGGCTTCGCAAGAGGAGAAGGAACAAGCATTAAACCTATTTATCCTACACCTATTGAAACTTGAAGCAATGAGGACTAAGACCCAGACCCTCGCAGTCTTTATTGATTTTCAAATGGCATTTGACAGCATTTCTCACCCAAAAAAACGGTGGCAAAATCTTACAACCTGGAATATCTCTTCAGATATCCTAGAGACGATAAAAGCTTTATACTCATCGACTAGTGTCCATGTCAGACTATCCCACACAGGTGCCGTACCTGAAGTTATCCCGACTATGAATGGCTTAAAACAGGGATGCCCACTGACCGCCACTCTTTTCAGTCTCTAGCAGATTTTGAGATCCACCAAAAGACATTAATCACCAATCCGCCCGCTTTGAATGGAACTCCAATAAAATGGATACTGTATACGAACGACCTAATGTTGTTCGACAAAACACAAATAGGCATGCAAAAAAGAATGAATTCCTTATCCAGTAATGCAGAAGACAACAATCTAATCTTCAATTTGGCAAAAACCACGAACAATGCCACTATTAATCAGCGGGAGAAGTAAAAAGAATCCACTGAAGAGATATTTACAACAAACAAAATTGGAAACTGTGAAATCTAATAAATACCTTGGAGTATGGATCAATCAGAGTACTGACGGAATACTATGGAGAGACCATCTGACAATGATGAATAGATTCCCTGGCACGACAAGGCATTATCTTGCATATTTTCTTGCAAAGAGTTGATTCTGTTTTATCACCAGAAACTAACAGTGACTCTCACATACGGAAAAGAAACCCTCCTTAATCTACCATGGCAAGTCTGGGACATACTAGAAGGAAGGTTCTAGAGAAAAGTTCTTTCCTTACCGAATTCCTTCCCAGTACACCGCATCAGATTTGAATTAGCACTGCAATCTCTACAATCCATGGTTACGTGGAAAACACTTGATTTATATAGAAAAACAACAGTAAAGGAAGACATCCCTGCAGTCTGTCTATTACGGACACAATCCAACACTACCAATAACATAATCCTCAATGAATGTAAGGAAGCATGCAAACAACTGATGATAACCATGAGCATCACAGATGAAGTATTGACATGTAGACTGCGTGATGCCAAAATGAAAATTCAGTGAAAGTACTGGATAGACACTATCGAGAAAAAAGCTGTATATCAACTTTTGCTTAATTGCACACTATGTAGAAAATTGCACACTACACTTGTAGAAAATTAAACCAACTCCCAACTTATTTGGAACTCTTTCCCTGCAGAACGACGAGAGACATTTTATTTAGGCTGCGGTTGAACCTCCTACCGATGAGAGAAGTCCTAAGAAAAACAAGACAAATTTCAAAAGAATTGAATATGTGTCGATTTTGCAAAGATGACCAAACAACATGAAACACCTTATCACATCTTTATGGAGTGTACTGCCTTGGATAAAGAAAGAAAAAAGTTTGCGGCTATGCTCCCGTTGGAAAATTGTAGTAACACCCAAGAAGAACAATGGGAAACTATACTTGCAGGAAACAACAAGAGTCCGACATTCAGAGTTGTGCAATATTGGAATGAGATAACTAACAAAAACTATTCTCAACCAATCTAAAGTCTACAGAGAACGATCTTAGACTGATCACTCATCACACTATGAACTGTAACAGAGGGAAGATCTAACTATTGAATAATCAAGAATCTTACAAGTGCAATCTCTCAATTTTTTTTTAAAATGATAACGAAAGTATGGCAATCTATGTAAATGAAAATGTAAATGTTTATTTTTATTAACTAAACATTAAAAAAGGCGACATCTTCCCAGGCAAATTAGTCAAGCTCTGTGCACCTACATTAGCACCTACCATCACCAATTTCATAAATGCCTCCTTTAGTACTAATTCCATCCTGGCTAATTTTACAAGAAGCCCGGGTCACTCCACTTCTTAAAAAAAACATTGGATCCCACTATACCTACCGATTAGATACCCATAACCACAGTACTCTTCCTCCTCAAAATAATTGATAAAATCGCATACTCCAAAATCCAAGCACATTTGAAAAATAATCATATATTAGGGGACAGCCAATCTGGTTTTCGTCCCAAACACAGTGCAGAGACAGCCCCACTAGATCTCAAAAACCAGATGGACACCATCAGAGATACAGGGAAAGTAGGTATCCTACTCTTGCTTGACCTCTCCGCTGCGTTTGATCTGGTGGACCACGATAGACTATGCTTAGCACTATCAAACAACTTCCATCTCTCAACAAAAGCGACTTCTTGAATTAAATCATTTTTATTTGAATGCACATCAAGAGTAGCCATTGGTGAGGAGGCTACCAACCCTATAGCAGTACCTTTAGGAGTACCACACAGCTTGTGTCTCTCTCCCACTCTATACAATGCTTACACAAAACTCCTCTTTGCAGCACTAGATGCCATCAGAGTTATTGACATGAATTTTGCAGATGATATTCAGATCCTTATCCCAATCTCAGGCGATTTTGAGCAAGACACATCCAACATTAATAAAATATACTCCTGCATCCAAAACTGGAATGCAACTAACAGGGTATGCCTTAAATGGTGAAATACAGAGATCCTCATAATAGGATCCCAGATCGATTAAAAAGGCTACACCTCTATTGTCATAGACGGTACTTCTATTCCAATATCCAAACAGGTCAAAACATTAGATGTATACCTGGACCCCAACCTCACTATGAACAAACATATCAATTTGCATACTTCTTTGACTGCATTCATGGCCAAACTGTTTGCCCTTGGTAGGCAATTCCTCACCCCCCACAATTGCATCACTCTAGCAAGAGCCCCCACACTCTCAAAGTTGGACGATTGCTATGTATTCCTATTAGGGAACACAAAAAAGAACCTAGAAAAATTACAACTACTGCAAAATAAAGCCCTAAGAGCAGCTCTAGGACTAAAAAAAAGAGGCCACATCTTGCAGACCAGGAGAGAGTTTGCACTGGCTACCCATTCCATCAGACACAAATGCACAGCACTAGACGCACCTACCTATCTCAACCTCTGTGTTACCCGCAAAACCACTTCCAGGGCTCTAAGATCTAATGGCTGCACCCTACTATTCACCCCACCATTGAAGAAATCCAGAGGGGGAGGTGCTAGCTTTCCAAGTTGTAGCAGCAAGAATCTGGAACTCTCTCCCACAGAACATTAGTAATAAACTCTCCCACCCGAGATTGAAAAAACTGTTATTCAACAAGTTCTAATATCAGCCACCACATTAGTAATCTCTAGGCACATGAGCAGCATGGCTGTTCGGCAATCCTACGTATTACTAACACCTTTGCAATGTTAATGTACTAAACAAGTTTAATTTTTTCTTTTTTTTGCACAGTTTTTATTAATTTCCCAACATCTGCACCATACAGTGTAGCAACAAATAAGTATGTCAATTCTCTCGTACTGTTCCATGTTGTATTTTCTCCCCCCATCCCCAAACCCCCCCCCCAAGCCTACCAAACATTTCACCCTTCCTCATTCCATTTCTGCGGGCAATACTATTTGTTTCCAGGCAAGCAACGTGTCAGTTTCTTCCTCCCCACCTCTATTTGCTGCCTCATTCCACACCATGGTTTCGGCGTTCGCCCATTTCTGAAGATCACACCACGAAGCCTCTGCTCTCGGTCTCCTACTTGCTTTCCAACTGACTGCTATTCTGCATTTAGCCAGTATATATGCCAAGTCTTTAAGTTTGCTCACATGCTTATGTTTACTTGGCCTGGGGAACCCCCTCCAATATGTGTGCCGATGGGGAGTTCACATATAAATGTATCTCCTTTCTTGCCATAAAGCGAGCCACCTCCACCCAGAATTTCCTAATTTCAGGGCATGCCCAGAACATGTGTCATTCCTGTTTTTACCTCCCCACATTTTGGACATGTCTGTGTTCAAGCATTTTTAAACGTGGCTATCTTCTTGGGGGTCATGTATGGTATATGGGTGACGTATAGCTGCACCTGATGCAACCTAACATTCCTTGAAACCTTCTTATGGTATCCCTGCACCCTGACCCATAACCCATCACCCATCGGTTCCCACACCTCCTCCTCCCAGTCTAGCCTCGTCTGGGTTATTTCTTTCCCCACTTTAGACCTCATGGCCCCCGTCTGATATGTCATAAAATGTTTCTATGACAACCTCAGGCTGTCGAGCTAAAACTGTATCGGACCATGTATCTTTTATCATCTTCACCAGCCTAGCATATGTGATGTATTGTCCTTGATGTAATCCAGAGTCGTCCACCAATGCATCAAACCCTTTCACCTACCCATCCTGCCACACATCCCCGATGGTCACTATGCCTGTCGGTTCCCACTTCCCCCTCATTGTCCTCCTCATTTTCTCATCCACTCCTTCCAGTGCCACTACCGGTATCTGTAGGGAACGAGTTCTCCATTAACTGTGTTAAGGATTTCAATCCTTACACCCAGGTCTCAGCGTAGCATGCGATGCGCAAATTAAATACTTAATTTTTGTGTCTCTATGTTCAATATTCTGAGTGATATACCACTCATATCGCACCCTTCTCAAAATACCCCCCAGGTCACAGTGGACCAGGAATGAGGCTGGTTGGTAAAGGTAAATATTTATTTATTATGTAAAATTCAAATCAAGCATAAGTTTTAATATATGGTGCAGCAATCACCAATGTGGTGACAATACAAATCAGAAGGTAATAATGCAATTGAATTCACTTTTTAGTGACACAGAATGTCAAACACAGAGAAAAGAATAGTTTTGGCTTGCGAAAAGATAGCGCTTAGGTTAAGATTTCCCCCTGCAAAGTTCTTAATTAACAAATGAGTAGTTCTACACAGATGTCAGTAAGCAGCAGGCATTCAGGAATAAAAGAACAATGTATAGGGTTTGAATACAATCTTCTCTCCCCCAAACAAGAGAGAAACACTTTTTTGGGAAATTCACACTTATTAAAATGACAGTTGAAAATGGCTTTGTGAAACAAAGAAAAGTGTGAAAAAATCCTTAAATTGATATAAATTCATATGGGAGCCACGCTGAACAGATCCTAACAAACATAAGCTACCATATGAGCAACAGTACACACTTTAAATCAGAATAGAAGTTTAGGAAATACTTTGAATTGGAATTTACACGTGTATAACCTTTGCCAAATTGCGAATTCCCACTTAAATTTCACTATGCGATTCTTAATATAAACGGGTCAATGTTTCGTGATGTGGTTTTTGGTTGTGGATGTAGCTACAGGTCTTAGGTTTAACTCAGATTTGAAATTAAGTCTCTAGCAATAACATTGAAGAAGTTATGCAAGTTTGAACGAGAGGTGTTTTTGAAAATAACGAGATGAACATGAAAACAGAAATCAGTTTTTACAATGACAATTGTGCTCTAAACTAGGGTATTCAGGCTGGTTAGCAGTTTCAAACACAGTAAGCTCCAGAGTGGTTCCCGTAAACCAACCCATGTCTGCCACGGAGGACTCAGTCAGATTACCCGTGGTATGATTTTAAGGGTTTGGGATTTCACAAGATAACAGGATTTTAAGAAATTATTACTAGCGCAAGAAATCAAAGCAAGGTTTCAAGACTTATGTGACACTATTACAAGTTCTTAAGTTAAAGAGAGTATGGGTTATATATCGGGATATATATTGGGATATTGAGATAGTATAAGGCACATATACTATGAGTTGCTAGAATTCCTATTTATACTTACAGTCCACTGTAAATTAAGATTGAACCGTCAGGTTCTGGTCATTACGGATCGGGTCTACAGGCAGCAGGGCCCTTCTGGCGGGATGGTCAGCTGGGCGGTTCTGGTCAATTGGACTGCACCTCAGATTGGATTGGATTGGCCCTTCTGGTCACTGAACACTGTAGATTAGCGGGATGGCGAGTTTCAGCAGGCAAGCATTAATGGTAGCAAGCTAGACTGGATCAGAATGATTTCCCCTAAGTTTGGGATGGTTCATGATTTGGACCTAGCTGAAAAGAGTTCAGCAAATGCTGGCCCTTGGTTTTGCAAAATAGTCTGGATCAGAACAGGGTGCCACATGAAAATCAGGATGTAGTCAGGACTCCCTGCATGTGTGTGATGAAGTTCCCTTATTTATCATGCCAAGTGACATCACTAAGTTTATGGTAGGGGCAGACTTACAATCCACACCCACAAGGCTTTGATCAGTCATCAGTTTTCTGGTTGGAAGCCAGAAAGAGCTGACATATTTTATGATTTGACTTGGGAACTCCCACAGTAATTTAGACCGAAATTTCACTTTCCCACACATACACATTTCTATACTTATGCCCTCTGATAAAATCAGACACATGCATTACATATTTTATGGGTTACAATTACATCAAACTCCTACGTCAGTGAGAGCTGGCTTTGTCTTTTGCTGGAATTTTGTCAATTTTAATCATACATATTTGGCCTAACAATTCCTAACCCAGTACATATCTGTGCAATCAACCCTAGAGCACGGGTATATAATATTAGCTTTGCAGCATAATAGTCTTGGCACAATTAGTGTTTCTTTATAACTTTTGTCCTTATGCAGTACCAGGTTCAATCACGCCTTCAAAGAAAGAGCATAACATTAGATTTACAACCACCAATTTTTAGATCTATCCTCCTTCATGTGCAATGTTAAAGGTTTGTAAAGCTTAATTACAAATAAGCATTTAACCACCAAAAATCCCTAGCAGTTTATTTTGTACTTTTCTTTCAATTGGCAACAGCTGTCAAATTTCTTTGATCAGGGTGGGGGTCCTCATCCTTGAAAGGGAAGTTTCCTGCCCCTCCCCTGTACGGATGAGTGTTCAAACTTGTCATTGGGCCTCATTAGGACCCAGGCGGATTTCGCGGTGCTAAATGCACCGCGAAGCATGGCGGAAAGCCGCCGATAGCGCCATGGGGGTTGGCGGATTCACCGCCCCATTCCGACCTTGGCGGAGCGGTGAATCCCCATTCCCCATTTTACCCTTCCCCATTCCCATTTTTGCCCCATAGGGTATAATGGGAGTGGGGAAGGAGTTAATTACGCCACCGTAAAATACGGTGGCGTAATTAACAACGAGGTCCCGTAGCGCCATGGTTTTCTCCGCCTGGTAAAACCAGCCATGCGTAGTATGGCGGAGAGGTACGCCATGCACTACGCTGGCGTAAAACCCTCTCCGCCAGGGTCCTAATGAGGCCCATTGTCTTTAGCTGAGTCCCAGACCAAAGTCTGATGGGTTCTTTGTCATGAGTATACAAAAACCTCCCAGCAGCAATTAGTCCTTTCCTGCCAGCAGTGAGGTGTTTCCCATTCCCATGCTGAGACTGTCTGCTCAGAATTAAATATTTAATTAACTCAAGACTGGGTTTTGACTTTAAGTTACCTACATCTTTCATTAACACATATAAAATGCACACAGTTATTCGTGTATTTTGACACTAGCAATCCTTTGACTTTTTTCAAGAATTACACCTTTAAACAAAAACGTGCTTTTAAACAGGTGATTTGGCACATTCTTCATGGAAAAAGCACCTTAAACTGAGTCCTTTTAAATCCAATGTTCTAATGCAGCCCACACACATTTAATTCAGTATTATATCTGTCCTTCAGTGCTGGGATGTGTTTGCAGTCTGGATGTATGTATCCAGCCTTTGCTTGGAGTTCTCTGCTCAGCTGAAATTGTTACATGTTGCCATTTTAGCCGCATTTTCCTATGGAACTGAAAACAAATGTTACTAGGCTGATTTTCATGAGATGCATTTGTTTGCTGCTGTCAGTCAATGAGGCCAGGCTCCTCTGAGCTCCTCAATCCAACACTGGATGACCTGTAACCCTTTTATTTTCAATGGTTCACTGGAAAATAAAATGGATCTGGCACCAAAACAGCACTTTGAAGATTGAAAAGCTGCATTTTAAAAGGCATTTTTGATTTTTAGCCCAATTCTGCGGCCTTGCTTCGTGTTAAATATAACAGCACCCACTGACATGCTCCTGCAGTGAGAATTCTGTTTTTACCCCCACTCTGACTGTATGTGGCAGGGGTGTGCAGCCTTTTGTGATTGTGACCCATACGCAGTTTTCAAGATTTCTGCATGCACAGGAGTTAGCGCATCCATTTTTGGCTGTTTCTTTCCCTATTTGTAAAGTGATGCAGTGGGGCATATTGGAATGGGTAAAAATATCCCACATAAGCCCCCCTCCACTTCAGCTTGACTTCCAGTCGTGGGGAAGTCGGGCATGTGGGATATTTCTTTCTGTCCATGTGAAGAACACAGGTTTCTTCCGGTGTAGGTTCTTCTCCCGTCAGCAATTGATGCTACACGCTCTCCTCGCCGGTTCTGTTTGGAATAGGAACGATACCCCGTCTTCTCTCATGCTTTCTTTTCCAGTGTAAAGCGACACTCCAGATCTCTTTGGTTTTCCCTCCCGGGTCCCAGAGGAGGTCCTCCTTGGTGATTAGGTGTACTTAGTGCCAATACTAGAAAACAGAACATAACCTAGTTATGAAAATTCTCCCACTACTGCTCCAATGGGGATTTCAGCAGTGAGACAGGCACATGCATTCAGTGACAATTTACAATATTCCCCTACAACATTCCCTGTATGTATTTAATGACAATTTAAAATATTCCTTGCATATATTCACTGACAATTTCACAATTTCCTACGTTTCCAGATTCTCTCCCTCTGGGTTTTCTCTAGGCTCTTCTATTTGCCGAAGGTATGCCTGGGATGGCAACTCTTTAGCTGGTTTATGTGGACCCCCTTTTTCTTTCAGCAAGTCACATCTGGGGATGCAGATTCTGTAGGTGAGGCCAGGGATGGTGACCTCTCCTCCATTTCTGAACTTCCATTTCCTACCGTAGCACTAAGCTAACCGGAAGGCTTTCTTTAGGATTGCCAGGACCCTGAGATTTACTCTCCAGTTGGGACCAGGCTTGGCAATAACTGGGGTCCAAATTAATCTCGAGTTGGTTGAGGAGGTGACTGCCCATATTAAAGGCGCAAGGAACACCTTGCACGATCCATCAACTATGTACTATGCTTTTCTTATCTCTAGAAATTTTGATTATGCAACTGCTAAGCAGAAGATGTTTGGAACGGGGAGTCTCCAGGCCCCATACCCATGGATCAATTGACTCAACTGCAGGCAGGATCTGGTATTTTGGGAGTTTCTTGAATAATACTTCGCTGATGAAGCTTTCTTCGCTATTCAAGTCAACTCAGGCGAAGACAGACTCCTTCCCGTCATTTAACTGACTCAGGAGGAAGAGCTGTTCGCCCTTCTTCAGAATGCCAGCTAAGCTTTGTGCTGGTTTGATATCAATTTTGACTATGGAATTGGGATTTTCTGAATGTGAATTAGTGTAGAATTTCAGGGTGTCTCCTTCCAGTGTGGAATGCCACTTGAGACTGGAAAGAAGGTTGATTTGAGGAAATGGAGAGGAGTTCCCATCACCCGTTTGTTGTCCCACAGCAATTATGGTCACATCGGATATGTCATTGTTTTGAAGAGAGAATTGAATTTGGTTGGGTTCTTGTTCAACCATGTGGCATGTACCATTTAGACTAACATGGTTGACACTCTGTTTTAATTTGATTGGCCTGTGAGTCTGGGTCCAGAGTACCTTATTCACAGAGTCCATTAGAGGAGACAACCTACGGAGGATTTCATTCCCTAATAGACAGTGGGTTCCCTCCGGTGCCACGAATATGACCGGGTGCTTCATTTTGTGTCGCCCTATTTTAATTTCCAGCTCTGCAGACCCCTCAACAGGAATTTCCTTCCCGTTGAGGGGTCTGCAGTTGTCCAGGAAGAGGGGTGAGGGGGATCTGGTATCTCTTCCCCTTCCTGAATTTAGCTGCTCAAAGATCCAATTTGACAGCAAAGTTGCTTGGGATCCAGTATCCACCAGTGCTGGAATTGCACATTGCCCTTGCACTTGGATGGAGGCGTAGAATCAACATTCTTTCTCCTCCAATGGGCAAAGGTAATGGGCGTTCTTTGCAATTTACTTATTTCTGACACCGGGATAGTTGGGTCAAGAGACAATGTTGGAGTTGAGGAATCTGTCAAACAATTTGGACACACCGCTATTTGGGGAGTTTCAGGCTCCCCTTTTTCTGATTCTGGGCTGCCCCCACTTTTTGGAGGCAGTCAACAGAAGTGGTTGGTGAGGTTTGGGGTTCCTCTTGTGCTGGTTATGCGCTGCCCCCGCCTTCTAAGAGGCAGTCCCCAGAGTTGGATAGTTTGGGAATCCGAGCAGGAAATTCCACACTCAGTGATTCCAGGAGTCTCTGGCTCCTCCTTTTCTGATTTCGGGGCTGTCCCCCCTTTTTGGAGACAGTCCCCAGAATGGCTTTGGGAAGCTAGGGAATCTTCTTCCTCTGGTTCTGGGCTGCCCACCACCCCCTTTTTGGAGGCAGTACCCAGAATAGGTCTGGGAATGATTCTGTGGGGTAGCTTGGGGATCTGCAAAAAAAATAGGAAAGTTGGATATTGGGGGAGTTTTGGGCTCACCTGGTTCTGATTCTGGGCCACACCCCCGTTTTGGAGGCAGTCCCCAGAATAGGTTTGGGCAGGGTGGTTATCTGGCTTCTCATTCTGGGGTTCAATAGTGGGCGATTCTAACTCAGTCCCCACATTTGCCCAGTCTTCATTAGGATCTCTTGGGGAACATTTTTCTTTGGGAAGAGTTCCCCCATCCCTGAAGGAGAATATCCTTTTCCCAGAGTCCTCTGAGGACCCTCTGCTTCAAATTGGAGGACACTAACCTCATCCACAAAATGGGTCTTTTTAGGTCCTTTATTTCTCCTACCCGCCCTCTGTTCCTTGGGCTGCAGACTTTCGGGGTCAGGAGATTTTGGTTGTGGTTCCTGGGTTTCCAGGGGCGTTTTACAAGTGGGGAAGGAAGCTTCCTCTAAGGCTTTACACCCCCTTGCCCGTGCCTCCTCCTTTGGACCGGTGGGTTGTCAGGGTTCTCTCCCCATCAGTTTTCTGGAGTACCAGATCCTTGGTTTGTGGAGTTCTGAGCCGCCATTTTTATCTGAGGGTTCTGCTGAGCCCTCAACATGTGACCTAGATCCTGGGACAAGTTCTGGACCTGCCGCTCCAGTTGGGACACCCGCTCTAGCTGGTATGGGGGTCTCTGGTCCATCCTAGGTGGATCACGGGAAGGGTAACTGTCCCTTCTCCCATAATACCCTGGATTTGGATAGTTTGGGTAGCCCTCCACCTTTGGCCTCCCCTCTCCCGGATTGGGCTGTCTGGGCTCAGGAGAGTGGGGAATGAAAGGAGGGTTGCTTTGTAGGTTGAAGTTTTGCGGGTACCAGGCAAAGAAGCTCAACCCGGCATTTGGGGGATTACTGCCCTCCTGGGGAAAGTTAGGAAGGAAGTTTCCTGGGTTGATACCTACCTGGTTGGATCCCCCCTTGCGCTGGGAGAGTCCACACATACCCTAGGATGGGTTTGTTGCCCTTGTAACGGGGGCTAATATAATATGGGGAGTTAGGGGTCCCATTTGTGGGATTACATCCCTGACTACCTGATTCGGATTGGCCTGTGGGCCTTCGGGTTCTTTGGCTGGAAGGATTCTGTACAGGAATATGTTCAGGCCCCCCATCTCCAGATCTAAAATGGGGGCAACCTTCACATCCGCCACCTTAGCAGCAGCAGGGGTGTTGGCTGGTTTGGGGTTTTTATTGGTGTTTTTGTTCTCTACAAGTTTCTGCACCTCATAAATACGGGTCGCCTGTTCAATGACCCAGTCCAGTTATCTCATCTTGTGAAAGTCCCTCACCAGCCGTGTTAAAATATATTTGGGGAGTGCATGGAAAAAGGTGTTAATGAACTCCTTACGATCTTTTCTTTATTTATTTTTTTATTTGGTTAAGTTGCAACACAATTTTTCAAATATGTATACAAATATAAACAATGTTCGATCTTTGATACATTACCTCAAAAACGGTAATCTCCCTCAATTTTTGTTGATGGGGGTCAAAGTCTCAGAACGGGAGAACGCCTTTCAATACACTATACAAAAATAGAGACTCTTGACTACCCCCTCAATATCGAACCAGGATTAGGCTGGTGATATGTACTGTCATTGAATGAATGAATTTATTGTTTATACACATTTAGAAAAAGGTTTTGTGAAAACTTTAGAAAAGTTGATAAAAACATGGAACATACAAATATCAATTACAATTCATCACGGCATGGTCAACTTAATCCATTTCTAAAAACAGAATCTTCTGTGCGGGGTTAATTGGATAAATCAACTGACTTAATTTACTTAAGCAGTATAACGATATCCCACTTCAATTTCTAAAGAGTTGTTTGTCAATTGTCGACATGTTTCGGCCCTTCTGGAGATTAAGGCACTATCTCTAGTGTCTCTCCACCCAAGTATTTTAAGTTAAAAATATGTAATAAGGAACTTGATGTCCCTATTACCGTTTTTGAGGTAACTTAATTTTTTGTGCATTTGGTATTTGCAAAATAAAATAAAATGGAAAACGTTAATACACTTTCGTTTTCTGAAGAATATTATCAGAAACTGATAGGCCTTCCGTCTATAGTTGCAGTTGAACCCGTGGGGACCATTGCACCTGCACAGATTGATGAGCTTGATTTATTGACTCAAAAAAAGAAAAAAATAATACGAACTGAGTCTCATGTTCAGATGATACTGGCGTATTTAAAAGCAGGCATCATTCCTGAAGGGCTGCAAATTAAAAATATTCCATGTGTATTTACAAACAATCCAAAATTCAAAGGGAGTTTTAGTGCAGTTGGGAATAAATGTTCGAGAGATTTTCTCATCTTGATCATCGACACAGCCGCAGAAGAATCAACTAAACAAAAGATTGAAATTGAAACCCTAGAAATTAAATTGAAGGGCGATCAACTCATAAAAGACATAAAAGAAAAACTAGAAAAAATAGATGAAGAGATTGGCAAATTTAAAAAATGTACCATCGACAAAAAGATATGGAAGTACAAGAAAGATGCTGAGATATATAAAGAAACCAATACCTATCCGTATCTAGTGGAATCCTACTATGATGATCAAAATAAATTACAAAAAACTAGAGGAAGAAATACCAACCGACAAAGGAATAAGTTTGTAACTTTCTCGAACACCTCCAATATGACGAGTAGCGACTCCGGTAGTAGAAGCTCTGTAGGAAACTCCAATAACCAGTCCCATTTTCAGGGAGCCCGAGGGAGGCGTCCGCCCAACTGGAATCAGGGGCCACCCAGGATGCAAACACGCAACTGGAGAGGCCCTCCAGTAACTTAGTAATTCCAATCTTTAATTTGTCTAGTCATCTGTTAACGGATCCTGAAATACAAGTCCTGAAAAAGGGTTTAAGTTTTGTGCCCTTCACAAAAGCAAAAGATTTTGAGACACAAATCGATCTTCAGAAGTTTTTCCGAGTTATTCGTCTTCAATATTATTTTAAAGATGCACCAGTATCAAACAAGAAACTTGTTGTCACAGGGCTTAAATCAACCTCCAATTTTACTCCCTTGAATAATATGGTATCTCCGGCTATAATAGCTTTTGAAAATAAAATCAATGAGAGTAAAAAGCTGGTATAATCCAATAATCATCATAAAGATAATATGAATCAAGAGGAAAGGAAGGCCTTGTTATCATTACAGCAAAACCAGACCTTCCATATAAAACCTGCCGACAAAGGGGGAGGCATTGTCCTTTGGGACAAAAACCTTTACGACAAAGAACTAAGCATACACCTTCAGAATCCACATTTTTATCGAAAGTTAGACAGACATCCTACATTGCGTCTCAAAGAAGAGATTAAAAGTTTGATGGACAATGCTCTATCTGAAGGTTGGATTGAAACAGATGAGCATAGTTTTTTGATAAAAAATTATGCAACTATTCCTGCTTTCTATTTGTTACCCAAAGTTCATAAAAATGCAGTCACTCCCCCTGGTAGACCTATTGTTTCTGCTATTAATTCACTCTTAGAGCCCCTTTCAGTGTACTCAGACTGGTTTTTGAGACCTTTCGTTAGGACCATGAAATCTTTTGTTAAAGACACTACGAGCATGGTGAACATCATTAATGAGCTCCCTTGTCAAAAAAACTCGATCTTGGTGACATTGGATGTAACAGCCTTATACACTAGTATACCCCAAGGAGAATGTTTGAAAATTATGGAAGTCTTTCTCAACAAACGTACAACCACCCTTGAGGTAGTTCCCACTGCCTTTATTCTTGAGTGTATCCGCATAGCACTCACAGAGAATTTATTTCTGTGTGACAGAGTTTTTTTCCACCAAATCCATGGTACGAGTATGGGGGCAACTTTTGCCCCCATTTAGCAAATTTGTACATGGATTATTATGAGAGCACATCTATATACCATACCGACAATCCATTTAAAGAACATATTGGACAGTGGTATCGGTATATAGATGATGTTTTCATGGTTTGGAAGGGAGATGCTGCCATTTTGCAGGACTTCCTCACGTGGCTCAATAACCAGAAAACGTATATAAAATGTTCTATGTCCTGGGATTCTTTCTCAATTCCGTTTCTGGATTTACTAATTCGCAAATCTGAGAGTGGTCTGTTGTCTACCAGTTTGTTTCGTAAACCCACTGATAAAAACACTCTCCTTCAATTTAACAGTTTCCATCCCCTGGCACTGCGGGAAAATCTCTCAATAGGACAGTTCCTATGCATTAGGAGAAACTGTTCAGATAGGTCAGATTATGTGAAGGAAGGAAAGGATTTGAAAGAGAGGTTAAAAACAAGAGGTTATCCCAAAAAATAGTGCATGCTGCATTTAAGCAAGCAAAACACTCGAACAGAAACAGATGTTCACATCCGGAACCTAAGGTACAACAAGAAAAAATGACATGTGTGATAACGTTCAGTCCAGTCAATAACAAACTCAGAAGAAGCATAAAAGAGAACTGGCATATCCTCCACACCCCGGACTTCGAACCCAGTACACCACGTTTTGCTTTTAAGAGAAAAAAGGAACGTTAGAGATTTGTTAGTCCACACGTATCCTAAAAAAGAAGTGACACCCATTCAAACATGTCTATGGCACCTTGCGCCGGTGATTGGTAATTTCAAATGTGGCAGATGTGTAATCTGTCCATTAACAAAGAATTTGAAATCGATTGAACTTAACGGTAAAGATTGGGCCTTTCGCTCTTTCACTAAATGTAGTTCATCATGGGTAATTTATGGATTAAAGTGCCCGTGTAATTTGATCTATGTAGGTAAGACCAAAAGATGTATAAAACAACTTATTTGTGAACACACATCATGTTTGAAGAACAAGGTAGCCAACAAACCCCTAGTTACACATTATGAACTAAAAAAACATAAATACACTGATATTTTGTGGTTTGTCTTACAAACCATCCCTGCGACTGAAAGAGGGGGTAATAGAGAAAATCTTCTGAGTTTACTTGAACAGCGATGGATTTATTCTCTGAATACAGCCATCACAGGGTTAAACACAGCTGTGGAATGGAATTCCCTTATCACGTTGGTATGACAAAACGAAGGCATCTGTCTGTGTGTGTTGCATTCGTGTTCTGATACATCTGTGATGCAATACAAAAATAAAAAGAATGCTCATGGGCTTCTACGGATTTATATAGAGTAATTCTTTATCAATCCGTTTGGTAAAATAAACCATTTATATGGCGTCGGTCCATATGTACAAATAAATAAGTCGCGGCCCCTTTAAAATTCATCAAAATTCAGCAGCCAGCGTGTCACGTGGTTTAGGTCATATGACCGTCAAGTTAGGATTGAAAAGACGACTGTGTGCCTCGAATGCGAGAAGCGCGACCGTTCGGACGTCGTTTTTCGTTTTGGATCGGATTCAGCATTTATGAGGTAAGCCATAGTGAGGACTGAATTTACAGAATTGGTTGTCCTTGTAGTCCTGCTTGAGTCATTTGTGCCTCACAGAGCGGATGCGTTTTCGAATAAGTTTGAAATTATGCTCTGCGCATTGCTTTTGAAGTAAGACGTGCCTCGGTTTGCTTTGACGTGGGTTGGGTCACATAAGAGGTTGTTTGGAGCTTGTCTCCTGTTTGGAAAGTTGTAAAATAGAAGATGTACGGCGAGGTAGAGCCGTGTGTTTAGGCTCTGTTCACATTAGGATGCTATGAGCCGTTATTATTGTGCGAACTGCATTTTTTGTCCGAGGCATAACTAATGAGTTCCGTTCTTGCTCGTTATTTTGCAGGCGATGGGCCACGAGTTTACCACGTGATGTGAATGAACGTGGCGGGCTGAAGTTTATTTGCATGCACCATTGGGTGTTCAACTAACAACATTGGATAACAATTCTCAGAACTTAGACTCAAGTGAGTTTTTGCAAAACAAATTATTTTAATATGAAAAATGAACAATATTTGGTAACAAAAAAAACGCTAAAAAGTCACTAGAATAATAATCATGACGAATGGTGCACCGTAAATACCAATGCCTGCAATATTGCGGTTTATGCTGACAACCCGTAAACTATTGATATCAAGTTAAACATTTTTTAATAATTGGGTAAAGAACAATTGTTTATAAGTATTTTAAGTTAAAAATATGTAATAAGGAACTTGATGTCCCTATTATCTATAGGCCCCTAATACAGGCAGGTTGCTGTGACCTGCGAATACCTGGCACAAAGAAATAAGAAAAGAAAATAAGACTTGACACAGCTAAGACGTAGCCGGTTTCTGAAGCTCATGTCCATCCGGGATGTAAGTGTGGGCTTGGTGGCATGTTGTTTCTGGTGTCCCCTATTGTTCCATTTAGGGGGGCGAACACCATATCCTTTTTGAAAGATATGTAATAACTATCCCATTATTAAAAACGGTTAGGAATGATGTTGTGATTAGCACATGATGTTTGAAAGATATGTAGCAACTATCCTATTGTATAAAATGTTTGTTAATGATTTTTTAAATTTATTTAAAAACATTTTTTAATTTTTTTTATTGACTGTAGTAATGATATATTACTGTGTACTCAGAGTTATACTGTCGCTTACAACTGTGTATGTTTGTTTTTAGATTGTGTTAATCTGTTGGGGTATATGAAAGAGGTTTCCATCTGCTTAAAAAGAAATTGTCTGTCCTGAAGAAGGCCGAGAAATTATTGGGTGGAGAGACACTAGAGATAGTGCCTTAATCTCCAGAAGGGCCCAAACATGTAGACAACTGACAAACGACTCTTTAGAAATTGAAGTCGGATATCGTTATACTGCTTAAGTAAATGAAGTCAGTTGATTTATCCAATTAACCCAGCACAGAAGATTATGTTTTTAGAAATGGATTAAGTTGACCATGCAGTGATGAATTGTAATTGATATTTGTATGTTTCTAAATTTTTTCACAAAATCTTTTTCTAAATGTGTCTAAACAATAAATTCATATCGGACTCATTGATGAAGAGTGTATTGTAGTATGTGTTTAAGTATGTTTAAGCGAGGGTTTCTGTGGTGCACAAACAGCATGTGGTAATTTATGGTACTGAGTGTTTCCAAAACAGTAATGCTGGTTAGATACGTGTGATCAGAACAGGTAAATGGAAAGTTATTAATTAAGATGACAGTACATATCACCAGCCTAATCCTGGTTCGATAATGAGGAGGTAGTCAAGAGTCTCTATTTTTGTATAGCGATCTTTGATACATACAACAAAAGTAGTATAACATAACACAATAGTATGAATTCATACTAATATTAATCATCAAACAAGGGTACAGATTACATCTATCAATTTCAATACCCCAAACAGAGCCACTACACCAAAAAACAATTACAACTATACCCCTACCTCACTCAGATAAACATTTCTTTTCTGTGTTAAAATCAAATAAAACAACAGACTAAATATAGCTGCGGGTCATACATAACTCATAACTTTACAAATACCTAATTAGGCCGCTATCAAAAATCTCACTCTTTGGTCCACATGCCTTTAAAAGAATCTTCAACTCAAGGTAGTACCATTTTTTAAATTATTTACTTTTACAAACAGGCCTGATTTTGGAATATTTATTTTGAGAGGTGCTTGTACAGTGTAGCACAGTACCCCAACCCAGCAAGGTGTCTATATCCTGCAGGCTAGTATGCTGTGTTAGACTTTTAAGGATTTCAATCAGGCAATACACCGGGTCTCTGTCCACCTACCCCTTGCATTGCTCTAATTTTTTGTCTGGGGGTCTCGCTTTTATATAACCAGGGTAGTAACCGGCCTGGTTTGTCTCCTTCCACGTGTTGCCTCTCCACATATTTTTTTTATAATTTAGGTTATATAGCCTCTCCCAGTGGTTCCTGCATTCTTGCTGTAGTCAATGCCTGATCTCGGCCTCCTCGGGGGAGCCTGTGCGCACTCGCATTATAGTTTCTAAATTCTTCTCTGCGTTGTGTATGTCCCATATTATGCCACCTTGAAGCCCCTTCGATTTAGATATTGCCTCCCACTGTGTCCCCGCTGATTCAACGCTGCCGGTATTATGTTCAAAATACTCCTTTATCCCATTCCTCACATCTTCTCTAAACGCTGTGTCTTTCAATGCCTCGGCCCTGAGTCTACATGTCGGGATCTTCGCCCTGGGAGGTAGGTTCTGCCTTGATACTACCAGTGGTGCATGGTCCAAGAGGACCTTAGCCTTATATTCTGTCGTGTCACTTCTTGTATTAACTCCTGCCCGATAAATATATAATCTAACCTAGTATACAAATTGTGTGGGGCAGAATATTGTGAGTATTCCTTCTCCTGTGGGTGGTGCATTCTCCACACATCCACCAATTGAAAATAACGTAACAAGGCACACAGGGCCTTTGCTGCTGGGGTATGGCTTCTGGCCTTCCCATCCGACCTTTCTAGCCTCGGGTCCAAGGTCCAGTTGAAGTCCCCTCCCCATTTGACTGCCCCACCCATATATGAGCTTATCTTAGTATATAAGTTCCTAAAATAGCCTGTAGTGACTTGGTTAGGGGCATAAACATTGATGATGCTTTTATTTTATTAACACCATTCTGCCATCTTCATCTATAGTAGACTGCAGTAGCTTAAATGGGACGTGTGGTGCTACCTATGTTATGACTCCTCTGGCATACG
Organism: Ambystoma mexicanum; assembly: GCF_040938575.1. NCBI lineage: Eukaryota > Metazoa > Chordata > Amphibia > Caudata > Ambystomatidae > Ambystoma > Ambystoma mexicanum. The sequence goes on from NC_090933.1 coordinate 474,610,032, forward strand.
TCGAGTATGTCGCTCTCAGGGTTGTCCCTTATCATTTTTTTACCACCCCCGCTTCTTCTTGGTCAGATGAGTTTCCTGGAGCAGTGGAATGTCTAATTTCTGTCTCCTCAGATACATCATGACCTTGTTCCGCTTAATGTAGCAATTTAACCCCCTCACATTCCAGGTCACTATCTTCAGGTCTCCCATTCTATCCATTTCCTACCCCTCCCATCTCCACCCCCACGCTCCTCCTCTTACTTTGTGGCTTGTGTTTGTAGGCTCACTCTTTTTTAACTCCCCAAACTCCCACCCCTGGCCCCTTTAAACACCCAATTTTGCCTCCACCCACCACTCTACCCATCCCCAACTGTTGCCCAGCTCCATCCCTGGATCTCAGGCTATCCCGCATCTAGACTCTTTCTCGTCCTACGCCGGTACTTGGAACTTAGCAGGGGTATACCGTTTTACTAGTATCCCGACTAAACTAACTACTGGGGGTGAGAACGCATTCCGTCCATGTCTCCTGCACTAGTGCCACAGTTTACCACACACTCGTACATCTTAAGCCCTTCTGTGCACATTCCAACTTAAACGACTCATATTACATTGTATATTCTAGTTCGGAGGCCCGTATTATTGGCATATATAGATAACACCACCCTTGCTTAATGCCAAGCCCGTCTCAGAAAAACCCTGGTTCACTTATCCAGCCTGCTCTCCTTCAGTCCACTTGTGTGTATCATACCCTGTTCACAGCATAGCTATATTAAATTCCAATTATGTCACATGGTTACATGTCTTAAACTCAGGCGTTAACCAACAATGTTCGTTCCTCGTGTAACCTCTCCCGCTAATCTTGTTATATGCTGTGCTATATTCTAGTCCCAAAGTCAATGGGCCTCATTATGACATTGGCGGTAGCCGTGCCTGTAATACAGGCACAGCTGCCGTCAGTATCATTTCTTTTCCGGTGCCCGTGAATGGTCAATTACTGGTCATTACAGCCCTGTCGGACCCGGTAATTGCCCATTTGCGGGTGCCAGAAAATAGATGCTCCCCATTCCCATTCGGCCCCATAGGGCCGAATGGGAATGGGGATGTCGGATGCATCGAGACCGTTTATAACGGTGCCGGTGCATCCGATATGCTGTGCTCGCGGGTGCTGCTCTGCCCAACAGGTCCGACCTGGCTGGCAGAAAGGCACATGCCAGAAAAACTCGTAGTTTACCGGTCCAGGAACTACAGTACTGGCAAGATTACTGGTACTGTAGCTCCCAGACCGGCAAACTTATAATGAGGCCTAATGTCTTGCTGTGCTGTTTACCTCATAGATAGTCACTTATCCCTTTGTTTCACCACCTGGTCATCTGCTTCTGCTGGGCAGTACATCAAATCGAACCATTTTGTCACATCGTCTGGGGTCTCGAAGAAAAACTGCTTGTCTGCCACTCTGTTCTGCAGAACCAGCACCGCCGGAACCCTACTCACTTCTCCAGGCTCCTTTCTGCCTGGTCATCAGCATCCGCAGGGCAGTTCATCATGTCCAACCATGTGGTTACGTCCAATGGGTTATCAAAAAATGTGCCTTATCCTTATGCAATACTTTCAGCTTTGCAGGATAAAGCAACATATACTTAAATCCGGTCTCACGCAACCTCTTTTTCACCGACACATATTTCAGACGTTGCCTTTGTACCAGGAAGGTGTTATCCGGAGACGCAGTGATAGTGGCCGATACTCTGCTTATAGTCCCTCCTTTACGGAAGTGCTCCAGAATTTTCTCCCTCTCTTTGTAATTTAGTATCATGGCAATAATTGGCTGTGGAGGGGGTCCTGGTAGTGGCTTTCGTACAGGTTTGTATGTCTCATCGTTGAACTCGGTGGTCTTCACTTCAGTATGACCCCCTTCAGCCTGCAGTCAACAGTGCTCTGCGTGTACAGTCTACAATGGTGATGTTCCATGCCAGCTATGTGGTTTGCATACACCACCGGCTATGACTGTTCACTTTCCGTGTTTCCAGTCTGCAGGTAGTCACACCTGTTCTGCGTGAATCCAGGTCACATAGCCTGTTTCACTGCATCAGTCCCACTGCTGGAGCCAAACGCATCCCAAAGGGGCAATACAACTGCTGCTGCCTCGTGGTAGGTACCAATTGCTGAAATGCTAATCAGCATTTAGTGATGGTTTTCATCTTAAGGGGTCTAGCTCCCGACTCCAGTGCGTGTCCATGTGCTGCTGTTTCGGAGGGTGCGTGCACCTGCGGCCAGCCACATATCTGCTGGTTGGCGAGTGCTAAACAACAGATCCTTTCATCTCCGCTGAGGTGTCCTCTATGTACGCGCAGTGACTGGGACCACTGTGCTCCAGCCAGGGGTTAAGCAGGTCTTTCAGTCATACAGTCCGGGTGTGCGATGATGCGGTGCACCTCGTTAGTTTACATGCCAGGGCTATGTTCGCCCCTTTCTTCTTCCGTGGGCTGATGGTCTCACCACATAGGGCAATTACCCACTTGTGTGTGGCTACTTGCCATGCAAAGCCCGTTGCATGCAGCTCCTCAATCAATGCCAACTTTTTGTTCTTAGTTTACAGCAGTAGTATGTCCTCCCCTCGTGGTTTGGAATCCTGATTTTAGCGTTCCAATATGCCAGGCCCTATAGCCTGTGTCACTGTATCTGCCCCCACCACTGGAACCTCTGATATCCCAGAGGCAGAACTTCACTACAGTTGCCTTGTGGACCTCACTACGCGCTATTGCACTGATCAGCGGTGAGTACCACTGTTGCGGCCGTTCTGTAGTCCTTATGTACCTAAACAAGTAGACGTTTTTTTTTTCCTATGTTTTGCTATCCTTTGTAACCTCCTATGTAACCAGAAAAGTGACACAGTACTAACTTAACCTACGCTGTGATACCGAGGGGTTTGGGCGTATAGCAAATGCAATAAATAAATAAATAAATACAAATGGAGAATGCCTATGAGGAGGTGGAACAGAAAGTTAGACTTCTTGGCAAGGTTCAAGATGTGAGAGAAGGAGAGAGAGGACTCGAAGATGACCCCAAGGTGTTTTGCCTCACAAGAGGGCGAGGGGAGGCAGCCCAGGGAGGGCATCCAGAGAGTTGGAGTAAACAGGTAGCAGGTGTCCTAATGAGAAGGATCCCAGTCTTACTGGCATTGAGCAGAGATCATTAGCAGAACACCATGCCTGAATAGAAGTCATGTAGTCAGGTATGAGAGAGGAAGAGGAGGGAAGCTTAAAAGAGAGCTGTGTGTCATCAGCATAACACTGGAAGTGAGGAGAGAAGGTGGAGATCAAGTGGGTGAGAGGTGCAAGGTAAATATTGAAAAGCCACAGCGATAGGATAGAACCGTGAGGAATGCTGCAAGTGGAGGATGAGGTGGAGGAGAGGAAATGACCCAGTTGCACTTGGGAAGGTCAGTTAGAAAGGAGAGGTCAGCCAGGCCAGTGCGCGGTCCATGATGCATAGGGTATCACAGAGACGATTTATGAGGATGCCATGATTGACCATGCCAAAGGTGGAAGAGAGATTGAGAAGTATCAAAACAGAGGGATAGTTTGAATCAAAATTTGCAAGCAGGTCTTCACGAGTGTTCAGAGAACAGTTCCTGTTCCACTTTTGCTCTGAAGCCAGATTGGTGGTCATGGAGACAGCCAAATGATTCAGTGTGGGGGTTGAGTTGGGGAATTACCAACTTCTCCAGGAGTTTGCCCAGGAAAGGGATGATGGAGATAGCATTATAGTTAGCTGTGCAGGAAGGGTCAGCAAACAGTTTTTTAAGAGAATGTGCACAAAGGAGTGCTTGAGAGGCTGTTGGAAAGAATCAGTGGTCAAAGGAATGGTTGCATTAGTAAGCCAAGTGAAGGGCAAGAGAGGAGATGTTGTCCTTAATAGTTCTGGTAAAGCAGGGGAGCACCTAATTGGAGGAGACTTTCAAGGAGTGGACTACACAAGAGACCTCATCCAGTACAATGGGAGAGAAAGAGGAGAGAATGGGGAAGAGTGAGAGGGGGGCCAAAGGAGACAGGAGCAGAGATGGGTGGGGAGGGGAGTACAGGAGAGAGAGGACATGATGGCCTGAGTTTTGGTGGAGAAGTGGGGGCCAGTGAAGGGAAGAGAAGAAGAGGAGACTGTAGTAGGATTGGCAAGTTCCTTGCAGATTTTGATGAGTTCAGCCGTGTTGTACACACTTGTTGCTGCAATGTGTAGACCTCCTTGGCGTTGGCCGTGCATGTGGTCGTGTTTGCTTTCACCTCTTTTTCCAGCCCTCCTGTGCATTCAGATAGCGCTCTAACATAATCAGAGGCTGCATTACTTAGCTGTGGTTGTCATAATCACATCTACGTAGGCTGTTACAGAATATGGCAGTAATCTCACCCAGATAGTCGCGGTTATCATGACTATGAGCATGGCATAGCCACCGTTATTTGTCAGCCAAAGGCTGATGCATAATCTTGGCATGCATGGGTTAACGCAGCTATAAAGCGGCCATTATAGTCACGGTTATAAATCCGTCCATGGGACATTGTGTATTTTGGCAGGTTGCCATAACCACGGCTATACCGGGTTGAAAGTCGTTGTTATCGGGTTCTACCTGTGCCATTATAACCACGATTATACAAGTAAAGGTGAACATTGTACGACAATGAGATTATGAGTTGGAAAACAATATGTAATTGGTTGATCCAAAGTACATTTTGCAAGATGTTATGGTATTGGTAGGTGTTATTTGTCTTACATGGTCTTGAGGGAGAGGGGTGTTATTAGCAGATGTGAAGTTGAAGAATGCAGAGACTATTCTCACACAGACGCACCCCACTACACGGTGTTAGAACTGCCTACTAAGTGGGAATATATGTATGCAATAAACCTAATGAAGGTCTCCAAACGCAGTTAAATATGTACCCTATCAAGTCCTTATGACGCTGCGGAACACAACCATGGAACAAATATAGGTTATGATATGATATGGCATTTATAACGCAAGTGTCTCAAGGCGCGATGAGGCAAAGCAGGGGGAACAGAGAGAAGACAGAGACAATGGGCCTCATTACGACTTTGGCGGTAGCCATGCCGCTGTTGGCGGCATGGCTGCTGCCAAAATCGGGTCCGGGTCCCCTGAATGGGGAATTACCGGTCCATTCTGAGTTCGTAGGGCCCGGTAATTCCTCCCTCCAGGAACCCGGGGCCAGACCTTCCCCATTCCCATTTAAACCCCAATAGGGGTCAATGGGAATGGGAGAGGGAGCAAACAACTGGCCGATTATGAGCGGCCCGTTGTTTGCTCCCTCTTCCCCCTGCGGGACACGGTAAGCACGCCTGGTTTGACAAGGCGTTACTTACCGGGTCACGCAAGGGGAGCTTGTAATGAGGCGGAACGGGTTTAACAGGTCCGCCTCCTTTAGCGGAGCCCGTTAACTTGTTCCGCTTCAGTCGTAATGAGGCCCAATGAACTTACTAGGTCAGGTGTCATTGAGATTGCGCTGGGGAAGGGGAAAAGTGTGGGGGGGGAACACAGTGTAGTATATGGGATCAACAGTAAAAAAAGAAAATAGATTAAATAAAAGCAATAAGTAAAAGTGCGGCCATCTGGTGGCAAGTGCAAGGGTAAGTGCAGTCAGCAGGTGTCAGGTGCTGGTAGGGGACTGAAGGGATACAGAAAACTTTCCCCCAATGAGAGGGTAGCCTGGGAGGAAGTGTAGGTGAGCAATTGGCGGGGGAGGGGACCTGGGCCCGAGATCAGAGGGTGGCCAGGTAACCAGTGCAGTTTCAGCCAGGAGTTCAGCAGGGGAGAGGAGGAGAGAAAGCAGACGCAAAGAGGAAGGTTTTGTGGTGCTTCCAGAACCATCGGTGGTGCTCCTCAAGTTTCAGGGAGGCAGGGAGGGTGTTCCAGAGGGAGGCCCCAGCCGAAGAAAGAGATCTACCACCATCTCGTTGCTTGGTGAAGCGACTAGCCCCGAGAGAGTTTGAGGCGGATGAGTGAAGAGCTCAAAAAGGAAGATATTTAGGAAGAGAGAGTTGAAGGTATTGAGGCCCCAGGCACCAGAAGGCCTTGTCGACAATGCAGAGGGTGTTGATCCTCGCCGCCACTGGGAGCCAGTGCAGAGATTTCAGCCCTGGAGAGATACAATCCCTGGGCTTGAGGCCAAGGACAAGTCTTACAGTCCTGTTCTGGATGAGCTGCAGAGGGCGCAGAGGAGAAACAGGCAGATTTAGAAAGAGGCTGTTGCAATAGTCCAGCCTAGAGAGAATCAGAGCACTGGATACAGTGAGCTTCTGGGGGAAGGATAGGAAATGAAGAATACCTCTGAGGAGGTGCAGCTGGTAGTGTGACTTCTTATAGACGTCAGAGATGTGAGGAGAGAAGGAAAGTGTGGAGTTGAAGATGACCCAGAGGTTTTTAGCCTCGGAGGTAGGAGCAGGAAGAGGGCCAAGAGAGTCCGGCCAGAGAGTGACAGGAAAGGAGGGAGCGGGTGTGCCGATGAGGAGAATCTCAGTCTTACTGGCATTAAGGCAGAGATCATTGGCAGCACACCACTCCTGGATTGCAGACAGACAGTCGGAGATAAGAGAGGCAGAAGAGGTGGCTGAAGTTAGCTTGAAAATGAGCTGAGTGTCATCCGCATAGCAGCGAAAGTTGGGGCAGAGAGCGTCAATGTTGTGGGCAAGAAGTGCAAGGTATTGGTTGAACAGCCAGGGAGAGAGGTTAGACCCCTGGTGAACACAACAAGTAGAGATAGAGATAGAGGAGAGGAAGGACGCAAGTTGGACCTGGGAGCATCGATCGGAGAGGAAAGAAGTCAGCCAAGCCAGGGCCTGATCAGTGATACCCAGATGATCACATAGACGGTTCATTAGGATGGCATGATTGACCATGTCAAAGGCAGAAGAGAGATCAAGTAAGATGAGGACACAGGGAGTGTTGGAGTCAAGGTTGGAGAGCACGTCTTCACGGATGTTCAGGAGAGCATTTTCTGTGCTTCTAGCAGCTCTGAAGCCAGACTGATGGTCATGGGGACAACCAACAGATTCAGCATAAAGATTAAGCTGGGGGATGGCCAGCTTTTCCAGGAGTTTGCCCAGGAAAGGACTGATGGAGATTGGGTGATAGTTAGCCGGGCCGGATGGGTCGGCAGAGGGTTTCATAAGAAGAGGGTGCACAATGGAGTGCTTCAGGGGGGAAGGGAAAACTCCAGTGGCAAAGGAGTGGTTGCAGATGTCAGTCAGAGGAGGAGCCCGGGTGTCAATGTGGTCCTTGATGCTTTTGGAAGTACAGGGGTGAACATGTTTTGACAAGACTTTTATAGATCAGACTTGTTTAGAAACCTTGTCTGGGGAGAACAGGGGAAAGGCAGAGCAGGGTGGAGTGGAGGTGGTTGAAGAAAGGCCAGAGGAAGAGCAGGGAGAAAATGGAGGCGGGGGAGAGGAAGAGAGAGAGGACAGGATGTCCTGAGTTTTAGAGATGAAATGAGAAGCCAGAGCCATGCAGAGGGCATGGGAGGGGACAGGAGAGATCGAGACTGCAGCAAGATTGGCCAGTTCCTTGCCAGATTTTAAAGAGTTCGGCTGAGTTATTAGATGATGCAGAGGCGCCGGCATGGCTGTGAGTTCTCTTCTTGGTGCGGATAGAGAGCCGGTATTGCCTTTGGAGCAGGCGGCAGGCCAGTTTGTCAGAGAATATACCGGAAGCACACCATTTCCTCTCATCCAGCATAGAAAGGGCTGTGTCAGGGTGTGAGTCAGCCAAAGGTGGAAGGAGGGTGAGAAAGTGGCGGCAAAAGCCTCAAATGACACACGTTCTATGGGTCGATAACCGAGAAGGTGGGTGGCAGTGCAGGAGGTGGCTTGGCCTGAGGAGTGGAGAGGGCGTTCTGGGAGGAAAGAAGGAGGTGATCACTCCCAGAGAGAGGAGTGTTAAGAGGGATAGAAAGGGGAAGGTCTAAATGTTGCAGCTTAACCTCAAATGTGTCACCTGCAAGGGAAATCCACATCCCTTACTTTAATTGTAATTCAGCCACTCTAAATACTCAAACCAGCATTTTTTTAGTCTTAGTCAATACATAGAGAGGACTTGTTCCTTACCTCCTAAGTAGTAGTAAATAGAAAGTGCGTTGCCTGTCTTATTTTTCAAATACTCATGGTCCCACATGTTGAAACCTATAAGGGAGTATCAAAATGTACCCCAGTGAGAATCTTTATGCACAAAAATGATGCACTCCTCACGGCACAATGACACCACTCTCCACTTACTTGGGATGGTGGTTCTCAAGAATAGTAATTTAGTCACTGGCACTAATGGGAAGGTCTCCAAACACTGGGTACCCGCCAAATGGTTTGGTCTTTTATGCCCTAAGATACAAAAATAAAGGTAAAAGGTACAATCATGAGATTAGTATCTTTAGGGTAAAGACTACCATTGAGTCTAAGTAGGCACATTTAAACCACACTTCAAAGTGGATCCTCAGCTCCTTCTCCAACTGGTAAACACTCGCAGCAATCACGAATAGTTTGCACAGCCGTGATTTACGTTTATTTATCCTGCCAACAACGCCATCGTGACATCATCACAAAATGTAACAATGTCATCCGTGTAAAACAGCCGCAAAATGATGCAGGTGTATAATGGAATGCCCCAAAGGAGCATGTCAAAACTACAAATCACATAGAACATGGGTATGGGAGGAGGCTGAAATATTTAAATCCTTCTATAAATAAACCCCCTCGTTTCGAGGTCATTTTTAAGTGTCCTCCACAAGAATGAGAGATCACATGCAAATACGTAAAATAGTTCATGCACTCGGTTAGAGGGTAAATTAGTCTGACACAACAAGCATTTTGTTGTGTGTGTTACCAACAGACGGGTTAATCACCAACATTGATTACAGCCACATCATACCTGAGGGAGTTTATCCAACAGGTAAGCTTTTTCTTAAAGGGCATACAACATTTTCAAGCAAGTACATTCAGAGCACTAACTTACGGTTAATTATTTACTTACAGGGAAACTATGCCCTTGTTGGAATTTTTTGAAGAGTTTTCTCTATAAAGATATGAAGTGACCATTACATTGCCTATCACCATCCACACTGGCTAACATCAGCAACCCAGTCTACTTAGACAGAAGCAACTTTCTTACTAACATAGCTAAATTTACATTACAGCACATATATTCTGCTCCTTAGGAAGGGTGGTGTATAACCTGCAGGTGTAGGAGCAACACACCGAGTGAGGTTAGGCATCAGCAGATACAGAATCTTACGGATTCCTAATACTTTTGAATTATAAAGGTTAGTACCTATTTTCAATCTCCTCTTTAATACTTTATTTTACATTGTTCTGTACCCTTAGAAATTCTGAACCACATTAGTTACTGATTTCTTTGCAAATTTGAATTGGTGCATAGGAGGCTAATGAGCTTAGACTAGGGGTGCATAACTGATTTTGACAGAGGGCGGAAAGTACCTTACATGATGGCTATAGTGGGCCGAAAAGTAAATGTGGGTGGGGCGGTAGGCGCGGTGGGGCGTGGCGTGGGAGGAGGCTTTTTCAACCCCCAATTTTTATTAAACACATGGAAAAAGAATACGTTTTTGAGGTGTAATGATTTTTATTTGTATTTCAAACTTACATTTTGTACTACACAAGACACCCACCCCTCACACAAACACTATGCCCCAAGACACCCACTCCCCAACCAAACACTACCATGGCCCCCACTCCCCAACCAAACACTATGCCCCATGGCCCCCACCCCCAACCAAACACTATGCCCCATGGCCCTCACCCCCACCCAAACACTATGCCCCAAGACATCACCCCCCATGCAAACACTATGCCCCAAGACACCCACCCCTCATACAAACACTATGCCCCAAGACACCCACTCCCCAACCAAACACTATGCCCCATGGCCCCCACTCCCCAACCAAACACTATGCCCCATGGCCCCACCCCCAACCAAACACTATGCCCCACGGCCCCCACCCCCAACCAAACACTATGCCCCAAGACACCACCCCTCATGCAAACACTATGCCCCAAGACACCCACCCCTCATGCAAACACTATGCCCCAAGACACCCACCCTTCATGCAAACACTATGCCCCAAGACACCCACTCCCCAACCAAACACTATGCCCCATGGCCCCCACTCCCCAACCAAACACTATGCCCCAAGACACCCACCCCTCATGCAAACACTATGCCCCAAGACACCCACCCCTCATGCAAACACTATGCCCCAAGACACCCACCCTTCACGAAAACACTATGCCCCAAGACACCCACCCCTCATGCAAACATTATGCCTCAAGACACCCACCCCTCATGCAAACACTATGCACCCATACAGACCCGGACCCCCCACCCCCAACTCAGCACACAATCTCACAAGCATACACCAATACACTATGCACCCTTACGAACTCCCACCCCAACTCACCATACAAACTCACAAACATACACCATGCATCCATACAGACCTGAACCCCCCATTCCCCAACTCACCAAACAAACTCACAAGCATGCACCCATACAGACCCGGACCACCCACCGCCGCATATCAACATACACTGAACGTGCACACAAACATATTCAGGCAGACCCGACATTCGCCCCACCCCCGCATCTCAACATACACTGAACTTAGACACTGAACGAAGCCGGTCTACGCCGGTCCACGGCGTCCAACGGCCAATGGCTAGAAACGCTGCCGGATTCCAAATACAGGTTTGCAGCTAAAAGCCCGGTATGGGTTACCCACATCTTAAGGAGTTAATATCCCGAACTACCATCTTACAACAGCAATGGTTAGTCCAAAATTTTCTTAGACACAGACATGAGCCACCCGACCCAACCACAACACATACAAGAAGTATAACAACTAAAGCTATCACTATCAACAAAACAGACCAAGAGACAGAAGCTGACAATGTTCACCTTAAAATTGCACTACTAAACACCAGGTCTATGCCCAAACATGCACAAGAAATCCACGATTATATCATTGAGGAGAAATTACATATTTTATGCCTAACAGAAACATGGCTACAAGAGCCAGTTGGACCTACTATAGACACTGCAGTACCAACAAACTACAACATCTACATAAAAAATAGAGAAACTGGAAAGGGTAGAGGTGTGGCGATCATCGCAAAAAACTCACTCAAACTCTTTGCCACCCCTATTCAGTGCTCAGGTTGCGAGGTTATTCACCCCAAACTGTCTCCTACTCCAAATAACTGCATTACCATAATCACTATATATAGACCCCCATCTTTAATATCGGAATTTAATGACGAGATTGTGACCTTACTAAACAACCTTAAATCTACCAACACAGAGATCATACTGTTAGGTGACATAAACAGATGGAGGGGTAATCAACAGGATCAACAATCCGTAATCCTTGAAGAGGATTTTGAGAACAGCGACTTCTCTATCATTAACAATGGCCCTACGGCAACCACAAGGAACCAGCTTGATTGGATTGTCACAAATAGCAATAAAGTTACCATGATTGGCTCTTACCCTTGCATATGGTCATACCATTTCAAAATTGAAATCTCACTATCGTTGAACTTTAAAAAGGAAAAACCAGCTAACCTACCAAAACCAGTTCTTGCTAGGAATCTGAAAAAAATCACGAGCAATATGCTTTCAGAGGAAATGCAGAGAATCATGACCACCACTAACGACGAAGACCGTACTGAACAAATAATATCAACTTTCAACCAAGGCATGTTAAAACTACTAGACCTCCATGCCCCTCTAAAAGAAAAAAAAGTCAGGCCCAATTCCAATCACCAAAAATGGTTCACTGCTGAAGCGATTAAGCTTAAAAAGGACAAAAGGAACCTTGAAAGGAAATGGCTAAAAGATCCCAACGAAATTAATAAAACAAATTGGAAGACGGCAGACCATACATACAAATCTAAGCTCATAGATTTGAAGAAAAACTACTATAACGATATCATTAGCACTGCGGCAAACTCCACCAGAAAGCTTTTCCAGATACTCAAATCCATAGACAAACCCATAACACTCACCCCACCCTTCCAACCAACTGAAATAGATTGCGAGAATGTTCAGACTGCATTCCAAAACAAAATTGTTAAAGCCAGAGAAACCATCATTAACTGCCTGACCACAAACACTTCATTTAAAACCCACCTTAAAGAAAACAAAAACGAGACAGAAATCCCAAAATTTCAATTCCGGTCCATCTCACTCGATGTAATGAAGAAAACACTCTCTTCTATGAGGTGCACTTCATGTTCGGAAAATGTCCTACCACCTAAATTTATTCTAGAAAACCCTGACATCTTTGCCCCTTTCTTCACAAGAATGGTAAATGCATCATTCAGGGATCGAACTGTACCTAACATCATTAAAACGGTCACGGTCACTCCTTTACCAAAAAAACCTGACCTAAACCAACAGGACCCAGCCAATCTCAGACCTATCATGAACTGCAACTTTCTATTAAAGATTATGGATAAAATAGCTACTGAACAACTCCAAAGCTATGTAGAGGAAAACAACTTACTACACCAACAGCAGTCCGGATTCAGATCCAGCCATAATACTGCGCTATTAGACCTCCAGACCGAAATGCTGTCTATCTTGGACAAAGGCAAATCAGGACTATTAATATTATTGGACCTCTCGCTCGGCAGCATTTGATCTGCTAGATCACACAAAGCTCAGGGAGGCCCTTGAAAACTCGGGCAATTGTTCACCAGGGGCAAATGAATGGATTGCTTCATTCTTGCAAAACAGGCAATCCAGGATTGTCTGGGGAGACAAAACATCAAACACAAAATTGGTTGACTGCGGTGTCCCTCAAGGGGCCAGTTTTTCCCCTTTGCTCTTTAATCTCTACATGCGCTTCCTTTGCACCATGTTATCTCAGATGGATATTTTCTTTACCAATTTTGCCGATGATACCCAATTAGTGTTTGAACTCAGTGGGGACTACAAATTGGACAACGACAGACTTTCATCCCTATACAACACCACTGAGTGTTGGATGAAAGAAAATTGGATGTGCTTAAACGGCTCCAAAACCGAGCTTATGATATTCAGCTCTACACAGGCCAGAAAGAAATTGAGTCCATCTTACTCCTCGTTCTCTATCAAGCTTCACTGGGGGCTGAAGCTCACACTGCCTACCTTAAGAAAAACTGTCAGTACCACCAAATTCTCCTCAAAAAAATCAGACCATTACTAGATCAAAAAAACAGCACGACCATCGCTAGAGCCACTATACTGTCTAGGCTAGATTATGGTAACTCCCTTCTTTTTGGAGCCAACAGTAAATGTCTGAAAAGATGCCAAACAATCCAAAACAATGCCGTCAGAACGATCACAGGAAGAACTTGGAGAGAACACATCACCGGTTAAAGGAAGGCTCTCCATTGGTTGGCTATGAAGGAGAGAATCTCCTTCAAATCTCTCACCATGGTTCATTGCTGTTTATATGGCAAAGCTCCGGTCTACCTCAAAAAACAATTCAAGTGGTACGAGCCACCCAGACAGCTTAGATCTTCTAACACAGGTAAACTGCAAACCACCAAAACACAAAAGAAGCATGGCCTTGGCAAGGCCTTTCCGACCCTGAGTATTGAAAAATGGAATGAACTTCCCACTTCACTGAAACTCGAACCCAACTACCTCCTCTTCAGGAAAAAACTGAAAACACTACTTTTTAAATGAATCCTGGAAACATTCCTTACTAGATTATAAGGTAACACTGACCATCACACATAGTGTCCCGTCCTAAATCTCTGTTGTCTTGTCTTCTCGTAAGCGCTCTGATGCCCGCGGGCTTTCAGCGCTATATAAATAAATAAATAAATAAATAAATACATAAAAATAAAATAAATAAATAAACTTGCACACAAAAACAAACATTCAGGCAGACCCGACACACGCCTTAATGTCTTAATTGGATGGAAGGCAGTGACTTTTGATCGAAGGTGTTCCGCTCTTTGTCCATGCAGTGCCCTGTGAGTGGGGTGCGGGAGCTGATCAGTATTTCTGTCTTGTTTGGGTTTAGTTTTGGGTTACTGTTGGTCTCCCAGTGACTTATCTCATTGAAGAAATGATTGAGCGAGGGGTTTGAGTTTGTACCTGTAGTCATCTTGAAAATGTAGTATTGCATAATTGTACCATGTGCACCCATGCCTTTTAAAATTAATTTCATGAGATGGGCCATGTTTATATTGAAGAGAAGGGGTGTGAGGCTTGATCCTTGTGGGATACCGTAGTTGTTGGGTCTTGTAGGTACAGGCATACCTGATAGGAACAACGTTCATAGTAGATGAGCACTGGGCATATTTTGGCAACACGTGGCAAAATATAACACTACCTGGCACTACAGGTGGCAAAAGGTGCGACTACCTGGGCTCAGGAAGACAGTACTGGACAAACGCCTACCCAATGGCTGCACAAAAGCAAAGACAGTCGGCTTTGCCAATGCTTGTTTTTTAAATTTTTTTACTGCAGCTGAATAATTGTTCTGGGGAACACGTCGTTTGTTGACTTTCAGAAGACTGCTCAGTTGAGCTTATTCTAAACCTTTCATGAAGCACTGGACCTCAGTGGGTGCAGGAGACCTTGAGAGGGGACTGAGTCTTGCAATAAGTGCTGCTTCTTTAGGGGGGCTTTGGGGGTTGCAGCTTCCGTGTTAGGGTAGCACACTGCTGCCCCCAGAGAGCTGGTGAAGTAGATGAGCAGAGCACTGCGCCTGCTCCGCAAATCTGTAGGTTGCATGTTTCATGTCTGAATCCAAACACAGCCTGCAGGCTTCATCCTGATTGGGTACCGTTCGGTTGCAGATTTTGTGTTAACAATGCAGGATGTTTCCATCACTGTAAACCCAAAAGACTGCTGCATTGGGTGTTATAGATATAAAACCAAGTTTTTATTTGTCTCAGGAGGATAGCTCAGGGACAACGCGCTTGCCTTGGAAGCAAGACAATGCTACCTGAGTCGCGCCTAGAAACATTTGAGTATTAAACGCATTATAAATAACCAATTACAATTAATACAAGGGAGACTGCTGGCTCACGGTCTTTTGACAATTTGCGACAATTAACTGTATCTTTATCTCGGGGGGCGCTGTTGCGCGCGAGACGGAATGGTCGCACTCGCGTGAGCTCCTGCGACGACCAAGGCCTGGAAGCCAATACGATGAATAATTCGACTTGGTTCGCATGAAAAACGCAAATAACTTATAAAGCAACACCTCATCCAACTGCAAGCGAAGTCCCGTGAAGAAACTCGCTCAATTGACAGAACCGCGCCGTGAGAAAGATCATACGGCTCAGAGCGCTGCTGGAAGAGGGGAGGAGCCCGGCGACGGCGGCGCGGGCTGCCGGGGACGCGGAGGAGGCACAGTGGGCCGGGTGGGGGAAGCGGGCGCTCCGGAGTCCGTCGAGCGCCTGCTGGCCTTCCCCCTCCCACCCCCGCCTGGGCACGAGACGAACCAGAGGATCGAAGACAGGGCTGCGGCCCGCAAGGTAGGAGGGCGCGGGTGCCAGGCTGGACTGCTCCTCCCGGGGTGCGTGGGAGGTCCGCATCGAGGGATAGGGCCTCCCCGCACTAACGCGCGTCTGGGGACTCCGAGGAACCCGTTTGGAAGGCCAGCGGGGAGCTCTCCCTTCCCACCCACGCATGTGGGCGCCTTGGCGCGTCCCTCCATACCACATCCCTTCAATAAACGTGGACACTCGGCGACGAAAGCCCCCCCCCCGGTCCCCAAAGGGACATCCCGCGGCTGGCTCGAGTGTAGTCGCTCGATAACTGGGCACAGACACGAAGGCACATTTGGAGGGGGCTGGTGGGCAGTGGCCCTCGGAGGCGGTGGTCATTGAGGGCGGCGGGCCTGCGGCGCTCTGGAAGTCACTGGCGGTGGGGGAGTACTGCAACAGCCAGCAGTCCCACGTGCAGGATAAGGGCCGACTACTCCGATGTGGGCTGCAGATCTGAAAGGCATTGCGTTGTTTTTTTCCCTGGCTCACCGCTATCACAGACATCAAACCCCAACACGCTGAGAGGATACGGAAGAACTTGGGGCCAGAGGAGTTGTGGAGCTGATGGGGGTGCTCCCTGTTGGGGGCTAGCGTGGTCACAGCGATCACAGCGGACACATAGGTCCAGTACCGGAGGACAAAGCAACTAATAGATGGGGTGGCAGGAACTGGAACGTGCTCTCTGGCCACGGCGGTAGCATTAATCAGCCTGGAGGAAATACCACAAGCTTCACGCACAAGCGGGTTGAGGACAGTCCCCAGACCCTCGTGAGGAGGGGGGTGAGGAGTAGACTCCGTACAGACAATGCCCAATCGTCCTGGTCAAAAGAAAGGGAAGGGATCCATCGAAAGATTCACGAAAGCACTCGATAAAGGAGCACAACCCTTGATGTCGGAAGACGGGCCTCCACGAGAACAACCGGCGGCTCAAGCGGCCATGATGGATCCGCAGGCGGTCTTCCAAGCTATGTTGCAGGGGTTTGCCGCGCTCAATGTCAAATTGTATGGTATAACAGCTGAGGTTACATCCATTAAAACCAAGCTAGACAAGACAACAGCAGGCATTACAGAGGCGAAGACAAGAATTTCCGGAGCAGAAGATGCACTTGAGGCGTTGAAGACCACGGTGTCTACAATGGCGATTGAACTGGGAACAGTGAAATCTAAGTGTGAGGATTTGGAGGCCAGGTCTCGGCAGAACAATATCCGCATTATCGGGGTTCCAGAGGAGGCTCTAAAGGGGTCAATGGAGAAGGCGGTGGAAGACCTCCTCCGTAACCTACTGGGGGACCCTGGCTGGTCGGCAATGTTAATCGTGGAAAGGGCACACAGATCGCTGGCACCCAAACCGAAACCTGGGGCATATCCCAGGCCTATTGTCGCACGCCTGCTCAACTACAGAGACAGAGATCTGATATTGAGAACTGCCAGGGAGAAACAGGAATTAAGATGGGAGGCCAACATAATCCGCATCTTCCCAGACTTCACTATGGCGATACAGCAGGAAAGGAAACTGTTCACGGGTGTAAAGAAGCTACTACGCGAACGACAAGTAAAATACGCCATGCTCTATCCGGCAAGGCTTAAAATACAGCACCAAAACAAGACATACTTCTTTACGTTCCCTGAGGAGGCGGCAAACTTTGTCGAGACACACATCCCTACCCCTGCCGGGAGGCCTGGAAACCAGGAAGACTCATGAAACATACGGGAGACTAAATGCTACTATGGTGCTGATTCAGAAGGGACTGCAAACAGCTAAGGCCCCCTACCGGGTGGCCCACATGTGGGAAGATTAAGACTAAACTGAACTATCACATATGCTAGCTCCACTCGCATGTGCTGACATGTATGAGAGTAACAACTGAGCACCAGTCATATTGGAAATGACGATGCATAGTTAAAGTTCGGGGAACTATGAGGGAGGGGGGAGGGAATGGGCAGATGGTTTGGGATACTAGTTATGAAAAAGTTGAGGTTAAACTGAAAAGCGCACAAGCCTTCGACACTACAACTATTGAATACACAGTTAGGCTACACATCCAAAGAAATGGTCATAATCAATGGTTAGATAATGGCTAGACCAGACACTGACGGCTTGAAAATATTGAGCTGGAATGTACGCGGTTTGGGTATACACATGAAGAAGAGAAAGATAATAACATACATAAACAGGCTAGGCCCCAAAATGGTTTTCCTTCAGGAAACACATCTAGGGCCCCAACTAACTGGACATCTAATCCCGAGTTGGGGGCCTCATCAATATTTTACAACTTACTCGAGAAGGGCGAGGGGGGTGGCGATCCTTATTCATAAATCACTTCAATTCAACTGTATACATTCAGAAATAGACCCTGAAGGCAGATACATATTACTACATGGAACCCTTAGTGACAGCGAAATGGTCCTCCTCAATGTGTATGGGCCGAACATAGATGACCCAGAATTTTATGCTGGAATATTCGAGAAATTGGCAAACTACCCGACGGCCCATTTAATTTGCGGGATTTCAATACCATCCTTGATGTAAACCTAGATCGCACGTCAACAAGGTCTAGGACACTCACCACGCGGCACAGAAAATACATCTTCACATGTCTGACCTGAAAGATGCATGGAGAGCGCTAAATCCGTCCAAAAGGGAATACACATTCTACTCCTCAGTACATGACATGCACTCAAGAATAGACTTATGGCTGGTTGACAATGATTTGCTGGGTTGGGTTACAGATACACATATTTACCCCAGGACGTATTCAGATCACTCCCCAATACAGCTAACAATAAAGGCTCCCGGAATCAGGGCATGTAAACCACCATGGAGGTTCAAGCCGCTGGCTCTCCAAGATCTCGTTTATAGAAATGTAATGGCTAGTAAAATACAGGAATATTTTGAGATCAATGAGGGAACGGTGTCTAGTCCAGCAATACTGTGGCAGGCGTTCAAGGTTTGCATCAGAGGCAGCTCTATAGCTGTTGAATGCGGAGTCCTGAGGGACATTAGGGGCAGACTGTCACAACTAAAAACACAGATAGCTACCTTGCAAACTCAATATGCACACCATCCCTCAGCGAAAACAAGCGCTGATATTAAAACCAGACTGGATGAATTCAAAGAAGCAGCGGACCAGGAGATCCGCTATTTCGACAAACCAGTGACTGCACGAAGGTATGGGGAGGGTGAAAGACCAGGGAGGCTGCTGGCGAGAATGGTAAGGGGTGAGAGAGGCATGACAACGATACTGTGCGTACATCTGCCGGATGGCACAGTGACCACTGAAGATCTTAAGGTGAAAAAGGTATTTTATGACTTCTATAAGAAACTCTACTCCCCTCAATGTGACAGTACTGATGAAATACCGACAACGCTTCTGGCTGACGCCACCAAGGAGTCCCTCGAGACCTCGATCACAGAGGCAGAGATTGCCGAAGCGATAAAAGCGCTGCCCAACGGGAAAGCCCCAGGCACAGACGGTTTGGGAGCAGAGTTCTACAAAGAATTCAGCGATTTCCTTGTGCCCAGGCTATACACTGTGTGGACGGAGGCCTTGAATAAAGGGGAAGTCCCTGAAACAACAAGGGGAAACCACCTGAGGAATGTGGCTCGTACAGGCCGTTGTCTCTAATGAACACAGATGCGAAGATTTTCGCTAAAATGCTGGCAACCAGATTATCATTGTTAATGCCATACATGGTACACGACGATCAGGCAGGGTTTATTATGGGCAGATCCACAGCAACCAACATCAGACGATGCCACAAGATACTAGCAACAATATCCCCAGAGACCCAAGGAGTAGCGGTCTCACTGGATATGCAAAAGGCGTTCGATACGGTTTATTGGCCCTTTTTATTTGGGGTGATACGCAACTATGGATTTGGCCCCAATATCATAAGGTGGATTCACGTCTTATACGATCACCCCTATGCCAGGATCAGAATCAATGGCGCTTTAACGGAAGTCCTGGAACTGTTGGGAGGCACTCGACAGGGTTGCCCCCTGTCGCCATTACTGTTCGCCCTAGTGATAGAACCGCTGGCTGACATTCTCAGGGCACGCTATAGCGCATACGGAATATCGTTGGAAGGCAGGAGACAGATCATCACCTTATATGCCGATGATATCTTACTATATCTTAGGAACCCGGACCGCACGCTGGGCAAGGTATTGGCGGAGGTGATTAGGTTTGGCGGGTATTCCGGATTGAGACTCAACCCTAGTAAATCGGAGGTATTCCCACTCACGAAAAATACAACGAAACCCAGGGACCTATGCGGTCTCATATGGAGCCCCACACATATACTCTATCTGGGAGCATACATAGCGAGGACGGCTCAGCTCACACGAGCGCTAAACTATAATGCATTGCCTGACTCCCTGTGTGCAAAAATGAAACGCTGGAGCGCCCTTCCTATATCACTAATGGGGAGAATAGCCCTTGTTAATATGATCATACTGCCAAAACTTTTCTACCTGTTCCACACAGTCCCGGTCTGGCTGGGGCGCACACTGTTTTCCAAGATAAAGAGTGCCTGCACATTGTTCGTCTGGGGCGGGCACCCCAGGCTTAACTGGAATACATTAACTAACACATACCAACGGGGGGGGCTGGCGGCTCCGGACTTGGAGCTATATTACCTCTCGGCGCAGGCTTACTATGCTGCATACTGGGCCGCTAACTTTATTGACCCGGGGCCACCCCCACATGGCCAACAAGCTAGAGAATCAATACTGGCTCTACATAAAATGCTGGAACCAGCCCCTAAACACCATAATTCCTTAGACACCACGAAGGTGACAACCACACCATGGGCTAAGATAGCGGATATATTTGGCAAGGGCAAGCTGTATCATCCGAGTATGCCGATATGGGGCGACCCGCGTTCACCATTTTCTCTCGATGGGGAGGTGGCTATGCACTGGAATTCCAGAGGGATTGCGCAGTACGGCCAACTGTTCCGGGATGGGCTATTTGCCACATGGGACGACCTAAAGGAAGTAGTGGGGAACACGAATAGACACAAATGGCAGTACCACCAAATTAAAGACACCATGCAAAGGGCTTACCCCTCCTTCCCAGAAGAACCAGAAATAAATATGGGGCTGGGCTATATGTTCACGAGTGGGACCCAAAAAGTCACAGCCGCTGCACTCTATAAAATCATAACCCAAACACGCCCAGAAGGGGTCCACCAGTCCAGGGCCAACTGGGAACTAGACTTGGGGCAACAAATAGAGGACCACGAATGGACGCAAATATGTATGCTGACCAAAAGTATTTCGTGCAACTCCAGATATAAGCTTATACACTCTAAAATAATACATAGGCTGCATTACACACCTGCAAAGCTTCAGCGAATCTACCCCTCCACCTCGGGATTGTGCCCGAGATGCCATGCCGAGGGCGCAAATATCTACCATATGCTTTGGGAATGTATAAAATTGAAAGAGTACTGGAGGGAGGTCTGTGCTGCGCTTGATGAAATGGCGGATCTACCTGTCCAGTGGACACCAAAGCTATGTTTGCTGGGGGTGGTGGGGAAGATGAACCCGATGTGGCGTAAACTATTAAATTTGAGCTTACTAATTGCCAAAAGGGCAATATTGTTGAAATGGAAAAGTGTAACCCCCCCAACTAAGGCAGATTGGGAGAAAGACATGTTGTTGACTAATGACACTGAAGAAATGTATATAGACTCTGTACTACTAATAGCCAGACCCAGAAATATATGGGACCGGTACAAGCAATACCTTGCGGACAAGGCTACAGCGGAAGAATCAGAATTGGAGAATACCTGATTGTGTATCATTATTGACATGTAATTACGCCGGAATGGTGAAATGTATGTGATTGGCTTGTGTGCACCAATAAAATAAAGTTTAAAAAAAAAAACTGTATCTTTATCTCCATTATCATGTATGCCGCCCAAGGGGTCACTCAGACTGCTTTTCATTCTAAACAAAGGAGGGGGGAATACATTGTAATGGAGATAAAGATCACGTTAATAGCTGCTTTAGTAGAGGTGCAGAAAGTCCCTTTCAAACGGTTTACTTATGTAATGAAATGCGGCCAACTGCTTGAAGTGGGCGGTATCTCATTACAAAAGTAAACACTCTTGGCGGGCCGCATATCGCGGGATGGAGGGCTGCATTTGGCCCGCGAGCCGTATTTTGTGCACCCCAGGCTTAGACATTTACTTTAAGAAATTGTTACTAATTAGGTGTAGCACAATTGAATAGAGATTAGGAATCATGTATATACAAATCATGTCCAAAAACACAGTTGGTATATCTTACAAATATTGTAAAATCTGTGAAGTGATGTATTTCAAATAACGATCCGTTTGACCCTGTTAACAATTTAATTTTTTCCTAGAAAATGTTGTGAATGTACACAATTGCCCCTGAAGAAGAGAAATCCTCTCGAAACGCGTTGGGTAACATATGAAAAACAAATGTATTTTTGCAGATTAAAAATTATTGTACAACTTGTATGATTATCACTTTTTTAAGATTAATCAAATATGATTTAAAGACTGCTTCATAGACACATTGAATAATTGTTTTGAAATGTTGGGCTTATTTATCTAAGCCATTGACAGTGTGCAGGGGATGGGAGTTCCTTTACAAGGAACTTTTCTTTTGTTTAACCAACAGAAGTCAACAGGCTTAAAACATAGCCTCAATCTAATTAGACTCAATCTACAACCTTTGCGGTTGCATGAACTATCAATATCTCAAAATGTTAAAGCATTCAACATGTATTCATATGATTGGCCACATCCCCATCACACACAATATTCCACTAAATAGTCTCCACCCCACAAATACCCAGCTGGCATTATTTCTGCCGATACATTATGGTACATGACAAAATATTCCACTTTCCTTACTATATTTCAATACCATGTTTTGATTAAAAAAAATGTTTGTCAGACCAAATCAGCATTCTCTCTGTGTGTTAATCCCTTATGGTTAAAGACAAGTAAACTTCAGTTCAAATACAGGTTCACATATATCCGTCCTCAAAGGTACATAGAGTCTTGTGTAAGGCAATAGTGAAGGTACCAAAGAAAGTGAATCGTAACAGTTGATGGATGCTATTATGCCATTCAATATTCACATTCAAACCTGCTAAAAGGCTTTTGTTTGTTTGTTTGTTTGTTTGTTTTTAGTGAGGAATATACATTTCTGTTTCAAATTAATAATGTTTTATTAATGTCATACTGAGACTTGCCTCTTACTTTCTTCAGAATTACCCCTAAAGGAATGTTGCTTCTCCACAAAATATTTCACTAGTGGAGCTATCTCTATCTTGTTTTTGAGGCAGCTCTTGTGCTCTATCATTCCAGTCTTGCACCTTCTGTTGGTCTTTCCAATGTAAATACAAAGGCAAGGAAACTGAATCATGTATACCACATTTTCAGTGTTGCAATTTGTGTGTTCTTTCAGTACCCATTCTCGCGGTAAGCCTACGTTTACAGATACCATCTTCTTAGTCTGAGAGCAGATAACACATGTCCCACATGGATGATGCCCTAATACCTGGGGCAACCCGCACAGTGTGCCTTGGGTCAAAGTAGGTCTCTTGTTTGCCTGTATATGATTTTTCATAACAATATTCCAAATATGTGTACTCTTTTTGAAGGTTATGAGAGGGAGAGGTGTACTCATAACCTTCCTGCAATTATTCATGATGATATTTTTAACCTTATATGATTACTGAATATGCCAACAAACACTAATGGAGTGTATTTATTGCCCATCATGGCATCTGACTTTTTCTCGAACAAAGTCTCTCTATTATTGTTGAAAGCTCGTTTGGCTGCTTGCCTAACCACTTTAGTAGGGTAACCCCTAAAAGTTAGTTTATCCATTAGGATAGTCTTGCCTAGTGCTGCTATTGCCTTTTAAATGCAGAAATTGCCCAAATGGCAGGTTGTCTCGCACATGCCGTGTGTGGTGGCTGCTGTAATGCAACAAGGCATTTTTGTCTGTAGTTTTAACCTAGGGTTTCAAAGCTAGTTGTCCCTGTCTGCGATAAACTGTCAGTTCTAGATAATTCACTTCAATAGTACTCATGGAGGCAGTGAAATTGAGATACCTATTGTGGCAATTAAGCCAGGTTTGAAAACTATAGGCTTCTTCTATATTCTGATGCCATACCACTAATACCTTGTCAATGTACCTAAGCCATCTACTTATGTGGTCATTATGGGGATTGACGACAGCATCCACAAAGGTCTGTCCTAACATGTCGACATATAGGTTTGCCAAGTTGTGAGCCATTGCTGCTCCCATGGCAGTACCTTCCACCTGAACATAGTGCCCCATGAATTATTTTATTTTTTTAGTATGGTCCAATTCTGTCCACCACAGTATGAATGAGTTACTGGCTGGATGGTCATCATCACGCTTTAATAGGGTTTCTTCTACCACTTCCAAAGTAGCCTGTTGGGGAATGTTGGTACACAATGAGTGCATGTCTAGAAACATGAGTAGATTTTGTGCTGGATTGAAGTGAAGGCCTTCTATTATAGAAATATCATCTCGAGTGTCCTGTACAAAACCTTTCATTTACGAAATTAAGGTCTGAGATAGAAATCAATGAATTTGGATAAAGGTTCGAGTAGAGAGTTAACCCCGGACATGATGGGACTGCCTGGTGTTTTTCCAAGATCTTTGTGAATTTTTGACAGTATTACACGGTCCGCGGTAGCGGCTGTGTAGTTATGGTTAAGTTTCTTAACCCATAGGAAGAGCATTTTTTGGGCGGCTTATAACTTCGCTCCCCCTGGACGAATCCTCACCAAACTTTGCAAAAAACGTACATGGCCAGCTCGTAATATTTTTGATAAGTTTGGTGAGGTTTCCTTAAGGATGGCAAAGTCATATGGGGGTCACAAACATTTTTTTCTCCGTAGACCCACTAAAAAAAAATGCTCATGCCTACAGCCCAAACCGCTGGACGGATATTCACCAGATTTGCGGCAGGAACGGCGACTTGGTTCCGAAATTGTGCTTTTGTAAATTTGGTTAAAATCCATGCAGTATTTGTTTTTAAAACAGGCAAAATATAGGTGCCTAAACATTAGTTATATCTGGCTCTGCTCCGTGGACCCATTTCCCAGGCCGCTCTGCGGACAGGACTCTGATTGGTCCGGACGGCTGCATCATGTCTGCAGACATCAAACGCGCCCGCTGTTTGTCTGGAGGGAAGCGTGATGTGCGTCAAATTTTCCCAAAACACCACCATGATGTATCCACAGATATTTCCGGATAGCTGTAGGATTGTTTAGCATGTTTTGGGAGCACAGAGCGCAGCATCACTGCACAGGATCAATGTATAGCATGTTTTTTGAAGTGCAGCGCCACTGCATGGGTTTGATGCATTGATATAATGTGGTACAGCAAGACATGTGTTATTGAGCATTTTTTTTTATGCAGCGCCACTGCATGGGTTTAATGCAATTGCTTCAAGCTAAGTGTTGCCAGTGCAACATATGGATATGTAAATGAAAACAGGCTACACAGGTTAAAAACAAACCATTTTCTCATTTAAAAGCGCATTTTATTTTTCATATTCAAAATGCACACAATTTTTTTTTCTTTTCATCTGAAATGCCTATGTTGCAAGAGACACATTTGAAGATTAATGAACTAATATAATTAACCGTACTAACATGATTCTAACTTCTGAATAATATAATGTGTTCTTCACTGCAAAATGAGGCAGCCTGAAACTCATTTCAGACTGTGTGCAGATTTTTTTTTCTTCTTGTTTTTTTGGTGCTGCTTTGTCCACAGTATTTTGCAGGATGCAAGGATTCGAATAGCAGGAAATCAGTTTTGTTACAGCTGCTTACTGTAAAAGATTTCTATTGTGTGCAGAGGGTGGATAGGGCATGATAGAATTACATTGGTTAGGATCCTTTGGTAGGAGGTAACCAAAGTTTTGTTGTATAATCTCGGGGAAGAAGCTGGGGAGACGACATCTTGACACAGCTCGGAGAAGGACGGGGTTGATAGCTGGGGATGCCTGATTCCTAAAGCAGATTCAATACTGCTACAGAGGCTGGGATTTCCATTCAACAAGTCCCAGTTTGAGTGACAGCAAATGCTTGTCCTTTCTGGGTGTACTCCTCCAGAAGGCGAACAGCCAAAGAAGTTACATGCTGAATAAGCCTGGTAATTATCTCGCTGAAGTGTGGGAGCTGTGCATATGTGTGCGAAAATATTCAGTCAGAGTAGGAGTGGAGATTCATGTGTTTTAACCACATGTTAATGTTGCAAATTGAATTCTTGTTCCTCGCCACTCTCCTTTCATTGTGTTACAGATAATGTTGTTACTGTGAGCTTTCCAATTATTTCTGTAAAACAAAAATGTAAGCCTGTGTTGAAAGCAGGCGGGAAGTGTGTTTCATTTTATCTTGTCCTTTGTGCATCTATCATTATAACACTGGAAATATGGGAAGATCCTTGCACAGTGCAATTGTCATTTTTAAAAGTTGCTAAAAGATAAGACATGGCAGCAGCTGTGTGCATAAATCCATTCAGTATATGAGTGTGTGTGTGTTTTCTGAATGGAACATAATAATAACAAGATGAAATAGCCGGCTGCCGAAGGTCTATGAGTCGGCAGGAAGAGAGGCCCTGGACATAGCTCACCAAACGTAAATAAGTTGGTGATAAATACCACATGTAGCTTGCTGTCGTAGATAAGTCACTGAGAACAGCCCATGGTGGCACTCCAGTTGGAAATGTGGTGTTTCTGAAATGCAAGCCTGAGGTCTCTCTAGTGATCAGACGAACAAACTAAACAAAAATAAGTGGTTCTGGATATTGTGGTCACATATATAAAACAAAGGATTTATGCTCACCCATAAATACCACCAATAACGCATACCAACATAATGTATACCACCAAATGTATCAATGTGCTAAAATAATGTATGTATATATACCAAATCTAATCTGAATGCAAAGAGTGATTATTACTGAATTATTTTCATTTTAGCAGTAAGAAAATACCGCTAGGCCCCAGATCTATACAAAATACCCTACATAGCACAGTGGCAAACAGGGCTGTAAAACATTTTATGGGGCATCTGGTGTTGGGAAGAGGGTCAAGAAAGGGTGGCTGAGTGAAAGATGGTTCATATGATGTATGTGTTTAGGTGGAAGAATACAGTGTTGTGTTCATGGTGTCCTCAGACACCATGGCAGTTCGCGGGTAGGTCCTCAAGCAAACACCTTATGTGGTGACTGCAGGCAGGCTTCATTAGGGTATGGGAGTGAAATGTAGATGATATGAGGATGTTTGTATAGGCTGTATAATGCTCTGGTGTTTGTGGGTGGCAATGCACCCAAGAGTCTGCCCACTGGTTGAAGTACTGTAATAGTATGTGTAGATAAGTGTTCAGGGCTGCAGGCAGTCTGGTTGCAAGTAGTGCAATAGAATGTATATAGAAGTGGACAGGGCCTCTGGTGGTTGGCTTATGCGTGTGGGTTGTGGCCAGTGTGTAGATTGCTGGATGCATGTCTGTATTATGCTGTGGTGATTGTGGCCAGCTACTAGTCTCTTGGGTGCATGACCGGAGGCCATGAGGCCATGCACCCAAAAGTCAAAAGTCGGCCCACTGTCTGCAAATACTGTAATAGTCTGTGTACAGAAATGGATAGGGTGTGTGGAAGCTGGCTTATTCGACTGTCCTGAAATTTGTCGGTGTATGCAGTGGGTGAAAACAGTGTAATAGTATGTGAACTGAAGTGGATAGGGCCTTGGGCGGCTGCCTTACGTGTATGGGTTATGGTCAGTGGGCAGATTTTTGGGTGCATGGACGTATCATGCTGCAGTGGTTGTGACCAGGCCCTATACTCTTGGGTGTATGGCCGTAGTCTGCCCACTGGTTGAAATACTGTAAATGTATGTGTACAGAAGTATAAAGGGCTGCAGGCAGTTTGGTTTCAAGTAGTGTAATAGTATGTGTACATAAGTGGACAGGGCCTCTGGCAGTTGGTTTATGTGTGTGGGTTGTGGGCAGTGTGCAGATTGTTGGGTGCATGTATGTATTATGCTGTGATGATTGTGGCCAGCCACTAGTCTCCATGCACCCAAGAGTCTGTCCACTGACTGAAAGTAGTGTAATAGTATCTGTACAGAGGTGGACAGGGTTTGTGGCAGCTGGCTTACTGGACTGTCTGGATGGCTGTGGCCAATGGGTAGATTCTTGGGTGTATGGTTGCATTATGCTGAGTTAATTGTGGTCAGCATGCACCCAGGAGTGTGTCCACTGGCTGCAAGTAGTGTAATAGTATGTGTACAGAAGTGGACAGGGGTTCTGGTGGTTGGCTGTCCTGAGGGTTGGTGCCACTGGGCAGAATAGTGGGTGCATGGCTGTATTATGCTGTGTTAATTGTGGTCAGTTGCAGAGTCTTGGGCACCCAAGTGGGTGTCCGCTGGCTACAAGTAGTGGAATAGTATGTGTAGATAAGTGGATAGGGTGTGTGGCAGGCGGCTTATTGGACTGTCATGAGATTCTTGGGTTTATGAGAGTGTATGCAGTGCGTGAAAGTACTGTAATAGTATGTGAACTGAAGTGGATAGGGCCTCAGGAGGCTGTCTTATGTGTGTGGGTTGTGGTCAGTGGGCATATTTTTGGGTACATGGCTGTATTATGCTGCAATGGCTGCGGCCAGGCCCTCGAAACTTGGTTGCATGGCCGAAGGCTGTAGGCCGTAGGCTATACACCCAAGAGTCTATGGCCTGGCCACAACCACTGCAGCATAATATGGCCATGCACTCTTGGCTTTATGTAAGAGAAGGTTGACTGATCTCAGGAGTGGTATCAGTGGGAAACAGACACGGCTTGCACAGCTGTGAGGGTTGCAGGCCCCTGCAGTCTCATCTGTGACTCAGCAGCCTGAGGCACTCCAGCTCGTTCTTTTTTGCAGACAGGCTGCCCATGCTGCAACCCTCACAGCTGTGCAAGCCGTGTCTGTTTCCCACTGATACCACCTTGGATCAGCATTTTTCGACCTCCAGCGAGAGGATCATACAGAGACCAGCCCATGCGGCTAGCAGATCTCAAATTTAGCGCCTGTGAAATCTATTAACCTATAGCACAGACGTCAATCTACACAGAACTCCGTCCTGATGAAGGCCGTGTTAAAGATGAGGCACACCTAGCCCACCTAGAAACGGCTGAAACACCTGGTGTAGACGCACTACTCCCCCCAAAACTACAGCACATTAATGCTGTTTACGCAAGAAAAATAATTTTGTGTACCCACCATTGTTCTATGTGTTTTCCACAAATGTTGACTTGAATATGTACACTGTAATATGTGAATTTCTTGGCAAATCCTAATAGGAGTCGCACAATTTGGAGATTGTCCCAAAAAAATGTTTTTTTGGCACTGTGTGTTGTAAATATCTTTCTGTTTTTTTGTCTGATTGTTCTGTTTTAGCAAACCATTTTGATGTCTTAATTTCTCTAAATGTTGGATTTATGTCTTTTTGCACACAACTCTAATATAAAAAAATGAGATTTATCTCTACAACATACTATTGAAGAGTGATTCCTTCCTTAGCAATGCAGAGTTTGATAATACATGTGGAGGTGTTGTTCTGAGCCTAGCATCCTTGGACCTATTCATTTGTATCTTTTGTTACTCCCAGAGTGTCTACATTTTTTTTAAGATCTAATGGCAAATAAACTACTTTGCCACAAATGCCTTTCAGTAATTCAGAAGGAGGCAACTTGGCTGTTTTCGGTTCAAGGCTTATTATCGCTTGAAATGGGTGCACTGTTTGGATTTCAATGCTCTCATTCAAATTAAGCTGTTGGAGTGATTTTGGCAGTGGGAATATGTCCAAGTTATTGGTGATAGCCTGTGAAGGCATTTGGTTATTGTCAAGTCGTCCACTGCAGTATGTGCAAAGTATTGAGGGGCTAGTAATTTCATATTTGTATTCTGCTACAAGATGGAGCGCTAATTGGAACCATTGGGATTCCTCACTATTTTCTATTTTGTAAGTTATATCTACAGTTTTGGTGCTCTTTGTATTAACATTTCTGCAAAAACACACACATGCTTGGTTTGGTACTTGAGCAGATGTGCTTTTAAACTTTGCTATTTCTTTTTTGTACGTGTGCAAAAGAAGGTTGGCATCTGCAAGGTTGTCGCTACTCTCTTCTAAAGTTACTGGATTTTGTAAGTGCTCTTCACTTCTAAAATATTTGCTTTGGATGTGGTCTATTTCTTCCAGACGCTCTTTGGCTGTACCATGTAGGAGAATGCAATTTAAATGCTCCAGTGCTAAAGCAGTACTTTTTGCATAGTACAGTCTCTGAATGAGATTATGTACAGTAGAATGGGGCGTTGCTAACATTTTGATGTGGCGGAAGGTGCTTTTGCAAGCAGGCCCGGAAATGCAGGCTAAAGAACTCATAATCTGGTGTATTTGTTCACTGGACAGGAGTCCATGGTTAGTAATATTTTAATTTTTAATTTGTCTATGGCTTTCACATACTGATTGAGGAACTGCTGCAAAGATTTGAAGGATTGTTTTCGTATGATACACATTGCGGTGCATGGCCATTTGTAGACGGGACAGATTGTTTCAGTGAAATGGGGAGTTGATTGTAAGTTTGTTGGGGATATTCTTGCAATAAGGATTTCTTCTGCCATTATGGTATTGTTTACCTTTCATACCCTCGACCACTGCTATGTATGGCAATTGGGTTTGTCTGCTCTTGTTTGTGTGCCTCTTCATTGAAATATGGCTCTGTTCTGGTGGTGTGCATCCACTCACATTTGAAAAGGTATCTATGGTGTTATTGCATATGTTGCAAAGTACTTTATGTATTTTACTAATTAATTTTGTTAGTAGTTGCATTCTGTTTAAAATAAATATAAATAATTTCCTTTTGAGCAGCATAGCACTGTCTATGAGACCTTCCAGCATATGTTTTCTGTGGTAGGTTTTAAGGGTGGAGTGTGATTTTTCCCCTGTGTGTCTAAGGTTCTGAAGGGTTCCATGATGGAAAGTTTTTTGTAAAGTTAATTTTTTGAATGCTTACTTGAGGCTATGTTAATGTTGGTAGATGTAGTGATATCACTACTGGTAGTTGCTTTTTTCTTAATACATTTAGTTTTAGTTTTACATTTTGGAAGACAAGTCACACTTTTTTTCCTGCTACCTGGTTCCGTTTTGCTCAGTGACTGTATTAGCTGTTTTGTTTGAACATTTTGTACAAAGTCTGTCAGCGGTGGATGGTCATTTTGCATGGTTTGAGTAGTATCTGCTCTATCTCTGCGTTGTTTTCTACAGAGTTGCTTTTTGGTAGCCATTGTCTGTGTCTGTTGGAGAAAAAAGGAGAGTGTGGGTTTGGAAGTTCTGCAATGTATTTGTGTGTGAATATGAGGGTGGGTATACATAGAGGAGTGTGATTGTGCAAAGGGCTGTTACTTTTGGTTGGGGAGGTTGTACTGGTATGTGTGTGTTTTCCTGAGGGAAAGGTTTGCTTCAGTGTCTATGGCAGTGCAATGCGCTTGAAGAACTAAGGACATTACAATGTTTTTTTCATAAAACTAGTGACTATTAACAAACTGGCGTTCTAATGACAATAGAAACAGGGGACCTGGCAAGGAACAATGAGTAAGGGTGAAGCGAGTGCTGTGGGGTTGGATACAATTGTCTAGGCTACAATACAACAACACTGCACTGTCTGAGTAACAGGCAGAACACTCCAACAGTGCTGCACTGCTGCACTTACTTTGTTGGATGTGAAGAGTAGGTTTCTTCTGGGTTTTATCTTCTAGCAGAGACCTCACTGGCTTTTAGGAAGTAGTTATTCAGTGTAATTGCAAAACAAGGAAGTTCATGGGTATGTGTGATAATGGTACAGTAATAGCAGTAGGAGAACACATTGTTTTAGATTGTAGGAGGATTTGTTGGCAGGAAGGGTTAGTGTGTGTGTGCAATTGTGCAGTGAGTGGGGACTTGGTAGTATTAGCATCGTTGGAATGGGGGCCAGTGCTGCAGTGATACCTGTGCCTTTTGGGGCTGCACTTATGAAGTGCGTGAGATTTTTTTGCACTACTTGTTTTGGAGATGGATTAGTGGAAGTCATAGTATAGTGAGAAAAAGGGCAGAAAGATTCAGAGATTAGAAAGAAGAATGATACCCTGTGTGGAATTTTGTTAACTTTCTCACTAATAGATGCTCACTACATGAGTGCAGACATTCTTTTTTGTTGTTTCATTTATTTATCCAAATTTGCAGATAGCACTGTTTTCAATGTACACATGCATTTATTTGCTTTCCTCTCACTGGTGCATTTTGTTATGTGTGGAACGCATGTACTTGCCATGCTTTGCTAACACATGTAGTTTCCCTTTTCTGTGTGCATTCTGGCCATTTCACAAAAGATCTGGCTTTTGAATGTGCTGCGCAAATGTTCCCAATCTGGCTGTTTATAAAAAATAATCACAGGCAGTGGTGCAGAAATTGAAATATGTGGCTTGTAGCTGTTATGCTAGTGGGCAGTATAAGAAAACGGTGAAAGCAAACTGCATCGTAAGTAACTGTCAGTTGAAATGTGGAGATTGTACAAATGACAGTATGATTATTGCATAGGTTATGCGGGGCAAGTGGCAGGCACCGTGTTCGCATGCATGCAATCAATGTACTTGCATGTTTTGGAAACATACATGCAGTTTTCATTTTCTGTGTGCTTTACAAAAGATATGCATAGCTGTAGTTTGTGTTGATGGATGTAGATGTGGATGAAACCGGAAGTAGAAATCTTGGAGAGTTGTATAGTACTTTTGGATGCAGGTGCTTGGGAATCAAAGGAGATATGTTGAGTGTTGAATAGTACATCTGCAGTGTAGTACTGAGTTGCTAGAGTTAGATGTAGAGATCTTGGATGTGATTGGTGTATGGTTGCGGGACGGCTTACCAGTAGCTAATGAAAGAGTGCTGCAAAGTTTGAAGTGGAAAGGGAAGGAGGGCTGTCCCTATGTTACGAGATTTGTGAACACTGCGTTAGTTTGCAGCTCACTCATGCTACATCTGGGGCTTCTCAGCATGCCTGGCATGGCTAAAGGACTGTGGGGATTTGCCAATCAGGTGTTATGGGTGTGCTTTACAGGAAGCAAGGGTAATACTTTTTTTCGTTGCTGTGTTGGTTGTGTTGTGAAGATGGCTGGAGATATTGTATGGATAGTGTTAGATTCCTTTGTATGTGATTTGGAGAGGTATGCAAAGGCAAGAGGGGTTTCTGCAGATCTTGGTTTTCCAGGCCTGGGGGCTTTATGGTGCAGTGTGCCTGGCCACAATTTGGAGGCACAACTTGCTCTTTTCAGAAACATGGCTACTTTTGGTAGTCCTGATGTTTTCTTGGTGCACTGTGGAGGAGAGCATTTGGGCTACATCAGTGCCCCAAGTTTGGTTCCTCTATTGAAGTTGTTGGTGGAAGAACTAATGCTGCATTTCCCTACATAAAGGTGTTTTTTTCTGAAATACTAATAAGAGCACAATGGAACAACCCCAATGTCTTCAATCCCGCCAATATTTCGGAAGGTGCCCTGTTAATAGAGGCTTAGGTATAGTTTTGCGATGTGCTGAGATGTCTGTTTTCTGCCAACGTTAACATTGACTCCCTAAGTGTGTACTATTTTACCACAGATGGCATTTCATTGTCCATTCTTGGAAATCCTTGTTTTTTTTTCAGAATCTATGGGATGCTTTGCAGAGGTTGATGTAAGGCAGTAAGGAGGAAAAGAAGAACCCCCCCCCAAAATACAAAATAAAAGGTGTTTGTTTACAAGCACCTTTAAACAAATAAAAGAAAGCCTCTTTTCAGAATCACCACTAAAGGGGAAATCTTCTACCATGGATAAAATGTCTATCCCCACCCCCTTCAATTGCCTGATATGTCTGCGGAAACCATGGTAGTCCAGGGATTGCACATGCCACATCCGGGACTTTTGAAGATGGCATGCATGGAAGGAGGAGTGCAGATGGCTATGGCTGTATCTCTCAGGAGGCAGAGTGTATAGATTTTGGGGGACTCGTGGATACATTGGATGCAGGTGTATGCAAAGCACTGTTGAGTGGCTGTACATCTTGGATTCCCTCATGTGGATGTGAACTGGTATGGAGTGGTGGGATGAAGTGGCTGGATTTGCTTCCGCTTTGTGCCACTTTGGTGACGCAGCATCATCCAGCCATTATTATTGTTCATTGATGAGGGAATAGTTTAGGCCATGTTACTGGAATTTCTCTGCAGTTTGTGATGAAGGTGGCACTTGGGAAAGTCATGGACATGTTTCCAAACCCTCGAGTCATATTTCCGCGCATTGCCCGGAGACAGATGTGGCTGCGCTCTTCATCATTTGGTCCGCAAATGGAGAAAGCCAGGGGTAATGTCCACAATGCTGTTTGCGCATTTTTGTGAGATGTTGTTATGTCTTCATTCCACAATGAAAACATTACATTTTGTGGCACCAACATTTTCTGCAGAGATGGCCTCCATCTTACTGATGCTGGCAATCACCTTTTTTTTGTGCTATATCAAAAATGTTTTGCAGCCGTTCTTGCAAGCATAGCAAGCATATGTGCAGTAGGTGTTGGCCACTTCAAAACTTTGAAACTTCCAAAAACAAAAATACAGAGCCACCACTGCCAGAAAAGAATGCAATGGTTTACATGGTTTATTTTGTATTTTTATGAATATTTTGGGAATATTTTGGGGATTTTGTAAACACGACACAGGGAGGGAAGAGGAGAGAGGGTAGTGAAGGGGAACTAACCAGAGGGATAGGAAAGGGCAGATGGAGAGAGGAAGATGTTGGGTGTGCCTCATTGAGGTAGGGGGCACTTTCCTTTGTGGTCCCAGACCACAGCCTTGGAACCACTCCGGAACTGCTCACCTCTGCAGAGTACTACGTCACAGTACACACACAAAACAGTGACCTTTCAAAGATAAGGTTCTACTGCACTGTGCATTGCCTGCAAGGCTGTCTGCTGCCCCACAGGAGTGTCCCTTGTGGTGACAGGAGCAGATGTTGAGGATGATGCCGTGGAACTCAACCCATTACCCTGTTCGGAGGGTACAACCCTCCGAACTGCTGCTTTGTGGTTGGATCGCAGGTTTCCCCTCAAGGAGGCAGTCCCATAACTGTACTGCCCAGGTTGCCACAACTAAGTGTGGCACTCATTGCAGCAAACTTTGGCCGCAATAGCCTTGGGTTTACCAACAAAAGTGGTAAAAAGCCTCCACACCCAAGACTCATTCTCTTCTTCCTCCTCTGCATCATCACACCTATTCCCCTGTCCAGGCTCTTGGGAAGGTGGTGGTGGTGTTGGTAGTGGTAGGGATGGTGCTGAGGCAAGGCAGAAGATGCAACAGCAGTGGATGCCATTATTCAGATAATCCAGGAACTCAGCAGCCCAGCAATGCAGCAATCCAGCAATTTGGAGCAGTAGTGCAGCAATCCAGCAATGTGGAATAGAGAGGCAGCAATCCAGCATTCTGGCAGAGTCCTCTGTTCAGGAAATCCACAAAATAGAATGAGGAGCAGAATTGAGGTATGGCCTTTTATTGGGGTGCTGCGGAGCGCTTTGGAGGCAGTCGTGTACTTTGCGGACACTTCAAACCCCAAGCTGGGCTCAAAAAGTTCCAAACAGTGTCCAGTTCGCCAGGGGCATGGTCTGGGACCTCTGCAAGGGCGAGGTTCAAAAGTAAAACACATTGGATTGGCCAGAAAAGCACCTTCTTGGTGTTCAGGGGCCTGGACCCTGTTCGAGAATAAGGGCCGAGGCTCAGTGCGGTGACATCGCGAACGTTCGTGAATGGGACGGCTGTCCCTAGGACACCTATTGCGCAGGATCCATTGTGCGCATGCACATTGGTGTCCTATGGACAGGGCTTTGGTCCCCGAACTAATTTAAGTGCAACACAAATGCAGTGGACATTTCTGAACAGGCTCTGTGTTCATAGGACCCAAGGGATGAGATGTGCATGTGTCCTGTTGTCCGCCAGACATGGGTAGGGCCCCGAATGAATGAAAGTATGTCACCGATTTGTGGATATGTCAGATTTGCACGTTGTTCGTATGACGCAGAGGAAGAGATGCGCATGCCCCCAAGTGTCCGCCGGACAAGCCTGGGGTCCCCAAACTAATTAAAAGTACACCACAAATTTGCAGACATGCCTTGACAGGTGAGTCGTCTGTAGAACATAGGGAATATGATACGTGCGTGCTCAGGTGTCCATAGGACAGAGGTGGGGTCCCTGAACAAATTAAAGGTACGTCAATGCTTTGTGGACATGCAGACAAGCGTGGAGTTCTACGGACACCTCCATTTTGAATGCAGACTTCCCGGACTGGGGGTTGTCCGTTGGACACCTCCATTTTGATTAATTGCAGACATCCCGTACAGTACCGCACTCCACAGACTCCTAATGAGGCATTTAAAAAAGAAAACACACAGCAACAGTATACACATAAGAACTTTATTTACACACAATTAGGAAAGGGAAGGGGTAGCAGAAATGGAAACATATACAGGGGAATTGGGGTTTTCTACAGGTTGGTCATCAGGGTAGCATGAGTTATGGTTGCTTAGCTTACCATAACTTGCACATTTCTGGGATTTTTCGATGTTACTTGTAACCATAATACGGATAGGTTTTTATTAGTGCAAAGTAACTTTAACGTCCGTTAACAAAGTTTTTTCACCGAATTTGATAGGTTTTTCTTATCGCAACTGAACGATAATGCCCCTTTAACAACGTTTTTTCACTGAATATAGAATACAGATATTCTGTTTTTTTTCTCTAATCAAGTATTCACTTTCATGTTTACTGATTAGCCGCATTTCTACTGCTTTCTCTACTCTGTCCCTTATGATCTTCAATAAGTCCCCGCTGGGGTCCTGATGAATCTTACAATAACTCACTTCATCTGACAGTAACCTAATGCATTCATCGATATAGTCCTGTCTACTAAGTATGACAATGGCTCCCACTTTGTCTGCTTGGGGGAATAACCAGATTCTCATTTTTGCCTAGGCAACGCAGAAGATCAATCTCCTTTTTGCTAAGGTTGGAATGGCTGGGAATGCCTTTAGCTTCACGTTTTTCAATCTTTTGTAAAACCTTGGTCTCAAATACCCACGATTTAGCTGTGTTCTTAGGGAGAACTAAAGCTGGAAGAGTTCCTCAGCCCATTACAGTTATCGCCCTTGCCTATGGGCTGATTCTTAAAGAAATCTTTAAGATGTACTTTGTGCATAAAGGTATAGAATTCTGTTCTGAATTCGAAGGGGTTGTGATATTTAGAGATTACAAAGTTGAGACCTTTATTCAAGATTAGTTCTTCCATAGTGGCTTAAGTAATAGATGACAAGTTGATGAATGCATACATATTGTTATTGATGCACATTTTTGCAATATTTTTTAGACGTCGAAAAAATTGACTTGGTTGTCAGGTGAAGAATCTGATTGTACCAAAGATTGTGGAGGAATACAACAATTTAAGAAAGGGACTAATAGTGATGTGGATGATATAGGTGATGTCTATCAAAAGCATGAATTAACCACATTGTTTGGTTTTACAACATTACTGTAAACGAAATATGTGAAAAAGAGGCATGTGCTCAAGCTGTGGACAGATATTTTTGACAGTAAGCATAGGATTTTTTATTTTTGGGAAAAGAAAATTATTAAGCCATCTAACTGAACATCACAGAGAAATGTTGCAAGTTTTTTGTTGAATTTATTGAAGCAATTTAGAAGTAGAATTGAAGACGTAGAGGGCTTTCTTTAGAGAGTCACCTATAGAAGGTATTTAATCATATAGAAAATGTGGATTGTGTTATTTTGAATTGTTTTAATAACAGCAGAATAGACGCTGCTATTTAGTAATAGTATAAAAATATTTACCTTGTCAATTTATATGTATCCAAAAAAGGTAGCAGGCGCCCCTCTCTAGCAAGAACATGGCATGATAACCTGTTCTGTGTTTTTTCCCACTTTGAGAGTCTGCAGCCATCACTTTTAGCTCACTGTACTTTTCACAAAGGAGGAATATCCATTTGCATATCAGATCTCCGAACGGACTCGCTGGACGCCGGTCAAGAATGGAATGCTCTCCTCCGCCCATGACTCCCCCTGGACCAAGAACCACTGGCAGCACTGCAACCCGGGGAGAGAACCATGGAAAATGGGTGAACGTTACCACCCCTCGTCCTGTGATCTGAAATACACTAACTAACAAAAGGGTCTGACACAGGTGGGCTGCCGACAAAAAAGTTAACTTCTCCATCATAGGCCCCATAATGGTTTGTTTACAAGTTACGTGCCCTGTTGGCACTTGGTTTGGGCTACACGTGCTTCTGGTTGGGGGGAAGTACTGAGTGGGGGAAATCTGCAGGTGTTCCTTCCGTAGGTCATTGAAACAACCGCTCTCATCACCTTTGGGAGTCACATTAGGGCACAGCACAGATGGGAATCGGGAGGAACCTGGGTAATGCTGCACACTGGGTCAGCTGGGGGTCTCAGACCAAGACGAGGGCCAGGAAGGAAACCTCCCTCCCCAGGTAAAATGCAATCACCACAAAGACTCCAGTGGCACAAGACAGTCAATTAACCCTACTCACATGGAACGTTAACGGGTTGGGGTCTGGGGTTGAAAGGAGGTTAGTACTCCAACAACTGAATAGATACTCACCCGACATTGCTCTCCTGACAGAGATGCATCTCATGGGCATGGAGTGTAAGTTCTTTAAGAGATCCAATTATGCAACTACCTTCCATGCAGGGTTATCTAGCGGGTCGAAGGGCACCATGATCCCCATACA
Organism: Ambystoma mexicanum; assembly: GCF_040938575.1. Classification (NCBI taxonomy): domain Eukaryota; kingdom Metazoa; phylum Chordata; class Amphibia; order Caudata; family Ambystomatidae; genus Ambystoma; species Ambystoma mexicanum. The sequence goes on from NC_090933.1 coordinate 474,648,449, forward strand.
CAAGTCGGTCCCATTCCAACTGAAAGGGCTTCACAGGGACCAGCGGGGGTGCTTTGTCGTGGTCACCGGCGATATTGGGTGGGTCTTTTAGGGGTTCATGGCAACATACCCCCTCCCCACTCTCCCTTGAACTCCTTAATGACCTCCAGCAGGCAATGATGGGGAAACAGGCAGATAACTAGGTACTGGGGGGAGATATCAGTGAGGTAATGGATATAATAAGGGATAGAAGTAACCTTGGCAACAGAAATGCTGAGACTCAAACTAAGCTCCACTCCTTTGCATCTGCACTCTCGTGGGTGGATGCAGTGTACGCCCTACATGGACTCCAGATATTCCTTCCTCTCCAACGCTGACAAATCCATGTCCCGTATAGACTATTTCTTCATCCCACAGGACAGGTCACACATGCTAAAATCTGCTTCCTACCTAGCTAGGGGCATCTCTGACCACTCCCCCCTGGTACCGTGAAACAGCCCAGCACTGAACCCGGCCCTCCTGGAGGCTCAACACATACTACCTGGGGATTCCAGAAGTCACTTCCCTGCACTGCCTACCTGCTCTATGTGATTGTCTCTGTTTCCTACAGCCCCTTCTCCCGGCACTTACCTTGCACTTGCCACCAGCTGGCCCTATTATTTATCTTGTATTCTACTAACCATGTACTGCACTTTCCCCTCTCACCTTCCCCTTGCACTTTTCCCATTCCCCTCTACCCTTGCACTTGCGCGATCTGAATGACACCTGGCCTAGTAGGATCCTTATCTGTCTCCCCTTGTTCACCCCCCCTACCTCGTCGCACCTTGAAACACTTGTGTATAGGCACGTTACAAATGCCATATCATATCATATCATATCAATGAAGGCCTTGTGCAGAAAACCAATGAATACTTCTCCCTGAACGACGGATTGTTTGCCAGCCCCATAACACTCTGGGAAGGATACAAGGCAGTTCTCTGGGGTGAGGCCCTTTCCCTGGTTAGGATACACCACCAACAACAAATCTAAGAGATTGCAGACAAAGAGGAGGCCCCAGCTATGGCGGAGGAATAGTCTCTCTCCTCCTGGACACCAGAGTCTAAGGAGCCGATGATCATGGCCCAAGAAATATTTAAGAACCTGGTGCTTGACAATGCCAGAGCCCCCACTGGACCATGCGTAGTCAGATCTATGCCACTGCGGATAAAGTTGGCAAAGCCCTGGCCTGGCTGGAAAGTAGGGGAATGAACCGGGGGCTGATGGGGACCTGCTCCAGGATGATGTAGACATAGCTAATGCCCTTTCTGCCTTTTTATGAGCGCCTCTATGCTTCCAGAGAGGTCACACATGAGCAGGCCACTCCGCACTACCTGGACTCCAATGGAACTTCCCAGACTCACCGGGGCCCATACCCAAAAGATGGAGCTGGAGGTCACAGAAGAGGAGTTGGCTTTTGGGCCTGTCCCAGCTCCAAGCCGGGAAAGCCCTGGGACCTAACTGTTTTCCAGTCAAAACCTGGAAGAGAATGGGTGACTCAGTGGTGGGTCACATGCACTTCATGTTGCTGCACTCGCAGGCCGATGGGACGCTCCACCATGACCTAAAACAGGCCACTATCGTAGTAATTCCTTAACCTGGGAAGCCCCCCGGACCAATGTTCTGCATATACATCCAACTCACTCATTAACCAGGAGGCCAGAAAACTAGCACGTGTCCTGGCCAACAGAATTCTGGGCGGGTCATTCAATCCTTAGTGCACCTGGATCAATGTGGGTTTATGCCAACAAAATCTACCAGGATGAATCTGCGTAAAGTCCACTTTGCAATCAGCCAAGCCACTGTGATCAAGGAGCCACTTGCTCTTCTCGCAGCGGACTTTGAAAAAACCTTTGACTCTGCTGGGTGGGCTGCCCCATGGAACATCATGGACTGCATGGGGTTTGGTCCCAACTTTATGGCATGGGTTAAAATACTGTATACAGCCCCTGAAGCGGTGGTACGGGTGAACGGGATCTCCTCCAGACCCTTCCCACTGGACATGGGAAGCAGGCATGGGTGTCCCTTCTCCCCCCTCCTGTTCATACTGGCCATTGAGCCTCTTGCAATTTGGCTTAGATCCTCCCGTGGGTGGTCTGGTTTTCAGTGGTCCTGGGGGGGAGAAGACCGGGTCTCACAGTATGCCGACGACCGGCTCATCTACATGAATAACCCTAGAGTGTCGTGTCTCAAGGTCACCGGAATCCTCACCGAATACCAAAGTTTATTTGGGCTTAAAGTCAACAAACACAAGACAATCTTTTTTCCACTCCAAGGGGGTGCAGACGCAATTCAGTGCCGCTGCCCCTATTCGGTCTCTATCCAGAGCTTTCTTTACCTAGGCATCCGGGTGACCCCCAACCCGACAAATTTCTCCGGTTGAATCTCCAACCCATGGTGAACAGACTCAAAGCGGATGTCACCCACTGGCAATCCCTCTCGATAGGCCTGCTGGGGAGAATCACCCTCTTTAAAATGCTCTCCCTCCCGAGATTCCTGTATGTCTTTCAGAATGCTCTGGCCCATATTCCCTGCACAACCTTCCTACCTATAGATTCGACCCTTCGGAAACTCCTATGGGAAGGCAAGCAACCCCACATTCCCCTGACCAAACTACAGCAATCAGTTTGGGAAGGTGACTTGGGTGTACCCTGTCTCCGGGCCTACTACTGGGCAGCACAGCTGGGGGTTTGAATGACTGGCTCCATGGAAACCCGGACCTACTGCATATTGGGAATGAAATCAGATGCATGAGAGAGAGAACCCCCCTTCGGGCCCTGTACGGACCGGACACTATGGCCACTGTAGTGCCAGGGATGGTACGCCAAATACATGCGGTGTGGCTGGAGGCACTCCAACAAATTGGGTGGGGTGGACGGCCAACAATTATTCAAACCCTGTGGGACAACGGATATATCACGGAAGTCCTGATAATGGGGCATCTCTCCAACTGGAAGGAACAGTGGATACAAACCTTAGCTGAGGTTGTACTCAAGGGACAGCTGAAGCCGTTTGAGGCAATACGAGAGAAGTTTGATCTCCCCCCTGGGGATATATACAGAAACATGCAGCTGAGGCACATAATCCATGCCCAATTTCCCAAACTTGCAGAAATTCCCCAAAGCTCCCCCCTTGAGATAAATGTCCTGCACACGAAGATCCTGCAGAAACCCAAATAAACACTATACCAAGTGATCACCGCAGTCAGAGCCTGAGACTTGGTCCACCTATGGGAGAGGTGGGAGAGAGTGGTGGGCTCCCTGGAGTCGGAAGAGTAGGCTTATACAATACAAAATACTCCACCAGGCTTACCACTCTCGGGTCACCATGGCTAAACGGGGGGTGGTGGAAGATGACCACTGTTTGAGATGCCACAGGGTGGCAGGCACCTTCAACCATATGCTGCGGGACAGTGAGATCATTCAAGGATTCTGGCGTAAGTGCACTGATGAAATCAACAGACCTTGGTTGCTCCAGTTCAATTGGAACCGAAGATGGCACTACTGGGGTTCTGGGGTCAGGGGGACCACACGCGAGCGGGCAAAAGTTCCTAACGGCTGCAATGGGTCAAGTCAAATGACTCATTGCTACCAAGTGGGGGGCGCAAGAAAGCCCAACCCTAAACAGATGGACTAATGCAATGGATAGATGCGCGTCCCTGGAGAAGCGAATATACACAGCCAGGGGCTGCCCAAGTAAATTTTCAAAGGTATGGGGCAAATGACTGGATCTACATAATTGGGTGCTTCTACGTAGGTCGAACCTGGGTACTGGGTCACAACCCCCCACGAACACCGGTGCTCCTCACCAGTGTTCCCTGCTCTCCTCCTAACATGAACTGAACTGCCTGTTGTATTGTATGGCAACCTGACCTGAGTTAAGTTAAATTGTTTTGTCCAACTGACTTTACCTCTAACTGTTTGATTCGATCTACTGCATTTCACTGCTCGGCTTGTTCTTCATGTTATTGACTGACTGGAATGCCTGGCCTTACCCATTGTAAACTAATAAAAATAATGTATTTTTTTTAAAAAGGTGCCAAACACCATTTACACCTTAAAGGTGTTTATCACACTGAAGTCATTGTCCACATGGCCTCCCCAGACCTGGTTTCTCCAGACTGATAGTATATGGTATTAATAACACCCTTTGAAGACCCGTCCCTGCAAACAACCTATGTATGTATCCCTTGAACCTTGTTCTGGAACTATTGCGCTTGCCACACACCCCTCCATACACCTCCAGTATCAATGTCAGTTTGCACCTATTACTGTGCGCTCCCAAGAGAAATGGGTGGATGGGGACGCTCAAGATGCTGAACACCATGTACACCTCAAAGGGGTTTACCACACTACAACCATTGTCCACATGGCCTCCCAAGACCCAGTGTCTCCAGACTTCCCCCTTGAAGACCCCGTCCCTGCAAGCAACGTATGTATATATTCCTTGAACATTGTTCTGGAAATTGCGCTCATCTCCCACCCATCCCTCCCCCTACAATATCAATGGCAGTTCACACCTATGACCGTGCGCTCCCAAGGGGGCTGGGTGGATGGGGATTTGCAAGGTGCCGGACATCATGAACGCCCTCAAAAGGGTTTACCACACTGCAACAAGTATCCACGTGGCCTCCCAAGACCTGGTGTCACCAGACTGCCCTTTGAAGACCCTGTCCCTGCCATCAACATATGTATGTATCCCTTGAACATTGTTCCGGGCCTATTGCGCTCGCCTCAAGGCCATCCTCCCCCTCCAGTATCAATGGCAGTTTGCACCTTTGACCATGCATTCCCAAGGGGGCTGCATGCATGGAGATTCTCAAGGTGCCAAACACCCTCAACACCTCACAGGGGTCAACCACACTGCAACTCATGTCCACATGGCCAACCCAGACACAGTGGGCCTCATTATAAGTTTGCTGGTGCGGTAGTAACACCGCCGGTAAGCTACCAGCGCCATTACTACCAGAACAGAAAACTACGAGTTGTGCTAGCGGGTGCCTGTCTGCCTGCCTGGTCTGAACTGGCGGGCAGAAGGGTACCCGCAACCACAACTCGTCAGATGCACTGGCACCATTCATGAATGGTGCTGGTGCATCCGACCTCCCCATTCCCATTTGAGCCCTAGAGGGGCCCTTGCCTAACGCCCATCCATCCCCATCCAGTATCAATGGCAGTTTGCACCTGTGACCGTGTGTTCCCAAGGCGGCTGGATGCATGGGGACACTCAAGGTGCCAAAAACCCTCTACACCTCACAGGGTTCTACCGCACTATGAACATTGTCCACATAGCCTCCCCAGACCCAGTGTCTCTAGACTCCCCTTCGAAGACCCGTATTGCTTGAACATTTTTTCTGGCCATTTGTGCTCCCCTCACGCCATCCCCTTCCAGTATCAATGGCAGTTTGTACACATGGCCTCCCAAGACCCAGTGTCTCCAGTCTCGTCCCTGCCATCAACATATGTATGTATCCCTTAAAATTGTTCCTGTCCTATTGAGCTTGCCTATTGCCCATCCATCCCCCTTTAATATCAATGGCAGTTTGCACCTGTGACCATTCGCCCCCAAGGGGGCTGGGTGGATGCAAACACCATGTACATCTCAAAGGGGTTTACCACACTACGACCATTGACCACATGGCCTCCCCAGACCTGGTGTCTCTAGACTGCCCTTTGAAGACTCCATCCATGCAATCAACATATGTATGTAGCCCACCTATCCCCCAATGGCAGTTCACACCTATGACTGGGGGGCTGGGTGCGTGGGTATGAGGATCACAGACATTGGCATCGAGGCTTTGTGGGTGTCAACGAACACGTCACACATTCACGTATACACCCACTTCGCCAAGTTTTTATAAACACCTTGATAGTTCACTAGGGAATATCCCTGCAATCCACAAGGTATATCACCATCAATCTATTTGTTACCAGGCTTGCTAAATTGGCTCATCTGTGAGTCCAAGTAAGGGTTGGTCAACAATTTTGTTCTGTAGTTTCATTATCAAACATTGTATGTATTTTTATCTCTAGAATTAGCACATTTCAATGCAGAGCATTGTGTCAGAATATATGGTTTCAAAGTCCCTGTTTTCAACGCATGTTTACTTTTGGTGGGTCAAAGTGCATTGAATGAACTAGTAATACATTACAATTTGTGGTATAACAATTAGTTCTGACTAATTTGATTGTTCTGATTATTAGACAAGGTTACTGAGTTTAAAAAAAATGAAAACAATGTTTACAAACAGAATTATGTGTTTGTTGCTTTGCTCACAGTGATACTTTATTCATTTTAATAATTATTTATATTTCTTTAACAGATCTTATGGACATTTCAAGAATGCCTTCATGCATCATGTTTATTGCCAATCTGTGAGCCATGTGAAAACTCCTGGCACAGTCCTGCATGTATTCTCAAAGGATTTAGATTTAATAATAACATGGCTTTAAAATTGTAGATTTGTTTTTATTTTTAATTTTTTAATTTATTGTATTTGGTTAACATAACCTTTTACAAAAAAGAGCATAACACATCATCAAGGATAGCTATATAAAACAAAAGGACACAATGTCATATCTCATTTTACCAAATTGTGGATTTCCATTGTCCGATTTTGAAACCATAGTCCAGGATTTCTTGGAAGACGTGAGGGGCAATCAATTCTTCATCTGCAGCATGCACTTCTCAGGCGATATGTATGAAGCATCCCACTACTCTAAAAAGCATCACCACAGACGTCCTCGCAAATTACTTCCCAATTAATTTCCAGCTAAATTTCAGCACATGCTGGTTCCGGTGAATAGTGGACACAAAATGTGTTATGTATGTTGGTATATAAAGTGCTCTATATACATATGCCTTATAAATGATCTCGAAATCTAATGAATTAGTGTGTGCAAAAGGTAAAATGATTTAAGTTTTTGACTTTTTGGGGAATATTTACATCAATGTTATATTGCACAAGTTGCGCTCGCAACTCAAAGCACAGTACTTTTAAAAATGTTCACTTTAGACTACTTTGTCTATCGCCACTGTTGCTTAATTATTTTAAATGTGTTGGTTAACATTTCTTTCGTTACATAGAGCTCACTGATTGAAGTACTGACCTTCACCAATGAGGAAACTAGAGACACATCGATTATCCCAATGGTGAGGACGAGCCACATGCACGTAGTTAAGTTTTTTAGCATTGGATATGGTCAAATTTATAACACGAGTGTACCTTTTCAATTTGACTCTTTTCTGATTATATACATAATATAAAGGAGCAAGATTCATCATCTATCACTATGCAGGAGTCAACAGCAACATCACTCACCTATCAAGTAACTATTTTATACTAATCCTTTAAATTCAACTGAACAATACATGAATGCGGCCTAGTTTGAATTGAAACATATCGACAATTATCATGTATACCATTTGTTATTGACAAGAAGTGTCTTGTAGGAGTGTCTCTCAATATGCACCATCGTAGGCATCTGATGTTTTCTTTTTAATTTTGCTTTTACATCCGTATTAAAACAATTACGTTGTTATAGGGGCATGCTGAAACTTCGATGACAATCTCTTCCTCATTTGATACCGATCCAGAGTATGAGATATGCGTAGATAGAGTTCACATGTCATTGGTAGTTCTGGATTTACGTTATTTGGTTTAATGTTAACATAAGTGTTTTCATTTTCCAAAAATGTACAATACTATTAGAAAAGTACGAAAATGCAATCAACAACCTTGTTGAATGTATTGCCCATAGACCTGCAGTAATGAAAGTAAACCCTCCCCAAAAACATACTATGAAACTAAAATGCATGTGACCTTTCACTGTATGAAAGTTTTCTGTTTTTGCTACAACATTTAACTTCCTACCCAAATCAGAATACATTAAAATGAAAACATTACAGCGCAAACTGTAGGATGATATCACATCAACTCCATGTGACATCTCAGAAGGTTATCAGGTGAAATGTAAAATATATATGTTGCGAATGTCACATGTTCCATGTGTTCGATGTGATCTTGCTAAGAATGTTCAAATTGTTTTACAACGACTAACCTCATCATTTCAAAACAATTATTTAAAACAATGTTGTCGAGAAGTACTTTGTGAGATCAAATTAAATGTGCTTGACAATTAACTTTTTTTAATGAATGTTTTGTCCAAGGAATGTACTAATGAAGCGGTCAAAATGGAACACATATATCAGGGATATATATAACGTAATCTGAAATATCCTTTATAATCTCATCTGAATGACATTGCAATTTATAATATGTTCTAATGTTTTCTGTATATAAAGTAGGTCCTATTTGTAGATATATACATATGTTTGTTTGAGTGGAAAAGGAATTTGCTGGGTTTATACTTTGTAAAACTGCTTTTTTCAGCTTGTTCTTGTGTTTGGCACATTGAAGTCCACTGTTTCAAAGAAAGTAAACAAAACAAGGCTAAAGAACAAACCAGTTTGGAGAAGTTTTTAAGCAGATATTTTGATGATATTAATGTTTTTTGTTGTTAAATTGTATCTTCTGTATGTGTGCTATACATTGAGCATATTTTTATTTCAATCTGTTAGAGGCCCAGGAGGATGAGGAGCATAAAGACTTAGACAACAACAGAAACAAATAATTTTGCTTGCCAAATGGATGACACTATGGAGCAACTCAGAGGCATTGCTAGGGAGGGGGTAAGGGGGCTAAAGCCCCTGATCTTTTGGTTGTAGCCCCCAGTCCCAACAGTTCCGACATCAGCGTCGTACTTTGGGGGAGTTGTCCACCACCACCGAATCGCAGACTACAGTATTGCAGGACGATTAAAGGATAAAAAATACATTGTATTCGACTGCTGCTTGCTAGAGATTATACAAATGATTACATGTGATCATAAATTACATAGGAGGATATGCGGGGAGCAATTGGTTAATTTTACTTGTGTAGTCAAAGGAACCAACCTAAAAATCCAGGCCAGCTGTGTCCACCAACATAACACATTTTCATGGCCAACACAACCTATGCTTGGAAAAGTGCATGCTGGAAATTTACTTTGTTCATCTGATTTGCTGTTCAGTGGATGAACGTTCAGTAAAATTCAAGTTTCTGTACATTTGTGGGATATGAGTTTCTTGCTAAAACACAGTACTAGAAACATCGGAAGGATTTCTTGTTCCCAGCTATTAGCCAGGCCTGGAAACTCAAACATATTTAAATCAACAGTACACTCTCTAGCAAAAGGGTCCTGCTTGCTGGCAACGGACAGTGTGACAGTCCAGGATTTTCCACTAAATACTGCACTTCCCACTTTCAAGACATGGAAAGTAAAAGAATAGTGAGTTTGGTCATTGTGTAGGTGACTGAATGTACATTGTCCGTTGCTATGGAGAAACATGGTTTCATTAAATCGAATGAACTGCTGGATTCCAGGGGAATGCAAGTAGGCCTGATAGCCACTAACAGGCACGTTGGAATAGCAAAGGCCATGTGAGAGCAGTTCCCACACATACATCATCAATTCAATGTATGGCACGTTGCAATATCAATTTCTAAAAAGATTACATCTGCCAGTAAAAATAAGGGTTCAGAAAACATTTTAAAGTGACCTCAGTCTATCAGCAACCATATTTGGTGGAACTCAAAAACTTGTAATGCATCTGTGAAAATTGTACTCGAAAAGTGGCATTCATTGATGCTCCATTGTTCCAACATACACTCTTGGAGAGAAAATAAACAGTTCCACGAATGTCGGCATGGACCTTTGACTAAGGAGCAGGAGGAGTGTGCGGAGAAGTGGTTGGTGTAAGTTTCCCCTCCTCATGCAGCATTGGAGAAAATTGTATATGACAAAATGCTTTCAAGAGACCTGAAGGGACTCACCGAATTCTGCCACATTGGAGATTTAGAGGTGTTCCATAATGTGTGCCAAAAGTACAGGCCAAAAACTTTGCATTTCAGCATTGACGTTATGGATGCCAGAACAAGACTAGTTGTAGTTGCACACAATGAGAACATTTGGAGGAAACAAGCAAGAACTGCAGGAACTTTCAGGATGCTTTATTACCACATGGTGTTTACAAAAGGGAGCAAACAGTGGGTGGCCTAGCCAATGTCCAGGAAATGGGCTTTGAATTTGTGAAAGATCTGACATTCCCTTTGCAGGCCAAGTATACACGTGGAATGGCTCCAGAGATTGTTTCCAGGGCCCGGACTATGTTACACAACATTGCAAAAGAGGCTTGTCCTCCAAAACCTGTATTTATTGAGAGGTTGAATTCCAGATTTAAATGATTCAGAGCTGTCTTCACAAATGTTTCACAAGGAAGTTTCAATATGTTACCCAATGTTTGGACACTGTATCAATTAAAAAAGTATGTAATGGTATAAAACTTGCAATGTTAATATTAAACAATGTATTTATATTTTATTTAGTTTTGGTGATGTAATCATGTTAAATATGCTTAAATGGTTTAATTTTAGCTTTTCTTTCTTTATATTGCTTTTCATCTGTCATTGTATATATATTAAAACCTAAATGGTCAATGTGATTATTTGAAAAATGTGCCTTTATGTACAAGTTTACAACCGAAGCAAGATGTAATATTGGCATTGTTTGGATTTATCGTGAATATAGAATAGTTGTTGCCCGCCTGCCCATCGTTGACACAAACATCAATGCTACTTCCAGGCAGACTGTCAGAGACATCCTCTTTTTTGCTCCCTCTCCGGGGATATGGACTACCCACATGGTCTCTGTCCACTCCTGTTTCTCTTTGTCGCCGATTAATAGTAGCACCAGATGGGAACTACTATTGTCTGTCAGAATGGGCCCCTCTGGTTGACCCTCACACCCTGAAACCCATGCAATCCCTGGCACTTGCGCTCATGGCCTCCCCTTAGCAGTTGCCTAGCCCCTGTTGCCGTCTCCCCACCTGCTCCACCCTCCCTCCCATTTCACCTACACGCTCTCCTCTTTACCTTGCACTTCTCTCACCACACTAGCACTCCGCATTTAGACAACGGGCACTCACAACGACACCTCTTCTTTACACTTATTATTAATGCACTTGCACTATCCAAATTTCAACTATCCAAATTTCAAATGAACTAGTATGTATGACCACTATTGTTTTCTTTATCCTTTGTCCCAAACTGCCCACTTCCCAACTAGTCGGTCTTGTGGCACCTTGAAAGATCATTAGTTGTACAGGCGCATTACAAACTTCCCAAAAAAATGAAAAGAAAATTCAATTCAAACAAGGATCGACGGAACAATTACCATTACTTGTGTGGTTGATATTAATCAAGCAATCTTACAAGGCAGAAGTCATATGTTTGTATGTATTAGCCCAACTGCATTAGCCCACATTGCTCATTGACCATTTGGTTGCAACTCACCACCCGCCATTGCCCTGGTTTGGTTGACATGTACATGCTAGATCACATTTATTTACCATTTATGTTACGCAATACACGAGAAGAAGTTGTGGTTGTGCACTTGATGGTAATTGTATCTATGGGGACCACCCATGAACAACTGAGCTAAAGACACTCAGTGCACTTGACAATGATTGTACTGTACAGACAAATGGCCCATTACTCTAAACCTTGATGCATATTTCCAATCATGGAAGCATAGCTAACTGCGTTGAATGCCATCCATGGATAGGATGATGCATGGGAATACGTATGACCAATACACGTTCTTTTTGTTTCTGTACAAAGTGAAGGTGTGTTCCTCCTAGAGTCAACGATGGGCCATGGAAAGTGGTGAAAAGAATGGCATCCCAGATGCACACATTAGATTGTAATCAAACAAAGGCCCATGTTCCTAATTGCCTCATCAGAACACGTGTGACTTCCTTTTCTCCTACCCTCTGCAGACCCTCTTTGGGCCCTCTACCCCAGCCATCTTGTGAGACACAAAAACTCAGGGTCATCTTTGACACTGTTCTCTCCCTTACCCCACACATCATGGACCCTACCAAAATGTCTCACTTCCAGCTCCACCTCCTCATAGGCATTATTGATTTTGTCACCTTCTCCCAGAAGCTCAATGTCTCCAGAGCTCTGGTCCTCTCCAGGCTGGACTACTGCAAAATCTTCTTTCTCAATCTCCCTCTTTCCTCCCGTCGCCCCCTCAAGCTAATACAGAATAGGGCTGCAAGACTTTTCCTTGCCCTCAAGCCCAGGTGCGGCATCTGTCCAGCCCTAAAATCTCTGCCCTGCCTCCTGTTGGCTGCAATGGCCAAATTCAAGACCCTCTTCATCATTCACAAAGCCCTCTTTCTCTTTTGCATCATCCCTCTTTTGCTTCATCGCTAATCACCCCACTGCCGCTGTGACTGGTGGCCTGATCCTCATGAATCTCACAGAATCTCAAGATCATCCTCCAAGTCAATACCAGCACCCCTTCACCCCACTTCACTTCCCTGCGGTCCCCTGATTGATGGCTCACATACCACCTTTGAAATCCGCATGTACTAGCACTGAGCTCGAGGTTCTCCTCCTTGGCTCCCCTTAGCACTTCCCTGCCGGGTCCTCCTCCTGCACTTGCCCACCCGTCTGCTACTCCTTCCATCCCCTTCACCAGCAACGCTCCACAATGCACTTGCACAGACAAATGCCACAAGGCCTAGTAGGACAACAACAGTATATTACTGTTTTGCCAGTGCTATTATGTCCCATGTTCTGTTCCCATTGAGCATTGTGGTGATTTGAAACACAATTTTTATTGTGTTTTAGTTCACAAGGAACCTTTCACAAGAAAATACGTACATTCTCACATAGAAGAAAATGTGCATTAAAATTTGTACACAAAAGAAACACCAGCAAACATGATAGAAATACTTCTCCTAAACAGTAAAAAAGAGAAAGACAACCTTACACATTAATGGCACAACCCTCTGCATAATAATCTCTGTTAATGACCAGGACTTATTTCATAAAACGCATAGCGGCCAAAACCCATATGAAAGACTTATCCGTAAAAATCCATTGCGAGACCCAGCCTGGGTGTACGTTCCTTAAAATCAGAGATGTCCCAGGCATTTCAGCAAGTGATAAGGCAAAGAATTATAGGGCCTAGCATCCAGGAGTATATATATATATATATATATAGAGGTGGTACTTCCTGAAAGGATCTGTTGTGTCAATCCAGTTTATCTCCCATAACCTCTTTTGTACCCTCATTGAGTGCATTAGAAGGTATTCAACTGTGAAGTCCATCCTGGTTAGAATTGCATGACAGTGGGTCGACCATATTATGAGGCCGGCCATAGTTCTTGCTTCTAAGGCATTGTTTAACAGCCCCCATATAGATCCCTCTTGCGCCAAATATATTTATCAGAGAAAATGACACCAGGCCCAACTCAGACCTTAAAACAGGACCCTGGATTGGCAAGCCCAGCACTCTCCTCCAGAACGCTCCCTCAAACCTCACTCATTGCCCTTTCAAGACGAAAAATATTGTCTCAGTCCCAGAAACTATTATCAGCACCCCCCTTTTTTCAATAAAACTCTCAGACTGTAACTATCGAAAAATTGCCCAGTTTCTTATTTATAGTAATAGCCTGTGTGGCTAAAGCTTTGATCTTCAACAGTTTTCCCGAAAGCCAGGTTTTGGTTCCCTTAGGGAAAATCTGAAAGCCCAGGTACACAAAGGAGTCCACTTTCTGAAGACTTGAGCCTTCGATATGCCATTCGAAGTGATCACCTCCTTTTCCCAAAACCTTTATGCAGGGTTACAATTCTATTATGTAAAGCACCTTACAATTGTTCAATAAAATAAAATAAAAAACAACTAGATAAATATACCACATTGAATTCCGGGTAGAAGAAATAGTCACTTCAACTGCAACAAAGGCTAGAGACACAATAATAGGTATGAGTACACAGTGCTTCAAAGCCTCACCTTGTGGTGTGTGTGGGTACTTTACATGAGAATAAACGCACAGAGACATATGTATTGTGAGCAAGCAATCTCACCCAATATCGCCTGATGGTACACAGGGCTGCTTTATGTGTGCAAGTGAGCAGGAACGGACATGCAGGAATTATAGTAAGAGGCGTACAATATATGCCAGAAATGTAGGTAGCATACAAACGAATCAAGGGTGGAACAGAGACTGAGGGGTCGATTTATGGAGCAAACGTGCGCCGAAAATCCCAGCGCAAGCAGGCGCAAGGTGGCGCAAGCGTGAGAAACCCAGTGCACGCGCACACGTGCGATTCAAGGAAGACGCTGCGCGTGTTTCCCGCTGTCCGTGCGTCAAATCCTGCCATGGCGCACGCGGGCACACACGGCGTGCGCTACGCACACAGCAAAAGCGCACATAGCGCGGCGCACACAACCAAAGTGTGCGGAAGAGTGGGCGTAACACGTGGAATGGGGAATAACGCGTGAAAAAGAAGGCGTAACAGGGGAAGTACTGCAGGGAACTACACAGAACGCCCACACACACGCGAACAACCCGTATTCATGGATTTGAATACGGGAGACCTGCGCATGGCAAAAGACGCACACAGGCGTCAATGCGTCCGCCACACGAAGGCAGTCGGAAGCGTCCCCGCGCACAGTATAAAAGTGCACGCAAACAACAAACACGTATATACAGCTACAATGAATGCCCCATTTGTCGTAGCACTGATTTTCGGGCTACGCATTTTCGCACCACGGACAAGCCTTTTTGGGATGCCTGACGACCAGGTCTACGGCAGGTATAGGTTTCCACCCCATATCATCCTAGACCTGGTCAGGGAGTGGGAAGATGACCTTACATCCCCCACCCTTTGCTCCCAAGCATTGAGCCCCTTGGAGAAGGTGCTCAATGTCCTGCATTTTTTGGCCACTGGGTCATTTCAGCAGACTACTGCCATAGTTGGGGGGGTCTCACAGGCCAAGCAGTCAGGTACTGGCAATCATGACAGCGCGCCCCTCAGTCCGCAGGCACATATACATGCCCAGAACACCCGCAGAAAGGCAGGCCGTTGTCCTGGATTTTTTCAGGGTGGCACACTTCCCCAAAGTGCTTGGTGCCATAGATTTCACCCATGTGGCCCTACGTCCACCTAGGGCCACTGAGCACATCTACCGAAACCGCAAGCACTGGCATTCCATCAATGTACAGGTGGTATGCAATGCAAAGGGAATCATCACCTCTGTCTATGCAAACTACCCTGGCTCCACCCATGACAGTTTCATATACAGAATGTCCACCCTGAGCCGGGCCCTGGAAGCTGGGCAGCATGGCGACACATGGCTCTTAGGTGAGTACACATGCCCTTGCACATGCATGCATGTCACACACAGACACACAAATACACAAACCCCAATAATCACAACCATTTACACCTCCCCAGGGGACAGTGCCTACCCTCTGAGCAACCACATGATGACGCCAATCCGTAACCCCACCACACCACCCCAGGTAAAATACAACGCCGCCCATATTGCAACCAGGGCCATAGTGGAGCGCACATTCGGAGTGCTCAAGTCACGTTTCCGCTCCCTTGACCACTCTGGCGGGCAGCTACTCTATGCACCCCCAGTAGTGTGCAGGATCATTGTGGCAGCATGTGTCCTGCACAATGTTGCAACACGGCAGGGCGTACCGGTGGACATGGTGGTGCCCCCACAACCCCAACCACAGGCACAGGCGCTGCCCATGGGAGGGGACAGGGCACGTGGCGAGGAAGCCCGGACCCAGCTTGTGGCCACATTTTTCACCTAAACTCCCACCCCTGTGGAGTGCACACAGGCCTGGCACATACCAGGTGACAATCGATGATGACAAAGAGACAGTCAACTGTCACAACCCTACCACCCTGAGATAGTTGCCATGGAAGTGCCACATTATCTGCATCCCTAGCTACTTAAACACAAGCTATCCTGTGTGACCAAAAGGCACACATATAACATGACATGATATGGCATTTGTAACGTACCTATACACAAGTATTTCAAGGTGCGATGAGGCAGGGAGGGGGGAACAAGGGAAGACAGACAACGATAATACTAGGCCAGGTGTCATTTAGATTGTGCAAGTGCAGGGGTAGGGGGAAGGGAAAAGTGCAAGGGGGAGGGGGGGAGTGCAGTACAGGGTAAGTAGACTAAAAAACAAATAAATAGGCCAGGTGGTGGCAACTGCAAAGGTAAGTGCAGACAAGTGCTGGGAAGGGGGGGCTGTAGGGATAGAGAGACAGTCCCGCAGTGCAGGGGTTGCCAGGGAGGCAGTGCAAGTGGAGAGTGGCTGGGCCAGGGACCGAGGTCGGTGAGAGTGGCCCAGTTGCAGATCCAGTGCAGTTCCAGTGAAGAATTTTGCAAGGGAGAATGCAGAGAGAAAGCAGAAGCAAAGAGGAAGGTCTTGAGGTGCTTCCAGAACCGGAGATGGTTCGCCTCAAGTTCCAGTGAGGCAGGAAGGCTGTTCCAGAGGGAGGCCCCTGCCGCGGAGAGAGATCTACCCCCAGCTAGTTGCTTTGAGAAGCGGATGGCCCTGACATGCAAGGTGTGAATCACACACACCTGCAAAACAGGCCATGGCCATCACTGTTATGTCACTCAAACCCTCCCAAACCACAACATGACATGGCAAGCAATACCCATACACCAACACAGTAACAATAAGGTACACATTGCCATGTCAAAAAAGTACAGTGGCATCAGACAATGATGCCTGACATGGAATCAGATGAAATGACTGACCAACAACCTCCCACCCAAAATAAGTCATTTCCAAATGCATTACAAGAGTTGTAGACGTAACATAACAATGAATGCCTGTCTACATGCACATTGTGCATTGCAAAATCAACACTGCAGCTTCTGTGTGCTGTGTCCAACTCCTGCAACACACTGCTCAGCGCACAGCACAGTGAACAGCCATTGTGTGTGATGCACACCCTGAGCATCACATCTAAGCGACAGACCACATCAAAAAGCAAATTAGGCATGTACAGGATCCATAATTGGTCACAGAACATGTGCTGCAGGGACACAGTGGGCACCAGAAGGCAAACAGTGTACACGTGGATATGCAAGGGTGGTTGTACATGTAGTGCATCATAGTGCAAGTGTGTGGGTCAGTAAGGACATGCACTCAACATATGCATGTGCAATCAACTGACCATCAGTGTCCTCTACACATCACATGTGAACATTCACCATGTGTACACCCCAGCATGTCAAACCACAACTATCCCCACACACATGAAAGGTAAACACAACACATGAACAGGCATTGATCAGCAGAACACAACATGTACATAGGATACCACCATTACAATGTCAGGGTTCCCATCACACTGCAGGGCAAGGCAACTATCAACAACAACCCCCCCCCCCCCGCCTTCAACCCTCAATTTCACCTGGCCACAGATCACCTTTCCCCTTTGTCACCATATCCCACTTTGTGTGTAAAAAGGTGCCTTCACCCTCAGAGTCCACCCTCATTTGCAAAATCACAAAATCCAAGCCAGAAAAACGAACCAGAACACCCTCCAGTGATGACTTGACATAGCAGCACCTCACAAAGGCCAAGTACCTCCACAATGATGTAACAACCAAGGTAGCACAGTAAAACAATGTCACAACAGGATGTGAACCATGTGTGGTACATAACATAGAATGATGCACCATGAACGGATGTGTACTGTCAAAGGTCCGTATACAGGCGCGGGAGTGTCACGAAACAACCACCCCCAGCGTGTCCCGGGTGCCTGCAAGGTCAAACTCACACAGGCCCCTTAGACCCTGGTGGGGAAGGAGGGTCGGGGATATGCAGTCGGGACAGGTGTTGGCACACTGGATAACTGGAATGAGTGGCAGGAGAGGGGAGGAGGAATGACACATGAAAGTAGGGAATGCACGAAAATGTGCTACCTGCATGAACACATACACAATCCAAACAAACTTGGACATCATTGTCATGGCCTTCTGTAGTCCAGGCTTAGGAGTGGCATGAACCAACCACCCCCTCTAGCGTTTTGGCGCCTGCAAGTTTGGGGCTTACACAGGCATCCGCAACCCCAGCGGGGAAAGAGGGTTAGGGAACGTTGCTTGGATAGGTACGGGAAGCAGGAACACCGGGTAGAGGGTACAGGGTTTAAAATTGGATAGGACTCCGGGTGATTAGGGGAAAAAAAACATACCAAATTGAATTACACATTCATCCATGCATTAGTGCACCCCTCAGCAAGCCTATGCAGAGCAGTTTGAAAGAAAAACAACAAGACACTCTCTGGTTTTAAGTGCTGGCCTCCTGCCTGCGCACTCTCAGGTCCGGTTACAGGAGCACTGCAATGCTGCAAAGAGAGCCACAGTCAATAATCTGTACCTGCCCATTACACAAAAACACACCACCAAACATGCCCCATAGCAACAAACTACTCTACAAACAGACAATCAGGTGTAGATGCTTCGTACCCATATATAACATGACCCCTGTGATGGGTCATACACAGTGCGTGGCAAATGGAACACCAATGTGTCACAATTCACACAACATGCAATGTTCCCTGGGTAAGCAGACAGACCCATATAGCAAGGCATGACTTCAGAACAAGTCGTGTTCCACCATGACCGAAACAAAGTTGGCAGTGCATGTATCAAAATGTACATGGAAATGAAATGCACTGCACCCGAGTATGTCCCTTGCTGTATGTCCCTGTGAGCTGCCGCTTTCCATGTCTCGGAAGGCTACATGGTTGATACAAGTGCCTCAATGGACCTTGGTGTACCGGAGGGTATGTGCCACTGCCCCTGCAGGTGCCCCTGCAGGTGTCCCAGACAACCTTACAATCAACAGCCATCAGTCCACCAACACATCTGAGCTGCATTGTGTGCTTCAACACCAATATTCGTCCAAGCTCACCCTCAGTGCTGTGACTAAGCCTGCATGTGCAACTCGCCTGGTGCAAGCTTTGCTGTGTTGTGGCCCCCCTGTGCTGCTCACCTTGCCTGGAGTTGCTTGGAACACGTCAGCAGTTCTAGGATGTAGGTCTGCAATCCCTGTGCCTCTGCTTGTGCACACATGTGCATGTGGGCACCAACAAACGTGTCCAGAATTCAGACGTCCAATGAGCCATGTCTGCTGGCAAAGGTGCTCTGGAGGCTCATCCCCCTGCAGAAAGGGCATGAAACACATGATTAATGCTTTAAAGTCATCTGTGTGTGTCTCTTCAGGCATCTCATTACTGGACCATGTCAGGCACTTACATCAGAAATCACACCATCAGTCCGTCTTTCACATCCAAAGTGTGGAACACACTATCTACGGCATGAATTGCAACAAGCACGTGTACAGTAAAGATAAGAAACATACTACACAATGCATAGCAGTGAATGTACACATTAATCATGAAACACCCCATCTAGCAAAAGCTGAACAGTGGACAATAACAGCGCAATCATCCCCACTAGGGGTGTCAACACAAGTCACAGAGCACCAGACATGCCACAGATATGACAGTCCAAAGCCCTTGTGTAATAGGTTGTCACACCGAACCATCCTTGCGAGCCCATGGATAAGGAAGGCAGGAGTGGCATATGTGAGTCAAGGACCCCAAGCAGCAAACACATACACAAGACAAGCCTGAAGGGCCCAGCTGGAACAGATAGTGGATGCCTTCAAAAGCCACAAAGCACCGCACCGTCACATGAAAGCACAATAGACAAGCAATTTTAAACTATATTAACTAATTACACTAACTATGAAAAACCTACACTACCTAATTAAACTAACTATCAAACAGAAACTTAACTAACTAAACTAAAAGAAAAATCAAAAATACCCACATACGACCCGGGGGGAGGGGAGGCACCCAGGAGGGGGAGGTACAGGGTGCTGCTCAACACCCACATGCGATGATGCTGAGCCAAAAAAAAAACCTCCATTGGCTCAACGTCTGCACAGCCCGACCTATGTGGGAGATAGATGGTCGTCCGAGTCTGGCTCATCCTGGAAAGGAAGACGTGGCACAGTAGCCTGGCCACGCCTAGCCGCAGCATGCCCCTCGTCGGCAGCAAGTCTGCCGGACGGATGAGCCTGGTTCTGTGTGGCGATGTGACGTAGGTCTGCATGCAGAACCTCACGTGATACACGTGCTTCCGCTTGCAAGGTAGCACGTGTAACACAGAGTTCCTCCTGCAAGGCCTGGCTGGACAACCGCTGCACCTCCGGGCAAGCCTGTAGCTCAGCCGAGATGGTATGCTCAAGCTGTGCAAACCTCTCCTCTGCCCGCTGCTTCTGGGACATCATAAGGACACCCAGAGTGGATTTGAGGGAAGCATACTCCTCCCTCAGGGCATCCATGTGCGCCTCTGCGTGAGCAGCAATTGCTTGACGCAGAGACGACATTTCAGCCTGGCGTGCCCTGTCTGAGGCCGCCATGCCCAGCCTGAGCGAGCGGGCCATGGACCGTGCCGCCTGCTGCTGGGGAAGCACCTGCCTAGCAGGGGGGAGCACAGATCGGGCCACATGATCCATGCTCTCAGCGATGTTCTCCATTGCTGCCCCCTGCCGTTATGAATTGGCAGTCATGTCTTGCTCCCACTCAGTATACTGCGGTTGCGCGCGGTGAACGCATTGCCGGGCTTGACCCCGGCGGGACCCAAGGACCGGGGGTCCTCGATGTGTTGGCACCGCCCGCGGCTGCACGACTACATGCCCCCGTCAATGTGATGTCCCGGGCACATCAGTGACTGGTGTGGAGGGTGACCCTGCGTCCTGATCCACCACGGGCGGAGGAACCAAGACTGTCTGATCCCTCAGTGCAGGTGCGCAGACAGAGGAGTGTCCACATCAGAATCACTCACCCCTGACACATGGACTTGATGCTCATCCAACTCAACATGGACGTCAGAGTCGTCATCAAGGCTGGACTCATAGGCAGCCAGAGACAAGATGGACTGTAGCACTTGGGGGTTTTCGTGGCCTACCTCCCCACGACCCCCACTTGTGCCTGGTTGATGTAGTCGTAACAACCCTGTGTCTGGCATGACAACACCATCCTCTGCCTCCATTGCGTCATCACCTGAAAAATATAGAGAAAAAAGGTCACTACACATGTCAGAAGCACACAATACACACACACACCGACAACAAATGCATCAGGCAGACATGTGACACACAACATATAACCTGGCATGCATGCTGGGTCAACTTTGAATTGCGTCTGTGATCAGACCTGTTGAAAGGTGGCAGTTTCCATGGAAGTGGGTCTATGCAGTGCAGAAAATGTGTACGCCACTCACTACCTACATGTACAAGGACTCCATGGTGTGTGCCAGGAAATGTGAAGGCAGTGCAAGGTCAAATTCAGGCATCACGTGCATTGTGCATTCAATGTGTACCATATCTAGAAGCCAAGCACCCCTCCACCCCAGTACAAAAGCAGGGATGCCAAGTATGGTATCAAAAGGCTGACCATACACCTGTGTATTGACAGGCAGTGTTGACTGGCATCAACAGCTTAATGTGATTCAAGTGACAACACTGCAAATGATGATGGGACAGTAAGCAGGACACATGATGAAAACTCTGGAGGCCGCCCACGTGTGAAGAAGACACAACAACAGTTGGACAGAGTCATTGGCCATTGAACAGGCTGAGGCCTGTGAGCCACACAGATTGTCAGACCCTAAACATGTGTGCAACACAATACTGAGCCACAGTTGACATGGGAAGGCTGATGAGATGCCATGCAATGTATGTCACCCAGGACTTGTATTACAGTCATCATCCAGTCAAGGACACATAATGGAATGTGTGCAATGCACCTGGAGCATGAATGGGCACTTATGTCCCTGCAGGACATCTGACCTGTGCACAGTCAAAGTGAGATATCCTGCATCAAGTACTAAGGCTGTACCAAACGGCATATGTCTGGCAGATTGTACGCTGGAAGTTAGAATCTACACAGGACGCATGAACACGAAAGTACACATTGGCAAGATTGAAGCAGACCAGTGCAAAAGTTGGAACTGGGGTGCAGAGTGGCGGAGGAGGGGCAAGGGAGCATGCCTACATGGAGTCCCCGCATGCAGGCAGAGGAGACATGCACGTCAGTCATGCAATGACATTGTGCCTGGGCTGAGAGGAAGGTCACCCCACGCCACATGCAGAAGGGCCAGTGAGCTGGAACATGGACCGGAAGGGCATACTTGTAATCAGCATGTCAGTAGGGTGCGATAGTGGTGATGCGGACAGTCCCCGTCTGCTCCACATGTCCACCATCCAGCAGAGCAGACATGCATCACGGAAGCATTGCATTACTTACACATCAGAACCATGTGCACGTCACATGTAGTGGCAATCATGCACAACACATCCCACAAGTGAAACACACACGTCCTCAAGAAACACGCATCAACACTCACTGGACTGGGCATCAAAGTCCAGCATCTCTCCCACTCCTTCGACCAATTCAGGTGGTATGAACTCTGCAACGAGTGCCTCATGCGGAGTGAGCTCTTCCTCCTCTGGTGCAGGCCCACCGCCAGTCACCAGAGTCATGTTGTAATTAGAGGCATGCTTAGCCTTAGTGCTGCGTTTGATGTCATTCCAACACTTTTTGCACTTTTGCGCCGTGCGCACCTCATGGCCGAACGAACTGACATGTTCCGCAACATGCTTCCAGTGGGTGTCACGTTGGGCAGCCGTAGTCTGACTATTGGCACCCACTAGCATGTCACGGCTGTGGCCCCGCACATAGCCCACGAGGAAGTCCAGTTCCTGCTTGCAGAAAGGCTTCTTCCTCGATGTGCAGGAGGTTGTAACTGTGTGTGGGGTCCCAGCCTGTGCTGCAGGTGCAACCTTCCTCCTCTTGGACTGTGGCGCAAACCCTGGCTGGCTAATGCCGCCCTGACCAGTATGGCCAATGGGTTCGGTGGATTGAGCCAAGGGGGTGGCAGCTGGAGGGACGACCAAAGGCCTGACTTGTGTCAGTGGCATCTGGGTGCCCTCTAATGGACCCTGCGCAGCAACATCAGCTGTGGCAGGGTCATTGACCGCAACGGTCCTGGTTGGCAGACTCACAACCGGGGTGTTGTTGGGTGCATCTGCCCCTGCACTT
Organism: Ambystoma mexicanum; assembly: GCF_040938575.1. NCBI lineage: Eukaryota > Metazoa > Chordata > Amphibia > Caudata > Ambystomatidae > Ambystoma > Ambystoma mexicanum. The sequence goes on from NC_090933.1 coordinate 474,671,529, forward strand.
GCCAGCACCCGGCTGTTCGGGGCAGCAGATGACATAACTGCGCCAGGGACACGTGTCTTGGTCTGATCAGCCCGGCCTGCCCCTATGGTTTCCCTCCTGGCCTGTTGGAAATCTACTAAGGGCTCTTCAAGTGCCAACGCAGCCAGCGCTGGCAGACCCTGAGCCTGGGTGGTGGTGTCCACAGCTGCACCTGCAGCTACCACTACCCTTGGGCCCGTGGCAGTCAATGGAACGGACTGCCGGGTCACACGGGCGCCAGTGCCAGATGCAGAAGCTGCATCCCCCGGAACCACAGGGGATGGTGGCATGACTGCACCGACACATGGCACAACATTGTGGTCAAGTGGCGCACCCCTGCCTCTTCCCCCTCTGTGGCCGCCCTGGACACCCTGGAGTCCCCCTACTCCCTGGTCACCATGGCCACGTCCCCGACCACGCTCGCCACGAGGAGTACGCCCAGCTGAGGCGCCCCTCACCTTTAGTGTCCTCCCTACCATGTAGTAGTGCCAGCACAGATGGAGTAGTGCCAATGGGAGGTGTACACCACAATTGACCTGGGCAATTGGGGTGAAGGGGGTGGGAAGCAAGATGTTAAGAGCCCCCCTGGACCTGCAAGGCTGTATGTGACCCCGGTTTTGTAGTGACGGGTCACGCAACGCTCAGGCACCCCAAAACTTCAGTAAACCCGTGCACGCAACCCTGCAGCCTACGTGCGTGGATTCAACCTCCCACAGTATGCGGTGGCACCCAGTAACACGAATAACGCGTACGCGTGGGACACGCAGGCTACTATGACATCGAAAATGGGTGCGATACACAGGGGCACCCGCAGTGGGAAAAATAGCGTTTGCGACTCACCGTCTGACTAGCGCGATGCAGAAAAACACGCGTAGCCAATACTCCCGCCAAAAGAAGAGATACGTCCTTGATAGCTGTGAAGTTGTGATGGTGCGCGAAACAACAGGAAGCAGCAACACATGTCGGTCTCCACGAAAGGCACGTACAGCGAACTGCTGGCCCCGCTCACCTTTAACCCGTGCTGAGGGAAACGCCCGCGCGCGTCACGTCACTTACGCGCATGGCCCTTTCCTCGGATTACACGCGGACGTGCAGTTTTTCACATGTGCTGAAACGCCCATGCACGCCTGCGTGCGACACGTCACAGAGGCGCTTGCGCTTGAAGGGCCTTCTATCCAATGAAATTGCGTATGCGTGCAGACGCGCTTACGCGCTAAGGGCCTTTCCTCGAATTACACGCTGACGTGCAGAATTTTCACGTGCCAAATCACTCCGTATCAAGCTGGTCACGCGTAACAACACGGAAGACCACGCTCCTGTCCAGAAGGCCGAATTACTGCCCCCCAGAGCCCCGAGCACGCTCCCACCTGCCATCTGCTGCTGCCTGATTGCCTGCTGCCCACGTGCCCTGCCATTTGCTGCCTGCACATCAGCCAGGGGTGCTGTTGCTGTGACCACCCCTGCTGGAACCGAAGACTCCCGACTGGGATTCCATCGCTCCACAGCCCAGCCCCAGGACCCAGTTGCCCACCCACTCCTGCCTCTGGCGTTGTCATGTCGGGCACTGCAACATCTGGCACCACTGATAACCCCCGGCCAGAGAGGCAGAGGGGCACCAGCTTCACTGCCACCGAAGTTGGTGTCCTGGTGAAGCAAGTCCTAGGCAGTATGATGCTCTCTTTGGAAGTTCCCGTGCCGACAAGGAAGGACGGACTCGGATCTGGATGGACATCGTGACTGCCATCAACGCGGAAGGGGCGGCAGTCCGCGACTTCCAACATGTGAAGAAGCGCTGGGAGGACTTCAGGTCCAGGACCCTCAACAAGGCCCAGCGCCTCTTGAAGGCAGCGGATGCTAAGGGGCGCCGAGGCCACATGTCGGAAGATCAGATGAGGGTCCTGGAACGCATATCCCCAGCGCTCCACGTCCAGGGCCTTGAGAGGCAGACCCGTCTGGAGTCGTGCGGTAAGTGTACATGCATCATGATTGTTAGCTGTGCGTGTGGTGATGTGCCAGTAGTGTGCAGGTTGCACATCTGTTTGTATGGGGCCGAGTATGGGTGGGGGTGTACAGGGCCGTGAGGCTAACACATGCGAGGGCTGTCATGTGTGAGACATGGATGGTGCTTGTGTGTGTAGGCTTGCATGGCAAAAGCAGTTGTGTGGGCACGCATGTTTGGATGAATGTGTATGTAAGTAGGCATGTTCGTTATGTCACACATGTATGTTGTTTTCAGCTGCATGTATCAGCACTGTGTACATGTGCAAGTGTGTGTATTTGACAAGGGTGCAACAGTGATGCAACATGGATGCATGTGACAGCGGGATGTGGAAGCCTGATTGGCAGATGTGACATGGATGCCCATCTGAACATGGCAACAGTTGGCAGAGGTGTACACATGCATGCAAGTGTGGTGGTGTGCGTGTATGTGTAGTGCACTCCCTGTGTTGCATGTGATGTCTGGCTCACCTTTGCCTGCTCATGCTGTTGTATGTGTATGGATGGTGCTGGCAGTTTCGATATGGCTGTGGTATGGCTCATGTGTGGAAGTTGAAATGACATGTGTGTTGGGGATTGTGATGGCATATCTGAGGTTTGCCAATGCCACTCATGTACAACTGTCATGTGTGTATGTGTCCATTGTACAGTGCCCTGATGCCTGTGTTTTATTTCTCCCTGTCTGCAGCGTCAACTGATGAAGAGGGCGGAGAAGGTGCTGTGGAGCACAGGGGCGGGGATCGCACCACCAGCCAGAGACGCAAGGCCCTGCTCCCCTTCCCAGGTTGTGATCTCGTCGGGGAGTGAGGAGTCCGGTGCCACATCCCAGGCCGCAGCTGCCGGGGGGAGGTCCAAGAGGCGAAGGTTGGAGTTGGACTCCTCGGCAGCAGAAGGGGCAGCTGGGACCCCACAGAGCCCAACGGGGGAAGATGGCACGGAGCCATCCAGGTTGGTGGGGGGTTTGGTGGAGGAGGAGGCCGTGCAAGCAACAGAGACGGGGTCTGGAGGTGGGGATTCCACTGGTGCTAGTGGTGCAGTGCAGGACCAGGGACAGGAGGCAGCACAGGCCGCCGCAGAGGTGCCTGTGTGCAATCCTGTCCCTGATCCTGTCACTGCATCATCTTGCACCAGCAGGGATGCCTACGTCCAGACCCGTTTTCAGGCAGGGGATGAGCTTACGACAACTGGCCTTCCCCTGCCTGCGGACGTGGCTATCCGGGTCCGGGTTGAGCCTGTCCTGACTGGTGTGGCGTTGCGTCAACGGGCCATGCGAGGTGACCTGCAGTCTTTTCATGAGGAAACTGCACGTCATCTCGAATGGCTCGTTGACCGCGTCGGCCTACTGGGACAGGTCACCCAGGCCGGATTCCTTCGTTTGATGGGGCTTGCTATGACCCCCTCCTCAACTGAACCCCCTATGCGCCAGTCACCCTCCGTGCCATCTTCCCACCCATCAGTCACCTGGGTGCCCTGTGGAGCTGCCTCTGACGGTGCGGCCAGGCTGGTGGAGGAGGCATCCCTGCCACAGTCGGGAGTCGGACGTCCAGCAGGGGTGGACACATCAACGACTTTCCTCGGATTACACGCGGACGTGCAGTTTTTCACATGTGCTGAAACGCCCATGCACGCCTGCGTGCGACACGTCACAGAGGCGCTTGCGCTTGAAGGGCCTTCTATCCAATGAAATTGCGTATGCGTGCAGACGCGCTTACGCGCTAAGGGCCTTTCCTCGAATTACACGCTGACGTGCAGAATTTTCACGTGCCAAATCACTCCGTATCAAGCTGGTCACGCGTAACAACACGGAAGACCACGCTCCTGTCCAGAAGGCCGAATTACTGCCCCCCAGAGCCCCGAGCACGCTCCCACCTGCCATCTGCTGCTGCCTGATTGCCTGCTGCCCACGTGCCCTGCCATTTGCTGCCTGCACATCAGCCAGGGGTGCTGTTGCTGTGACCACCCCTGCTGGAACCGAAGACTCCCGACTGGGATTCCATCGCTCCACAGCCCAGCCCCAGGACCCAGTTGCCCACCCACTCCTGCCTCTGGCGTTGTCATGTCGGGCACTGCAACATCTGGCACCACTGATAACCCCCGGCCAGAGAGGCAGAGGGGCACCAGCTTCACTGCCACCGAAGTTGGTGTCCTGGTGAAGCAAGTCCTAGGCAGTATGATGCTCTCTTTGGAAGTTCCCGTGCCGACAAGGAAGGACGGACTCGGATCTGGATGGACATCGTGACTGCCATCAACGCGGAAGGGGCGGCAGTCCGCGACTTCCAACATGTGAAGAAGCGCTGGGAGGACTTCAGGTCCAGGACCCTCAACAAGGCCCAGCGCCTCTTGAAGGCAGCGGATGCTAAGGGGCGCCGAGGCCACATGTCGGAAGATCAGATGAGGGTCCTGGAACGCATATCCCCAGCGCTCCACGTCCAGGGCCTTGAGAGGCAGACCCGTCTGGAGTCGTGCGGTAAGTGTACATGCATCATGATTGTTAGCTGTGCGTGTGGTGATGTGCCAGTAGTGTGCAGGTTGCACATCTGTTTGTATGGGGCCGAGTATGGGTGGGGGTGTACAGGGCCGTGAGGCTAACACATGCGAGGGCTGTCATGTGTGAGACATGGATGGTGCTTGTGTGTGTAGGCTTGCATGGCAAAAGCAGTTGTGTGGGCACGCATGTTTGGATGAATGTGTATGTAAGTAGGCATGTTCGTTATGTCACACATGTATGTTGTTTTCAGCTGCATGTATCAGCACTGTGTACATGTGCAAGTGTGTGTATTTGACAAGGGTGCAACAGTGATGCAACATGGATGCATGTGACAGCGGGATGTGGAAGCCTGATTGGCAGATGTGACATGGATGCCCATCTGAACATGGCAACAGTTGGCAGAGGTGTACACATGCATGCAAGTGTGGTGGTGTGCGTGTATGTGTAGTGCACTCCCTGTGTTGCATGTGATGTCTGGCTCACCTTTGCCTGCTCATGCTGTTGTATGTGTATGGATGGTGCTGGCAGTTTCGATATGGCTGTGGTATGGCTCATGTGTGGAAGTTGAAATGACATGTGTGTTGGGGATTGTGATGGCATATCTGAGGTTTGCCAATGCCACTCATGTACAACTGTCATGTGTGTATGTGTCCATTGTACAGTGCCCTGATGCCTGTGTTTTATTTCTCCCTGTCTGCAGCGTCAACTGATGAAGAGGGCGGAGAAGGTGCTGTGGAGCACAGGGGCGGGGATCGCACCACCAGCCAGAGACGCAAGGCCCTGCTCCCCTTCCCAGGTTGTGATCTCGTCGGGGAGTGAGGAGTCCGGTGCCACATCCCAGGCCGCAGCTGCCGGGGGGAGGTCCAAGAGGCGAAGGTTGGAGTTGGACTCCTCGGCAGCAGAAGGGGCAGCTGGGACCCCACAGAGCCCAACGGGGGAAGATGGCACGGAGCCATCCAGGTTGGTGGGGGGTTTGGTGGAGGAGGAGGCCGTGCAAGCAACAGAGACGGGGTCTGGAGGTGGGGATTCCACTGGTGCTAGTGGTGCAGTGCAGGACCAGGGACAGGAGGCAGCACAGGCCGCCGCAGAGGTGCCTGTGTGCAATCCTGTCCCTGATCCTGTCACTGCATCATCTTGCACCAGCAGGGATGCCTACGTCCAGACCCGTTTTCAGGCAGGGGATGAGCTTACGACAACTGGCCTTCCCCTGCCTGCGGACGTGGCTATCCGGGTCCGGGTTGAGCCTGTCCTGACTGGTGTGGCGTTGCGTCAACGGGCCATGCGAGGTGACCTGCAGTCTTTTCATGAGGAAACTGCACGTCATCTCGAATGGCTCGTTGACCGCGTCGGCCTACTGGGACAGGTCACCCAGGCCGGATTCCTTCGTTTGATGGGGCTTGCTATGACCCCCTCCTCAACTGAACCCCCTATGCGCCAGTCACCCTCCGTGCCATCTTCCCACCCATCAGTCACCTGGGTGCCCTGTGGAGCTGCCTCTGACGGTGCGGCCAGGCTGGTGGAGGAGGCATCCCTGCCACAGTCGGGAGTCGGACGTCCAGCAGGGGTGGACACATCAACGACTGCACCCCAGCCAGCGGAGGATGTGCAGGCAGCAGGAGGCAGTGCACGGGCAGAGGCACAGCAGCAGCAGCAATGTGGTGGGAGCCATGATGGCTCTGGGCCTTCGACATCGGAGGGGCAGGCATCAGCCGGAGGGCAGGAGGACCCAGGACGGGAAGTATCTTCTGTGTGGCAGCGGTTGGGCCACGCCATAGATGCGGAGCGGCAGCGGCGGAAGAGGCACCGCTCACGATGGTCAGGGCGGATAACTCCATGCAGGGGGTTGGAGGTGGACACGTCGATGGCCCTGCGGACCCTCGGGGCCATGGAGGAGGACCGCCTCCGGGACATTGAGCAGGAGTTTGATAATGCCCTGGCCCGGGACATCCAAAAGTGAGCCGTCGGACTAGCCCGCTGCCCTTGTAAATAGTTCTGTAGTTAGTGTTAGGTTTCCTTTGGTTTTGCATTTTTTTTTGGACCTTTTGGACAATGGGCCACATTTTTGTATATAGTTTTTTTTATTAGGTAGTGTTATTAGATAGGTTTCATTTCTTCTGTTGGGATCATGGACCCTGGATTGTTTATCTGTATATAGTTGACAGCTGGATTTTCATTTTTTTTATGATTTACCCATGGAGCAATGGTTTTCGATTTTAATTTTCCATTGGATTTACTTTTGTGTACTGTGACTTTGGACACCTTTCCTTTGGATTATGATTTGTGGTTTTGCATTATTTCACGGACATGCTGGTTTTTATTTTTTTTAATTCCCATTTTTGTTTTTTTTATTTTGATTCAATTTATGTTGCTTTTAATACATACTTTTTGTTCAAACTTCAATGTGTAGTATCATCTCATTGGTTTCATGCATATCATGATATGGGTTTTGAAATTCACTGACACCCATTGGGTGTATGTGAGGGACATGTGTTCCTTTTCAAACTTGCAATTGGGGTTCTATCATGTTATTGCCATTTCTAAGTGGGTGGATGCAATACTCGGGTGGGTGTTTGGCATTTGGAGGCTGACCATAAGGGCCAGGGATCTAGATTGTGATGACATGTTGGCTGGGGGACATGTGTGGGGGCCTGGTGGAGGGTGTCCCACAGTGCTGGGGGGTGGGGGTGCAGGAGGACATGAGTTGGACATGAGTGGGGGCTTGCTGGCAGGTGCCCCACAGTGCTGGGGGGTGGGGGTGCAGGGGGACATGTGTGGGGGCCTGGTGGAGGGTGCCCCACAGTGCTGGGGGGTCGGGGTGCAGGGGGGCATGAGTTGGGGGCCTGGTGGAGGGTGCCCTGCAATGCTGGGAGGTGGGGGTGCAGGGGGACATGTGTGGGGGCCTGGTGGGGGGTGCCCCACAGTGCTGGGGGGTGGGGTGCAGGGGGACATGAGTTGGGGGCCTGGTGGAGGGTGCCCTGCACTGCTGGGGGTGAGGGTGCAGGGGAACATGTGTGGCGGCCTGGTGGAGGGTTCCCCACAGTGCTGGGGGGTGGGGGTGCAGGGGGACATGAGTTGGGGGCCTGCTGGAGGGTACCCTGCACTGCTGGGGGGTGGGGTGCAGGGGGACATGTGTGGGGGCCTGGTGGAGGGTGCCCCACAGTGCTGGGGGGTGGGAGTGCAGGGGGACCTGATTTGGACATGAGTGGGGGCCTGCTGGCAGGTGCCCCACAGTGCTGGGGGGTGGGGGTGCAGGGGGACATGAGTGGGGGCCTGGTGGAGGGTGCCCTGCACTGCAGGGGGGGTGGGGGTGCTGGGACACATGAGTGGGGGCCTGGTGGAGGGTGCCCCACCATGCTGGGGGGTGGGGGTGCAGGGGGACATGAGTGAGGGCCTGGTGGAGGTGCCCCTGGATGCTGGGGGTGGGGGTGCAGGGGGACATGAGTTGGGGGCCTGGTGGAGGGTGCCCTGCACTGCTGGGGGGTGCGGGTGCAGGGGGACATGTGTGGGGGCCTGGTGGAGGGTGCCCCACAGTGCTGGGGGGTGGGGGTGCAGGGGGACATGAGTTGGACATGAGAGGGGGCCTGCTGGCAGGTGCCCCACAGTGCTGGGGGGTGGGGGTGCAGGGGGACATGGGTTGGACATGAGTGGGGGCCTGCTGGCAGGTGCCCCACAGTGCTGGGGAGTGGGGGTGCAGGGGGACATGAGTTGGGGGCCTGGTGGTGGGTGCCCTGCACTGCCTGGGGGTGGGGCTGCAAGGGGACATTAGTTGGGGGCCTGGTGGAGGGTGCCCTGCACTGCTGGGGGGTGGGGGTGCAGGGGGACATGTGTGGGGACCTGGTGGAGGGTGCCCCACAGTGCTAGGGGGTGGGGGTGCAGGGGGACATGAGTTGGACATGAGCGGGGGCCTGCTGGCAGGTGCCCCACAGTGCTGGGGGGTGGGGGTGCAGGGGGACATGAGTTGGGGGCCTGGTGGAGGGTGCCCTGCACTGCTGGGGGGTGGGGGTGCAGGGGGACATGTGTGGGGGCCTGGTGGAGGGTGCCCCACAGTGCTGGGGGGTGGGGGTGCAGGGGGACATGAGTTGGACATGAGTGGGGGCCTGCTGGCAGGTGCCCCACAGTGCTGGGGGGTGGGGGTGCAGGGGGACATGAGTTGGGGGCCTGGTGGAGGGTGCCCCACAGTGCTGGGGGGTGGGGGTGCAGGGGGACATGAGTTGGACATGAATGGGGGCCTGCTGGCAGGTGCCCCACAGTGCTGGGGGGTGGGGGTGCAGGTGGACATGAGATGGGGGCCTGGTGGAGGGTGCCCTGCATTGCTGGGGTGTGGCGGTGCTGGGGGACATGAGTGGGGGTGCAGGGTAGTCCCCCGTGGTGTGGGCTGCCTGCAGGGGCCGTGAAGATTGTAGAGCGAACACCTGGGAGGACCCACATGGCCAATTCACGTGTAGTACTCCACGGAACCCCTGAAATACACGTACCCTGCTGATATCGCGTGTGAAACTTCCCGAGCACCCCAAAATACACGTACCCAGGACATTCGCGTGTGGAACTTCCAGCGCACCCCTGGAATACACGTACCCAGCTGAAATCACGTGTGAAACTTCCCGCGCACCCCTGATATACACGTACCCTGATGGAATTGCGTGTGTAACTTCCCGCGCACCCCGAAATACACGTACCCAGGACATTCGCATGTGGAACTTCCAGCGCACCCCTGGAATACACGTACCCAGCTGAAATTGCGTGAGGAACTTCCCGCGCACCCCAGTGATACATGTACCCCGCTTGCCGTGCTTGTACAGGGTTAGCGCAGCCCTTTGCGCTGGATTGGGGATTTTGATGGTTTTTCCCTGTGCAAGGGTCGTTCTTGGGGGCATAACTGGCGCTGCTGCAGGGTCGCTGCGCCACTGTGCGCCACGGCTGGTTTTGGTGGCTGGAATCCATGAATACGCTGTGCGCGGAAATGTATTTTAGCGCAGGCGGCTGGCGCAGGGATTCGCACGCGCACACTGTGCGCCAGCCGCGTGCGCCACTTGTGCGCTGAATTCTATGAATTACCCGCATAGTAATGAAGGTCAGTAGGTTTGTAGGAGACTAGCATAGGGGTGTGCTTTCGGCCATGAAAGAGTGTGGGACAAGCGGGAAGGGGGTATGGATCTCCTATTCTTACATGGCCGAGATAGTCTCAGAGGTAACAGCAATCCCTAATTGTCTGGTGTTATCGCTCTCCTGTTGAGGCACATATTGCAAATCCCTGTTTTTAAGCGTCCTTAGTTTTCTATAGCATGTGTTAGAAGCAAGATCTTATGCTTTATCTTTTTTTGGCATTCCTTCTCCAAAACATAACCTACACCTCCCTTGCATGGAACACTGAATACAGGCTGACATTGTTATTTGTCCTTTAATGAAGCGCACTACAAGTTCGTAGAACACAATGTTTCGAATAGCCACAAAGAATTGCTAACTTTGACTATATTGAAAGTGGACATACAAAACGTCAGTTTCTATTTCTGGGATCTGTTGTTCAGAGTGGTTGTTTTGCTTGACATCGAGAGAATGGAACACCCTGAAATTTTTTAAGTGTAACTTTACATAATATGGCATGTGTGCTGTGTGCTTGATTGTTAACTATGTGACAGACAAATGTACTTTTTGATAAAAAGAATGCACATTGTATGTTATGTTATGTTGAAGATAATTCATACCCTGCACTATAACCGCCCGAGTGTTGCAGTTGCAGTTTGTTGTGCCTTTCGTGATCATATATTCTGTGCAGAGTTGTGGGTTGTTAGGTGGCCTATATTGTGTTGATGACTCCTCCAACACCTGCACCAACAACCTGTGATCAGGCTAATGATGTCCACACTGATTTGTCCCATGGCATACCCCGGTGTGCAGCCACCATCGCATTCCTGAGCATGGTTAAGTCGGGGGCAGATACTTTTCCAGGTGTTATTGTGCTCCCTGGGCCCTGGGGGCTATCTGTTCACTTGCTACTTTTCCACTTAAATTATAAGGCACTCTGTGTGTGGTTCAACCTAATACGTTCCTATCTCTGTCCTTATTTTCATGTCGGGGCAGCTATGAGAAATGGGTGAACCTGTGTCTCCTTCCCACTCGGTGGTATGTCTACTTCAGTGCACTTCCCTGTATGTCGTGGTGTGTCCTACTCACCTGTCTTGACATCTCTGTGTTCATTCCGTGTGGTGTGGGTGTTGCTCATTTACTTCTGCCTGGTACTGAATTATAACGTAGCTTGTTAGCTAGCATACTTTAATGTGTATATTTGATTATAAAACAGCTACTGAAATAAATTATTTTATTCTGTCATTTACATGGCTATATTCTACCGTTCTGCGCATGACATAGTTTCCAGCTCCCGGCTGATGTATCATTCAATCAACATTGGACGATAATAATCAACCACGCTTTTGTGACTAACATTATGAGGGACGATTGGCAGGTACCAATATGTCATTTAGCGGTCGCAGCAACAAAGAGCAACATGTCAGCTTTTATGATTTCAAAATGAGCTGATGTGCGTTTGAAAGTGAAACGACTCCTTATCTGCTGACTAATGGAACACCATATGCGTTCAAAACAATAAACATAGATGGAACATGAGGACAAAAGGAATCTAGAAGAAATTAAAATCGGGCATTAATCGATTGCTGAACGCAATCAGTGTTTCACGAGGAACTTAAATAAAACATTTGAAGCATGCAATGTTCGCTAGCTATAACTTCTATTGGCTAAATATATAAATATCTTTGTGGACATATATTTATGTGAAAAATAAAGGTACTTGTAACATTGCAGAGTATTGTTGTTTTCTTCAAAATTAATGTTTTCTTCTCGTATTTGTGAAGAGAAAGAAACGTTTTGCGCTCTGAGAAGATGGGTGTGTTTATCTTCCTGGTTCTGCATTATGTAACGTTATGGAGTGGGTGATGACAGGGTATGTTTGGTTACAGTGGCCATGAATGTCATGAAAATAGGTGGAGCATATCATTTGGACAAGTGATGTCAGTTTTAGGGGCAGGCAAACTATATTCTTGCCACAAGGGCACTTGAATTTAGGGGAATGCATCAAAGGATAAGATTAGCACAAGATGGTGGTGCCCAACCCGTTGATTTTGCATGTGTGAATGTGAGGACAACTAAGGTAAGATCTATAGTATTATTTGTTTAGGATTGATTACAGTATGCTTAAAAAGACATGCCCGATCAATTGGAACAATAACATTTCTGAGCAAACTTACCCTTTAACATTATAGAAATGCTACTGACAGAGAACATGTGTGTGTGTGTGTATAGAGTCACATGATTAGTTTAAAAAAATAACTTGACTACTGAGGCCCTGAGTCCCACTAATCTGGATTCATGATGAAAGTGCGGGATATCTTTTGTGCCATATTTAGAGGCTGGCACAGAGAAATGCCAGAGTTGGCCCAGAAATGCACTGTTGAACATGAATTGATGATGACTTAGCATGAAGCAGCCAATGCAACTGGAGCACCTGCCTCTACTGTAACCCCTTGAGAGAGTAGTGCAGGTTTCACCACCACCAACACTATTCTAGCAGACTAAGGCACAGTAGATAATACCCCTGTAATAATGAGCCATGCACTCCTGCAAACAGAAATCTGTTGTTGCAAACATGGTTGGAATCACTAAAATAGTTTCCTATAAAACCTCTATAAAACCCAATTGCTATGACATGATATGATTTGGTTTTTGTAACATGCCTTTACACAAGTGTTTTGAGGCACCACAAACAAGGTTGGGATACAGAGGGATGACAAGACAACGATCTTACTAGGGCGTGTGACATTCAGATCATGCAAGTTCCAAAGAAGGTGCTGGGGATAGGGTGATGGCAGAAGTGCATGGAAGGGGTAAAGGGGAAGTGCAGTCAGGGCAGCAGGGCTTTGAATAATTGCAAGGACGGCAGAGTACCTTCCCAGACCCGAAGTGCTGGGTAGGCCAGAAGGCAGTGCAGGGTGACTGATCAAGGGGGGAAGGAGTGTGGCACCCTGTTTGAATCTGAGGGCAACCACACCCCCAGTCAAGATGAGCAGACAGGTACATTAACAGAGGAGAGGGAGAGAGAAGGAAGAAGAGAAGAGGACGTTTGTGGGCAGCTTCCGGAACTTCAGGTGATTCGGTTCACGTCTGAGATGGGCAGGGTTGCCATTCCAGAGGGAGGCACCTGCAGAAGAGAGGGATCTACCTCCATTCTCTGTTTTGAGAAGCGTCTGACCCGCAGAGAGTTTGAGGTAGCTGTGTGGAGGGCTCTAGAAGAAAGGTATTTAGGAAGAGAGTGTTGGATATAGAGAGGACCACTGTCCCACAAAGCCTTGTGAATGATGCTCAGGGTCTTGAACTTGCTCCTTGAGGCTCCCAGGAGCGAGTGGAGCGATTTCAGAGCTAGAGAGATGCGGTCCATGGGTTTAAGGCCAAGGATACGTCTCACAGTCCTGTTCTGGATTAGTTGAAGAGGGAGAAGGGTAGAGTTAGGAAGATTGAGAAAGAGGATGTTGCAGTAGTCCAACCTGGAAAGAACCAAAGCTCTGGAGACAGTGAGCTTCTGGGGGAAGGTGAGAAAATGTAGGATATCCCTGAGGAGGTGCAGCTGGAAGTGTGCCTTCTTGGCAAGGTCTGTGATGTGTGGAAAGGAAAGAGTGTAGTTGAAGATGATGCCATGTTTCTTGCCACACAGAAGGGTGGCAGGAAGGGGCCCAAAGAGGGTGGCCAGAGGGAGAGAGGAAAGGTGGGAGCAGGGGTCCAAATGAGCAGGATCTTGTCTTACTGGCATTAAAGCAGACATTGTTAGAGGCACACCATCCCTGAATAGGGGATAGACAGTCAGGAAAGAGTGAGAAGGGAGAGAAGACTGAGGGTAGTCTGAAGGAGAGCTGTGTGTCATCTGCATAACACTGAATGTTAGAGGAGAAAGTAGAGATTGGGTGGGCCAGGGGGACCAGATAGACATTGAAGAACCAGGGTGAAAGGATAGAGCCCTGGGGAACAGCACATGTTGAAAGAAAAGTGGTAGAGAGAAAGGACCCAAGTTAGACATGGGAGGGTCAGTCCAGGAGGAAGGAGGTCAGTCACGTCAGAGCCTGACAAGTGATTTCAAGGCTCACACTGAGATGGTTGATCAGGGTGGTGTGATTGACCATGTCAAAGGATGAGGACAGAGTGAGAGCTGGAGTCAAGTTTGGAGAGCAGATCTTTATGGGAGTTCAGGAGAGCAGTTTCTGTGCCTCTGGCCAAACTGAAGCCAAACTGATGGTCATAGAGATAACCAGCAGATTCAGTATGGAGGTGTAGCTGAGAGATGGCCAGTTTTTCCAGAGGTTTGTCCAGGGAAAGTGTGATTGAGATAGATCGGCGATAGTTGGCTGGGCAGGACGGATCAGCAGAGGGCTTTTTCAGGAGGGGCAGAAAAGAGCGTGCTTGAGAAGAGGGAAAGGTCCAGTGGCAAAGGAATGATAGCAGAAATCGGCCTCGGCTTCAGCGAGAGAAACAATGTTGTCCTTAATGATTCTGGAGCAGCAGGGGAGCACCTATTTCGATGAAACTTTCATAGACTGAACTTTTCTAGAAACATCATCAGGTGTTAACGGAGAGAGAGAGGAGATAAGGAGAGAATAGGGAAAGGTGGCTGGAGGTGGCCCGAGAGAGGTAGACGGAGAGAGATGAGTAGAGGATTATATTGTGGACAGGATGTCATGGGTCTTAGTGGTGACATGCAAAGCCAAGGCCGTACAGAGGGCCTGGGTAGGAACAGGAGAGGTAGAAACTGCAGTCAGATTGGCCAAATCCTTGCAGATTCTAAAATGTATGGCCATGCTCTTAGAGGCCGCAGAGATGTTGTCTTGAATGTGGATCCTCTACTTGGAGAAGATGGAGAGTCTGTATTGCCTTTGGAGCTGGCGGCAGGCCAGTTTGTCAGAGGATGTGCCCAAAGCCTTCCACTTCTGCTCAGCAGCCCTGCACTAGCATTTCAGAGCAGCCAGGTCAAAGTCATACCAAGAATTGCACTTGGAGGCAGGCTTAAGACGGATGCTCAAGACAAGGGCAAGGATATTGTGAGCATTGGAGATAGAGATATGAAGGTTGAAAAGGGCTGTGTCAGAGTGAGAGTCAGCCACATGGGTAGGAGGAGGAGAGAAAGAAAAGGAAAAAGAGGCGACTGACACCCGCTTCCTATGTCAAAAGACCGCGAAAGAAGGTGGCAGTGCTGGGTTAGGTTTTGCCAGGGAACAAACAGCTTCAGGTGAGAGGAGAGCAGAAAGTGGTAAGTCCAAGAGAGTGGAGTAGGGAGTGGGTTAGAGAGGGGGATGTCTGAGGAGATGAGAACATCCTGGTGTGTCCGGCTCAGTGTGTCAGACCAGAGGGAAGTATAGAGAGGGAGAAGAGTCGCAAAGGTTGCAGAAAGGCACACAGTGGTCAAGTGGATGTTGAAATCCCTGAGGAAGAGAAGCGTAGAGGTAGACGCAAGGAGAGAGGACGAGAGATAAGCCCATTCAGAGAGGAAGAGGGTGACCTGGCCAGGTGGCCTGTAGATGCTGGCCACAGTCAGAGAAAGGCTAGAAAAGATACAGAGCCTGCAGACCAGGCATTCAAAGGAGGAGTAAGCCTGGGCCGGAATCAAAGAGGCAGGGACCCACTCTGGAGAGATCAGGGCCACTCCACCTCTGGGCCGATTGATCCTGATTTAGAGAGGATCTTGTAGCCCTCAGGAAGGAGAGTGTCAAAACTCATGACAGAGCTGGCTGTGAACCAAATCTCAGTGAGAGCCAGTCATTGAAGTGTAAGAAAAGAACTAGTGGAACTATGTTCCCTACTGGCTTGATCCCGCTCTCCACAACCCCATCCCTACGCCTCCTCCCACACACAAAATACAAACACTTAGACACATGCACCTGCTATATAAGGGAATGTTCTGTGCAGTGCACTGAAAGTGCACGTTTCTACTTCTTCTTACACTTTTATTTTAAAATGAAACCATTTGGAACGGTTTATTTTTTAAATAAAACTATAGGGATCCTCAAAATTAATCTAAAAAAGTAGAGGAGCACCGCTCCCAACTGCTCCTGCCTACTTTGACCACTGATGAGAGCAAGAACATCCAGATCAAGTTATTTGACGAGTAGGGAAATGTCAGAGGAGTGTTTGACAGCAGAGGTAGCATTGAGAGTAGCTTTGTGGACCAGGTTGCCACTTTTGAAAGACTTCTGGGGTGGGGTACAGGAGAGAGGCACACACAGTGGAAAAGGCAGAGGGTTCCAAGAGAGGGCAGAGGTAGAAGGATGGGGTACATGGACCAGAGAGGAGGAAGAGGAGGGTGCCATAGAGGATGCAGCAGAGGAGGAGGTGAGTGGCAGTGGAGCTGGAGCGAAAGATGAGGAAGGTGGCAGAGGAGCCAGAGATGAGGCAGAGTGGAGAGCCACAGAGGAAGCACCAGAGGTGGAAGGGAGTGGCAGTGGGGCCGGAGAGGTATAGGAGGAAGGTGGCTGAGGGGCCAGAGAGGTGTAAAATAGAGTAGCAGGAGAAAGGAGGACATTTATAAGATGTGGGAGATGCCTATCCAGGAGGAGGAAGTTGGGCAGAGTGTCCTAAACCAAGATGGTCTCATTTACATAGACATTAATGATGGTTTTGGAGAACAGGAAGCAGGCCAAGAGGACCTCCCCTCTTCTTGTGCCACCATTAATTGGAGATGAAGAGAGAGGAGAGAGAACAGGGATCATATGTGCGGTCCATAGGTCAGGAGAGGGAACCACAAAGTGGATGTCAGTGCGAGTCTGTCTGAAAGAGGCACTGACAAGAGTGTCAGCGATGGGAAGGCCTGGATTGGAGACCAGGAAGCACTTCTTGAACTTCTTCCTTCAGGCTTTGTGAGAGGGATAGGATAGGTGATAGAAAAGCAGTTAGAGAAGATGGGTGAGACCGAGAACAGCATAGAGGGGTGTAGGTAGAAAGTAGAGGGAAAAGTGAGAGGGAGACAAGAGAGGAGAGGAAGCACAGCATAGAATTACGCCACACAGAATGCACTGAGTTGGGACATTGTGGGTTAGGGTGACACAGAGGGAGGCACAGTAAGGAACTGGCTGGGAAGGACACGCACGTAGACTCAACCGTGAGGGTAAGCATGCAGGGGAAAGGTCAGAGGAGGCAGACAGGTAATGTACAACCAATAATTACCAACAGTAAACGGGAAGGGGGGTACCTAGAGAGGGAGAAAGACCTAGGGGGCACAACAGAAGCAGAATGTGAAGGACAACTAACAATTACCAACAGTAAATGCAGAGGGAGTACCTAGATAACCCTTTACGTACCTATCTGCACTCTTAAATATGTATGACCTGCAAATGTATATGTATGATCTGAAAATGTACATCTAATCACTACCTAGTGTACGAATGCAAAAGCCTGTAACTCGACAAAAACTCTATAAATGTAACATTATTGTAATAGGTCTAATCAACCTATACCATCCCCTGTATCTAAGTTATCTGCAAGTAGCAGCGCCTCAATGCCCAAGGGCTGTTTGTGCACTATACAAATGTAAAAAATAAATAAAATAAATAAATAGATAGGAGGAAAATACTGATTGGGCACAACAGAAGCAGAATGTACAGAACAACCAACAATTACCAACAGTCAACTGTGAGGAACTCATGGTGGCAACAAGTAGGACGAACACAAGTGATGACAGTTAAAGGGTGTTTATTGAACAATTAAAGGCTGTATGCAGGTTGAAAAAATATCTAATCTAAACCTAAAACTAAGATGGGAGCAAGCGTCAACCCTCCAATGAAAAATAAGTCAGTCCTAGTAACATTGTGTCAAAATGGAAGGGCCTATAATAAGAAACCTATTGCCAAACCTTACAACGAATACAAAAAAGGGTGTGGGATAGCTTTCAAGTAAAAGAAAGAACAGTTCACAAATAATATGTCAGTGTGCAGTAGCGTGGGTCTCCCTTGCCCACATTTTGAGTACGGGGCAAGATGGGCGCTTGGCGCTCAGTATAGTCTTGAGCTTCTCCAGCACGAGACAGCAGTTCCAATGGCAGTTCTCAGGACCATTGATGCTCAAGTCTTGTTTCCTTTGAAAGTCTCTTGCCTTCAGGAGCCAGCTGTGTTCAATAAAAAAATAAAACATTGTTTAACCAAATGAAAGTTCTTTTTGGGTTATAATGATTCACCCTCTAGGTCCCCCTCTTCTGGGTGCTGACCCTTCTGAATTGTAATCCCACTTCAGATAGGTTGATGGTTTCACCCATGGTACCCCCTCTTCTGGGCGATGACCCTTCACGTATGGTATTCCTTAATTTATATGTCAGTTCTTCTCTTACATGAAGTTTGCTTGATAGCTTCACCCCTGGATCTCCTTTGGTCGGGCTCGGATCCCTCTTGACAGTCAGTACTCAGGTGAGGGCTTTACCCCTGGATCTCCCTCTGCCGCGATCCTTAAGGGACAAAAATATGGTAGGATGGTTGGATCAGAGGTAGCCATGTTCATAAGAAAGAGGATGATGAGGGAGATAGGAGGCAACTTAGTAAAGAGCAATATTATGGGTCCAAATGTCAGCCAGGGCTCAAAAGAGGGAGAGGCAGTCCACTATTTCAAAGATGATATATAGTTCTAGAGTAATTAGGTTTGAGGTGGCGTTGCTATGTTAAGCAAAACTAAAATTATTAAACAAATGAATATGCACTGGTTTGTACAAAGGCGACTACAGAAACCAGACTGGGGATGGACGAATTGGTTGTTAGTGTTTAGGTAGGTGGTGATCTGAGTAGATACAAGTAGTCAGGAAGGAAACAAAGAACGATCCAATAGTTCAATAGTTAGTGAAATTGTCGATAGAACAATGGCTACTTTGAAATAGGAAGGAAAGAGCCCATGAAAAGTGGGCAAGGGTAGATACAAGTTAGAGGAAATGTTTCCTTGACTGTCTGTGGAGCAAATAGACCAAAATAGGTGTAAGAATGTTTGGCTTTTCTAAGAATGGGTGCCACTGAAGTGTGAGAATATGAGAAAGATAATAGATCTGAAGTTGTGGAGATATCAGCGGAGGGAGACGGAAGGTGGACAGGAGAGGAAAGTGTTGAGATTATCCAATATATCTGAGCTCTTTAAAAAGATATATGGGGCAAAGTCATGATAAGAAAGCATAGAGTAGCTAGATTGAGGATGTGAATGAGGTAGCATAACTCAGAATGTAAGAGTCTTTGGGGTATTGAGAGTAAAGGGTAGCAATGATATTAGTAAAGTAGATACATGTGGTGTAGTCTGGGGCTGTATTGAAGGAGAGGAAAGCCTTATTGTAGGCAAGGAGAAGCAGGGAACATGGTCCTTAGCCACATTGGCATATGGCATTGTACATCCTGTTGAGGCCAATTTGAGATGTGATCCAGGGTTAGGGACATGGTTAGGAGATAATGGAGGATGTAGAAGGACATTGGTGCTTAAAGGGGGAGATGAGTGTGCACAATCTGAATCTAGTGAGCAAATGTAGCAATTTAAGGGGCAAAAAGACAATTAGTGCAAATCGAACATGAACAGGGTGTACTAAATTTCGGCCTAGCACCATTAGTTCATACAGTGTGCCATGTTAAATACCAAACCATATAGCTAAGTCCATGCCATTTGTTACTAAACATGCTTGGGGTCCAGGATGTCACCCATTGCCCTAAAAGGAAAATAATAAATAGACTGAGACGCTCAAGTAATAAACCTAAAAACAAAGCAATACATGAAATTAAATTTAAAACACAGGCGAGCAGCAAGTAGTCGTCCCTGTCCAGTTTTCTAGACATTTCAAGATATGAAGCCAAATAACTGTTTTGGCATAATAATGAAAATCCTCACGTGTTAGGCAATCCAGTTTAAACAGATCTGTGCATCAAGTTGCAACCATTGAAGGGAAGTCAATAAATGTGAAACATGAAAATGTTTTCGAGACCTCATTATTAATCGGGCAGGTGAATGCAACACAAATTCAAGAGGATGCAAGTTGATCAGATGGAAGGGTACATCATTGTAGAACATATGGGAGGATAGCTCAGGGGCAATGTGCTCGCCTTGGAAGCAAGACGCCACAGAGCCAAGGGTCCTTGCTTAGAAACCTCTGGGTTTTAAGTGCATTATAAATAACCAATCATATCATATCATACTACCGCATAAGATTCTACATGCAATTTGGTGCAAAATTGGGTGGGGTTTCAATTCTTCTAATTGTAGGCACCAAAAGATGATTGAAGTCACTTCTTTTTCATTAGGATATGTCTCAAATGATGTTCATCATGGCTCCTCTGGGTTGATAACATTATTAACTACATCTATACTTCCTCTGGATCAATACATTACTTCACACCACTCGTTATTTCAAATGTATGCAGCTTCACCTATGGTAACAAGGAAGAACAGCAGTAACATATCGCAGTCTGACAGGGAGCTAGCTTTTGCTGAATGACACCATCCTGGCCATTACTGTCTTTGGGTTGTGACTGAGATGCGACCCCCTTACTGAGGATCACGGGTATTGGAAACACCCCTACTCCTCACTCATATAATGAAGAACCTGTGGTCTTTTTTGACACATACCTTGCTTACATTCATCAGTTGGCAGTAATTAAAAAGAACAGTTACCAACGCATGCTGTTACGACAGATGATGTCGCTTCTGCAGTGAAGCACTATGTGGAACGCACCAAAGCTCTGTTCATTGCCCATTTGAATAACTGCATTCTCATTTAAGTTGGAGCACTGAAGAAACAAAGCAGAAGCTCCACTGAACATAAAACTGGGCAGCCAGACTCTGCTGAAACAGTGTACACATCCTCTAAACCATATTTGTTTTTGAAGAAACCGACTGAGATTCCTACCATGCTCAGACTGTCCCCCTGGGGTAGGACTAACACACTGTGATTGACGCGATCCAACATTAGGTCTGCCCGTTTTCCACTTTAACTTACAAAGTGATGCATTTCCCTATTGTTTGATGATCTTTATCATAATATGTGTGCTCCTCAGTAGTATTGCTCAAACTCTTAACATTTCAATAATTAAGACTGTTTTACCGAATCTGTTACACTTATCATTAATGATAGATCAGAGTTATTTCCACATTTTCGGTAAACGTATGTGCTTCTTTGTGTGTAGATTCCAGTGTTAAAGTGCCACCCAAATCGATTGGCAAAGGAGTAGAGGTAGGTGGGTGTTGGGATGTGAGGATGGACACACAGATCTACGTAATTGTTTGTTTAGTTAGTCAACCTTTCACCATCAATAACCATGCTAATCGCTATGCTATTCCCGCTTACTAGTCACCCCTCCACAACCTAAACTTCCTTTCATCTTCTCCCCGGGAATTCTCTAGGATCGCTCCACCATGCAATAATAACACTCTGCCTGCAGCCATGTGGCTTCCTTTGTTGTTTTTAAGCCCTCTTCTGAAGGACAATGACTGAATTGCATCTGAAAACCAGATCCTGGTGTTATAAAAATGGCTTAACCAAGTCTACCTTTAGACACTTCATGTATTAGCAATGTCTGCCTAGAAACTAACAGAACGCACTGCTTGCTACTGTAAAATGATGCAAAACTGAGCATGCATGGGCAGCTGTGAAACCATGTTGATGTTGTCTTCAAGCACATAAAGGTTTTAATTTCCATACTCTGGAGCCATTTGTTCAGCACATCCCACAGCTATTTGCAGTTCTGCATCTGCATCCCTAGACAATGTTTTATGTGTGTTAACTGCTTCTGGAATGTTCATTGCCAACACACTTCTTACTAGTGTCTGTAGCTCTTGTATTTGTTATGAAGGGTTTCATTTTTCAAAGGGTAGAGATTCTGAGCCAGTCTATTTGGGCCTTCCTGGCTCTGTGTTTCTGGAAGGACAGGCTGCTGTCAATGGTGAATCCTTAGGATTTTGCTGAATCTCAGAGGTGTGGATCAAATACTTCTACATGCATATCATGAAGCCATTGTTGGACACATTTCATTTTTAGGGGGTGGTCCAATGAGGAGGAATTCAGTCTTGGATGAGTATAGTTTGAGGTAGACAGTCGACATCCAGGACTGAATGATGGCTAGGTGCTCGCAGAGACAAATGATGTCCTGTGTGCTATTTACCGTCATGTACAACTAAGTATCGTGTGAATATTGGTGGATGTCTATGTTGGGACCTTTGAGGAGAGTGCCCAGGGGCTCCATGTAAAGGTTAAAAAGGATTGCTGAGAGGATGGAGCCTTGGGGGACTCCGCTAGGGACCTGGAGTTGGTTAGAACACAACAAGTTCATATGAACAGCCTGGTGTCTGCCTGAGAGGTAGGAGGCAAACCAATTCAGGACAGTGGCAGAGAATCCCATCCTGTCAGCAAGGAGGGAGCGAAGGATGCAGTGGTCGATGGTGTCAAATCCAGCCGAGAGGTCAAGGAGGACGAGGAGGCATCAGTTGACCTTATCCATTATTTTGAGGAGCATCATCCACCATCAGGATGGTGGCTGTCTCGATTAAACACTTTGGGCAGAACCCTGACTTATAGTCATTTAGGTGGTGGAGTTGTTTGATTCTGGTGAGTAGTTGTGTAGAATCTACTTTTTCCAAGATTTTGCTAATAAACAGGAGGTTCATAATAGGCCTGTAGTTGGCCTGGTCGTCAGGATCTATGGTTGGTTTTTCAAAAGAGGTCAAATGAAATCAGTCTTGATGGTGTCGATTCTTCTTTGGAAGAGGCACTGATGATGCTGAGGAGCACTCTTGGCTAAATGTATGTTATTGCTTTATGCACATAGTCACATGTAGATTTCATTGCTTGTTTTCCTAATTTTTACAGTGTTTTTAAATATGTAGGTGTTTCTTAGTTTACCACAAAACTAAACCAATTTTGTAGAGAAAAAAAAAACTTGCCAAATGACAATGAAACCTACAAGAGCTCTGAACCAGTTCTTGCTTTACAATAAACAACTCTTATCATTCTGGAACTTGTAGTTCATGTGTCCTCATAATAGGCATGTGCCTACACTTAGCATAAAAAGCACCGTTGGCAAGCAATCCAGAGCTGGTTGAAGGTGTCAAATGACTTGGTTCCACTTGCCACCCAGAGACAATCTGAAAAGCTGTTGTTTTTGTTTTGATAATGTATTGCTACTCATGCCCTTTACCTATGAATTTGCCTCTGTGACTGTTTCTATAAGGTTATTCTATTTGTGTTCTGTTTTTATAAAAAGAAAACATAAACATGTTCCTTGATTCACTAGAGGATAATCTTGTGTGTGTACCCTTATAACATGGGCTGTTTCTTCAGATCGGGAGACCCAGTTAATCACATTTCATGTGAAATAAAATTCCTCTCCAATAGAAGTGTTTTAGTGTGCTGTTGGCGCGTGCATAGATTTATTTTTCAAGATCTTCTGTAGCAATTTTTTCTGTGCCATGTACATTTTTCCTCTTTCCCCCATCCCTGCCACTTTTTCTCTGTTTCATCCCGTTTCGGCCTTCCATTTCCTGGTTTTCAGCCAACAGCACTCTGAAATGTATAGTTCAATTGTTAAATGTTAAATGTTAAATTTTAAATGTTAAAAGTATTTGAACCGCGCACCGTCACCAACGGAGTTGGTCCCTAGGCACTCTGGTGGATCTGCAAATGAGAAGGTCGGATGGGTTAGTAGGTGAAGCGGGAGTAGGATAGTGAGAGGAGTGGTTTTCTGTTGGCAGCTTCAACTCGGTATACACCAGGTGCTGAGCTTCGGTGCGAGTATTGGATCGATGTCAGCCCTCGTGTGCTGTTGGTGTTGCTTATGTTTTGTTGCGGTGTTGTGAAGTGCGTGCGGGTTGTTGTGCGAGAGATGGTTGTGTGAGATTTTGAGTGAGATAAGTCTGCAGAAATGCTGAGTTTTTTGTTAGTTGGTTGTATGAAGGTTAACAGAAGTTCAGAAATATGTCTGAGTGTGGCACTCGCCAGTCCTCCCAATTTCATCCGGGTGGGTCCTGATCATAAGTATATGAACCTACAGTGAGTTCCTGAATCTGCTCCAAAGATCTGTGTGCATGGATAAAGCATACCTTTGATGGTGTCTCATGCATGCAAGTTGTGGGTACGGTGAATTCAACTGTCTTTCATATTACATCTTAATCTGTGGTGCGGAAAGCAATATGTCCAGATAACAAGGTTCTGGGCTCTGTGTGGCTGCTTTTGTTGCTATAATATGTGTGGCATCGTGTCTGTTACTAGTACCGAATGCCTGGCAAAAATAAGTATTGGCAAAGCCAACAGTTGTGGCTATGGCATTGGCACTAGCATTTGCCAGGCACTGACTGCCACCATAGCAGGTACTGTCGCACCATGTGCCAGCGGTTGCTATGTTATTGACAGGTACTGCTATTATGACAATGCCTGGCAAATAATTATTGCATGCCAACAAAAAGCCAACATGTTTGCCTTTTCCAGTGCTTATTTTAAGCTCCACATACCAGTATGAGGTCTACTTGAGTCTCTGGTGGGTGGGTGTTTTCTGTAAGGAAGTATTTGAGTCTGTTGTGTATGACATATTTCAAATGAATTAATGACATTAAACCAGTGGTCAAAGTGTACGAAAAGAAGTAGTAGTTTCAATATGTTCCTACACCTTTATTTTAAAACGAAACCGTTCCGGAACGGTTTCTTTTTAAAATAAAATTATAGGAACGGTAAAACCTATTTAAAAGAAGTATAGGAGCACCGCTCCCGACCGCTCCCGCCCACTTCGACCACGGCATTAAACATGGTATATTTCAACAGTATACAGTACTCTGTTTTCTTAGCAAGCACATACGGTTTTCATGGTGTTCTCACTATGCATGTCAAAGTAGCCATTGAGAACGTAATGATCTCTGCAACTTGATGCACGTTGTAACTTATAATTTATTTTAAAGTGTTTGTAATTTATTTTAAAGTGTAATGGTAAATAAAGTAATGCTACTTGACATAACTAGATGATTTCAAATGTTGATTGGGTGGAAAAGAGTAAGTACAAGACAATCTGACGAAAACATGTTTTTTGAAACCTATAACAGTTTTTCTTTTTTTATTAGCATCAACAATCGCATCGTGCTCAGTGTGTTCTTTATTGCGGATAAACCATTTTTGCTTCGCTCAGCAGACTTCGATTACCTGAAAGTGGAATGGTCATCTGATTACTATTCCTGCAGTCAGAGAGTCTGCTATCTGCTGTGTGCATTCAATGGCCCACACTTGCATTCAAGCACTCACCTTTCACCCACGGTAAATTTCAAACAGTCACAAATAAATATCAATGGCTGTGCAATGAGCTACCGCAAGCAAACACTATAGTGCAGCAAATATAATCTTTGTGGTACCATAGCAACCGCCAAAGGTAATTGATCCGGGCACCAGAGGGCCAGCCTAGCGTGCAGGCGCGCCTTTCGACAGTGCAGTCCAGAGATGGATTCGTGATTGTGACGCCGCCGAGGCCAGACAGGGAAGTTCCGAGCATGGCGTTATTACAAGTTGTGAGGAACATTTGCTAGAAGTATGGTCATACACGCATTTCCTGTTAAACCCCTTCCCTCCAGACCCCCCATCGCTCACCACCCCCACCCGATGAAAATATGTATGATCTCCATCTTCAGGCTGAGTTAAAATGGTCTCCATATGCTTTTAAAACGGTAAACTGTTTATCAGATCACGCCAATTGTAAAAGGCACATGAAGAATACGTTTTTCAGTTTACATTTCATTTCATTCCCCAGAAAACACATAGCTTATTCGAAAATGTTATGACAATCCCTTAAATATAAAGAGGACATAACTGTTTGAATGCGCTCTTCCTCTCGGGTTCGTGATAATAGTGTCATTTACTCCATTTCCCGTAAAGGGTTACAGGACAAATCGCTAATGAACATCCCCAGGTTTATTTAAGGAAGCAGTAAAATATAAAACAAGAGGCTAACAAGTCAAGATGGGGCATTGAGACACGGCACTGAGCCAAGCAATCTTTATCAGAGGTGCCTGTAGAAACAAATCAATAACCATGGCAACAGACGTTCTTCATTTGTCCCCTCTTTACTTTTTAGAAACTACGATAAGAAGGACAATGACAAGTAGGTGGCAAATGTGTAACAGAGCAATTCTGTTATTTGGTGATTCATGCCAGACTTTAGCTGTTGCTGTTGTCATTATTACCTAATCCTGGTGCACAAAGTGTCACCCGTGTGAGGTTGTGAGGTTGAAGATAGAGTCAGTCCGACTGGGGTATCAGACTAATGACACACGCCTTTGTCCTGTTCTCAGAGTGGGCGCTTTGAGCGTCAGCTGTCCCACCAGCATACTCCGGCGTCGTTACTATATCTCCAATGCTCTTCCTCTCTTTCTCCCTGTGACACCCAATGGTTCACAGGTAAAGCACGGCATGAATAGGTGGGTCAGTACAGCACTGGGGCTAGGTCGGAAAGAAACAGGGTAGAGGGGAGGAATGGGTCCGCAAGGTGCTCCCAGCCCTAGGGCCAGACTCCTGGGGTGTTTATGTGGGCTAAGGACCCGGGGCACGTCTTGGCTCCTATGTAGAATAATTTCTGTGTCTCCAAAGGGTCTCTGGAGAAACTGCGTGCTTATAAAAACCAGAAAAGCGCGTGAGGGTAGAAACGGTCGGCTCTACATCAGGAAAGTGCAGACACACAGAAATCCAGCATTAAGTTCTCTTTTATTTGTTCGATTAGTCCCTTGGCCCATCGAATGTTGTGATCGGGTACTAATGTGTCCTTATTTTCCTGCCATTTTACCCTAACGCCATTCCTCGTCAGCTCCCGCTTCGTTTCACGATTTGCTAACGCAAATCTCCCCGTGTGCGGTGCATGGCTGTTTAGAAATCGCCAGGAAAGGCCATATCATCCAGCTTTTTATGATGAAGTGTTTTGCTTGCTAAATGTAGGTTTTGGCCTTTAATCTACATTCAGAGCGGGAGCGACTCCGCTCCGCAGTATGAAGTGCTAGAGAATGTTTGCTGCTGCCCGTCTCGAGCAACTCAGCACCCTCTTAACCACCAGGCCCAGTCTCCAGGGCCTTAGTCAGAATGACGCAGGCGAAATGCACTGCACTGCACCTTGGAAAAGCTACAGCACTGATGCTAGCTATTAAGAAAGTCTCACTTACGACCGACAGCGACGTGCTAGTTCCTTTTCCGAAGGAGAATTGAATTTGAGTTTCAGGGCCTGAAGTGCTCAGAGTCAGACTCTGGAGGTGTATGAAATCTGGCACTGTTTTTGGCTGTTTTCGGGTTCCTCTGTAATCCGCGCTCCAGGTATTTTGCTTCACTTACATGCTTTTTCTCTATGTGTATGTTTAAAAAAAACGAATGGAGCCTCTTGAATCTTGGCTGCCCGTGCACCATTTATTTAAAGGCCTTGGCTTCTCCCGACATGCGGGCAGTGGTCTGTCTTCATGTTCCGGGTGTGTTTGGCTGCCTCGGGCCTAAACAGTTCATCGGGGCTGTGCTTTTACTGGATCTGTGCACTTCTGGGAGAATCTTTTCGAAAAACACAAAAATGCCTATTCCCACCTCGAAATAATACCGGAATCTATGGGAAATGTGAGATGATATCATGACAGTGTTTAGTTTGGGTCCAAATATTTTTGTGGGATAATCTTGTATGAAGTACGCACAAAATGTCCCTAGTATTCGGGCATAGGTTGCTGCTGAAATACTCTAGTAGTTTCAGAGGAGCGAATTGAAAGCTCATAGCTTGAGTGCCAAGGAGAATCGTCTCAAAGCGCTTTTCTATGTTTGGGAGGCGGAGACGCTGAAGAGCATACAAAAGATGCATTTTTATTTTATTTTTAAGGGTGGGGTGGTTGCATTCTCTGTGGAGTTTTAAAAAGAAAACCTTCTATAGTCCAGGACCTCTACCACAAAGCATTTGAGGATGAACTATGACTACATTAATGAATGATTGGACTTGTATAGTGCAGCAGTGCAAACCGAATTGTCTCAATGCACTTCCTTTTAGGAGACGTGGTACAGCGGAAGATCAAAAGCTCTAAATGTTTAATTCTTTCTAAGTGGGCGATGGCTGGTTTTGATGTGGATTGTTATAAGGTGCACCTTCCACAGACTGTGGCTGGTACTGCAAATCATCTGCCTCCTTTTGATTTGCAGTTAATATGTGGGCTCTTGTGTGGGATCTGCAGGAGGCTGTTGTCAGGGGTCCATATGAAGCATTCAGGAGGCCACGTCTCTACAATGGCAACTGGTTGTGGAGGTCACATCATGAGTACTTTGCTCAGTCCTGGAGGCCAGGTCTGTGGTCTTGTGTCCAGTATTGGGGTCATATCTCTTATTACAACATGACTTTTAAATCCATATGTGTTTAAAACATGCCTTTAATGGCATCATTTTGACTAATTTTATTCAACAATTTCTCGGGGGATATTCCCAATCCTCTCATAGGAGGGTTGGGCTAACGCGCTGTGCTCACTCCTTCCGCGAAATATAGGGCCACTTTGACAAAAATGTCCAGGGCCACTTTTGGTTCCCAGTCCAGCCCTGAATAAGGACCTCCACTGTGGTGCTCTGAGGGAAAGCTGGCAGCTGCATGACACCTCGGGAGACCAGCATTCACCACGATTACAAAGCATATACAAAATAAAATGAGTTTGGTGTTGAACCCACTTAACAGCTACCAGCTACAGTTTGGCTTAGTGGTCAATGTCTCAGCCTATAGAACAGCAGATGCAGGTCCAGCCATTTCAGTGGTATTGATATTTTCTTTTTTGTTTTTATTTTCACATTTATCATATCAACGGAACTAAGGCCAGGCCAGAAGCCACCGTACAGAGGTTGTTACTTTGCTGTTATCCCTTCAGATCACTGCTCTTTTCAATAACACTTTCAAATGGATCTGGGCCTCTGGAGTGCAACATCAACATGCTATGCATTTTAATGTATATCTGGGCCTGTAGGTAGACGACTGGCCCATGCCATATCCCAGTCTGCTGCACACTCACAAATAATAACGTTATGGATGCAGAGCACGAGAAAAAAGATGCAATGTGAATATTGCTTGCCACAGAGGAGACTGCATAAAAGCATTTTACATTGGTGTGCACAGACATTTAGAGTGGGCATATCAAACACTGCTGTGATGTAATCATGTGCACTGTCATATAATGTCAGTACATGGCCCTGGTAAGGCTTCCATGCACCTTGCTGTGTGGTTTTAAACTCCTTTGTTTCTGTTTTATTTTTATTTTAAAGTTGATTTCCTTTTATTGTGTTTGGCTCTGCAGCGGGCAGTGGTGGCTAACCGGACACCATGGGCCTCATTACGAACCTGGCGCTAAGTGAAAAACGATGGCGGTAAATGGTTACCGCCATCGTTTTCCGCCAGGTCCGATCATGACTCGTGACCGTAAACTACGATGCCAATAGCGGCATCGTAGTTAACGCTGCCGCTAACTGCGCTAAGGGTGCGCGCACGCGACCGCCCACACCGTACTTAGCGCCATGGCGGAAAGGTACGCAAATGCCGACCCAAGCGGACATGCACCTAACGCCATCACCGAGGCCGCTAAGTACCTTACCGCCATGGTGCAAATAACGCCATCGCGAACCAACCGTAAAGGGCCATGTCAAGTGAATGCAGCTGCCACAGGTGCACAGAAACAGCACAGGTGAAGGCAATACAGACTCAGGGGAGTACAAAAAGAGCACACCCCACCCCTACCCACACCCAGTCACACTCCACAATGATGCCAATACGACTAGCAATGTTGGGGCTGGAGGACCTGATAGCAATGCATGTGCTACTACAACAGCAACAACAACAACAGGCAGCACAGAGGAGACGCAGGAGGAGAAGGAGGGCAAGGCAGGCCCAGCAAGCCCCACCAGCACAGCCAGTGCCACCACGCAGGCAGCCCCCAATCCCACGCATCAGAGCCAATCCAAACAACCTCACTGCTGAGCAGATCCACACCCTGTACCGTTTGGACCGGGACACCATCACCGCCATCGTAGACATGACACACAACGACATCGTCAGCATGATAGAAAGTCCAACCGCCATCCCCCCCCTACTGAAGGTAGTGGCTGTACTCCACTTCCTGGCCACAGGCACCTACCAGCACACAGTGGGGCACCTGCATGGCATTTCACAACCATTATTCTCACGAACACTCATCCAAGTGCTCGATGCCCTCCTCAAGCACACAGACGACCACATCTCATTACCACGGACTGCCCAGGAGATTGCAAACACCAAAGTGGGTTTCCATGCACTAGCCAGCATACCCGGTTGCATTGGTGCCATCGACTGCACCCATGTGGAATTGGTGGTTCCACGTGCCATGGAGGTACCGTACCGCAACCGGAAACAGTTCCACTCTATCAACGTGCAAATGGTCTGTGACTCCAACAAGATCATCACACGTTGTTGTGCCCGATTCCCCGGATCAACCCATGATTCAATGGTCCTGAGGAACTCCACAATACCACGCTACATGGAGCGACATGCAGGCCCAAGATCCTGGCTACTCGGTGAGTGCAATGTCATGGAAGTGGGCATGGGAATGACGTACCAGTGCATACTCCACCTGGCAGAAAGGGGGGGGGATGATGCATACTCCACCTGGCAGAAAGGGGGGGGGGATGATGCATACTCCACCTGGCAGAAAGGGGGGGGGATGATGCATACTCCACCTGGCAGAAAGGGGGGGGGATGATGCATACTCCACCTGGCAGAAAGGGGGGGGGATGATGCATACTCCACCTGGCAGAAAGGGGGGGGGATGATGCATACTCCACCTGGCAGAAAGGGGGGGGGATGATGCATACTCCACCTGGCAGAAAGGGGGGGGGGTGATGCATACTCCACCTGGCAGAAAGGGGGGGGGGTGATGCATACTCCACCTGGCAGAAAGGGAGGGGGATGATGCATACTCCACCTGGCAGAAAGGGGGGGGGATGATGCATACTCCACCTGGCTGTGAGTAACACAGAGAACGGAGACAGAGGAAGGGCACTCACAATGCACACAACCCCTCTGCATACATAGGGTGATGGCATGCAAAACAGGCCATGGCAGCAATGAGCATATACTGGTTGCATTGTGTGAATCAATTAGTGCATGTAGAAGTGAGCCAAGGTAACAGTTCCATGCCAGCCATGGTGGAACATCATGTTCCTGATCAGACAACATGACTGACACATACATTCTCGCCTACATACAGGTGATGCAGCCTATCCCCTGAAGAGGTGGCTCCTCACACCAGTCCGGAACCCGCAGAACCAGCACGAGGAGGACTTCAACCGTGCACATACACGTACTCGTGTGGTCATAGAGCAGACATTCGGCCTCCTGAAGGCACGGTTCCGAAGCCTCAGCAGGTCTGGTGGGGCACTCCTGTATGGCCATGAGAAGGTGGCAAAGATCGTCATGGCATGTGTCATGCTGCACAATATGTGCGTCAGACGGAATGTGCCCCTGCCCCCTGACGCAGAACTGCAACCACCTGACGATGAGGATGAGGAGGGTGCAGATGGGGCGCCACCACATGGAGGAGGCGATGCACAGGAGGGGCGTGCCATGCGCCAAAGTATCATCGACCACTGCTTCTAGCACACACGGCTGGTGTTTATCGCATGGAGACTGCACTTGGGGCACTGTGTGTCTCTGGGACATGCACACTGTGGACTGTACACCAATAAAGCACACATCCGCAATGAAAATGTCCACACATTTCTTTTTTTGAAAGAAAAAAGTGTATTGGAACTATGAACTGTCGTGTCACACCCCCTCCCACCTCCCCCCTGCACACCCCAACACACCCCCTCCCACTCCCACCTCCCCCCTGCACACCCCAACACACCCCCTCCCACCTCCCACCTCCCCCCTGCACACCCCAACACACCCCCTCCCACCTCCCACCTCCCCCCTGCACACCCCAACACACCCCCTCCCACCTCCCACCTCCCCCCTGCACACCCCAACACACCCCATGTAGGTGTCAACAGATGCCTGTGACAGTGTCCACAGGCCGTCACAAGCCCCCTCTCCCGGCCCCCGGGGCACCCCTGGCTGTGGAGCGCAGGTTGCGTCCGGAACGTCGCACAGGGCTGCTCTGCGCAGAACTGGCAGTGGAGGATGTCCCTGGCTGCCCCTGTGCATGCAGCTCCTGTACTGTGTGGGTGAGGTCAGTGACCGCACGACGCAAGCCCGCAAGTTCGGCACAGATGTCCCGGGACATGGCCTGCATGGCATCCCTCAGGGTGGCAGTGCTCTGCGCCACTTCGGCCCTTAGTGTCTCCGTGGCCTGTTCAATGCTAAACCTAGCCCCCACACATTCCGCGGCATGCTCATCCAGCATTGTGGACAGTTGATGCTGCCGTTGAGTGATGTCCTCGAGGGACTGCTGGCTGTGCTGGCCCATGGCCAGTGCAGGTGGAGTGATGGAGGGGCTGCTCCCCTCCTGTGGAGTGTGGACAGGGCATGGGGTGGAAGGCCACTCCTCTGCCTCAGTGTGCCCCTGTGTGTCACCCTCATGGGGGCTGGCGTCTGAGAAACAGGGGGAATGTAGTTGGTCAGTGGGGCTTCTGACCTCCTGCTCCATGTCCGAGTCAGAACATGCAGCTGTTGCAGCTGTCTCCCCGATGTTGCTGCTGGCCGCTGACCCCCTGCCTTCTGTGGCAGGCAATGTCGGTGGAGGTGGAGCAGCTGCTGCTGGCCTGCTGCCAACAGGGGTGCTTGCCGGTGGGACCTCCGGTATGCCTGCAGTGGGACCTGCTTGTCGTGGGGTCTGCCTCACTGCAGCTGAGGTTGAGGGTGCAGGGACGTTGTTGTTGGACTTCGCTCTCTTCGGCGCAGGGGTGTCCTGGTCCTCTGGGTGTGATTCTGTGCCTGTGGTGGAGCAAAGGTGGGAGGGCGTTATTGATGGGTCTACGGACTTCGGAATGACAATGGTTGACATTATTTTGGCCAGTGGATGAGGCAGATTTCAGGCAGTGCCATGCAGGTTGTCTCCTTTTAGTGTGGTATGTGGATGCAGGTATGCGGGTGCCAGCAGTGTATGCAGGGTGGTGCTCGCATGTGGCTATGGGCAGTATTGATTTGTGTTGCATTTACACTCTAGGGCAACCTTGTGCTACACATGATTGGACTGCTGTGACTATGGCATGTCTTGTATGAGGCACCTACCTTCATCGCCTGATGTCGGGGCTCACCTTTCCATCCCTCCAACGCCTTCGATGGATTCCATGCCGATGGTGGTTGCACAGATCTCCTCCCACGGTTGGAGTTTCAGGGGGGATTCCGACCCTCCACCGGTTCCCTGGGCAAGGTTGCGGTTTGCTGAGATGACGGCTCTCACCCGTATGCGCAGGTCATCCCAGCGCTTCCGGCACTGCTGTGGGCTGCGGGGTACGGTCCCCACCGCGCTGACGCGCTCAGCCACCAGGGCCCAGATGGCCTTCTTCTTCCCGATTGCTGTCCTGGTCATTTCAGGGGAGAAAACAACACCTGCGTTGTCCTGCAGGGTCTCCGCTAGCATGCAGAGTTCCTCCCGGCTGAATCGCTCCTGGCGCTGGCGGTCACATGCCTTTTTCACGGATTTTGGCATTTTCGGGAACTTGGATGGGTGGGTGTTTGGTTGGGACAGGTGTCAGGGTTGGGTCTGGTGTTGTTTGGTAGGATGGCGATGGATTGTGTTTTTAAAGATGGCCGACGGGCTGCTTCCCGTTCCGGCGCGATGACGCTATTTCCGGTTTGGCCTTTTACGGCCGCCGCTAATTACGGTGGCCGTAAATTACAGTGGCCGCTACTTACGCTGGCGGAAGGGCACCTTGCTCGCTTAGCGATGCCGGTAGGGGCCTTTTCCGCCATGGCGTTAATTGCATTACCGCCATGGCGTAATGCTCGTGCGCGATGGGTCGTGATGTGGCGCTCTTTACGCCATCGTCCCACGGCGTAAACGCTCATTACGCCATGGCAGTAATGACGGGCGATTACCGCCAGGGTCGTAATGAGGCCCCATTTCTTTTTTCTCTGAATCAGCATTTATTTTCCTATCTTTGTTATTTTACGTTTGTTATTTTCTTTTTAATACGCTTTTTGCAGCTCCAAGTGTGCTTGGGCTGAAGGGGAGACCGGTGCTTTGGACCGGTCCCAATCTATCTATTATTTCATCCTCCCCATGCAAACAACAGCCAAACTCTTTCTTTTACATATATTCCGTGTTTTCCTCGCACTGATCACTTTGGGGCTCAGTTGCCACTGCAGTTTGTTGCTAGCACAGATGCTGTGGTAAGGCTTCCATGTGTGGTTTAAAACTCCTTTGTTTCTGTTTTATTCTAATTTAAAGTTGATTTCCTGTTAATGTGTTTTCCTATCTTCTGTATTTTACATTCATTATTTTCGTTGTAAGCCACTTTTTGTGGCTCCTAGTGTGCCTGGGCTTGATGGGGAAACTGATGGCTTGGACTGACACCCAATCTATCTTTTATTTCATCCTCCCCACACGAAAACAAGCTGAAGTCTTTCTTCCATATCCATTCCGAATTTTCCTCAGACTGATTGCGCCAATAAAGTGTGAGTACCTTTTAAATTATGTCAAAGGGAATGCAGGACCAAGCACATGCCACAATCCTGCCCATCTGCCCTCCCCCAGGGAAAGACGATGCTTTGGGACTGTGCAGTAAGTCAAGTAGGTTTATCTTGTGGTGGCTTGCTGGAGCATGCCCCTCCCAACACCCCATTTCCAAAGGGATGGGTTTTTGATACAGATGTACCCTTAAGGCAGGTATCTTTTTTGGAATCAGCTTGTGCTTGCCCACTGAACGCTTGTCGACTGGTAGCACACACACTTGAGATGTTTACATACCTCCAAGATGTTGTGCCCAACTTAGTCTACATTTAAGAAACATGGTTTGTTGAGACCTCAGGTCCAAATATGGTTTAAATTCTCCCTAATGGATACTCTGTCTTACATGTCGATTGAAAGATGACCCACCCTCGAGGTGGGGTGGCCTAAATGTTTTAAAATAGTCTCTCTTGTCCCTCCTCCCATCGATCCCCACCATTGAGTGGGAGGCCATGTTACTTTGTCCTGTATCCTCCACTTCCTCATAAGGTATCGACCCCCTCCATCAAGCCTGGCTAAGTTTGAGAAATACTTTTTTCTGTCTATTTTGCCGTTATCCTCACCACATAATAATCATTGAGTGGTGATTTTAACCTTTTGGGCTGAGTCCATTGACTGCAAGGCTATGGCCTCCATTCTATCTTGTTTGGAAATCCTAGCGTTGCCTCAGCTTATTATGAAACCCACACACATCAAGGGTCGTACCCTTGATTTCATTTTTGCATCACCCGAACTGGTACACCCTAGTACGAGCCAGATTGTACCATGGACAGGCCACCACTTAATTCCTTTTAGTCTCCTGTTGCGGGTCTCACACAAGAAGGCAGCACAATCCAAACCGCTGCAAAAAAGCTGATGTCATGTTAGTCCTCCTGTGCTCCTACAACAGATAGCATTGAATTTCCAGCTTCAGAACACTGCTACCTGTGCAATTATTATTGACACAATTGGTTACAGACTGCTTTGTTGCCACAGATAAACTAGCACCGTTAGAGATAGTTAGGAATGCTGATTATCCTTCCGCTCCTTTGATTTCCTCTGAATTTGCGCATATTCAAATCAAAAGTTTATGGAGCCAAGCCAAATGGTGGTCGAAGCCCAGCTCTGCGTCTAAATCTTGCTGCAACATAATCTTGGCCTCCTATCATTTACCCATTAAATCTGCCAAGTGTCTGTTTTTTGATGAAACCATTAATTCTGCGATCAACATCCCCAAAAAATGGTTTCAGACCGTAAAGGAACTTTCAGCCCCTAATGTGTGTGTGCCAGCTTCCGCCTCACAAAATGCGTGCAATGACCTAGCTAATTATTTTCTGGAACAAAATTGAGAATATTAGAATGAATATTGGTCGCACACTTCCCCCGTCTATTGCCATTGAACCATCTACGCCATCTGCATCATGGCAATGTTTTGAAAGTCATAAGAGTGTCCCCACAACTAAAATCAGCATCACCAATGGATGCAATTCCCCCTTTCCAGCTTCAAGTAATAGTGGAAGATGTAAGTAAACTTTCTGCCGAAGCCCAAAATCTTTCCTTTATATTTGGTTCTATAACCATACCCACCAATCTAAAACATGCATTGGTTGTCCCATTGCTAAAAAAAGGTCAGCTAAGACGCGGCTACACTTTTTAATTGATGCTCCATATCTTTGCTACTGTTTTTCATGAAAATGTTGGAAGCATTGGCCACTCCACAGCTTAGTGACTTTTTGGAGGACAACCAGATTTTGTATACTGCACAACTTGGTTTTTGCCATTTTAGTGGAAACAAATCCATATAAGTCTCGGTGCTGGATGATTTGGATAAGATTCGGGATGAAGGCGGTTTGGCAGGTCTTATTTGTTTCTATCTGTCCGCCCCCTTCGAAACCATTGATCACTCAATTCTTTTGTCTACACTGCAAAATATTGGCATTCGCGGTAATGCTTATGATTGTTTTGTATACTTTCTAGATTCTTGAGAAAAGAAAAGTCACTATCCTCTTTTAAATCCTCACCTATGATTGCTGCCTGTGGGGTTCCCCAGAGTTCAGTACTTTCCCAGCTTCTTTTCAATATCTATGTCCAACCCATGGCCAGTTCTTATCTGCTCTTTTGGTATTCATTTATTCTGTCATGTGGATGATACACAGATTCTTTTTAGATTACATCTAGAGCATGCTGCTACAGCTGCCCATCTAAAAGCCTGCTTAGGAGCAATCAGCAATTGAATGAGCTAAAATTGTCTCAAACCAAACGGAGGAAAACAAAGATATTGGTGGTAGGTCCCTCTCCTTCACCACATTTTTGGACATCACAGTATTGGCTGTCAGATCTTGGTCTTTTTCCAACTCGTGTCGAGGTAGTAAAACATCTTGGGGTGTAAGTCCTGCAACGCCTGCCCCCAGAAAACGTATTGAACTTCTTCAACCTCCTTCTTACTACGATGCTCCTTTATATAAAAATACTGCCAGCTATCAGTGACAGTTTCCTGGGTACACTGCCTATTCTGCAGAGATAAGGCAGTAGACACCCACACCACCTCTTTGTCACTGCTGGTCCCAGACATACTTAAACTTGGGACTAAGGAAGAAAAAACAAAACCGTAAAAAAGAAACACAAGACAAAAAGGACTCTGCCACTTAGAATGGAAAAAGTAAAAACAAAAAGAAAATAACAAGTTAAAATCCTGTAGCTTGGGCTCAGCTGCGTTACAGAATTTCCCTCGGGGAAGGGATGGGGACCCTACCAGGGCTGCCTGGGACAGCCACTGTACTTGGGGATGTTCTCCACAAATGCGAGACAGCCCACCAAGGCCAGGGACATTACCCCCGACTATCCTGGAGCTCTGACTGGCCTGTGTTGCAGCTCCTCCCTCCAGGAAAGGTCGTGGATAGTCTAACCACATGGGAGACAGCCGCTCAAGACCAGAGACATTACCCCCAACCATGCTGAAGCGCTGGCTGGCTGTGTTACAGAATTTCCCTCTGTGGAGGGAATGAAACCCTGCAGGGCTCCCTGGAGCTGCTGTTGTGCTTGGGGATGGTACTCCCACTCCAAGGCCAGGGACATCCCCTCCAAACTCCCTGGAATTCTTGCTGGGCTGTTTTACAGGTGTTCTTTTCGGGGAGGTATTGGCACACTGCCGGAGCTCCCTGGTGGGGACAAGTTGTAACACAGGCCAGCAAGAACTCCAGGACAGTTGGAAGTGATGTCCCCAGACATGGGCATACGTTTCCCATGTGAGTGTACTGTCCACAAGCACGCACAGCAGCAGAGCCAGGGAGCCCCTGGCAGGTTCCCCTTTCCTCCCCGGGGGCAAACTCTGTAACTCAGCCCAGCCAGCGCTCCAGGATGGGCGGGGGTGATGTACCTGGCATTGGGCGGCTGTCTCCCATGTGGTTTGACCATCTCCAAGTGCTGCAGCAGTCCCAGAGAGCCCCAGCAGGGTCCCAGAACTTTCCCAGAGGGAGAAGCTGTAACACAGGCCAGCCAGAGCTCCAGGATAGACCGGGGTAATGTCCCTGGCCTTTTGTGACTGTCTCCCATATTGGGCGACCATCCCCAAGTGCATCAGCTGTCCCAGAGAGCCCCGACAGGATCCCCATCGCTTCCCTGAGGGAAATTCTACAACACAGCCGACCAGTGTTTCAGGATTTGTCGTTGGTGATGTCCCAGGCCTTGGGTGGCTGTCTTCCATGTGGGTCGACCGTCCCCAAGTCCAGAGGCAGTTCCGGCAGGATCCCCATTCTTCCTCGGGGGCAAATGTTGTATTGAAGCCGAGCCAGAGTTCTAGGCTGGGCTTGGGGATGGTCGACCCACATGGAAGATGGGTGCTCAAGGCCAGGGACATCATCCACGACCATCCTGGAGCTTTGGCTGGGCTGCGTTACAGGATTTACCTCCAGGAAGTGATGGGGACCCTGCGCGAGCCCCTGGGACTGCTGCTGGGCTTGGGGATGGTAGAGACACATGGGAAAGGAATGCCCAAAGCCGGGCATATTACCCCTAGCTGTCCCGGAGTTCTGGCTGGGCTACGTTACAGCTTTTCCTGCCTTAGAAGGGATTGGCACACTGCTGGACCTACCTGGTGTGGAAACGCTGTAGCTCAGCCCAGCCAGAACTCAGGACGGTTAGGGGTGATGTGTAACGCTCACCTGAATCCCTCGGAGGCGCAGGTCCGGGGTTGGAGATTTCAGTGTCTTCTAGGGTCACGCGCAGGCCTCTGGTAACACCCTGGATAGACCCTCTTCTCACCGTAATTTTGACCTGGAGGGTGAGGTGTCTGCAAGTAGGAGAACAAGGGGTTAATGAATGTCTGGTTGGCCAATCTGACCTTCCCCTTTCCTGGACTCCCCACGTTACTCGTAGGCTGAATGTGCTCACCTTATATAGGTGAAAGCGGAGCTCTCCATCCTGCGTCTGTGCAGCGGTGCTGATGCCAGTTGCTTCACTGGTTAATTGCCCAGCCTCTTGATTGCAGAGGATGAAGTCAGGGAGCAAGGCCGTCGTTAGCTGCACGAACAGTGATTGCTTGAATATGGAGTTTTATTTATATGACCCCTTAAATGTCTCTCACCATTGCAGGTCCGGTATGTAATTAAGGTAAGCGAGAAGAATGCCGGAGTTCGTGAAGGCACGTAAGTAAAAGAATGTTATGCGAAGTTAAATGCACTTCTTAATGTCTCTTTTCCCTTTTTTCAGGTAGCCGTAGCTGACGGCGTGGAGATGGACGCCGAGGTACGTGCCGGAGAATGGGCAAGCCGATGACAGCTAGGAGGCACGTGAGTAGTGATGGCGTACCGTGCCCCTAATGATGTCCTTCTTGTTTTAGCAGGTGCGGACAAACAGCGCCTGACGAAGATCGAGGCGTACGTGGCACAGGTAAGCAGAATAATCACGGAGGTTCACTAACCAATGTCCTTTGTTTCCGCAGGATTGCCGGAGTATGAAGAGTGCAGCACGCGGCCTCGGGATGCTCCGATGGACGAGGTAAGTGCTGCGCTGGTTTTGTATTGTCCTAACCTGGTGTCCTTGTTCTCTTTCAGACGCTGCTGAAGACTGAAGACTGATCTGCCGGGAGGTAAGACTGAAGATTTCTTGTTCACAGATGCAGAAGCTGAAGATTCTCTGGAGCTGACACGGTGAGCGTCCTGCTGCTAGTGCAGAATAACGCGAAGCACGTTGCACTGATCGGGTGTGGTTTAAATAGGCCACTGGAGTGCTTAGGTGTCTCCTTCCACAGCCTCGCCCAGAGAAGAAAGAAGTTCCAGCTTCCAGCACAGTTTCAGTATCCAGTCCCAGGGAGTGGTGCTGACCACACCCAGAAGGTAAAGTAGTTCCAGCCAGGAATGGATGAGGATATCATCCTGCAGGTAAGTGAGCAGCATGGTCTGCAGCAGGTAGGTCCACCCAAGCACCATTCCTCTCAATATGAGCCCGGCGCTTCCTGTGCCGGGACTGGGTTCCCTTATGAGCCTGGCGCCACTGGCGCCAGGACAAGGTCCAAAAGGCCCCTGTGGGGACCGGCTGGTGCCTGGAATGGAAGTTGTGACCCTGCTTCCAAGGATGTTGGGCTGGGTCTGACTCCTTGGAGGCAGCGGTCATGACAGCACCCCCCTTCAAGGCCCCTCCCAAGCCTGTCTTCTCCGGAGGCTTTGGCTTGTTGGGAAAAGTCCGATGAAACTTTCTGACTAGACGAGGTGCATGGACATATTCTGAAGGCTCCCAAGATCTCTCCTGGGGGCCAAATCCCTTCCAATCAATCAGGTAGTACAGTTTCGATTTGGAAATTTTGAAATCCAAGATGTTTCGAATTTCAAATTCGAGTTCTCCATCCACCTGGATTGGCTCTGGAGGATTAGTCAGACGGGTTCCGGGTTGCATAGGTTTAAGGAGAGAAACATGGAAAACGGGATGTATCTTCATCCGAGTAGGTAGCTCCAATTTCACAGCCACCGGATTTATCACAGCCGAGATCGTGTAGGGTCCTAAATACCTTGGGTTGAAGGTGCGTGGTCCTTTTAGGGATAAATGCTTCGTGGAGAGCCAGACTTGATCTCCTACTTGGTATTGAGGGGCCTCTTTTCGATGTTGATCCGCTCCTTTCTTATACCTTTCCTTGGCTCGTTGAAGGTGAGCTGTGGCTTCCTTGAATGCTTGAGTTATTGTCCCATGCAGATGGTCTACCGCGGGCGTTCCGAGAGCATGAGGTGGATCCAAATTAGAGGTTCGAGGATGACTTCCATACAGCAGAAAGAAAGGGGTTTTTCCAGTTCCTGAATGGATTGAATTGTTGTAGGCGTATTCAGCAATCCAAAGGACATCCTTCCAAGTGCCCTCCGATTGTTGCAACATACAGCGTAGATATTGTTCCAGAGTTTGGTTAGTCCTCTCAGTCTGCCCGTCAGTTTGGGGGTGATGGCTGGTGGAAAGTCGTACATCAATTTGCGCTAAACGACAACAACTTCGCCAAAAATGGGAAATAAATTGGCTCCCTCGATCGGAGATTAACACTGAAGGGAAACCGTGCAACCGGACGATGTTTTCAAGGAATTCTCGGGCCAAAATGGGAGCTGTGGGTAAACCTTTCAGTGGAATAAAATGAGCCATTTTTGAAAAAAGGTCCACGATTACTAGAATTGTGTTGTATCCGGAGCAGGAGGGTAAATCCATGATAAAATCCATTGAGAGAGTATGCCAAGGGCATGGTGGAATGTCTATTGGATGTAGCAGACCTGCTGGTCTTTCCTTTTGACTCTTGTTTTGTGCGCAGATGCCACAAGAAGCCACAAAATCTTTAATGTCTTTTCTCCAAGTCGGCCACCAAAATTGTCTTTTGATTTTCTCTAGGGCTTTGCCCACCCCAGGATGTCCTTCCATTAGAGAATCATGGTAGCAGGTGATGACCTGCTTCTGTAAGTCAACACATGGCAAAAATAGTCGTCCTTGGAAATACAATAGATTCTGAACTATCGTAAAATCTTTCCCTTTCAGTTGCCAATTCAATGAATCTTCAGGAGTTATTAGTTGACTGACTTTTGCTTCGATATCTTCAAGGGATAGCGTGTTGATCACTCCCAGTATCTTTTGTTCGGGGATTATTGGTACCGGCTCTGAATTAGCTGTGCGTTCGTCTACCCCTATTCGGGAAAGGGCATCTGCTTTTCCGTTCTTATTGCCTGGCCGATACGTGATCACAAAATCAAATTCCGCGAAGAATAATGCCCAGCGGAGTTGTCTCGAAGATTGGGCCTTAGCTGACTTCAGATACTGGAGGTTGCGATGATCCGTGATTACAGTGACAGTGTGCCGGGCTCCCAGGAGATAATGCCGCCAGGCCTTAAAGGCGGACTTAATGGCCAGAAGTTCTTTGTCCGTAATTGTATAGTTGATTTCGGGGGCCGAAAATTTGCGGGACCAAAATGCCACAGGGTGTAATTGGTGTGTTTCGGGATCTCGTTGTGATAGCACAGCCCCCATTGCGAGGCTGGATGCGTCTGTCTCGACGATATACGGAAGTTCTGGACGAGGATGCTTTAAGACTGGAGCGGAGACAAACTTAGCTTTCAATTCTTGGAAGGCTTGTTCGGCCTCTGGAGTCCACTCGAATTTTTTATTCTTTTTCAGAAGGGCCGTGATGGGTTGAACAACTCGAGAAAATTCTGGAATGAATCTCCGGTAATAATTAGCGAAGCCCAACATGCTTTGTACTCCTTTCACGGAAGTTGGGGATGGCCATTTGGTGATAGCGTCCACCTTTCTTGAATCCATATGAACTCCATTGGGTGACAAGATGAACCCCAAGAATTCGACTTGCTTTACATGAAAAGTACACTTCTCCAATTTAGCAAACAAACGGTGTTGGCGAAGTCTCTGTAGAACCGCTGTGACATGTCTTCGGTGCTCAGCTTCTGAGGATGAGTATACCAGGATATCATCGATATAAACAATTACGCATACATCAATAAGTTCTCGGAAAACGTCATTCATAAAGAACTGAAAGGCGGCCGGTGCGTTACATAGTCCAAAGGGCATTACTTGATACTCAAACAATCCGTATTTAGTGCGAAAGGCCGTCTTCCATTCGTCACCCTCCTTAATGCGTACTAAGTGGTAAGCTCCTCTGAGATCTAGCTTTGTGTATATGCAGGCTCCTTTAACTTGGTCCAATAATTCGGGAATCAGAGGCAAAGGATATCTATTTTTGACTGTAATCTGGTTCAGGGCGCGATAATCGATACATGTTCTCAGGTCACCTTCTTTTTTCGGAACGAAGAACAAAGCTGAAGAAACTGGAGATTTCGAGGGACGAATGAATCCGTTAGCCAGGTACTGGTCCAGGTATTGCCTGAGATGGAGATTTTCTGGCTCAGTGAGAGCATATATTCTACTGCACGGAGGGGTAGATCCGGGTATTAGGTCTATCTGGCAGTCGTATGACCGATGCGGGGGCAAGGTATTGGCCTGATCTTTCTGGAAGACGTCGCGGAACTCTTGGTATTCTGGAGGCAATTGGGAGCTCTCGGAAGCGATGGCTGCTAGCCTGATATCGGGTCGAGGGTAGCAAGTTGGGGCGCATTCTGGAAACCGGATTACCTTGGCTCGCCAGTCTATCTGAGGATTGTGCTTTTCCAACCAAGGAATTCCCAGGATTACTTGAAACTGCGGGGCCTTGATTACATCAAACACGATCTTCTCCCGATGTCCATCTTGGCATAGCAACATCACTTCCATGGTGGTGTGAGAAACCGGTCCGGAAGCTATTTCTGTACCATCCACTGTAGTGATTATGTCTTTAACCATCTTCGAACATAGAGGAAGATTCATCCTGGTTGCCATATCTTGATCTACATAGTTACCGATCGCTCCGCTATCAATGTATGCTTTAATTGCATGCATGCGATCTGGTCGATCTGGACTTATGAGGACCATAGGCATTACCAAATGCGAGGTCAAGGAACTGGTTTTAACGCTCGGCAAGCGGACCTCTACACTTGTCGGGCGAGGTCGTTTCCCGATTCTGGTTTTTCAGCATTCTTATCGGAAGCTCCTACAGCCTTCTTGACCGGTTTCACTGAACAATCACGAAGGAAATGTCCTGAATTCCCACAGTAGAGGCACAGCTGTAATTGTCTTCTCCTTTCCCGTTCCTTTTGGGTTAATGGTCCTTTAACAACCCCTATCTGCATGGGCTCCACGGAATCAGTTCCTTTAGCGGAGCTCTGAGGTCTTGAAAATTTTTGGGTTTCAAATCTGGAACGATCGGTCTTCCTGTTCTGTAGCCGGTGATCTAATTGGACTACTAGGTCGATATAATCGGAACAATCTTGCGGGGGATTCACCACCTGTGCTAAGACATCTTTAAGTTCTCCACGCAGCCCTCTGTAGAAAAGCGTGGTTCTCTTATCCTCAGGCCACCTAGTCTCAACCACCAGTCTGTTAAAAGATGCTATGTATGCTAGGAGATCCTGATTCCCTTGTCTTAGTGATAGGAGTTCATTGTCCAAGGCCTGCCCCTGTGAGTGTCTTGCGAACAACTTTTCCATACAGGTCTGGAAATCTTGAAAGTTATGGAGGATCGGATCATCTTGTGTCACCAGAAGAACGGACCAATCTGCAGCACTACCGCTAAGATAGGAAAGTACGAACGCTACTTTGGTTTGGTCAGTTGGGAATGCGGCGGGTCTACACAGAAAGTGCAAGCGGCATTGATTGATGAATACTGCAAACCGTTTTGGATCACCTGAAAAACGTTCGGGCGGGGCCAAAGGCACATTCCCTGGCAGATTAATTTGCACCAGATTATTTGAGGTTGTAGGAGTGTAGCTCCCTCCCGAGGCAGGCAGAGGCGTCTGTCCCGCTTGTGTGTGTAGCAACTGTCTGGCCAAATCATCCGTTCGTTCTTTTGAAACGATCAACTCCCTTCGTAAAGCATTTGTCTCTTGGCGGGATGCCTGTACTTCAGCTCTCAGTGCCCCAAGCAATCGGGCCAACTGATCTGTGTCCGAGGTTTCCATTGCGCCTGGGTGGGAATTTTGCGGTAGGCTTCGCGTTCTGTAACGCTCACCTGAATCCCTCGGAGGCGCAGGTCCGGGGTTGGAGATTTCAGTGTCTTCTAGGGTCACGCGCAGGCCTCTGGTAACACCCTGGATAGACCCTCTTCTCACCGTAATTTTGACCTGGAGGGTGAGGTGTCTGCAAGTAGGAGAACAAGGGGTTAATGAATGTCTGGTTGGCCAATCTGACCTTCCCCTTTCCTGGACTCCCCACGTTACTCGTAGGCTGAATGTGCTCACCTTATATAGGTGAAAGCGGAGCTCTCCATCCTGCGTCTGTGCAGGGGTGCTGATGCCAGTTGCTTCACTGGTTAATTGCCCAGCCTCTTGATTGCAGAGGATGAAGTCAGGGAGCAAGGCCGTTGTTAGCTGCACGAACGGTGATTGCTTGAATATGGAGTTTTATTTATATGACCCCTTAAATGTCTCTCACCATTGCAGGTCCGGTATGTAATTAAGGTAAGCGAGAAGAATGCCGGAGTTCGTGAAGGCACGTAAGTAAAAGAATGTTATGCGAAGTTAAATGCACTTCTTAATGTCTCTTTTCCCTTTTTTCAGGTAGCCGTAGCTGACGGCGTGGAGATGGACGCCGAGGTACGTGCCGGAGAATGGGCAAGCCGATGACAGCTAGGAGGCACGTGAGTAGTGATGGCGTACCGTGCCCCTAATGATGTCCTTCTTGTTTTAGCAGGTGCGGACAAACAGCGCCTGACGAAGATCGAGGCGT
The DNA here is from genome assembly GCF_040938575.1 of Ambystoma mexicanum. Lineage (NCBI taxonomy): Eukaryota > Metazoa > Chordata > Amphibia > Caudata > Ambystomatidae > Ambystoma > Ambystoma mexicanum. The sequence goes on from NC_090933.1 coordinate 474,716,452, forward strand.
ACGTGGCACAGGTAAGCAGAATAATCACGGAGGTTCACTAACCAATGTCCTTTGTTTCCGCAGGATTGCCGGAGTATGAAGAGTGCAGCACGCGGCCTCGGGATGCTCCGATGGACGAGGTAAGTGCTGCGCTGGTTTTGTATTGTCCTAACCTGGTGTCCTTGTTCTCTTTCAGACGCTGCTGAAGACTGAAGACTGATCTGCCGGGAGGTAAGACTGAAGATTTCTTGTTCACAGATGCAGAAGCTGAAGATTCTCTGGAGCTGACACGGTGAGCGTCCTGCTGCTAGTGCAGAATAACGCGAAGCACGTTGCACTGATCGGGTGTGGTTTAAATAGGCCACTGGAGTGCTTAGGTGTCTCCTTCCACAGCCTCGCCCAGACAAGAAAGAAGTTCCAGCTTCCAGCACAGTTTCAGTATCCAGTCCCAGGGAGTGGTGCTGACCACACCCAGAAGGTAAAGTAGTTCCAGCCAGGAATGGATGAGGATATCATCCTGCAGGTAAGTGAGCAGCATGGTCTGCAGCAGGTAGGTCCACCCAAGCACCATTCCTCTCAATATGAGCCCGGCGCTTCCTGTGCCGGGACTGGGTTCCCTTATGAGCCTGGCGCCACTGGCGCCAGGACAAGGTCCAAAAGGCCCCTGTGGGGACCGGCTGGTGCCTGGAATGGAAGTTGTGACCCTGCTTCCAAGGATGTTGGGCTGGGTCTGACTCCTTGGAGGCAGCGGTCATGACATGATGTCCCTGGCCTTGGGCATTCATTTCCCATGTGGGTCTACCGTCCCCAAGCCCAGCAGCAGTCCCAGGCAGCCCCAGCAGGGTCTGCGTCCGTTCCCCAAGTCAGAAGCTACACAGCCCAGCCACAGCTCCAGGATGGTGGGGGGGGGTGATGTCCCTGGCCCTGGGTGGCTGTCTTGCATGTGGGTCGACCGTCCCCAAGTCCAGTGGCAGTTCCGGGGAGCCCCCGCAGGATCCCCATTCCTCCCGGTGACAACTGTAATGCAGCATAGCCAGAGGTGCAGCCTGGGTTTACGGACTCTCAACCCATATGGGAGACAGCCACTCCCAGGGAAACACCAATGTTACGCTGGCATGGGGGCCTATTTGTGGGCTGACCCTGCAATTGTGTACAAGTACACCAAAATTCCTTCACAGAGGGCCCACTCCCGCCCACACCACCAACAATCCAGCCCCAGTCCCACAAATCCCACTGACAATGGGCCCTAACCGTAGAACAATAAAAAACAGTACCCACATAACGTTACATCTGCTTGTGTAGAAAAAGCTGTAAAGGATACAAAAAACATGGGTTACCTATTTTCAGCCCAGCAAAATCAAATCATAACTACTACTCTCTGATCACGGCCCCCCTCTCAAGCCATCCTTGATAGTATACTGACCCTCACCCCCCAGTAAAAACCCATGTGGCCCTTCCTAGGGACAGATTGCCAGATTGCACTAGCAATGTGCCCCCAGGGAGGGCTACATGAGAGACCACCTCCATTTTTGTGGGGGGGAAGGGCCACCATTTTTTCCATTACAAACATCCGTGGTGGTTTAGTGTCCCCCCCACATCCCCAACAAACTCATGTATATTTTTATAAGTTTCTTTCTGTTTTGCCCCTTCCATTGGGGCAGATGGGCACATTAATACTGCCCCATGTTTTAGTGGGCCATTCCAATGTTTTCTGGTGGCCCTCTTCCCCCACCCCAAATGGAAGGGGGGCATCTAATGTACTCCTTCCTACGGACAGAGTTCACTAGCAATCTGCCCCCAGGGAGGGTTACATGAGATGCCACCCATCCATTTTGTGTGGGGGGAGGGCCACCCTCCTTTCCACTAAAATCATCCATGGTGGTTTAGTGCCCCACCTCCACCCAAAACAAATGTTCTTTTCTGTTTTCTTTTTTTTTGTTTTGCCTCTTCCCTAGGGCCAGATGGGCACATTAGTGTGCTCATATTGCCCGAGGGTGGGCAAAACGTACTGCTCCATGCATTGTGGGGCCATTTCAATGTTTCCTTGTGGCCCTCTGCCACACCTCCCAAATCATCTTTGTTTTCAATGTTTTTGTTTTTGTTTTTCCCCTTCCCTAGGGGCAGATGGGCACATGAGTGTGCACACCTGCCCCCAGGGGGGAAACATACTGCCCCAGGCTTAGGGGGGTCTCTGACAATATTTCCGGTGGCCTCTCCCCCCAACCCAAATGGATGGGGGCATCTCATGTACCCCTTCCTAGGGGGCAGGAATCTGCCCCCAGGGAGGGCCACATGAGGTGCCCCCCATCCACTTAGGGTGGGGGGAGAGGGCCCCCCCTTTCAAAATAAAAAATCCTGGTGGTCTAGTGGACCCCACCCCCACCCAAATCAAATGTTTTTTTTCCTGGCCCCCATCTGCCCCCAGGGGGGGGGACATATGTGCTGCCTCATGCTTTGTGGGCCGTGGGGGAGAGGGGGCTGCTTGCATAGTAAGCAGCCCCCTCTCCCCACACTTGACAAACAGATCCCTGGTGGTCTAGTTGCATTGCTCAGCGCGTATCAAGCGCTCTGCGCCTGATTCGCGCCCAGCAATGCTTCCTTTAGAAAGCTCGTCCTTGGTACTTAAAGGGTTAACTAAACTTTTTTCCGTTCATTTCTAGGATCTTCTTATAACCTTGATATTTCCGTTCCACAGGCCATGGACACTGGCCCTGTCCTTCTGCCATGTTAACTGAATATTGGTCCACCTTACCAAGCTACTAGCTATGGTCTTTGTCCATGTTCACTGTATATTTTGCAACATTACTAGGCCACTAGCTATGGCCTTTTCCCAAATTCATCATACAACTCAAAAGTTATTAGCAATTCATATATTTTTTTTATTCGTATGTATCTCAATACTCACCTTTTATATCACAGCACTATAGTTTAGGTGCATGTTGAATACCACAGGAAATCAAAAAAATATTAGCTAATAACTTTTGACACCTACAATGGCTTCGGTTGAACTTTTTTCAGACTAAATTGTACCAAACTACCAAACTTTGAACAGCCGTAGCACACAAACCTCAGATTTGTCTTCTTTCCCACTCCCAGCCTCTAGCCTGATGTGATTGATATTGCTATTGCTATTGGTATTATATAGTGCCTATGGCCATGAAAAGAGGAGCGGAGCACTGGTGAGTGCCTTATAGGACAGGGAAGAGTCTGGCATTTTCTAGAATTGCCACGGGAAATCCCACAGACATGAGTAGTTCAATGCCGCTGAATGTATAGTTCATTGTCATTATTGGGGGAATATTGTGTTGTCCCGTGGGAATGGGGAGAGAGTGAAAAAAAAATGATTGTACACCTGCATTGATCACATCTCCTAGACAGGGGGGAATATCTCTGTGCACAGGTGCTCAAATAGTGGACCCCAAAGAAACCTATTGGTACAGCATGTACAGTGGCCACGGCTGAAGGCCATCACTATTGTCCCTGAGGAAACTATATTATAACAAAAACCTTGAAGTTCAGTGAAAAGACGTTAGTTAGGAGAGAGTTAAGATTACCAGATATAGCGTGAAATATGCATACCAACAAATCCTTTGAAATTCAGTGAAAAGACACATAGTTAAGAGTGTTAAGGTGATCAGATTTAACTTTAAAAAAACAGAAATTCAGCAATCAAATTTCGAGCAAGTCCATCTTAACTATGTGCCCCCTATTTACAAAGCGCAAGATCACAATGATAACATCACAGATGACATTACTAATTACATCATACATGACATCACTGATAAGATCAATCATTACTTCAAATGTGACACTCCTGATTAAATAAGTTAGAATATGTTTGTTGACCTCTCTTGATACATATTCTATTTTATTGCACTTAAAATAATAACAATATGGCATGGAACAGTACACTGATACAGAAATATGATATTATTACATGTGGAACATGCATTTGTAGTAATTATCAACTTATAAAGTTCAAAATAAAAATATGTAACTTTATACAAATGGTTTGAATTTCATGTATCAGTAAAATACTTAATTGCAGGCAAAGTACCTGATTCTGGTGAATCTATTTCAGTTATTTCAAACATAATATAATATGTATATCTAGTAGTAAAAAAAGATAAATACGAATACATAGAAGTAAAAACATGTTTAATAAGTGTTATGAAAATAATACTATTTCACATTTAAATGTACAATTCTCTTCAGCGTAATAACATTACATGATGACATTTTTTTGTAAATGACATGTTTTATAAAAAATAATCACCTTCAAAAGAATATACATGCCTGTGTGCATTGTGATAATATATAATCTAAGAATTTGAAGTTTAGATAATATGCAAAAAAAAAAAAGTTAGAAAAGAAATGAAGATTAGGCAGTAAATATTTCATTATAGACATACCAATGGTATTATTATATTTCTAGTCATTTCTTTTGAAAATAAATTATGAAAGTTTATTCCAGTATAACAGATTACCTTCTAAAGTGCATACATAGATTTCTTCTTTGTATATTATAGTGCGGCAGTTGCACTTTAATATACACTTATAATAGTATTCAGTGAACAATCTTTAGTTGCAGGGACATTAAGGTGAGCAATACATTGAAATAAATCTTTGCAATGCAGGAAATAAACTTTAGTTGCAGGGATGTTAAGATGAAAATGTAATGCAACAAAACCCCTGGAATTCGGCAGGCATTTCAGGCAAAGCCACCTTAACTTGCTACCACCTATTGCACATCATATAAGCTTCTTAACAGCTTTGTTGCATCTTACTTTGGTCCTTTATTTTAAGTGGGTGTGAGATTTCTGTCATCCTTGTTTGTTGTAATTGTATGACTTCCAGTCGCAAGCAACTATGGCAGTGTTTTCTTTAATGCATTTCTTTAGGAAATACTTGTTCTTTGGTTCCCTTAAAATGAGAGAACCAAAGAAGCATATAATTTGAGGAAACTCAATGGTATGGCTCCCGTACTCCCGTACTCTATTTGGACTTCCCAGGATTCTGCTGAAAATCTCTTGATTTTTCTCACTCCTATTAACATCATGTAGGTTCCCAGACAATTGGCCTACTCTCTCACCAGCAAAAAAGCATATAGTGTTTTCCGTGGCTAGACAGTGTTTCTGCCTTCCTTGCCTACTCAATGAATATGGCTCAGTACCTTGATCTTATGCTATGCCCAGTAAAATCATGTTGTGTTCTACTTGCATTGGCCTGCTTCTGGGTCTAGAAAATGCAGGTGACATTCTATATGACGTTCTATGTGATTTGTTCTTCTCATCCTCTCAAAAGAACACATTGGGTGTTGACTGTATTAGCCTCCTCTTCCACCCACACAATCCATGTGATGTCTCAGTTCTTTGCCCTCCTCCTCTGTGTGGAAAATGCATACGGGCATCTCAGAGCAATTACATTCTCACTAGTAAATTATGCATGGGATTCTCTGTGCTTTGATCTCCTTTGTCCCTATGTCTGCAAATTGGGAAAGTTATTCCCAGTGTTTTGGGGATTCTATTCTATCTTCAAAATACATACAGATTTCTGAATGCTTCAGTCTTCTCTGTCAAAATAATGCATGTTTAATTCTCAGTCTCTCAGTGATTTCCCCTTGTCTTTCTTCAAAACGTGCACAGAGTTTTCAATGATTTACCTTCTCTTGTGCTTTATAAGTTTTACTGGAATCACATGTAAAGCCATCATCATGACTGTTCTTACATAGACATACAGGCCTACATTGATGGAAGTACTGGGGGGATATATTCTTTGGGACTGATTCACAGAGCATTTTCCTATGAGATTGTGCCACTGTAAAAAGCTTCTGTGAATCAGGCCCTTACTGTGGCATGGTATTTTTAAGATACAAAAAGGTCAAGATAAGCATTTTGTGTGTTCTCTGGCCACTCTAGTAACCAATAGTTGTGCAGTCAGCCAGGACATGTTTCAAACATATGCAGACTGGCTGCACTAATGTAGCAAGAACACTCATCAAACTTACGTTAGCCTTAATGTGAGTAAAACCTGTCATGAACCACAATTCACTCATTCATCCACAGATCATGATTGAATACCATAAAAGATTCAAAACTTCCATTCATGAACTCAGAAACAATCATAACATTTTAAATGTGGAGTTGCAGTTAACACTAAAACTGCACTTACTGCTCACACCTGCTGCTCCTTCTTTGAAAACAAACTGGGGGTCCAAATATAGATGACCCTGATTTTTTCTCACAGCTTCACACACTACTGGCCCGTTTCCTCCTGGTTCTTGTGGGGCGGCGATCTTAATGCCATAGTACACAACAACTTTGCTAGGATCAGCACTAAGCCCTGTCAGCTAACTACGGTGGCTTAATCCATGCTAGATGTAGAAGCCTCAATAGGGTTTGTTGATATTTGAAGACTATTGTACCCATAGTCTCATGCATTTGCCTTCTACTCAACGGTGCATGACTCACATTCACAAATCGACAGATGGCTACTCTTGGATACTCTTGTGGGGCTGAAAGGACACATGGAAATTCTTCCTCAGACGTTCTCTGACCTTTCCCCAATAACGGTGTCACTGACGTGTGGGGAGAAATGTGGGTTGTCTCGATCATGGCGACGCAAGCCAAATGTACTCGTGCACCCTGTCTTCGAGGCCGAGCTGGGGGCATGTATTGACAAATACTTTGAACTCAACAGCGGGTCAGTTGACTTGCATGCCACCCTTTGGGAGGCCTTCAAGACCTGACCTGTGGTCTTGCTCTGGCAAAAGAAGCAAGGCCCTCCGCTCGATCCGTAGGGCCATTCACGAGAGTGAGCTTTTGGTTGCAAAACACTTGAAACTCAATACGCCTCATCACCATCCACCGCAATACTGATTGAGCTTGTAGAGATTTACACACCTTCAGGGACCATACAGAAGGCAAACGCAAGTTTCTACATGACCCCCGGGTGGCTAGACAGAATGGAGAGGGAGATTGTGCTGGCAAGCTACTAGCCAGACAATCATGCCAAGAAAATGGCTCCAGCACATTCCCCTGAATGAGAGGGAAGACAGGGTCCTGGTGCATACGGCTCTGTAGATCAATGAGGAGTTTCACTCCTTCTACGAAGCACTATATGTGAATACAGACACAGCACCTGTATCGGATATTGAGGCATTTCTTGATACCCTCCCATTATAGTTGTTATCTGAATTTTGCCAGAGAGACGCTGGATCGGCCTCTCGTCACTGAGGAGATCCTGAACACCATTGATTCACTTTCAGTGGGAAAGGACCCTGGCTCTGATGGTCTTACTATGGATTATTATAAATGCTACAGAGGGCGCCTTGCACCTCGCCTAACCGCCCTATTGGAGGATTCATGTGCAACAGGGAACCCCACCTCACTCTCCGGGAGGCAATTATTTTGGTACTATTGAAGCCGCGATAAGCCACCTGTGCAATGTGGCTCCTATCGTCCCCTCGCACTGATTAATAGCGATGCAAAGGTCTTTGCCAAGGCATTAGCCCTCCGGCATGCCCCATGACATTTGCGGTTCTCCCCGACCAGGCCGGGTTCATTCCGGCCGCTCTACAGTGCTTGACCTGAGGAATTTTTTTAAATATCTTGGCCCCGATAGACCCAGAGGCGCAGGCAGTTGCGGCGGCACTGGACATGCAGAATTTGGGATGTTTTTACCCATGCATCCCAGCCCTACAGTAAAACTGTGCAGTACTGGCATGGAAAACATCATGATGGCCAAAACTCTCCAGAGAGTGCACAGGGAAAACATGAAGAATAGGCTGCCACCCATTTTTGCCTATGTTGTGAGCACAGGAGGGCACTTCCTAAAACCACCATTGGGCTACACACACAGTAGCCTGAAACCATTGGGAATGGCAATGCTGATTGCCAAAAGCAACCCAGAACTGTGGGGAATTCATTTTCTTAATCCCAAAAATGGTTGCATTACCAGTACTCACCACTATCTGGAAGCCGGCATTTTAAAACCACCAGACTTTTGTATAAAACTGAACAAATGAAACAAAACCAGACCAAGGAAAGACTTGCTAAGAGGTGGATACAATGTAAAACTATATTCTGAAATGACTTGAAGGGAGTAATTATTTAATGTATAGGTAAAAACTGTCAGTTTGATTTGAATGTAGAAGACTGGGAACAAAAAGTGACATTTAGCTGAAACCTGGCTTAATGAAACTGGATTCTGCCTGACAACTACCCCCGACAGGAGAAACCTGTTCAGCCACTCTTCCCAGGCCTAGCTGCATCCTGCTGCCCCTTGCCAAAAGGAGTTGTCACCTCTATGATTAGATTAGGGGTGGAGCACCTGGGAACTGGAAAGAACAGAACAATGCAACTTCCTTGACTAAGGCAAATGTTATATTGGGGGCGTCGTAAAAATAGCTTCCTCGTGGGAGAAACTGGGGAGCAGCTGTGCCTCTGTGAACAAGCTGGCTTGGGGGAAGTGGATAAACCAGTTATTCCACCCTGTGATGTGGGAAGCCACACCCCTTTTTGACCAGGGCATAATTTTAAAAAGATAGATAACTCATAGTGCGGACTTGTCAGAATTATATAAGTAATATCATTATTTTTGTGATTTTTCAGTGAACATTTTGACAGGCGTTAAGACCCTGTGGTGTATTCTGGGGGGTTGCTAGCGAAAAATAGGGTCTCACTCCAAATGTCTGCATGTTAAAAATCTGACACTTCATCAATTAATGTCCATACTCCTTGCGCACATGTGTGTAATTTTGGGTAAATGTCCGATATTGCAAAACCAGTTAAAAAGCGCAAAATTTTGTCATTTTTGAATGCAAGCCCCCAGGAAGATCAGAGGCGGACAAGCATGGACCATAAGGAATATATAATGTGCACATGTAATTTCAACAAATTGTATATCTGGGAAAGATGTATTTGAATCAAATATAGATTTGTGGGCAAACTGACCAGGGGAGGATCCTCTGACCCATAACCAGACCTCATCATGATGAGAATCCATTTCCTTCCCCCAATCATGGGAGAGGGGAGAATTGGGCCAATGACAAGTAGAGAGGGGCAGGCTTAGCTAGGCCCAGGCACACACCCATTTTCAAAACACATAAAAAGAGACTGCTGGGACAGGTAGAGACATTCAATTCCATTTGCTGCGGAGCATGCTGACCGACGACTTCACATCCAGAGATCCAACACTTAGACTTCCAAGCTAAATAGAGACTACAGAACTTTGAACCTAGCAGGCCCACAGCAAGCAAAAGTATTTGTCAGCAGGCCTCAAAATCATTTGCAAACTATTCCAAAGCCGGGCGAGCTGTCTGAATTCTTTTGCAAGAACCTGTAGCAGTAGCCAAAAAGCAGTGTTACATCCAGAATCCAGAGAGGCTAGACCAGCAGAGAAGAGCTGACCCAGATCGCTGTGAGCAGAACCGGTGCCTGATTGACCCGCCGAGCAGACAGAACCACAGCCAGACGTGTTGACCAGATCCGTGACGAGGCCTAGTTCAAATTTATATTGTGAGGACCTAGCAGAACTGTGCAGAACCAATCTCTTAGTTAAAATAATCTAATCCAAACTATTTTAACCTAAGTTGAACAGCCTCCTAGAAATCGTGTCATCTGTCATTTGTAAAGCTGCACAACTGTCACCTGTCAATTCTGAAGCTGCAAACTGTCACCTGTCAATTCTGAAGCTGCAAGCTGTCACCTGTCATTTTGAGGTTTACTTTAAATCTGAAAAACTACCTTTATTTAATCATCCGTATCTCTGTAACCGTTTGTGCTAGGAACGTGGTTTAACTTTCCTCTGAATCTCTAGAGGGAATTAAAATCACTTAAAATCAGTTGGCACATTTTCACATCCATTGCCATCACATTTAAAAAGCATTTTGGGCCTATGTTTCAAACTCCTACCTGTTTCCTCTAAGCTTGCTGGGGGGGAACTGAATTTCGTATTGTATTTGATTGCATTCCTGAGAACTGTGTGCTCCTCTTTCCATCTCCTTCCATTTCTTACATTGCATAGGGGAGGGGGTTGAATTGCCAGAGAAAAAGTGATTATCTTATCTTTTGCTAAAATCATATCAAGTATTTCTGTACTGCATTTTATTCCTCATTGCTTTTCCCTTGAAATCATAAAAGTATTTTTGCTACTTTTATCCATCCTATACTAACTCCTCATTGATTGTAAAGAAGTGTGCTAGTGCCAGATTACCCATTGTTGATCAACATCATATGTCTAAGTGTACTGTCAGATATGAATTTATTATAAAGTGTGATATATATATATATTGTTTAAATTCTCAGGGGGATTCTAAGAGGGGGGTGTTATACAAGGGTGGTCATCCAGAGTACTGAACTAGACATAAAAATACATTAATAAGGGTTTTCCTCAGCATCCCAGACTAGGCATTGACTTGGCTGTAGTGTTGATTGAATATTGCTTACAAAAGTGGGGGCTCAAGCCGGGATATTCTGGGTTAGGTTTACCACTTGTGCAGATTAATACAGTGTGCCAACTGACCAGACACACATATCCGGTTAGATCACCACAATGTTTTACACTGTGAAAGCATCCCTCAAAGGAACGCTCTAAGGAAAACGGTCTGTTTTGCAAAATAAAATACAAACTTCTGTAAGTCAGGAAGGAACTCAAATTCCAGAATGACGACCTTGGTAGATATGAAAATAGCCAGAGAGCACTTCTTACATAAGCTATTTGTGAGAGGTGAGTGGACTCATCAGGACCAAACGGTCTGGTTGCAGGCAATCGCGCAACAGGTCACTGAAACAGGGTCAGAGATATGGAAAGATCAGGGTCAATTACATGTGGCCCTGAGTGAATTATACATGCCTCCTAAAGTGAAAGATGAACACGACAAGATGGTTAGGATAGCGGCATATTTGTATCTATATATGGGAGCCATGCAGGACAAATGTGCTGAAGGCCAAGACCTGGTAAATAGGCAACAGATGGCGTTAGAAAAGGCCCAATCTGACCTGGTCTCTTCTGAGCAGAGGCTGCAGAGGAGCCAGGAGTCAGAAAATGATAGTAGGCAGTATATCATTAAAATAAAAGAGGACACGGATATACTGCAACAGGAAAAGACAGACCAGGATACCAGATTTCTGGCCTTGCAGAAGGAGTACCAAGAAGGTTTGGACTCCCTTCTGCAGAGCCAGAAAAAGCTGGAACAACAACTGGACTTCAACAGGGCATGCACAGAGCAGGTAGCCACCCTGCAAATTTGATTAGACAGAGAGAAAGAGGAAAGCAATAAATTGATTCTGAAAGACCTGGATACCCAGGCAGAGTTTGATCAGGAGCGCCAGAAAGCTGGTGCCTTCCAAAGGCAAAGGGACGACCTGGCGGCACAGATGCAGGCTCTTAGTCAGGAAAGGGATACCTTAGGCCAGGAAGTCTGCCACTTAAAAAGGAAAATGGAAGAAAATCACCTGGCCCTCCAGGGACTAGGTGACCTCCAAAAAGAACACCAGAACTTATTAGAGCACACCAGGAGGGTGGAGGATGCTCTGGCAAGAAAGGAGCAGGCCAATAGGGACACAGCTCAGGAGGTAACCCTCCTGCAGCAGAAACTGGCCCAGTACTCCAGGACCAATCAGGAGGCACAGAGAGAAAATGAGGCTCTCTGTCAGCACAATGATAGGCTCCAGCAACAGGTAGCGATGCAGGAGAGACTGATAGAGTCTAGTAAGGCCTCAACTGAGGAACTGAAAGCGCAGGATCTTGCATTGCAACAGGAAGCAGGGGCGAATAGAGATGAGGTTCGCTGGGAAAGAGAAACTCCTGAGCATAACCTCAGGAGCCCTAGTACCAGAGGCCTTCATCTCTCCCAGTCCCTGGACTCTGCCACCCCCATGTCCCCTCGCGCACATGAGACCAGGGCCACGGGGATGGCAGATTACTATTCAGCTAGAATTATAGGGCTCATAGGCCAGTACATCTCAGGAATGGATGGGCAGATATCCGGGTATGGGCACCCAAGCACAGTGCAATTTAGTGGGGAACCCCAGGAGAGTAGGTCCATTAAGGGCATCCTGAAAACCTCTGCCCAGTTAGGTCAGTGGGGGGATAACCAGCAAATCCTGGTAGCAAGGAGGGATCTGAAGACTCCTCTGAGTGTCACAGGACACAGGAGACCAGGTCCCCACATTCTGCCAGCCATTCCCAGGCTCGCAGAATCTGGGAAAACCTGGAAGATCAGACGGACACCTCTGGGAGCAGTGCTTCTGAGTCAGAGGATGAATGGACCAGGGTTACCCGAACCAAAAAGGCCAATAAGGCAAAAAGGGCCGTGCTTAAGGACCCATTGAAACAAATAAAGGCAATCAGGAGTGTCATCACTCCTTATCATAAGAACGCCAGGTATTCTGTTTGGGAACACTTGGAGCTCTATGAGCAAATGATGCAGACTTTCCATTTGAAGGACAGCAGTAGCTGCATCCAGTACGTCAAATGGACATTCTCCCCAGAATACTCCAGTTTCTTTGCGGGGCTGGAGGACCAAAATCATTTAAGATGGTCCACCTATAAGGCGGCCATCTTGAAACATTTTTCTGTTCACAGAAATCCTCAAGAGGCTCGCAAGGCAGCCTACAATTTGCAATGTGGGGAGGATCAGGCCCCACAAGAGTTTGTGCAAGAATTAAAACGTGCTTTTGCGCAGACCACCAGAAGGGTGCGCACGGATAGCAGAGAATTTATCAATACGTTTTTCCATGCCTTACCCAAACACATAATAACCCAGCTCGTGAAAGATTTTCATGAGAAAAGATCTTTAGACTGGGTCATTGAACAGGCTACCCGGATCTATGAGGTGCAGAAGCCTATCGAAAATAAAAATAACGCGCCGAAAAACCCCAAAACCAACAGCACCCCTGCTGCTGCCAAGGTGGCAGAGGTAAAGGTTGCCCCCGTTTCAGATTTGGAGATGGGGGGGCCTAAAAACCTGCCTGCACCAAATAATTCACAGCCCAGACGGCCCTCGGGCCAGTCACAGACAGGGAGTCGAGGAGGTAGTCCCACAAATGGGGTCCCCCGCTCCCCTGACTATGTAAGTCCCCGCTACAAGGGAAACCGACCAATCCTGGGTTATGTGTGGACTCGTCCAGCCCAAGGGGGGGGATCCAGCCAAGCACCTGACCCGGGGAACTTCCCTCCTAACTTCCCCCAGGAGGGCAGAAATTCTCCAAATCCTGGGCAGAACGTTTTCCCCAGGTATCCACCCAATTTCCAGCCCTAAAATCATCCATCTTTCTTTCCCCAATTCCCTGAGCCCAGACAACCTAATCCGGGAGAGGGGAAGCCAAGGGTGGAGGGGTACCAAAATCTTCCCAACCAGGGGTACTACCAGAGAAGGGATAGCTACCCTTCCCGGGATCAGCCCAGGGGAGAAAATAGAGCCCCGTATCAGCCTGAGCGGGTTTCACAACTTGAGCGCCAGGTCCAAAATATGGCACGAGATCTGGGTCACATACTGAGGGCTCAACAGAACCCTCAGATGAGCATGCCACCGCAGAATGCCCCAAACTCTGGACCGGGTGCTCCAGAACAATGATGGGGGCAGCACCCCGATAACCCATCGGTTCCCAGGGAGGATGCACAAGGGGAAGGGGGGTGTAAAGCCTTGGAGGAAGCCTCCTTCCCAACTTGTAAACAGCCCCTGGAAAACCAGGAACCGGAAACAAAATCTCCTACCCCTGAAAGTCTGCCACCCAAGGAGCAGAGAGGAGGTAGGAGAAACAAAGGACCCAAACAGACCCACTTTGTGGAGGAGGTACAGGTCTTTCAATTTGAGGGAGAGGGATCCTCAGAAGATCCTGGGAAAAGGATCTTCTCCTTCAGAGATGGGGGAACTCCTCCCAAGGAGAAATGGGTCCCAAGGGATTCCAATCCAGACTGGGGAGATGTGGAGACTGAGCTACCGCCGCCCATCATCTCATCCCAGAACCGACAATACCAAAATCCCAAAGGTCAAACCCATCCTGATGACTGCCTCCAAAAAGGGCGGGGTGGCCCAGAACCGGAACCAGCGGAACCCACAATGGCTCTGATCTCCAGTTGCCAACTCTTTCTTTCAGATTCCCAAGGCTCTCCACAGAATTCTGCCCAAATCTCTTTGCTAGCAATGTCCAAAACCAGAAAGTTAGCCCACCAGTTGTCCAAAAATGTGCATTATCTGTGCCCCCTTGAGGAGAAGGAGGGAAGATACTATGCCCCGGTACAAGTACAGGGGCAGGGTACAATTTTGGCACTGGTGGACACTGATTCCCAAGCTACCCTTCTGTCCAAAAGGGCCTTTGAGGAACTAAATGCAGGAAGGGGGGAGAATTACCGAATTCCTCTCACCTCTCTTCCTGGACAACTGCAGAACTTTGACGGGAAGGAAATTCCCGTTGAGGGGACTGCAGACTTGGACATTAAAATTGGGCGACACAAGGTGAAACACCCGGTCATAGTAGTGACTCCAGAGGGCACCCCTTGTTTACTAGGGAATGACCTCCTGAGAAGGTTGTCACCCCTAATAGATTGTGTAAACAAGGTCCTCTGGACCCAGACTAGCCGACCAATAAAATTAAAACAGAGTGTCAACCATGTTAGTTTAAATGGCACCTGCCACATGGTTGAACAAAAATCTGAAGAATTTCACTTCCAGAACAACCAAACTCCAGATGTGACAGTAATAGCAGTAGGACAACAGACTGGTGATGGGGGGTCCTCTCTATTTCTGAAAATCAACCTTCCTTCCAGTTTAAGGTGGTATTCCACACTGGAAGGAAACACCCTGAAATTCTTTACTAATCCACAATCAGAAACTCCCACTCCTATAGTCCAGAAAGATGTGAAATCAGCTCAGAGCCTGGCTGATATTCAGCAAATTGGACAGCAGTTGTTCATCCCTGTTCAGTTAAATGATGGGAAGGACTCTGTTCTCGCTCGAGTGTGTGTGAACAACAGTAAGAGCTTCATCAGCAAAGCCATGTTCCGCCAACTCCCAAAAGATCCAGCCATTCCCACATTCAAACTGATAGACAAATTGGAAATGGACCTGGAAGCACCTAATTCCAAACATCTCCTGCCAAGCAGATGTATGCTCAAAATCTCCGTTGGCAACAAGAGCATAGTCCATAATTGTTGGGTCATGCGAGACGTCACTGCCGCCTTTTACTTAGGCAGTGACATTCTCAATCGCTTCACCATTAGTTTGGACCTAATAAACTTCAAAGCTTGGTCCCGATTAGCGGATAATCCCATGGGTTTTGATGATCCAGAAAAAGCATTTAGGTCAGCTCAATTGCTACCTTATGCAGTTGAAATTCAGATTAAAGAGGAAGTCACCATCCCAGAAAGGACCCGACAATTCTCCCTGGAAGTGAAAGTTAAAAGAGGACAGAAATTGAAAAACCCTGATGCTTATATCCATCTAAATGCTTCTCTCCAACAGCAAGGGTTAGGGGTAAACCCAACACCATTAGTGAACATAGAACATGACACCATTCCAATAGAGGTGGATAACAGCGACTTAAAGAGTATTACTCTAGCCGCACGCACCATTATTGGAATGGCGATTGATGACCGACATTTCTCCATTGATTTAGGAAATGAACTGTTAGGACCAATCCCCAAGGACTGTTTTGACAGTGACAGTGAGGACAATACAACACCAAACAGGATTTTCACCCGGCATGGGGGGAACTTCCTGGTGTACACTTCTTGCCCTTATGGTAAGGAAGATGTGACTTGTGACTTCAGGAGGGATGAGGTGATTTTCCAGGTCCATGAGGTCTGCCTTTCCCACCTGAAGCCTCCAGTCCAAATCAGCACTCTGACCAGGGACTTCTCCACCCAGCTGGAGGAGGCCGCTGAGATAGCCAAACCAGAAGTCTTTCCAGGCTTCAGGCAGATGGTGCATGTGTGACTCTGGAACAGAAGCAAAAGTTGAAACAAGTTTTCTTGGATTCCCAAGATCTCTTTGCGGTAGACTCATATGACTGTGGTCGCACCGACATCCACACAACAACAATTCCCACAGACCTTGGAATGACTCCAGTGTTTGTGAAGCAATATCGTTTGCCTCTCCCAACCCTAAAATATTCTACATATAGCATATAAAATTCTCTGATCCATATATATATATATATATATATATAGATATAGATATAGATATATAGATATGTTCTTGTCTCCTAAGTTAAAAAAGAAAATGTATATGTTCATATCTTCTGATTCATAAAATGTATATGTTTGCCACACCATTAATAGTGGTGGAAAAATGTCTAGGAATGTGTATTGCCGCTTTGCTTTATCATCCTAGGAGAGATGAAACCATGGAGACTGACCAAGGAGGACGACCAGGGACCGGGAGCAGAGACCCGAGGGGCCCGGGGTACCGCCCAATATTCCCATCAGGACCGGCGAGGAGAACCGATCGATCCAACTGGATGTGGGAAAAGATGCTGAACTGTGCCATCTACCAGAAGAAGATGACGAGAACATCCCAGATCTTGCGAGTTCCATCTGAGAAAGGACAGAATGGCCATCGCAAGAGGGGGGGCTTGTGGGATGTTTTTACACATGCATCCAAGCCCTACAATACAACTGTGCAGTACTGGCATGGAAAACATCACAATGGCCAGAACTCCCCAGAGAGTGCACAGGGAAAACATGAAGAATAGGCTGCCACCCATTTTTGCCTATGTTGTGAGCACAGGAGGGCACTGCTTAAAACCACCATTGGGCTACACACACAGTAGCCTGAAACCATTGGGAATGGCAATGCTGATTGCCAAAAGCAACCCAGAACTGTGGGGAATTCATTTTCTTAATCCCAAAAATGGTTGCATTACCAGTATTCACCACTATCAGAAAGCCGGCGTTTTAAAACCACCAGACCTTTGTGTAAAACTGAACAAATGAAACAAAACCAGACCAAGGAAAGACTTGCTAAGAGGTGGATACAATGTAAAACTATATTCTGAAATGACTTGAAGGGAGTAATTATTTAATGTATAGGTAAAAATTGTCAGTTTGATTTGAATGTAGAAGACTGGGAACAAAAAGTGACATTTAGCTGAAACCTGGCTTAATGAAACTGGATTCTGCCTGACAACTACCCCCAACAAGAGAAACCTGTTCAGCCACTCTTCCCAGGCCTAGCTGCATCCTGCTGCCCCTTGCCAAAAGGAGTTGTCACCTTTCTGATTAGATTAGGGGTGGAGCACCTGGGAACTGGAAAGAACAGAACAATGCAACTTCCTTGACTCAGGCAAATGTTATATTGGGGGCGTCGTAAAAATAGCTTCCTCTTGGGAGAAACTGGGGGGCAGCTGTGCCTCTATGAACAAGCTGGCTTGGGGGAAGTGGATGAACCAGTTATTCCACCCTGTGATGTGGGAAGCCACACCCCTTTTTGACCAGGACATAATTTTAAAAAGATAGATAACTCATAGTGCGGACTTGTCAGAATTATATAAGTAATATCATTATTTTTGTGATTTTTCTGTGAACATTTGGAGAGGCGTTAGGACCCTGTGGTGTATTCTGGGGGGTTGCTAGCGGAAAATAGGGTCTCACTCCAAATGTCTGCATGTTAAAAATCTGACTCTTCATCAATTAATGTCCATACTCCTTGCGCACATGTGTGTAATTTTGGGTAAATGTCCGATATTGCAAAACCAGTTAAAAAGCGCAAAATGTTGTCATTTTTTAATGCAAGCCCCCAGGAAGATCAGAGGCGGACAAGCATGGACCATACGGAATATATAATGTGCACATGTAATTTCAACAAATTGTATATCTGGGAAAGATGTATTTAAATCAAATATAGATTTGTGGGTAAACTGACCAGGGGAGGATCCTCTGACCCATAAACAGACCTCATCATGATGACAATCCATTTCCTTCCCCCAATCATGGGAGAGGGGAGAATTGGGCCAATGACAAGTAGAGAGGGGCAGGCTTAGCTAGGCCCAGGCACACACCCATTTTCAAAACACAAAAAAATAGACTGCTGGGACAGGTACAGACATTCAATTCCATTTGCTGCGGAGCATGCTGACCGACGACTTCAGATCCAGAGATCCAACACTTAGACTTCCAAGCTAGACAGAGACTACAGAACTTTGAACAAAGAAGGCCCACTGCAAGCAGAAGTTTAGCTTAGAATCCTACTCCTTATACTTTTACCGCAATCGCGAGACATGCACTCGCGAAATTTACCGCGATTTGCGATTTTGGCTCAATTTCTCCACTTGTCAAAATAGCAGCTCCATTCTTTCTTTTGTTAAAATCCATTTGCAACCTGGTAATAACTCATAGAGCATTGCTAAAGTGAGCCTGAACTAATACCAACACGCATCTCCCACTCACCCTGAATCTCTAGAGGGAATTAAAATCAGTTGGCACATTTTCCCATCCATTGCCATCACATTTAAAAAGCATTTTGGGCCTATGTTTCAAACTCCTACCTGTTTCCTCTAGGCTTGCTGGAGGGAACTGAATTTCGTATTGTATTTGTTTGCATTCCTGAGAACTGTGTGCTCCTCTTTTCATCTCCTTCCATTTCTTACATTGCATAGGGGAGGGGGTGAATTGCCAAAGAAAAAGTGATTATCTTATCTTTTGCTAAAATCATATCAAGTATTTCTTTACTGCATTTTATTCCTCATTGCTTTTCCCTTGACATCATAAAAGTATTTTTGCTACTTTTATCCATCCTATACTAACTCCTCATTGATTGTAAAGAAGTGTGCTAGTGCCAGATTACCCATTGTTGATCAACATCATATGTCTAAGTGTACTGTCAGATATTAATTTATTATAAAGTGTGATATATATATTGTTTAAATTCTCAAATAAACCTTTTAATTTGCAAAAAAAACCTACTTCTTGGCTCAGTGGGGTCAGGGGGATTCTAAGAGGGGGGGTGTTATACAAGGGTGGTCATCCAGAGTACTGATCTAGACATAAAAATACATTAATAAGGGTTTTCCTCAGCATCCCAGACTAGGCATTGACTTGGCTGTAGTGTTGATTGAATATCGCTGACAAGAAGGTCTTCAACTCGGTCTCCTGGGAATTCTTGTGGGCTGTCCTGGAGAGGTGCAACTTCAGCCCCTGTTTCTGATCATGGGCGAAACTCCTATATACCTGCCCGGCCGCCAGGGTGAGCACCAATGACCTTCACTCGGTCGAGTTCACAATTGCTAGAGGTACCAGGCAGGGCTGCCCCTTTTCTTCCTTGATTTTCGCTGTGGTCATTGAGCCCTTAGCAGGCATGATCTGCCAGAGAAATAGTCATAGAGCCATGAGACTCCGTGGGGACCCGGAGATCATTTCACTTTACGCAGATGACACAGTGTTATATGGATGCAGCACAGAGGAGAACCTTGCACCAATTATGCAGGATTATCTGCTCTTTGGTACCCTGTCAGGCCTCAAGGTAAACTGCACAAAATCTGAGTTGTTCCCATTGACTGATGCCACCAGGGCCCCCAGCGAACTCCTTGGGTTCATTTGGTCCCCACTAGAAATAACATACTTAGGGGTTATCGTCACACACCATCAGACTTTGTTATATAAGAGAAACTGCTGAAGCTACCTGTTGACACTTGAGAAGAAGCTGCACAGTTGGGCATGTAGTGGCTGGACATGTAGTGCTTTCTCAGAATGGTAGTACTCCCACAACTGTTGTACACATTCCTGAATGTTCCGCATTGGCCAGGTACTGTGCTATTCAGGAAGCTTGCTACAACGATTAATGGTTTTATGTGGCACTCCGGCACGGTTCGTCTGAAGTGGGACACACTGTCGAGGCACTAGAGCCAGAGAGAACTTGCCACCACAAATTTTATTAACTACTGGATCGCGGTCCAGGCCTCCTTTGCTTCATTCTGGTTTGACCCGACAGCCCGATCCTCATGTTAAGCTGAAGCGGCTTGCGGCCTGAGGCCTGCGACATCCGGTCATTGATCCTCACCCCCAAATATGTATTTTGGGATTCATCGACCCTACTGGAGTTCCATGGTGATATCCCCTATGGAACTGCCTGCCAGGCACCACCCCGGTGGATGGGACGATGACTGCAAACTGATCGGCGGCCGGCTTCTCCCTTCTTAGGGATGTCAACACAATGGGATCCTTCATTCAGTGGGTGGACCTACCCAGGTAACTGAGGGCGTGCTCGATTGGATGACTGCAGTATGCTGGCCTGGGCCGTGCACTTAAAGATGGCTGATAGGGGTTCCCCTTGCTTCCCCCCGATGATCCGTTGCTATCCATGGTTATGAGTGGCACCCCAGCTTGTTGAAGGTTGTCCAGGCTGTATAGACTCCTGCAGGAACGAGGGTGCCAACCACTTGACAGGTTCTGTGGTGCCTAGAGTAGAGACCTTGGTACCGTCATTACAGACAATACATTGGAGTCTATGGGCCTCATTAAAACCCAGGCGGTAAGTTCCCTACTTTACCACCATGGTGTAAACAGAGTTTACATTCCAAGGTGAGTGGGGTGGTAAATCCCCATTCCCCATTTACCCTTCCCTATTCCCATTTTTGCCCCATAGGGCATAATGGGAGTGGGGAAGGCGCTAATTACGGCACCGTAAATTACGGTGCCGTAATTAGCACCAAGGCGGGTTAGCGCCTTGCATTTTAACGCCTGCACAAAGCAGGCGTTAAAATTAAACCCGTAACGCCTGGGTTGTAATGAGGCCCTATGTGTGCCCGCACCCACAAGGTGTCTTTTAATTCAAGATTTTGTCTGATACAATTCAAAGGCCTCCACAGATACCATTACACCCCTGCAAGATTGCATTGTATGTCGACGGAATGCCCCTCTGTGTGCCCTAGATGTAATAATGATGATGCAGGATACATTCATATACTCTGGGATTGCGCAAGGGTTGTCACCTATTGGGAAGGGGTATGCAAGGCATTGTCATCGATGTTTGACTGTGTTGTGCCATGCCCAATGACTTACTTGCTACATAAATTCCCTCAGTTTGGCTGTAAACTACAGGAAACTGGCTCGCCCTTGCATGCTACTGGCGACACAATGTACATTATTGCTCTGGTTGAGCGCTAAAGCCCCCACAATAAACCAATGCCTTCAATCTGTTACATGGGCCTCAGACATCGAAGAGCGATGGGCAGCTCTACAACCAGCTCTTCAGAGACCTATTAACATTTGGCCCCCCTTTCGCATGTATCTACCATGGGCGTAATTTTAGGGGGGGACAAGGGTGTTTGTCCCCCCAACTTTCATGGCACACCATTTTGTCCTCATTCATTTGGCTGGGGCACCTTTTTTTCAGATGTCATGTCCCTCTCAACATATTCAGAAAAGTTACTCCACTGGTATCTACAGTCACTGTATGTTGACTATGCTGGCAGTGTTGGCTCTTGTTCATCCTCTGAGACGTCATACAGTTTATTTAGGGCCATATAACCTAGTTTTCGAAAAGGTCTAATTTCCTTTTTACATTTTTCTATCACTGCTGGGTACAATTTGTAAGATATCTGTGCCTGACCCTGCGCGGTCACACCATTTAGCGATAAGCACTGCTTGTCCGTCCTTGTTGTTAGGTCAAGCATGTTAAGTAAAGGTTAAAAAATAAAAACAAACTCAGAGCTCATATCATGCGGTGTGTAGCAGTGTGAAGCATAAAAGCCACAAATAAAATACATAGGCACACATTGTTTGCATGCATTTTAATCCAGGCCATACTTACATTCATTTGTATTGCACAGAAAGGGCATGAATGAGAGTTTTCATTTCCACCACCCCTATGATCTCTGCCATACAACACCATTTAAACCAGCATAAACATTTCTTTCTGGCATATAGGTGTGTATTCCTTTGAAATACAAATACTTTGAGAGATAGCAAGCACCATTTTCAAGTTCACATAGTGGAGTATAAATATAAGAACACGTTCGTTTACAAACTTGAAATTACAATCCACTTTGTGAAGTGCAAAATTGAACACAGAGAATGCTGCACCACGTTAGAGCAGGCTCTCCTGCATGCAAATATCACATAACGCATTATAATATTAAAGAGACATTTATACAAGGGCTTAATTTTATTTTAAATTGGAAAACTATTACAGAAAAAAGGAACAGAACATCATGCTTTGGCAGCTCTATTCACTCAAACAGGAGACAGGACAATCAAGATCGTACTGACAAATGGAATGTTTGTATCCTAACTACTTTTTCCATGACACATGAAACTTGACTAATATTTCTAGTTCATCCCCATTACATACTGCATTCACCATGAAAACATTAAACGTCAGTTTTCGCTCATATCTGCATTTTATGTATTGAGATCGAGATCATGAAATGCTTGTCCAAACAAAACAAACAGTAACATAAATGATATGATATGATATGGCATTTGTAACGCGCCTATACACAAGTGTTTCAAGGCGCGACGAGGCAGGGAGGGGGGGACAAGGGGAAGACAGACAACGATCCTACTAGGCCAGATGTCATTCAGATCGCACAAGTGCAGGGGTAAGGGGAAGGGAAAAAGTGCAATGGGAAGGGGAGGGGGGAAGTGCAGTACAAGGTAAGTCGTATAAAATAAATAAAATAGGGCCAGCTGGTGGCAAGTGCAAGGTAAGTGCAGACAAGTGCTGGGAGGGGGGGCTGTAGGGATACAGAGACAATCCCGCAGTGCAGGGGTTGCCAGGGAGGCATTGCAAGTGGAGAGTGGCTGGGCCCAATACCGAGGTCGGTGAGAGTGGCCCAGTTGCAGATTCAGTGCAGTTTAGTGAAGAATTTAGCAGGCGAGAGGGAGAGAGAAAGCAGAAGCAAAGAGGAAGGCTTAGAGGTGCTTACGGAACCGGAGATGGTTCTCATCAAGTTTCAGGGAGGCAGGAAGGCTGTTCCAGAGGGAGGCCCCTGCCGCAGAGAGAGATCTACCCCCAGCTCGTTGCTTCGAGAAGCAGCTGGCCCTGAGGGAGTTGGAGACGGATGAGCGAAGGGCTCGGGAAGGAAGATATTTAGGAAGAGAGAGTTGAAGGTATTGAGGCCCCAGGCCCCAGCAGGCCTTGTGGACAATGCAGAGGGTTTTGACCTTAATCCTCGCAGCCACTCGGAGCCAGTGTAGAGATTTCAGTCCCGGAGAGATACGGTCCCTGGGCTTGAGGCCAAGGACAAGTCTCGCAGTCTTGTTCTGGATGAGTTGCAGGGGGCGTAGAGTGGATGCAGGCAGATTAAGATAGAGGCTGTTACAGTACTCCAGCTTTGAGAGAACCAGAGCTCGGGAGACAGTGACCTTCTGGGGTAAGGAGAGGAAGGGAAGAATACCTCTGAGGAGGTGCAGTTGGTAGTGGGACTTCTTAGAGACGTCAGATATATGAGGAGAGAAGGAGAGTGTGGAGTCGAAGATGACCCCGAGGTTTTCTGCCTTGCAGGTAGGAGCAGGAAGAGGGCCAAGAGAGGCTGGCCAGAGAGCTGCAGGGAAGGAGGGAGTGGGTGTGCCGATGAGTAGAATCTCAGTCTTACTGGCATTAAGGCAGAGGTCATTGGCGGCACACCATTCCTGGATAGCAGACAGACAGTCAGAGATGAGGGAAGGAGAGGAGGAGGCCAAGGGTAGCCTGAAAATGAGCTGGGTATCGTCCGCATAGTACTGAAAGTTGGGGCAGAGAGCGGCGATGCGGTGGGCAAGGAGTGCCAGATACTGGTTGAACAGCCAGGGAGAGAGATTAGATCCCTGGGGGACACCACAGGTGGAAAAAAAGATGTCAGAGAGGAAGGACCCACTCCAGTTGGACCTGGGAGGGTCGATTGGAAAGGAAAGAGGTCAGCCACGACAGAGCCTGACCAGTGATATCCAGGTTATCACGGACACGGTTGAGCAGGATGGCATGGTTGACCGTGTCAAAGGCAGAAGAGAGATCGAGCAGAATGAGAACACACAGAGTGTTGGAGTCGAGGTTCAAGAGCAGGTACTCACGGATGTTCAGGAGAGCAGTTTCCGTGCTTCTGGCAGCTCTGAAGCCAGATTGATGGTCATAAAGACTACCAACAGATTCAGCATGGAGGTTAAGCTGGGAGATGGCCAGTTTCTCCAGGAGCTTGCCCCGGAAGGGAGTGATGGAGATTGGGCGATAGTTAGCCGGGCAGGAGGGGTCGGAAGAGGGCTTCTTAAGAAGAGGGTGCACAAGGGAGTGCTTAAAGGGGGATGGGAAGACTCCAGAGGTGAAGGAGTGGTTGCAAAAGTCAGCCAGGGCAGGTGCCAGGGAGTCGATGTGGTCCTTGATAGTTTTGGAGGAACAGGGGTGAACCTGTTTAGACAAGACTTTCATAGATCGGACTTGTCTGGAAACCTCGTCAGCAGAGAAAAGGGGAAAGGCAGAGAAGGAGGGAGGGGGGGTGGCTGCAGAAGGGCCACAGGAAGAGCAGGGAAGAGAGGGAGGGAGGTGATAGGAGGAGAGTGAGGACAGGATGTCCTGAGTTTTAGAGATGAAGTGAGAGGCCAGTGCAGTGCAGAGGGCCTGGGAGGGGACAGGAGAGGTAGAGACTGCTGCAGGGTTGGCAAGCTCCTTGCAGATTTTAAAGAGTTTGGCTGAGTTGTTAGATGCCGCAGAGATGCGGGCTTGGATAAGGGCTCTCTTCTTGGTGAGAACGGAGAGACGGTATTGCCTTTGGAGCAGGCGGCAGGACAGTTTGTCAGAGGATGAACATGAAGCACGCCATTTCCTCTCTGCCATCCTGCACTTGCGTTTTAGGGTGACGAGATCCAAGTCATACCAGGAGTTGCATTTGGCTTTGGGCTTCAGGCGGATTCTCATGACGGGGTCAAGGATATCAAGAGTATCAGATATAGCAGAGTGGAGCAGAGTGGAGCATGGAGAAACACTCTAGGAAAGAAAATTCACATGTATTCCCCACTTCATTTTCACCCCTGTTAATATGTGGTGCAACGTCAGTAACGTTGGAGAAAATATAAGCTGAGGGACTACTATTAATGTGAGTGTTTGTTGCCATTATTATTAAATAGGCCTTATTTCTGTCTCACTCTAAAGAGTCCCTGGATGGCCAAGTATGAAGCAGGGTTATATTAGCAGCAGAAATATTAACCATTGTATCTCAAAGTAGGCCTCAGAATGTTCAGCCACTTTGTTTTAGAGTCTCTGCCATTTTGAATTAGGATCAATGCATGTCACATCCAAGAGAGTCCTCAGGCTGCCGTGGTAAGGCAGCACAAATATCAGCTATTATTTCTAAGAGTTCAGCCTCTGTTACACTTTCTCATGAAATATTTCCCAAGGGAGTCGAATACACTATGCAATCTTGGTTTTCGTCCTTTACATAGTATGAGTATGCAATAATATCAAGGACAGGCTTTAATGCGGGAGAGCTGCAGGTGCAGGGAGTAAGATGGGATGCCAAGTTATCTGGTCTCACAGAGAATGGCCTTGTATTTAGTTTATTGCTGGGATGGTAGATTTTGATCTTCATACTGACTGCACCTGATTAGGTCATCTGAAGGGGGATGCACATCTAAAATGTAAAATGTAATCTAAAATGTAACCTGTTAAACTAACCAATAGGAATAGGGCAATGTACTAACCTATTAGAACTGGGCAATTTCTACTGAGTTTTATTTAGTCAGGAGCCAACAGGAGCCAACAGGATGCTTAGAATGTATTTTCAAAATAATGTTTAGATTATATACAAATGTATTCTAATTTTTGTTTTTTTGTCTTTAAATACTACTGTCTAATGTGGGTGTGGTGAGTATTCTGCTTCTCGGTCCTGCGTGACTGACTGACTCTCCCAGCTGTTATTTACCATTTGCAATAAAGTTGAGTTTTCTACAATTCAGGGCCTCTCATCATTGCGTGAATGTTTCTGAGGGTCTACATCCCCAAAAATAAATTAAGGATTTTCAAACCATTTACACACATCAAAGTAACAACAACCCCCAATGATACCCTCACCAAATATTTCAAGAGAATTTAGGAATCAATCCTGATTTTTTTTAATAAGATGAAAACAGGATTTTCATCCTAAATTCACTTAAAGTATTTCTCAAAAGGCATTTCTCAACTAGCATTTAAAATACACTAGAACTGCCAAATCTTAGGGATATAAAGCTCTAATTTACATTTGTGGTGGGGTAAACTCTCTATACCACCTTCAGGGGTGGCCTGCCCTATGGGACATTCTGTCCTTTTCAGAATGCAGTTTGGACTTGGGATGGCCTGGGGCTGGTTTTACAAGTCACCCTGGGGCCAGTTTGGAATATTACATTATTTTTGTGATTAGGTACTTTAGGTAACGTAAAATTACTTATTGCTCTGAGTTGATTGCCGCCACACAGAGGATGGGATGCAGCAGGCATTCATCAAAGAAAGTTAATACTTATTAAGTGTTAACTTCGCTTTGATGAATGCACACAATAGCTAAAGCCGTGCTGGGTAGTGTGTCCCCGCAGCCATCTGCCGGTGTGAAGCCAGGTTCCAGCCGCATTTTGATTAAACAACAAATTGTAACAAATTGCCAGGGGGTTGGTAGGGAGTGAATTAAGAGCTTGTGGGCTGTTCCTGTCCTGTGTTGTGTGCATGTTTGTTTTGGGGAGGGCAGTGGATGGGGTGGCCTGCCTAGAGTAGAGTCCTCATTGCTCTGAGCCTCAGGGCAGGGGGCACGCAACTGCCAGTGGCTTAGGGGCCTGCTGTTGCTGTGTGGCTTGGGCTGCCAATCACGTGAGTAGGCTGCATGTGCATGGTTTGTTGTGCTGCTGGGTTTGGGTGCGGTCGGCCACTCACCGCGACACCCCCCAGCCCCACACATTTGGGAAGCAAAGATGAAACTGTTGACATGGAGCAGCAGCCTGCAGACTTCTGGCTCTCTGGCTGTGGCAAAGCAAAGTATTTGCAATGACAAGGCCTTTATTCAGAGCTGCATCAGGCCGACAGCAGCCTGTGCCTGGCCCAACCAAGCCCTGCAGCCCAGTTGAGGTGGACAGCAGAAGACATTATTTGTACAAGCATGTGGGCTGGCATTATTAAACAAAGTAAGTAAAGATAAAAACATTCAATGAAGGGGCCGGTGCGAGCCGGTTCATCTACCCTTTATAGCTTTTTTTTCGCTGGAGAACTGGACTGGGCTTGTAGACTGACTGCAAGCCCAGTCCTTGAGGCACATCCACTCCATGCAGAGACCTGTGCTGGAAAACAACTTAAATTAACTAGTGTTTTCCCTGAAGCCCCCGCCATCTGAAACCACTTTAAAACAAATAGAAATGACCCTGCCACTCCTTGTAATGACAGATGGGCTGAGGGTCAAAGGGAGAAAGAAAGCAGAGCACCCAACCCTGCCCTAGACCTGTTGCAACATGGCTGCTTTTAGAAGTCACTGTAGGGATGCCTCTAGGAGGACACCGTTTATTTTGCAATTTTGCAAGGTACTTTTTTTCATTTGTTACTAGTATTCCTAGTGCTAGCAGTAAATCTAAAAGTATATTTATTTGTTCAAAATGTGCCTTTATTAAGTTAACTGAATGAACGAGAAAATAAATCACAGAATCGGATAGCATAGTGTGTATGACTGAAATGACATACCCAGTCGGCAAATTTCCCAATGTACACATACTTCAATGGAACATGATATTATGAAAACAGCCTTTTCAATAGAGTGGAACATCCCAGTCGCAACCTATATATGTTAAAAACATCTGCGCCCTGTGACCCCATTTCCTTATCTTTTACAACATTTCTAACAGTGAATACGCTAAGGTGTACCAATGGCAGCGTTCAATTATTTGTTTGATCTAATACATCTAGTACACTGTCTGTTCCATTCTGCATAGTTCAAGAAATCATGCTCTGAGTCTAGTTTCTTTTTCAAAACAATTAAGTTCTATTGTGCAGCTGGCACTGGCCATTTCTGTAACTCTCTCTGTACAATTGTGCAGTACATGCAAGCATGTGTAAGCAGACTACACGCCTCCACAAATGGGGACGTTCTAGGTTCATTTAAATTGACCGAGACCAGGTCTCCGACTGCAGAGATATTTTAGAGGGACTCGCCCGCCCTGTGCTGAGATCAATTCGAGACATGCAAACATACTGCATATGCATTAATTTTTTATTTTATTTCTAAACTTCCTTTTTACATAAGGTGATCTTCTTTATGGTTAGTGCAGGTAAGCAATACAGCCCGCTCCACGTGATGACGAATATCTTGACATGTGCACAAAAAATAGTTGCTTTATGTCACTAATCAAATGTTTTCAACATCATCTTCATTGACAACAACGACTAGATGAGGCATTCCCGCAATTATTAATCTGCAGATGCATCAGGTCCGGTTCTCTGGGGAGAGTACATTGGGGTTCGCCATGGGTAGGTAGGCAGATTGGAGAAAGGTGATTTAATGTGTATGCTTCTGATGAAAAGATAAGTTGAATTTCTGCATGGAAATGCAGGGTCAAAGATTAGATGTGCAGTTTTATCTCTCTTGAAACATAGCTTGTTCAGTCAGCGCCCAGCACACTCCACACAGTTTTGGCCTAGCGCAGCCAGTGTGATGCACCCTTCTTCCACCTCTACTGCTGCAAGTGCCAGCTGTGTGCTGGAGGATCTGAGATTTGATGGAAATGTGAACTTTGCAGGCATATAGTCTGCATCTATCGCTGCTCAGCATTTGAGTGCGTTTTACATGGAAATGCCCCAGAAACTGCAGGTACATGCAGTTCACTGCAGATTTTGCTCAATCCTGTGAACAAGACTGTAAATATGGAGCCAGAAAACATATTTATTTATTATCCTAATTATGTGCTTTTTTTAAGTGGGCTCCCTTAACAGAGCAAAGCTCAGAATCATCATTGAGACACAAAGTTTACATATTTAATCTGCTGCTCTTATAATGCAGCTATCTGTGTGCCAGCAACAGAGCTTCACTGACCAAAAGCACCTGTTAAAAAAAAAAAAAACATGCTTCAAGGTTCAAGCAGTCCCACCTGAATTCCTTTATGCGCTATGGAAATACCTGACCGATGGATGGATGGATGGCATAGTTTGGTGTATATATTAATGGATCCATGAATGGATTTGCAGACAGGAGTTGGGCGAGCTAGAGGTTTGTGACAAAGAATCTCCATATCTGAGTTTATTACACAACTTATTTTATTGCATGTCTTAAATCACTGGAAGTACAGTTCATTTACATAGATTTTTCAGGTTGCCATTATCTTGCATTCTGGGACTTATAGTTTGCTCTTCAGGATATGAAAATTAAAGCCACAAAGATATTATTTTGGTTTAACATGTTGATATAAGGGTTTACATGTTGCCATGTGACTCGATTATGCCATTTCTGTGTTTTGCAAGTAAACTCTATAAAACATTTTTATGGAAGGCCTTTGAAATCGAAACCATTTGTACCCAGTCAAGCTTGGAAGGTATGTGATCAAATCTGAAGAGCGGTGCTTAGCTGTTCAGCTAAAGTTTGTGATCCTCCTAGTCCATTCCCCTCACCCCCTCTATCAGCTGTTCGGCCATCTCACGCCTTCCTTTTTGGATGCAGCCAGAGTACAATCAGTTTCTTTTTCCACTTCCACCACTACACACATCACAGTCCCCAGAATTGTACAACTCATGCAATAACTCACTCCTTTTCATGCATAGCCTGTTCTTGTGGGGGTGAGTTGTCGGATGGCCTTGGGGTACCATGTGGCACCAATGGAGAGGGGTGGATTCAGGCAGCATGGGCCAGCCCAGCTATTCACATAACAAGAACATGTGATTCTTCTATAACAGCGGTGGATGCCTGTGCGACACACAACCTGATTTGTCAGATTTCTGAAGCGGGTCTAGTCACCCACTGGATTATCATACCGGTGCCTGCTATCAAGCATAATCTGTTCTTGCAGGAGCTGTGCCCTGCAACTTCAGAGAGTTGTGGGATCGCCAGCGGTACCAGGTGGCACCAACAAAGTGGGGTTGATGTTGACAGTGTGTGCCAGGTACTCATGTCCAGCTTACAGGATGTGAGATACCTCTGTACGGCAGGTCATACCTAATACCATAACATACCTCCACAGATTTCTTCAGAAGGTGTAGTCACACACTTGGTTATCTTACCAGTGAATGCAAAGTCGTGAAATTGATGCAAAATTGACGCGATTCACAGATGATGTTAGGGGCCCTCTTTTAGAGGTGAGGGACGGGCCACTGTTTTTTAGGTGCCTGATCACCTTCCCAATACAATGCTCATCTTTAATTTTTCTCAAGCATTTAACTTTTTCTTTTTTCCCTGTTTGAAGATCAAGACTATAAACATACAGCATGCAGCAAAGATTGAGATCTAAAAGAAACAAGTGCATAATTTTCTTCCAACAAATTTGACATTTAGATTAGACAACTCCAGTAATCCATCCCTTTCAGCCTGCTAGCAGAATGACTTGCCCCTAACAAAACGTTAACTACTACATTATATCTATTCTTACTTATATATATTAAGTGTATATTATTATTGTGGTCTGCAAGAAAGCCTGCCAAAATGTTTGAGATCTAAGATAATGGTCTGAAACCTATGCTCAGAGAAACAAATCAGTTTCTCAGACACCCACCCCAGGTTGTGCTAATAATTCATTTCTCCCTAATATTTACCTTTTTCATTCATAACTCTCTTATGATTGACATGTGAGATTGTGATCTCTACAAATGAGCTTAAAATTGAGATCTGGAAGCCAATACTGGATCGTTTTCTTCCCATTTACTTGACCACGTAAACATATAACCAATCCTTTGCAGCCTGCTTTCATTTTGCCTTACCACTAACACATTTGAAATTGCTATTTTGTATGTGTAATTACTTATATGGATTACATAACATACAGATTTAGATTTTCAAGAACATGTGCCGGAATGATTGCAATCTTAGATCTCAATCGCAAAGCTAGGCTGACAAAAAGAAAATGTCAACCAAAAGCATACAATACTACAATATGCTACTTTCATTTTCCCCAACTATTTTCCTTTTTGGTGCATCTTTAATGCAAATTTCAATGTTCAACACTCAAGATCCTGAATGTCCTAAATTCACTTAAAATATTTCTCAATAACTTCCATATCTTGCTATTCAATATCTATCAAGCTTCTACTTGTTTCAATTTTGTTTTATCTATAACCCCAATCTTAAAACGACACTCAAATGCCACTGTGATGAAAAATATGTTTTTTGCATAAAATAGTGAATTTTTTCTCCCTAACCATGGTACTATCATATGCAAAATTCTAGCTCATACCACTATTTCATTGCCCTTACATGTTCCCTTCTTCTCTACAATTGGGTGTTCATAATGGTTTATACATGAAGATCCTTATTCCCATCACAAGCATTTCAATCTTCGGGTGGCCTTCTCCCAGAATAAATATGAGGATATTGCTCTTTAAAAAAATAGCGCATATGTTCTTCTGTTTTACTGTATCAATAATGTCACTTTACACACTCTCTTTGGTGCTCCTAAAATTTCTCTTGATCCAATACATTTTAAATTGTTTTATTTTTAATCTGCACGTAAATACACAGTTCTAATATGAAGATCATGATCTTATGGTCTAGTGAATCCTTCCAGGTGCATGTCATTCAGCCATTGATGCATGGGTTGCTCTTGGGCAGATGAACATTTTTCTCTTGGGCTCTGTTTAAGGTAAATATTTGACATCCATGTTTGGATGGTAGCCGGGCATTTATAAAGGTGGGCAATGTCCTCAGGGCGACCTACCTTTAGGTATAGCTGAGTGTCATGTGCATACTGATGGATTGCTATGCTGTGATCATTTGGGAGAGCTCCCAAGGGGTTTATTATACATTGTAGACAATTGGGGTGCATAGAACCATAGCAGATCTCACACATGACTGGGTGTCAGTTGGAGCTGAATGTGCTAATCTTTGTAGCATGTGATCTGCTAGATAGATCCTCTGGGTCATGCAAAGGTTTTTTTAAAACTGTTCTTAAGGGTATCCAGGCATTGCATCGAATGCATAGTATCGAATGCAAAAGCATCGGAAAAAAATGCATCGAAAAAAGCACGGTGAGATAAAGACTTGGTAGAGTCTCTCCCAGGGGTTGTTCACCAAAGAACACGTCATTGGGCTGTGTTTGTGCTGGTAGAGAGATTCCCAGACCCCCCTTGTTTTACTCTAAATATGTATTTAGCCTTTTACACACTCAACCACAACAGTCTAACACACAATAACCTTTAAACATTGGGCTTTGCTTCCTACCTCTCGAGCAGGCACCAACTAGTGATGATGTGGAAATTCAGATTGATGTGCCACCCTTTCACAAAGTGAGACCCTCAAATGTCCATCCAATAAACAGCAAACTTTAATCTAGGATTTCTGATATCATCAATATTAAAACCAATCACAGTTACAATTCAAATGTACCTAAGACATGTCATGGCTTGGACGCTGTCTCACACGGATCCAATCCTGAAAGCCAAGCACTTACGAAAATCTCAACCTCACTAAAACTTAGTGTGTGCCTATCAGCCATACAGCGAAGAACACACTCATTTAAACCTGGCAATACGGCATGAAGCTTCAAGAGTGCATGCTACAATCAACCCTTCACTCGAAATTGCTGGGTGCCATCATCAACAGCCACCTATCTGGTTTTAACTAACCTTCTTCAGTAATTTAAACCTTTCTACAATCATCTAACATCAAAGAATTATTATTGTCACATCTGAATGGAGGTAAAATGTTCGTCCATGGTGTCACTGCCTTAGCCTCATGACAGTCAAAGAATGAAACACAGCACCGCTAAACTACTCACTAATATCAGGAAACTCAACTGCATCATTCCCATTCTAAAAATGATACAGATCTCAGCACAGATAGTCTTTACAATAGCATATACTGTATTCAAATCTATATCAACTCAAGTACCACCTAACCTAGTTAAAAAGAAAATAATTTCTGCAGGCCAGCATTATGGCAGAAGCAACAATATCAGGATGATTGAAATTAACAAACGCTGGAAGGAAAAAACTAGGAACAAGTCTGATATAAGCAATACTGTGGAAAAAAATCCCCCCAGACACTGGTTCAACACCAACACTATTCAGATTGATGTGCCACCCTTTCACAAAGTGAGACCCTCAAATGTCCATCCAATAAACAGCAAACTTTAATCTAGGATTTCTGATATCATCAATATTAAAACCAATCACAGTTACAATTCAAATGTACCTAAGACATGTCATGGCTTGGACGCTGTCTCACACGGATCCAATCCTGAAAGCCAAGCACTTACCAAAATCTCAACCTCACTAAAACTTAGTGTGTGCCTATCAGCCATACAGCGAAGAACACACTCATTTAAACCTGGCAATACGGCATGAAGCTTCAAGAGTGCATGCTACAATCAACCCTTCACTCGAAATTGCTGGGTGCCATCATCAACAGCCACCTATCTGGTTTTAACTAACCTTCTTCAATAATTTAAACCTTTCTACAATCATCTAACATCAAAGAATTATTATTGTCACATCTGAATGGAGGTAAAATGTTCGTCCATGGTGTCACTGCCTTAGCCTCATGACAGTCAAAGAATGAAACACAGCACCGCTAAACTACTCACTAATATCAGGAAACTCAACTGCATCATTCCCATTCTAAAAATGATACAGATCTCAGCACAGATAGTCTTTACAATAGCATATACTGTATTCAAATCTATATCAACTCAAGTACCACCTAACCTAGTTAAAAAGAAAATAATTTCTGCAGGCCAGCATTATGGCAGAAGCAACAATATCAGGATGATTGAAATTAACAAACGCTGGAAGGAGAAAACTAGGAACAAGTCTGATATAAGCAATACTGTGGAAAAAAATCCCCCCAGACACTGGTTCAACACCAACACTATTTAGATAGAACCCTGCTGTACAATTAAATCTGAAGAAATGTTAACAACCTTAAACCTGTGCATGCCTCACTGTCCTGTTATGAGTCTTCCACAATATGGCATATTGTTAACATAATATTGCCCTTTGTACAGTGTTCAAATGATTCCTAGCTAGGTTTAACGTGCATGAAAGTCATACATACTGTTGTGGCCTCCCAAGGATCACTCAGACACTTTCTGGTGCTTCACTGCTTTTATTGCAATCAAGGTAAAGCTGCTTACACACAGTTGTGTCCCTGTGAAGCTTCTAGTCCAAGCCTTATTCAGTAAGTATTATGAGGGGTAATAATAGGGGTGACAGGATGGCATAGCGATTGGCAGGGCCTGCAGTTTAGAGTGCTGGGGCTGCAGCCCTATCCCTCCACAGCCCGCGCCGGAAATGTCTTTCGCTCGCCTCCACTTTCCTTTTCTCGTTCTCGCGGGGTTGCACTCTGAATACCTCCTTTTGTTGGGAAACTAGAGCAGATGTTGTTACTCCATGACAAAATCTGTGAAACATGTCGGTCTCTTTTTCTCCCTCTGTGGTTGACCTTCTCTGCTCTCTTTTCTCTCTTGCAAGACTCCTTCATCCTCCTCCCGGTCGGTTCCCAACTCCTGGGGTCTCTGGCTCCTCTTACCTCTCTGCCATCTCATTACTCCGGGTTTTCAGACTTCTGTCAGTCCTTCTTTCCTCTGCTTTCTCTTTGCTCTCATGCACCTGGTCCCGAGCAGAGGGGCCTGGTGCTTACTTGGAACATCTCTTAAAAACAATGCTACTTGTTCCAGGTTCCAACTTCTTCTGTCCTCGGTGAGCAGGTGATTAGTCCCCCTTTGGCACACCTGGATGGGTCTACTGAACTTGGACCCTGAAATGCGGTCTCTGTTTGTCATCTTTATTTTTACCCAGTCTCCTTCTCCAATTCCATTACCCTGGTGCACCCTTCTCTTGTCATTCCACTCTTTCATGAGTGCCTTGCTCTTCTTCATTCTCCATACCAATTCTTCCATGTTGACTTCATCATCTTCCCTTACTTGTGACATCGACAAAGGGACCAATGTGGACTCTGCTCTGCGTCCTCTTAGCATCCAAAACGGGGACACGTTGGTGATCCCATTGGGGGTCAATTGGTGGGCTGTCACTGCATCCTTGACTGTGGAAAAGGGATTCATCCCTGACGCTGTGGCTAGTTACATTTCTCCCTTGGTAAACATTTTGGCCCGCTCTACCAAGCCATTTGATTGAGGGTGATACAGTGCCACTTTAAATTGGTGGATGTTGTTTTCCCTCAGGAATGTATCCATCTCATGGGAGACAAGTTGTACCCCATTGTCGGTGACCAATTCTTTGGGCAGGCCTTCTCTCTGGAAAATGTTCTTCAAAACTTTGATTAATGTGGAAGACGTAATGTCTCAGACAAACTCCACTTCCACCCATTTCGATAGGTAGTCTATTAGCACAATGCCATATTTTTGTTCAGGTCTCATCGGTTCCTATGAAGTTAGCTTCTGCCACACTCCTTCTGGGACCTCTGTTGAATGGAGAGGTGCTTGCCCCATGTTCAACTTTGTGTCACAATTGAGACACTCATGGCACCTTTCAGTGATCATTTTTATGTCTGGGTCCATTCCTGGCCACCAGTATGACGTTTCTACTCTTCTCCTTGTCATGTTGTTCCCAAAGTGCCCTGCGTGGATCCTGCACATGATGGTTCTTCTCAACGCTACAGGTGTGATGGCTCGATCACCTCTCATCAGCATGCCTTGATCCTCAAATATGTTATCTGATGCTTTCCAGGATGGTTGAAGACCTTCCGGGATCATTCTTTCAGCCAGCCAGCTGTTTCGAACTCATTGTGTGAGTTTTGCCGTGGTGGTGTCGTTGGCTGCTCCCTCCCTCCAGTGTTTCTCACTCATCTCCAGGTATTCTTTCCTCCGGAGATCTGCCAATGAAGCTACGATACACTCATCCTTCAAAGTTCTCAATCGAGCTGTTCCGCTCCGACAGTCAGGACATGCAGTCTGCCTGTGCATTTTGCCATCCCGGATATGTACCACTTCACATGTATATTCTTGCAGTTTTGCTGCTATGTGGGCAAGACAGGGTGGATGTTCTAGTCCCTCCTAGGCTAAGCATGTGTACTAATGGCTTATGGTCCGTGACCAGTTGGAATTCGGTGCCCCAGATGCATGTCCTAAAATAATTGGCTGCCCATGCGCAAGCCAGCATTTCTTTTTCAATCGTCAAGTAGTTTATCTCTGCTTGTGACAGTGGCTTGTAGGAAAATTCCACTGCCTGCTACACGTCGCCTTTCCTTTGAGTCAATGTCACTCCCAGGCCATAGGAACTGGCATCTGTGGTTATAATGCTCTTCCATTTTGGGTTGAAGGGCTGTAGGCAGGGGATATGTGTGATGCTATCCTTCACCCTCTTAAACGCCTGCTGCTGCTCTGCTCCCCACTTGTGCTCAGACCCCTTTTTCATTCATTTGTGCATGGGAGCTGTGGTTTCCGAAACGTTCTGTA
Source organism: Ambystoma mexicanum (assembly GCF_040938575.1). Taxonomy (NCBI): domain Eukaryota; kingdom Metazoa; phylum Chordata; class Amphibia; order Caudata; family Ambystomatidae; genus Ambystoma; species Ambystoma mexicanum. The sequence goes on from NC_090933.1 coordinate 474,752,899, forward strand.
CAAACTTGGTGTAGTATTCGGTCATTCCAAGAAACAATCTCAGTTCATCTCTGTAGGACGGTTCTGGCGCTTTAACAATAGCCTGGAGCAGGTCCTTCTTTGGGATGATGCCCTCTTTCGAGATTTTGTAGCCCAAGTACTCAACTCTGCCCTTAAAACACACTTGTTGAATTGTAGATGGACTCCCGCATCTTGTAGGCATGTCAGATCTTCACTCAACACCCTATCTTGAGTTGGGACATTGGCTGCAGAAACCAGAATGGGTTTTGAGAAAACTTTGGCCTCTTTCATTAGGAGGAGTAATTCATTGACACTGGGCAATGGGTAGTTGTCCGTTACCACTTTGAGGCTCAGACTGCAGATATCTATGAAAATGCACAGGCGTTTGTGTGTTGTTTCTTGATCAGGACCACAGCGCTCAACCACTGGGACAACTTTACAATTTCTATCATCAGGTCTTTGAGCATCATGGCTTGCTGCTCCTGTAGTGTTTCTCTTGCCGTGTCAGGAACAAGCCTCACTTTATGTTTGACTGTGATGGCTCCGTGCTTTAGCATTATTTTATACATGTAGTTCTTTATTTTACTGTGCTCATGAGAGAACAGCTCGCAAAAATCTTCTCTGAAAACCGGTGGGCCTTCGGAGGTGAGTGTAGTACTTGTCCTTCCATGCTGGCATCTAGCTGCATCTACAATTTCGCTTAATCGTCCCAACCCAGCATGGCTGGTCCTCTTTCTGAAAGGTATACGTTACTCTCTGTTACCCTCTCTTTAAATTCAGAGATGCCTCGTATGTAGTCGAGCAAGTTTACTGTAGCTCTCCAGAAAGCTGTTGGTCTGTGCATTGTTGTGCGTACTTTAACTCAGTCTTTTCCTACCATTTATTTGTACACGGCAAAGGGTAGTATGGGAAGATTGGATCCAGATTCGGCCATAACCCTTGTTTCATTGGCATCAACTTTGATAATAACAGTGAGGCTTTTCCCTATGAGCCGTGATGCTGTTTACCATGCTTACGGTAGGACGTCCCTCGTCTCTTGACTCATCCATCGCAGCCATGTCATTGAGTGCCGCTGCAACCATTTTCCTACATCTCCACATACAGGCAGCGGCCACGTGTCCAAATCTGTGGCACTTCGAGCACTCTTTGTTCCTGGCGGGACATTCCCTGTCATTGGCAAGGTGACTGGTACTGGCACATCTGTAGCATTTAGCCGTTTCTCTTCTCCCCGATCTGCTGTCCTTGTTGTTCTGAATGCCATCGCTCCCTTCTCCCTTTGAATTGTAGGGCATGTACTTCCGGTTAGCAGTGGCTCCCCCCAAATTCTTTCCACTCTGTGAGGTCTCTTCCACTGCTCTGGCTATTTGTATTGCCTTATCCAGTTGCAGTGTTTTTTCCAGGATTAACTTATCCTGTATCTTGCGGCTGTTGGTGTGCAGAGTTACCATGTTGCATATTCTTTCTTCCGACGTGTCTCCAAAGGCACACAATGCAGCCAGTCCTCTCAGTTTCGCAACATGGTCATAAACCGGCTCTGCCGGCTTCTGTTTCTTACTGTCAAATCGAATTCTGTGTAATACGACATTCTCGCTAGATGAAAACCTCTTCACAATTTGTCTCACTGCCACTTTATAGACGTTGTTGTCATCCCCTTCTTCTGCTTCGGGTTTCAATCCTGTGAAGATTCTCTCGCCTCCACCCTTCATGCATTCAGTAGCATGGCCCTCTTCCTTGCTGCTGCAAAAGTTTGCTCCACCCAATGCCTCCACGTACATCACAAACATGGGTTCCACTGTGGCCCTTGTATGGTTGGCCTACCTGGGGACTGGAGTAATGCTGGTGGTGGTTTGGCACCTTGCATGATGTCCGCCATGGGTTGTCACATCTGTCCTCATCGCCAATTATGTTTTGACCTGCCAAGGATCACTCTGACATTTTCTGGTGCAACACTGCTTTTATTGTAAACAAGGTAAAGCTGCTTTCACAGTTGCGTCACTGTGAAGCATCTAGTCCAAGCCTTATTCAGTAAGTTTTATGAGGGGTAATAATAGGGGTCAAAGGCTGGCGTAGGGATTGGCCAGGCCTGCTGCTGGGGCTGCGGTCTTGTCCCTCAGCGGCCGGTGTCACGAATGTCTTTCGTTCGCCCGAGCTTTCCTTTTCTCGTTCTGTCCTCTCGCAAGAGGTTGGTTGCTCTTGCGACGTTGCACTCTACCCAAACATACATAATTGATACCAATATGGGTTCCTCAATAGACAGTAATGAAGCACCACACATAGGCACACACTAGAAGCTTTGTTCATGATTTCTGAAATTGGATACGCCATTTTATCTATCCGTGTTAAACACTTTCAAGTATTCATGATTTACTAAATACACATGGAATGAAATGGTCAGTTTCCTATTTTATATATTGCACTCAATCACTTCCATTTTGAATAGAAGACTGTACATATTGTATACACATTAGCAAAAGGAATAGTAGACTATGAAAACAAATAGTCCTGCATTCATGTACGAAATGCTCAAGCACACATCATCATAAGAAGAATAGATATTTGTCAACATGTGCGTTTTTACTTGACATTGTTAACTGTATGGCGATAATGCAAGGCACCCGTACATACTACGATGTTGACAATAAAAGATTTCAAAACCTTTGGCAGCGGACGGAGGCATTTGAAGCATCCAATAAAATATGAAATGACTTTGATAGTCTGATCTTGAAAAAAAATCACAATTCTGTCAGAACGTTTTTAGTTTAGCATGCTTAATGTCAATTTTGTTCAAGAAAATTCCCATATTTTGAATAACATATTCATAAGGAGAAATATTCAGTCGTTTCGTGTTATTTTTGCTTGCACAATATAAAGTCAGCTCCACATTGCAAATATGTAAAGCAACCCATGACATTTTAGGATTACATTATCCCTTAAATAAACCCAGAGTTCAAAGCCAGATATATACGTTTGTTGATTTGCAAAGGCATGCTTGAATAAGATATGCAAATGTTCAGACCCAGTGTTAAGGGCTCTGACTTGTTCACTTTAACTAATACATTAGGATTGCAAACTCAAATTGTACCCAGCCTGTGTATATGTTGATATAAATCTGCAGCACCGGCCTCATGTATATTAATTTTCTTAGGAATTTTGTTTTACAGGTAAAAATAGAATCTACTGGCTGCATTCATTATTCAAACGTCTCTGTAAATAAAGGTTTGTTGTCAAGTGGACACCACCTGCAGATTGCTGACTTTACAAAATGTCACAATAATTGTATTTGTTGTTTTCCATTGGTTCATTTCTTTTATTTATTTGTGTATTACTTGTACCTATCTCATGAGCAGTGTTGGACTTAACAATCGGTTATTAATGTGAAACATACTATTTTGGGCATCTAGAAAATGTGGAAACAAATAATAAAAATAACTGTTACAAAAAATATGTCCTCTTCTGCTGAGGATGGTGTGTAAACTTCAGGGCACAGGTTCAAACCTCTACATGAGTGATTTAGCCTTGAATGTATTCGACGTTCATAACTTCAGAAATGTTAGTGCCTCCTACACTTAGCCTCAGTAATTGGGAGTGAAAAAGCCCCACCTCATGTGCATGTTCAGGCTTTTTGACCCTCGATCTGATGATGCATTGGATTCTGTGGTGAAATCGACATGAAACCGGCGGATCCTGCACTCTTGGATTTAAAAATATATTCATTGAATGTGGAGTGACCTCAAGATTCGGGGTTGAGCACTGGGACCCAGTTGATTTAGGACGTTATGTGTACAGCAGAGTAAAGCATTAACATCTTCCATGACAAACATGATGTTGTTGTTTCCCATCAATATTTATTTTATCTTTTTTAAACTTTATTTATTTGCTTGACATATACAACAAATTCCAACTGTTCCACTTTTTTCAGTATTGACACATATGTTCACGTTCTTCATAACCATTTTAATCATCTTAGTGGACCCTGGTATTAGTGCAATGCCTTCTCCACCTCTCTATCATATATGCCCCCTCGTCGGCTCCTATGATCTTAGATGATCTGTCAGCTCACCTGCGCTCTCAGCTAATAGCTTTTGAATGTCTTAGGTCTGGTCATTGATGATAGCATTGTAACAAATAGTTCATCATTATTGTTTGCCCACACAACGTCCCTCAGGCACTCCTCCAATATCGGTGCCATGCGGCCAATCCACTTCTTTAGGCTACATCTTTTTGCAAGCAGGCACTCCAAGTTCGGAAATCACCTCTTATGTTCTGGAATGTTTCCCCACAACCCAAAGAATCATCCCCTAAACGTTGCGGGCACATGTATTTCTACTGTTTCAGACAATTTGTCACATACACGAGACCAGAATCTAGAAAGCATAGGGCAGTCCCACAACATATGTGCATAGCCAGCATCCTCTTTGTTATGTCTAGGACAAAGGCCTTTATCGTTGATGCAGAGGGTTTTCAGTTTCACTGGTGTGTAGTGTAGTCTTTAAAATTTTGAATTGTATGAGTTTAAACTTTGAGTTTAGTGAGAGCTGGCCTGTAAGACTGAACATGTTGTACCATACATTATCAGTGAATTCCATACCTAGGTCTGCTGCATATTTGTCTCTCACTTTGACTGATGTGTCAGGTGTTTGTTCAATGTCCTTCTTATATAAAGTTGCTAATATTCTCCTATTTGAATTTGCTATAAATGCTACACACAAATGATCTGCTGGTTCCAGGGGGTATGTCTTTCATTTCTTCAAGAATGCGACCCTCAACCTGTAGTACTGCAGTATTTCAGTGGGTGTGCCCCTGTGCTGTTCCTTCCAATTTTTTCATGTGCAGAAATTGCCCCTCTGGATACATGCACCCTATAGGGTTGTAACTAAGTTTACCCCAGTGTGTCTGTACAGCCTTATCCCAAGTTGAATGGATGCCTTGGAACTTCACAGTGGTACGTTTTCCTTATAGTTGGTCATTGTGCCTGTTTTTGAGAATATCTTACGTATGCTAGTAGCGTTATTCTCATGGGGTTGACCTGACAATCATCCATATATTCTCCTCCCACCAACAGTGTTTTCAGCTCTGCCTTTATGGCTGCGGCCTGCAGCAGCTTAACATGGGGTGGTCCCTACCCATCCCACACAAATAGGAGGAGAAAATGTGCCTGGGCTATCATGTTCGATATTGGTAGAGGGGCTCCAAGATATGTTTGTGTATTTTTAAGTACTTTAGGTTTTCAACCTAGGTTACCCAGTGTAATCCAGCTGTGGACCCTTTGCTCACTGTGCTTAGAAAGACATACCTTTACCTCATCAATGAGGCCCAACAAGGCTGAAACATGCGCCCGTAGTTGCTGTTGTTACTCTTGCTCAAAGGAGAATCGCCTAGCATTTTTCAGTGCTGGACTGCCAAAGTTGGTGGGACCAGACTGATATGCAAATGGCGATTTCTCCTTTGTGAAAGGTACAGTGAGCTAAAATGCGGTCGTAGACCCTCCCGAGTGCGAACCTTCCCATAGAATAGTTTATTTTTACTTTACTTTACTTTTAATGATTTATACTGTGTAAACTATGGAACCGTAGGCTTAAGGGCGCAACGACAGAAAATAGACTGATCACAAATAAGAATCATAACGCCCTAGGCTAGTCAAGGTAGGGATCCGATAACAGGTCAAGCAAATAAAAGAGTTTTAAGTTTCATCCTAAAGAGTTGAGTTGACTTCAAACTCCTGCGATCCGGGGGAAGACCATTCCATGCTCTTGGGGCCGCGTTCTGAAAAGCTCCCTTTGTGGCTTTGATGGTCCTACATCTAGGAGGGCTCAGCTGGTCGGTATTACTGGATCTAAGGGTTCTGATGTGTCTAGCCTCAGAAACGTGGTCTCTCCAAGCAACTCCAGTAACCACTCGCACTGCACTATTCTGTATCACCTGTAGCCAGTTACAGCCCACTTTAGCTTCTGCCTCCTCACAATAGATTCTGCATTCCAGGTTGCTCAAAAACGAAGAAATCCACTGGGCTGCTGCACTGGAAAAGTTAGCTACATCACTCAGCCTGGTGATCAAGATGGAATGATCCACCAGGTTGAAGGCTGCCGACAAATCCAGCAGCATCTGAAGAGATGCTTTTCCACTATCCATACGATCTAATAATTTAGACTTAAGTTCCATCAAAGGAGTTTCAGTCCCAAATCCCTGCCTAAACCCTGATTGATGGTTGTTGAGAATCGGATGTTTGTTGAGATGATCAGAGATTTGGACGTATGCAACCCGATCCAAGCTCTTGAGCAAAAAAGGGGGGTTCATAATTAATTGATATTGATTGATATTTTATTTCTATCGCGCTCGTACACAAGTGTTTCAGAGCGCGACACGGCAAGGGAGGGGAGCAGGGGAGAACAAAACAGCAATCTTAGTAGGCCCAATGACATAGAGAACGCGCAAGTGCATGGGATTGGGGGGAGGGGAAAAGAACATGGAATGGGGGAGAGGTGGAAAGTGCGAAGAAGGGGAGAGACAGATAAATAACAATACATAATAAAGGCAACAAACAGTGGTAATGCAGCCAGCAATTGGCAAGGGCTAGGTTTAAGACAGCAGACAGGGTAAGTCTGATAAGTGCAGGAAGACAAAGGGGGGCTGTATGGGTACAGATAGAGACCCCAGTGCAAGGGGTGGCCCGGAGGAAGTGCGGGAGGGTGGCAGGATGAGAAGGTACCTGGGCCCAAAAGACAGAGGGTGGCCAGGTGCACGGTGCCAAGAGAGAACAGATCAGCAGGGGAGAAGGGGAGTGAAGGCAGAAGAAAAGAGGAAGGTCTTGAGGTGCTTTCAGAACCGGAGATGGTTCTCCTCAAGTTTTAGAGTGGCAGAGAGGCTGTTAATGGGTCTATAGTTTAACGGCATATCCACAGGTAAACCTGGCTTTTTAAGGATGGATGTTATCCATGCCTTTTCCAGGCATGGACCCCTTTCTCACTGTGCTTAAAGAGGCACATATTCACCTCCCTGATGAGACCTAACAAGGCTGACACACGTGTCTCGGGTTGCCACTGGTCCTCTTATTCAAAGGAGAATTGCCTAGCATTTTGGTGCTGTACTGCCCAAGTGGGAGGGCCCAGATTTATATGAAAATGAATATTTCTCCTTTGTGAACAGTACAGTGAGCTAACATGTGGTTGTAGATACTCCTGAGTGGGCACCTTCCCACAGAACAGGTTATTTGGCCATTCTCAGTAGAGGGGTTCCCAGAAAATGTTGTGTACTGCAATCCAATATAGTTCAAAGTTCAGACCCAGCAATCCCCTTCTGTTTTAGGGCTGTGCTTTGTCTTCTAGTTTTTTGCATACATCACCGGAGTGCCATAGGAAATGAGATAGTACCCTGTGTAGTGTGGTGAAGAAAGTCCAACCCGGATACATAGAACTTTTTAAGAATAGATATAGTAATTTGGGAAGAATCATCATTTTGATCATGGCATTCTGCGGACCAGCAACAGAGGTAAGTGTTTCCATTTGCTTAATTTGTCCCAGAGTGGCTCTGTTTATGTGCTGTAGTTGTGTTCATGGAAGAGTTTCTTGTTACAGGAGATCATGACTCATAGATATTTAATACAGTCCTGTGCCCACTTTCGTTGGTATCTGCTTTGGGGTTTAGAACTTATTTAGGTCAGGGGAAACATATCTGATTTAGCGTAATTTACCGTAAATCCAGAGATCTCGACAAAATGATTGACAACATCCATAATCAGATCCAGGCTGTCTTGAGGGTTATGTATAAAAATAAGTATATTGTTTGCATAGACAGAGAACATTTCCAGGGTGCCAGCCACATATATCACATGGTGAGCATGCTGTGTTATGATCAGGTCAACCAAGGGTTCTATGGCTATTGCAAATAATAAGAATGATAAGGGGCACCTGCAATGAGCCCCCTCGATCAATGTGAATGGCTCTGATAGTGTCCCATTCACTAGAACTCTGGCCGTGAGGTCTGTGCACAATACTTTCACAAATTTGATAAACTCGGTAACTAAACCACCCCATGACAGTGCTAAGAACAGAAATTCCAAGGAAACCATATGAAATGCCTATTGAGCTTTGAGTGAGACCGCAACCACGGTAACTTCTGATAAGATCTGTGACTTGATATTAAACTCTTGGCGTATCTTTAACACTTTTGACCTTCCTGTAATAAAGTCAGATTGAACATGATGCATAATATGATGCACAAGGGAGCACCCTGTTGGCTATGATTTTGGCATATATTTTGGGGTTGACATTAATAAGGGAGAGCGGTTTGTACGATCCGGAGTCCTCTGCAGGCTTCCAACATTTAAGGATTAACCTTATAGTTGCTAAATGAAATGAAACTGGAAGTTTTGCATTCTTTAGGCACTCCTCCCATACCCTCAGCAGGTATGGTGTGAGGTTGGCATCAAACATCCTGTGAAATTCTGAGTTTAGGCCGTCAGTCCCATGGACCTTATTTCTGGGCAACAACCCTATTGACTTTAGTATTTACTCTACTGTGAATGGGAGGCTGATCTTATTGCTAGCAGTCCTAGAGATCATGTACATTGGAATATCATCTAGTAGTGCACGTATTTCCTCAACCCACTTGTTGTTTGCCCATTCAGGTTTCTGTAAAAGTCTTGAAATATGGCATTGATCTCCTTATCAGTGTAACATATATTCCCCCTCGTCCTGTAGAAGTGTTCTACAGTTCATCCCCCTTTCTAGTAATACCACGTGCGTGAGTCCCCTACCCGGGTGCTTCCCCTCACCATACATCCTGTGGCCATAGGCATTGCAAAGTATTTGACCTCCCTGTCTGCATGTTAACTAAACAAGTCATGAGATGTTTTAATATCTGCTCATCGATGTTGACCGGGGACTGTCACATATTTATTCTATAGTGCTTTAAGTTTCGTTTCAAATGCTGAAATGTCCCTTGAGCGCTTGCCAGACTATCCCTATGGAGTGTGCTGTGTTGTAGTTGTGCATAGAATATTCTTGTACGTGGTCCCTAATGCTGACTTTGAACGCAATGTCGTGCAGCAAACATACCCTTTGAATGGCTCCTCCAATGGCATCTCCAACCTAATGGATGAGTGATCTAAGTAGGTGCGCAGAAGAATCCTTCTAAATTGCCTTATGTGCCTCAAGAGCTGCCGTGTAACAAGTATCATGTCTATTCTGGCTGATATGTCATGTACTGTACAGTAGTATGCATATTCCCCTGCCATTGTGTGTACAGTCCTCCATGCATCGCAGAGCTCTAGTTGGTCCATGCCACTCATTATGCTGCACACCTTTTCGGCCAGTGGTCTGGGTGCATTGCCAATGCGGGTGACGTTTAGTTCTAATATTGTATTCATATCATCCCAGATGGTCAATGTTAGTGGATATGACTCAATCTAGTTATGTATTTTATGACAAAATGAGGGGACGTCCTTGTTAGGACCAATACGTGTTTACCAGGAGGGCTTTAAAACCGCAAATCCTGCAGTGCACCTCATTGTACCTACCATCTGAATTTATGTGTCCGTTGATAGATCTTCATTTTTGTGACGTGTGTATTATAATGGAGACTCCACTGGATTTTGTTGACATGTTAGTGAAATATGTTACAATTTTGCAAAATGCTTGCTTAGCTTGCCAGTGGCATGTGTCTCTTGAGCAGAGGATGTTAACTCTGTGTCTGTTTAAATGGGCCATGAGCTTATGTGATTTTGTATGGTTGCCAATTACCCCCTAATATGCCAGGTCATTATGCAAATATCAGCCATTGTCCGGTGGCATTTACTATCTGTGTCCGCATCATTAGTCAAGGACAACATTTGATAACTTATATTTCCCCTTATTCCTCACCGTCCATCCTCCATCACCTTCCCTATCGGGGCAGTGTCATCCCGGTAAACAACGCTCAACAAACAACCAGAAACAACCTATCATTGGGCAAAGCCGCTATCAACATTAATGGCCCATTGTGTTATATTTGTCGTCTGCTCATAGCAAGGGTAGAATTTGTCAAATAAGTCCAGATATGTCCTTTCAAAGAGAGAAAAATGTCCAGTTTCCAGCACTACATCACACTTTACTGGTTCTGCCGTTGACATGGCACGTGTAGTCAGTCGTTCCTGGATCAGCAGCATGGCTCACTAGCAGACTTCATCACTCGCTGGCCCTTCTCTGGCTGCAGTCTTCGTATGTTTACATGAATAAAATTCACTGCCTCTTCTGGTATCAGGAAGAAGAAGGGTTTATCTTTGTGATGTGTCTGCAGCCTTGCCAGGAATAGCATAGCATATTGGACGGATGTCTCCTTCAATAATTTCTTCATCCCAGCAAACAACCTGCGCTCTACCTGTACTGCTACCGAGAAGTCAGGGTATATGTGGACTGTGCTGGACTCATAATGCAATGACCCCTTATCACGAGCGAACCACACAATCTCTCTGTCTCCGTAGTTTAGTAGATGTGCTATGATGGGCTCTGGCACAGTTCCCAGTTTTGGCTTTGTGGCTGGTGTGTGGTGCGCTCACTCCACAGGAAAGTTGGTGGAGAATGTTGGGTCATCCAGGATTTGTTGTAGCAGGCATCATATAACCTCCTCACTCAGCCCCCTTCCGATATTCTCAGGGAGTTCTATTATGTGAATAGTGTTCTGCCTTGAACGTTATTCCAGCTCATCACATTTTTGCAGCACCATTTTAAGATCCTTGTAAGTCTTGGGCACTTGAAATCTTGACATTTATTCTCTTGTATAGCATCTTCAGCTGTGCTAATTCCAACCACCGTTTTGGTTATTGTGGTGCTCTCGTGATCCATTTGACCTTTAAGTAAGCCAATGCTTTCTGTTATATCATCGTATTTGGTATTAACAAACTAAGACCCAATGTGCATGCTGTTGAGAAGTTGACGCAGCAATGGGGTATCATGATCTGCCTGTGTGGATACTTCGCCATTAGCATGCTTGCTTCGGCACAGGATTTAGATGCCTGCCTTGTAAAAGCATCCAAGTTGTCTTGCTGCTTGCTGCCACTGTCTCCCTTTGTCATGGTGAGTTTGCAGACTGCAGCCTTGCAGTCTTTTCAGTTAAACCAAGGCTGACTTTCTCAGAGGGCTTTGCAGCCCAGTCTCAGTCACCACGTTGGGGCTCCAGGCTCTAATTATGAGGGAGGGCACCGACCCACTCTCCTCACTGTCCTATAAGGGCACCAGGCCCTCGAGTCTGGACTGGCTCTCAGAGCCTCGCCCCACCCAGGAACCTCAATCTTATGCCCATTGTGTCAGTTGCGCCCCCTCCCTGGGCCTCTTGTGTGCTTCGCTCATGTGGCCTTAATCAGGCAGCCGCAGCGTGGTGTAGCCACAGCAGAGCATATGCTGGCACTCCAGTGTCTCTCTTGGGCTTGTTCTGGTTGCTCCCTGCTTCCACCTTGTCGACTTAGCCCGGGCACCGGCCCGCGTCCCGGGCTCAAAGCTCTCAGCCATTTGCTGGCATCCACACGAACCATGGCTTTTTTCCTTGGCTAAGCTATCTCAGCAACGCCACACCTCAGGGTCTCTGCTGTTCTGAAGCAAGTGAAGCCGTGGTTCCGCTTCATGGGACATTTCCGGCGAGCTACCCAATCACGTTTTTCATTGTCATTTATGCATTTCAGCAGGCAACAAAGACAGATGCACAATGAAAGACAGCCAATTTGCAGGCTGCTCAGCAGCGCCCATCCCATTGATTTATCTGAACTGCATCTAATTAGTTGTACTCCAGGAATGATTGGAGCCGTCCAATGAAACCCAGCCAATGCACTGGAATGAGAAAGCCATGGAAAAGATTGTGGAATGCATGCTTGGTGTAAATTAGCAACCCAGGTAATCCAGTTGCAAGTTCCCCTGTGGTGCTCCTCAACAAACATTGAATCAAAATCAGAAATGGCCTGTAGAAACCATGCCAGTAGATCCAAGAAGAATCCCAGTCAGCAAATGTCATCTTTATTTCCATAAAGATGTGCAGAAATGGACAAGGTAACCAGCAGTGTATATCGTCCTCAAAATGAGGCCCCACAGCACTGAAACTTCGGGGGCGTGGGGTTTATTGTGTTTTACACAATGGTGCTCATACTGAAAATCATTATAACACATTCAGTGGGTTATATTATTCATGAACTTGATAACAGGCCATTCTCTGGCCTTAAAGGACATGGATTTACATCACCAGGTTTGGCCTTAACAATTCTACTTGACCTACCCATGAGACACAATCTCCACTGTTAGCAGATCTTTACATCAAACAGAACATGACCTACTCGGGAGACCAGCACCCATTTGACCCATGTTCTGGTTTTCAGGCAACCATCCCAGGCAGAGACTAACACAATAGATGCACAGTCTTAAAACCTTCATAATGTGTGCCAGCCAGTCAGAACCTTTCATAACATCCACTGCATAATCTCTCCATTTATGGCTGCTGCTCTGCTCTGCCCCTGGCTCATGTGTATCCAGGGACCTATAAAAAAGATACAATACTGGTAGCTTCCATATGCCAGAGGACATAGAAGGATCAGATTGCCTTTTTGTGTGCTTTTCATCCACCAGTATTACTTCAAGAATAAAGCCATAAATTGGTTAATAGCCAACATTTATCATGTTCATGCTCTGCAATAGAATACACGGAGGCAGTAAGGGCTATATCAAAATAAAGTTTGATATTATTGATATAGTGTACTTAGTTTATCATGTGTATTCGTATATAAAAACATGCATCAAACACAAACAATATACAGCTTAAAATTCATCATAATACAAGGTAAAAATAGAACTGTTTGCCATAACAAAATTACTACGCCGTGCAGATTCATCAACATCAAGAATTTCAAAATAATAAAACAAGATCTTATCCCTTTAAAATCCCCTTTCTGCTGTACATAGCACGTTTCAATAAGGTAACAGGGCCCATGCAATTAATACTAATTCTGCAGACAGAAGCAACTACAGAGCGGGTCTATAACTGCATATTTCAGTGTGCTTCAAAATCTGTAGAATTTTATGTTTTCTTATGTCCCCGTAACCACGGCAAAAAAGTGCAAAATGTTTTAAATCCTCTCTTGGGGTTCCACACACTGGGCAACTGGGGTCATTAGGGTATCCAGTCCACTTTGCAGTGTTTGCCCTCAACAATATACAGTCAAATCTCGCCCTTGTAATGAGCCAGCTCTGTTGCTTTTCATTGGCACAAACGAGATACGGCTGAAGATCGGGGAACCTACTAATGAACCTATGTTGACTATCCTGGTAAGTTGCACGTAATGTATGGGCCCATTTATCTATGATTCCCCTGACACACAGACTCCTTGTACCCTGGCTGCAGTAGGGAGGATAGCATTACCACAGGGGGGTAACTGAGCCTGAAGATCACTGGTGCACAGGAAATCCTTTACATACCTCAGCCAAGGAATCTTCTGCCAAGTTTTCCTGGCCAGTGTGCTTCTTATTATAAAATGGCACAAAGTTGCAAGGTTATTTGCCCATATCTCAACTAGAGAATATTCATGGCAAGGGCCCAATCGTACTCCCAATAGGCCATCACAATTCCCTATGTACCGGGGCACAAGAGGATGAGTCAGGAAGTCCAGGAGTTTTTTTTTTTTCTCAGAAAACCATTTTCCTTTCCCTGCAATTCACCAGATTTCAAATAACCGCACAGTGATGCTCCATATATGGTGGCCGCCTTAATTGTTGTGGTGTAAAACTTAAGGACCGATTGCAGATGCTGCCCCTTGCACCTTGATTGAAAGCGAGATATGTATGCTAACTATTGGCTCATTTTCAACTATTGTTTTTTCACATGGGCCTTACCATCATTGCCTCCAAGAACCCGACCCCCAAATAGGCCAATTCTGCCACCCTTGGGATAGTTTTTCCAAATTACAAACTATATGTCTCATCTTAGCCTACTGCTTCCTACCGGTGCACCCCATTACTTCTGATTTAACAAACTTGATTTTTAACCCAATCCAGTCATAAAGGAGGCATATGCATTGACCACTGCCTGCAAGGCCCTCAGGGTTCTGACCATGAGGACCGTGTCGTCTGCATAAGCCAACACCGGGAATGCACTGAACCCCACGCTCAGAAAATCCACCCCAGTTGTCACCAGTGCTTTCCACAGCCCATTAATGTACAAAGTAAAGAGTATGGGGGTGAGCACACACCACTGCCGATCCCCCACCCTCACTTTGAAGCATTCTGACCACCTACCCCCTGGTCCAGTACGGACAATGGCCCTGTTGTCTGTATGGATTTCTTGAAACGCCACCAGTAATGCCTCATGGAAACCCATAGACTCAAGCACAGCCCACAATTTTCCTCTGTCTACTTTGTCGAAGGCCGTGCTTAAGTCCATAAATGCACGGTAAACCACCTCTCCTCTGTAAAACACAAAATTGGAGACCACAAGATATAAATTCAGAGCCTGTTACATGGTACCCAGTCCTGGACGGAAACCAAATTAGATGTCTGCCAAGACCGCCCCTTCTGCAAGCCATGCCTCAATATATTCTAACAGGACACAACTGAACATTTTAAATGAGGTGTCCAAAAGATATAGAGAGCGATAGGACGAGGGACAAGATAGATCTCCCTTTTTAAAAATTGGGAAAATAATTTCAGATTTCCAAGAGGCGAATAGAGACATGTGCCTAAGCAGGCATTAAACAATAGAGTCAATACCTGTCCCCATAGATCAATCTGCTCCAGGAAAAGATCTGCTGGTATTGCATCTGGTCCTGGAGCTCTATTATGGGCCTGTGCCCCAATAGCTTTGGAGACCTCTTCTATTGAGAAGAAAAGTGTAAAACCACCACTCCTCCTCCCCTCTGGTTCACTACTAACATCAAACATTGACCCAAAATGTGGAACCGAGACATTCGTCACCACATGGGTACCCTTATGGCCCTCCTTCCCAGTATAGACTAGCCCTCCTTTGACAAATTGCCAAACACCTTTGGCGTCATTTGTCGTATTGGCTTCAAGGATCTCCTCCCACGCCTGTTCTTCAAGCTCACTTTTTCTATATTCAATCACCCTTGATAGTGTGCCCCGCTTGGACAAAGTTACCTCTGGCAGATGGGGGTGATTTTAGGGCAACTAGAAGAGCCTGTTTGGCCAACCTGCAGGCCTGATTGAACCAGCCCATCCTCCCAGAATTCCCATTTAATCTGTGCTCACCAGAAAGCCCTTCGTGAATGCCTCCAGGATGGACATAAAAAGATCCACCACCCCCTCAAGTTTAGCTGATTGCTCAAGAATTCCACATATTTCCATGGACATCCCGGCCACAATATTGAAATGAACACCCGAGGCTTGAATTTTCCCCCAATTAATCCTTCTCTGTGAGGTTTCTTCAGTTTCAACTCGACAGGGTGCACTGTTTATTTGACCATGCTTTCCAAACAGTCCCTTAATTGTTAGAACCGGGGGGTTATGGTCTCTACTGCCCCATGTAACCACTTCCAAAATCACTATTTCTTTACACAAATTTAAGGACAGACAAAATTGGCTATAGTTGAAGTGCTCAGATGGTTATGAAATGTTTGTTTTCCTGGAATAGTCGGCTCAAAGCGGTCATACCCCATTCAATTAACCAAGCACTTAATTGGAGTCCTCTTACAAAAATCCTGGGGTCCTCGATCTTGGGTTCCCGGACCTATAAAGATAAATCCTCCAGTACCTCATAAAACTCATTTGGGATTTCACATCCCAATCTAAGATTGAAATCCTCCCAGATGAGCCTTATGTTGGTGCACCCTTTGTCCACCTGATACTTATTCACAAACCCCTTTACCTTCTCCCATCTATTCCCCCTACCTTATGGGGACTGTTATAAAAGTTTAGGATAGCAAATTTGTCACTACCAGGCGGGCTAAACCTTAGTAGTTGTAGGAAATCCAACTGCACCTCCCATACCTCACCTCTACAATGCAGTGATGCCCGAACCAGGGTGACAAGACCCCCATCACACCTCCCCCTCCGATTTGTTTTGGCAGGTATGCCAAAAGGGACATACCCATCCAATATGGGGGTCTCTAAGGCCCATGTTTCCTGCAAGGGGATCACATCATGAGATCTCAAAAATTCCACATTATCAGCCTGCTCCAGTTTAACCTTCATTCCGGCTATGTTCCAAGATATAATCTTTTCATGGGGACCTACCTCCTCCCGGTCATACACTCTACTTCCTGATCCCTGCACACTGCCAGCCTGAGATGCTTGAACCCCCACAATATTCTGGAACTTTGACTCCCTCAGTCAATCCTGCTCATCCAGGGATGATAGAGATTCAAATCTATTCTGCAATGACACGCCCCTGAAAGGTTAACCCCTATCTGACCCAAATGTTTCACTCGTACCTATGTTGGTCCATGAAAATGCCCGGAATGTGTTACGTGCAGTTGGGGTAACCCCTTCACCTGATCCATTTCCTCTATTTAACATCCGCTCCGTAGGTCCCTGAATGGGTCCCACCTGCAACCCCATTGGGGGGTAAAAATAATCCAACTCAACCATTCTGCTATCTAATCTAGAGCTATTTGCCCTTAACCCTCTTGTTATTTTTGACGTTACCATGTGCGATTGTGGGTTAGTGAAGGAAACCACAGGGCTGACCGCTTCTACAGATGTTCTTGTAGGGCCCACCCATCCCACTCTTCTGGCCATTATTACTAGGTTTGGGTCAATACTTGGGCCCATCAGATCGGTGTTGATCCAGTGCGTGGCTTTATTCATCAATGATTTTGTGGTTTCGGGAACACCCTTTGGCAAGCCCTTTACTGCCATTATTACCCCCAATAGTGGAGCCATGGCAGTTGGAAGATTAAACACACTATTCTCTCCACAAACTAGCTCTACAGCATGGCACTAATCAGGCACCCTGCATAGGTTTGAACCTTCCAGAAGCCCTTGTCCTAAGCCTTTTCTCCCTATCACCTGCGCTATCTGCCTCGCCAATTGCGATTACACCTCCTATTTACATGCCCGCCCTATCATCATTTACCTCTTTATTGGGAACAAACACCATAGCACCCCCCAACACTTTCCCCCAATTTCCTTTTTCTCTTGCCCTGGCAAGAATCTATACTTTTAGTTTTAGATCTCTGAAGGAATCATCCAAGATCGCTAAGGTGTTCATTACCACACTTTTTAAGGATTAAAGATGAATGTGGATTGCCTCTATTTTATCCAACCATTGAGCCTCAAGGGGTGAGTCACTCCCCTGCATGGAGGCCAAAAACTGATAAAGGGGCTTTAGTTTTGCATCAGTTAGGGTCTCTAACCAGGCCTTATCATCCACCATCTCCATAGAATTCCATGATGCATCCTCCAAAGAGGGTAAAGCTTCCGGTTCCCCCACTTCAACCCGCTCCTCCATAACTCCCACCCCCTGTTAGCACCATTGGTGCCACATTATTACTAGACAAAGAAAAACCCTTACTCACGGGTATCTCATTGATATTAGGGTTAATTTCTGCCACCCACTCCATACCAGTTGTCGTAATCACATCACTTAAAATGTTGAACACAGGTGAGCACCCACCCTGTCCCCTCTAATCTTGCCCCCCAATAGATGAATCAGCTTCCCATATTTCTTTTTCTGTGACCTGGATCCGGTTAGCCAAGTTCCTGGCCATGGATTTTAGATAAGTGTCCAGCGAGAGTTGGGATACAACCCGCCTGGCCCTACCCATCTTGGCAGTAGATTTGGGGGCTGGTTTTAGGGTTCTGCAAGGTTTTGGTTTTTTGGAACTGGTGTCCGATTAGCTGAAACCCCTTGTTACCTCACTTTCCTTTTTACTATTTTTGGGTAACGTTGGAGTTAGGTTAGTTAAAAAATGTTAGGTTTGATTTGTAGGGGGCTAAAGTGCTAGGGTGCTGACTATAAAGTGCCAATGGACTAATCCAACCTGCTAAAGACACTTTCACTCAGAATATTAAAATCACAGTGTAGTTTGAGAAATATATGGTATAGTAAGATGATCATTAACACTCCTACATTAATAATTAATCAAATAAGACATGAAGCCTAAAAACATGAAACATAAAAACAATCCAAGACAAACCAATCCAAGACAATTCTGAGAAGATGCTCTCCTGCACTAAGAGTATGAACACAGTCATCAATCTAAGAGCATCCACGTAGCCTGCTGGAGACAGAAGTCCATAAGCCAGTTATTCAATAAGTTCAACATGTCAAAAGTGGTTACTGCCAACGAAATCGCAGGTTAGAGCTGGGTCTAGGCCTGGTGACATAAGTTACCCGCTCCTTACAACTCCTGCTGTTCTGCTAGTCACACTTACGCCCTGTGGCCATACTGGCCAGCTGATACTGCTGGAGGGGAGAGAAGCTCGCAAACCACTGTAGCGCAAATGGCGGGCATACCAATTACAGACGGGATGGATATCCAAATGTCACCTAACAGGGGGCACTCAACAAAGGTGTGTCATGCACCAGGAGGTATGTCAATAAACAAAGGCAGGTCAATGTAAACAAAAAAACTAAAACCAAACAAGAGTGGTCCAAGGGCAGGGCACGCCCGATGGCTTGAGGTGCCACCAGAGTCATACTCCCTCTCCCCCCGCCCCTTCGGAACTCCCTTATAAAGCCTTATGCACCAGCTAACAATACAGAAGTGTGGGGATAATAGCTCCGGCAGTATACTTGTCAGCGCACCCACCTACACATGTGCCCGTACAGCACCTCTGTGGGGACTATAAGAGCTGGAACAGTGTCAACGAACAGAGAGATCAAACCCAGAAGCAACTGTGGGGTGGCTGAGTGGATACTCACAGATAACTCTGACGTGTCCACTGCGCTCAGTGCATGAGCTGCAAGGACTTCAAGGACTCTGTAGGACTCTGGCATGCTCTGCTTCTGGAGGATGTTTTAGCATAGTAACCCCGACTCCTGGGTGAAAACACTGAAGACAGACCGGGGCTATACCGGGCCACACTCGATTTAGTCCACTTGAAGGACTCTGCAGGACTCCGCAACGCTCCGCTTCAGGAGGATGATTTAGCATAGTAACCCTGCCTCCTGGGTGAAAACACTGAAGATAGACCGGGGTTATGCCAGGGCTCACACAATTTAGAACACTTCATGTACTCTGCAGGACTCCCTGTACTTAAGAATGATAATGCATCACATCTTAGCACTTCCATCAGATGTTAGCACTAATTAGACACAGCATACAAAGATCATGTTAATTATTTCATCATTATTTTGCTACTTGCCAAACAATGGGAGTTTAAGTACCTTCATGAACTGGTCCTGACAAATGAGTCTGGTGTAGACAGACCTTTGAATGAATGCATGAATGAATGAATGAATGAATGAATGAATGAATAATTGCTTATAAAGTGCAAACAGTTACCAACAGGGGCATCCTGGCCCTACAATAAACAGTAGAAGAGGAGAAAAATGAAAATGAGGAAAAACAAAACAGCAAAAAATGAACTAATAAAACAAGCTTAGAATAGAAGAGTTTTCATGTCACAGCGTAAAGACAGGTGATGTTCCAGGGACCGAAGAGACAATGGTAATGTGTTCCAAAGTCGTGCACGAAGCACTGAAAGGAAAATTCTAGCATGTTTAAAACAGGGAACCGTAATCAATCGAGCATCGGAGGGCCATAGTGCCCGTGCAGGGTTTTAATGAACAAACGTATCCTGTAGTATCCAAGGCCTATCAAATAGAAGACTCGATATACCAAGCACAGATTTTTAAACTCAATACGCTTAGTGACTGGGAGACAATGAAGTCTTTAAAGGACAGGCAAAATATGAGCTCGACGTGAAGTGCCTTTTGCGATTCTAGCAGCAGAATTCTGGAGAATATGAAGACGTTGCAAAAAATAGGCAGGTTGGGATGAGAAGACGGAATTACAATAATCCAAAATTCAGGATATAAAAGAAGAAACCACCGGAAGGTGAATCAGGAGAAAAGAAAAACTGTTGCGTAGCAACTTTAGTTTAAAAAACCTTCTCTGGCACACTGAGCTGATTTGTGCCTCAGCCAATAAAGAGGCAGTTAACAGAAAACAAAGATTTTTCACCATATCAACCGTTTTAGGGAGCAGACCCAACGAAGGGGGCCAAAATGCTAATGTCCAGAGTGCGGCAGAAGGAGGAGGCCCCAGTAATAGAACCTGTTTTTTCCCCCTTTAAACGCATGCAATTGTCACTCTTGCAGACATGGGCCTCATCACGAGTTTGGCGGTAGCACCGGCGCTAATAGTGCTGGCGCTATCTGCCCTACCGCCAAACCCACCAGCGCTATTAGCACCGGATCACGGGTTTGGCGGATTTGGAATTCCCCATTGAGCCCATTCGGGAATGCCCCATTCCCCATTGGGCTCAATGGGGAAATTTCGCGCTCATACCACCGGCAGATTTCCGCCGGCGGTATGAGCGCGAATTTTCGGCAGATTTCCCCCCAACTCAGAGCTGGGGAGAAATCCGCCGAAGCACTGATTTGGCAAATCCTTAAATCCAGCGGTAACAGCGCTACCGCCGGATTTAAGGATTACAGCCAAACTCGTGATGAGGGTGTCTAAACAGGATCGATAGCTTTTCCGTTGTGTCCTCCCGAGTAAAATCGAGACACATTAGAATCTGCATATCATTCAAATAACTAAAACACTGAAAACCATAGGACTGAATAAGAAAAATCAATGGTTGGATATGTACATTAAATAGTGAAGGGGGAGGTCTGAACCCTGACACAACAAATAGAAGAACTAGCAGACCGATAGTGACACAAATAAAGAGTTTGAGTACGATCAAAAAGAAACAAAGAAAACCAAATTAAAACAGTGCCTCATATCCTGACAGAGGCCAACCTGGAAAGCAGTATAGAATGGTCCACTATATCAAAAGCGACCAATAGATCTTAAAGAATCAGCCCGCTTACTTCACCCTGATCTGCAACTAGAGTTAAATCATCAAGAACTGCGGCTAAAACAGACTCAGTCCCTCTGCCTGGGTGAAAATCAGATTGAAAAGAGTTAAAGAAATGTGAATTTTCAAGAAAAGAAGAAAATAGAGAAGAAACCAAGGATTCCAAAAGTTTCATAAGAAATGGCTGAAGTGAAAGAGGATGAAAATGTGCAGGAACAGAAGAATCCAGTGAGGTGTTTACAAGAGAGTGATCACCAAAGCGTGTTTGAGAGTAGAGGGAATCAAACCAGATGTGCAAGAATGGTTCACTGCCTCAGTAACTACAGGAGTCAGGCATTATAGACTTTACAGCTGACAACGGAATGGCAACCATTGGAGATGCTGACTTCAATCTATTAGTCACATTTCAAATGTCAACCAAGGAAAACATCGGAATAGTAGACAAAGAGTAGTAGATGACTCTAGACCAGACAACACAATCCATGTACAAATAATTTCAATTTTCTCCACAAAAAACAAAGAGAGGGAATCACATAGTGTCTGAGATGGCACAGTGGAACTCGCTGAAAGGGGGTCCGATAACAAGGTTTAAACTATCTTAGATAGTTCCTTAGGATGACTACCAGCTGACTCAATCTGATTGGCAATAAAGAGACACTTTGCCTATATAATAGCATATTGATAAGTAGCAGTAGCCCTTCACAAAGAGATTTTAGTGGCAGGACAATAAGTCGAATGTCATTTGAGTTCAGCCTGTTTTCGAGTCTGACGAAGAATAGCCAACTGCAGAGTAAACAATGGCTCTGATGGACTACTCCATCAGATCAGAATACTCCTTGAGATTTTCAATGGAGCTAAGGCATCGGTTGTAGACAAAAAGGTTCATAGACAAGGGAATAGTAAAAGTTTTAATTAATAAGTACATAAATATCAGACAACGAAGCCTGGCCTAAGGGTAAATGCAATTTAAGCAAAAATTGAATAATAAAATGATCTGTCCATAACACAGGGAAAGGGTGAAAAGAAACTGATAGATGTAATGAAGTTCAAAGCCAATCTCAAGTACCTTTCCTTCACCTTTCAAGCACACGGGTGTTCAGGTGCTAGACTTTCTCTATAAAAGTGCTGGTCGCAGGGCTGAGTTCCTAATTTGTGTCCTCCTGAAACCTTCGGGACCAGGGTGTGCACCTTATCACCTGAGTGAATGTCTCATGAAATGGGTGATGCGAGTGAGGCTCAGTCGAGCGGGGCAACTGTCTAAGAAGATCGCAACAGCAAGAGGAGTCAAACATGGTGGTCCTCTTGCGCCAGCCTTGTATAATTCATAAATGGGAGACTTTAAGGATCACGAACAAAGGATAAGATCTTTCCCTCCAACAATAGGAGGCATGAAAGTCTTGCGCCTTCTATATGCCGACAACATAATTTTATTCGACCAGACTGCGATCCACCTCGAGCGACAATTGAACAACTTGTCAGTATACATAAAGGAAAACAATTTAGAGCTCAACAAAGACAAAAAAATCAGGTCTTTTGAAAAAACAACCAAGAGAACGGAAAAGCTGAATTGGTACTTGGATGGAGTGCAACTCGAAAAAGTATAATACTTTAAATACTTGGGCGTAACACTGAACAACAGCCCCTTGGAAAGCCCAATGCAGACACTCTATATGAAAAGATCAAAATTTGAGTCTCCCAGACTAAGGCTGTCGACAGGAAATGTGGTCATTTTTCACTTATTTCGATCTTGGAGTAAAGGCAATGCCATATATTCCTGTGAAAATCTGGCAAAATTGGAAGGCTATTTTTGGTGTAAAGTACTGGGTCTACCATCATCGACCCACGTAGCCTCCATTCATCAAGAATTGAGCCTGACATCACTAAATGCGAAGATTGATGGAAACACCTTAATGCTACATAGGAAGATGTTACTTCCCTCACGCCTAACATTTTTTGACATCATCCACAGCAACATTGTGGGCGGGAAAAATAGATTGCTAACAAACTGCTCGAAGGACAACAAACACCTTCTGGAAGAGATTGGAAGTACGGAAGATGAAGTAGCAGCCAATAACAAACTAACCATAAGCCTCCCGAGTAACACAAAGAAGGTAAACCAAGTTTTGTGGTACTTGCCAAAATTCCCGAATATGGGACTGCGACAGACCTTCTTTTGAGTCCGTCTGAATCTCTTAAAAAAAAAACAACGAGATCTTGGCTATAAGAGGCTAATCCAGCACTAACAAGTGCCGCTATTGCAAAAAAAAAAAAGATCAAGTGGAAACAGTTAGACATTTGTTGCTATATTGCTTAGGAACAAATGAGGCAAGAAACATCTACCTGGGTCGCCTCTTTATTGACCTACAGACTTACGATGAAGAAGTCTGATGGTCTTGCTTGATGAGTGGCGACAAGTCAGCTTGTGTGATTGCTGTGGCACTGTTGTTTCAGAACATTGTCTAGAACAGAAACTAGGGATGGAATGAGGTTTGCTAGGGAAGGGAAGAGGATAACAAACAAGGTGGTTGATGAATCCACGACGAGATGAGGAAACAAATGAAAGAAACCTGAGAATGGGACTGGAATGTTGAACTACGATCATGGTTTTGCCTTGTTCTTTTGTTTGTTAGTTAATATCTCTCCAATTTGTCCTTCATTTCTTTCGTCTTCTCTTTTTCCTTCACTTTTTTTCTCATGAAGTTGGAAACGGAAAGGGGACCATGCCCCATAAGTCGTGTAAAAATTGTAAATCAATTAAATCAAGTAAATAAACAAATAAAAAAGATGCCTAAATCGACTGAGCCCCAGATTTCGATTTGCTCAACCATTGAGAATTTGTGATCATTGATTAAACATTACATTTAAAATTTTAAATGTATTTATTTATTATTTATTTGGTTTAGCCCCTTATTTTTTAGCATATGTTCTTATATGCTCTGACCTTTTTGGGAGTGGGTAGCAGGCACCAGAAATTCATGCTGGCAAATCTGCACATTATATTTTATTACTTGTTCATTATCTTTAAAAAAAAAAAATCATAAAGGCTTTTCTGATCTAGAGACTCACTCTAACAGATGCATATCTGTATTTAGCATTAGCGAACAACAGGACTCAGAATGCATGGGGAATATTGGTACGTACAAGACAAACCACGCATATCCTTAGAAAACTTTGCAGAGGTATTTAATAACAGTTGCGTCCATAAACACATTCACATACACAAACATGAACAGTTTAACTTGCTTGTTTTACGGTGTATTTAAAGTAAATATATTGGGCTAATTTGGCATACAGTTCATTATCTATCACACAGTACATCAACAAGGAACACAGTGATAAGTGGGTGCACAGTGTTTGGAGCTTTATCATTGATATGTGCAGTTGTTCAAGGAATGGAATGCTGAGGTAGGAGTAAGTGGCAAGCAGGTGAGTAGAGGCAGGTGGTCCCTGTGATGAAGGCACTGATATGTGACAGTGATAGTTTTAATGCATTGAAGGCAAAGAATGCTGAAGTTGGATTCATGGGCAGGAAGTTGAGTAGAGGCAGACAGGGACTTTTATCATGGCATTGACATATGAGGTTGCTGGGGTTAAAGGAATGGAAGGAAGGAAATATGTTAGAAGTCATGAAAGGGTGTCGACAGTACGAAATTGTCATTGATATGTGAGGGTGCTGATGTTGAAGCATAGAGGTCTGGGTGTCATGGTCAACAGCAGAAGACTGTAGACAAATAACGTGCACGTGCTTTTAATGCCAACACCCAAAAAAGTAGAATAAGTAATGATTCCAATATGTTTTGGAGCCCCACTTCTCAGCAGGTAGTGGGGACCTCTCTTGCATCAGAGAACAGCAAGTAGTGTTTCCCACGAAATGGTGTCTGTCCAATGAGTGTCCGCTCTTCCAGCAGAGAGTGTTCAGTAGTGCCACTCCTGAAACAGTTTCTGTGCAGGGAGTAACTACCTCTTTTCCAGCAGAGAGTGGTGAGCAGGGTCTCTGGCAAATAGCATGTGGGCCGGGAGCATTAGCATCAGGGATATTTTCTTCCTGGTAAATGTGGAGTGTTGAGATTACTCATAGTGCAGGGATACACTCAACAAGGTGATGCAGGCAACGTTCCTTGACTACATGTCTCCTGCTGATATCCGCGCAACAGGACCAAGAGTACAGCAGAGAAGCCACAGCAACAGTTACAGAACGAATGGGAACTGAAGAGGCGACTTCCTATGCATGACCCCCATCTCGTGCATCACTGTTTTGCTTAACAAGTAAAAACCTCAGTAGATGTAGCCCAGACTAAGAAATACTTATTCCTCCCAAGTGGCGTTCAGGATTCATGTCCAGGTCTGTTAAATACTTTTCTGCTTTATCTCTATTATGCCCCTGTCCCTAGTCCCATCACTACACTACTTATTTGTTTTCTTATTCTGGACATGTGCCCTGGTCCTATGAGCCTATTTTTCTCACAATGCAGGCAATATTGCACCATAGCTGTGGGAATTGTGTAAACTCTTGTTTTTATTTATTGCCTATTTCTTGGGGGAATGCTCCTGCTGACATGCACTTTTGTGCCCATTAAGCCTAATATTGAAGAGCAAACTATGCAATATTGAATTTCTTTAAGGCTGACATTGATTTGTGTGGTTTAATGAGTGCGCATAATATCAAGATGATAACATCAACTTAATTTGCATTGCCGGTGGAATACAAAATCTTTGTTGCGATATGCCATTTTGCACCACAAGTGTGGGGGAAATAATCTTTGGATGGTGGTTAAGGCCTACAATTGAATGATGCATTTATTTAAGGACAACATTGACTTTTGTGTAATGTTCCAGCAGCTTATTCCAAATTGATTTTGAGCTTCCCTCCCCTCCCTTTGCTGCCCTTAACGTGCTGACCCCACGTACTGCACCCCTAGCCATTTATCTAGTGCCATGCAAGAAGCAAAACAAAAAACAAATGTCGAAAGCCAGACTGATACTATGTCACGTATTTCTCTTACTTCATCAAAGTTGCAGATAAAGACACAATATAAATAGAGCATGTGTTAAAACATGGATAAAATACATACTTATTATGGCTACCCCATTCCTTTTGACAAGCATCTTTTTAATATGGAATTTGTCTGGCAGAACTTGGGTGTTGTAAGCATGTGATCCCAAAACCATCATGATACCAACAAAGAGCACTGCCATGCCGATAGGATTATGAGCCAAATTAAATTATCTCTTGAAATGTGCCTCCAGAATTTCAATCATATATTATACTCAGACTGACTTGGTGTCCAACCCCTGGCTCTCTTTAAATCCTGCAGCAGTGAAATGTTTTCCTCATTTTCATGGGTTATTCATAATTGTAGGTGTTTTGGGAATAATATTTTTTCAAAAGTTGTATCAGAACCCCAGACACATAATGTTATGCCCATTATGCCCTCAAAGACAACGATGAACACTACGCCATTCTTGGAGATGCCCTTCAGATGTGGATTTTCACCAGGTACTTCAACTGTGGTTTGCTCAGCAGATACCTTCTCTTGCAAAATGCCACCTTGTTTAACTTCTCAAGTGGGAGAGATGTCTCATCCTGAAGCATCAGTAAAATCAAAGTCTGCACCTGTCTTGTTCCATCCATTTGCATACAGCACATGCATTATTCTTCTTGGTGTACTGTATTGTCCTCATGCAAACATTGGATGTAAACACTGCACAAAATGCAATACTGTTGTGTACAGTCCCACTAACTAGGCTACACTGTTTCCATTATACAGCCAGGACTAAAAGTCACACAATGAAACTAATCATGTTGCAGCGTACAGTACACTAATGACTGCTTACTGTAGAAACACTTCTTATAAACATAGCAAAACCTGCCCTGTGCCCCCGACCACCACCCCATAAATGCGTTGCCCCAGGGAAAATATAACGTCCAACAGTCTGACAATTTCAACTGAGAACTCAAGCAAGATAGATGATTCTGGATGTAATTGTGATCATGCGAGGGGAGTACAGTAAGGGTTTGATCGAGTGGCTCACTATCTTCCATAATTAGGGTGGCAATGATCTCACACATGCACCAACAAGTGCAGCAACAATGTATTGTCCAGGAATGTTAGTGTTCAGAAGCATCCAAACATGTTCGAGTCTTTGAGAGAGTAACTATGAGTACTGAATATGGCCATTGATTTGCATTGGGATGAATACTAATTCAGGGGGAGAAACAAAGGAGAAAACACATGCCACCACCTATAATGTACAACACCCCCACAATAGCCCCGCCGGTTACTTTATACACGAAAACACTCACTCAACCTGCTGCTTAATTATGCTCTTCTGTGGTTTGACTTTTTGACTCGTGTGGTAGGAGATGGCATACCACAGGTTGAACTGACTAGCTGTTTCCGAATTTTAGTAGTAGGAATACCCGACTCAAATATTCTCCCTTATCTTGGTGCTCATATCTGGGAATATGATTTGAGGAATTACAGGTACAGCTGATAAGAGTGTGAATGGTGTCAGTTTGAAAGCAAAATACATGTCTGTATGTTCATCATGAAAGTTGTGTTCTTTAAATGGGAGAAGGAGGAGAACATATGGTACTTAAATGTTTGAAACTGTATTGTTTATTAGTACCCCGGCAAGAGACAATCAGAATGCAACAAGCATTCTGATTGGCTCTCGCCAGGTCCCTACCTGGCCGGGAATCCCTCCGTCGGGATTCCACGGCCTTTGTACCCGGCGTGGGGCGTGGCAGCCCCTCAGCCAATGAGGAGGCTCGAAGCGGGGCCATCCCCGCTCCGAGCCTCCCCACGGCTGAGAGGCTGCCTTCGCCCCCCACCGGGGACTCGGGTAAGTCTTTTATTTTATTTTTTTAAATTTCCCTCCCCTCCCTAAAACCCGCCCCCCCAACTTACCTTCTTGATTCTGCGTCCCCGGCGGAGGACGAGGAAAGCTTCCAGCCATGTGGAGACTCGGAGCAGGGCCATCCCAGCTCTGCGCCTCCTCACGGCTGGGGGCTTCCCTCGTCCCCCGCCGGGGACGCAGGTACTTTTATTTTATTTTTGTCCTCCCCCCATCCCATTCCCGCCCTCCCAACCCCATGTACCTTTTTTTTTAATCCTTTTTCGGGAGCGAACGCGCTGGGAACACTTGTGTTCCCAGCGCGTCCGCTCCCGATGGCCGCCATGGGAAGGGAAAACGGACTCCGTTTTCCCTTTCCATGGCGGCGGCCATTTTCTTGGTCGTTGTTTTTTCTGTCCCAAAACGCTGCAGCGTTGAAACGCTGCAGCGTTTCGGGACAGAAAAAAAAATGCTTTTAGTACCCCAGTCACGCAAATTTTGCGGGCCGGGATACTAATAGCAATAGAACCCTCGCGGTGGGGGCATTACCGACTCTGGTAATGCCCCGGGGCCCATAGGTAAGGACCCGAGCGAAGCAACATTTTCCATCCCAAAAGGCAGAACACAAGTGTATAAGAAAGTGTGCACACCTTGCAAGAGGGCAAAGGTGTTATTATACATTCTGCTGGCAGTTGACATCTTCATATCAGTGAAGTGCCCCAACACATAGCAACTGAACACGACATTAAAAGGAAAGACATTAAGGAAGCCAGTCCGCAAAGCATTATGCATTTAAATAAAGAGACACCAGTAGAATATGAAACGGTGTAATGTGCTAAGCAAGTGATGACAGTGTTGCTGTCCCCCAAACCAACCCCAAACTTTAAAGGGAATACATTAAAAAGGGGGTTGGAACTGGTTTTTGAGAGGATTCTCCGAAGTTCCATTGCTTCTCTTCTGCTAATTATTCGATTTTTGTAAAATATTTGTTGATGTCAAAGAGTCGAACACCTGTGCTACTTGAAACAGAATGGAGTACCTTGCACTGTGTTAGGCAATACAACAGACATGAGCTGTATCTGTAGTAAGGAAGTGAGTGCATAAAAATACCAGCCAACCAAGCCCAAAGGCTAATTGTTGCTCCGAACATACATAAGCTGCAACCCCATACACTATTACCTAAACACTATCAAAATATTAAGAAGTGTTTTTAAAGTTTTTTTTCATCCATAGTAATGTGTTTTTAGTGCTGCTGTTTGAAGATTGTGAAGTAAAAAAATCACCATTGATGTCAAGGCAACTTCATATTCTTGAGGGGGAAAATATATAACAATGAGCTTCAAAAGAAGACATGCTCATGCTTACTACTTGAATTAAATCAAAAGTGTCACTCTGACTGCAGGAAGAGAAACCAAACAATCTGTTTTTCATACAACCTACAACAAGAATCAAAAGCAACTTTAGAATTGCCATTGAGTAAGGAAATGCAATTTTTTTTTTTAGACTCCAGGTAAAAGCCCTACATTTCCTTAATCCTGTATCTATAATAATTGACAATAGGTGGTGGGTAAAGGTTGGGCAACTATGGTATCAGAAGAGCCTTTCTGACCACAATCCATCCCGCCACAACATTACCTTCAGCCATATCTGGCACAAGGCTGCTACCATACTTAGAGGTTGGTGGAGGGGGAAAGACAGTGACACTTTTAACTTGAAGGCAATGGTTTCTTCTCCTCAGACAAGGTTTCTAGTCAAGTCCGATCTATGAAAGTCTCGTCAAAACAGGTTCACCCTTGTTCCTCCAAAACCATCAAGGCCCACATTGACACCGTAGCTCGTGCTCTGGCCGATTTCTGCAACCACTCCTTTGCCATATGAGTCTTCCCCTCCCCCTGAAGCACTCCCTTGTGCACCCTCTTCTTAAGAAACCCTCTGTAATAAGAAAGATTACATTTCATAAAATACCAAACCAGCTCTAAAACAGAAATAAGACTTGAGATACCAAGCACATTTTCAGTAGTGTGCTGCCTTGATTTGCCATAGAGGGGGGTCATGTTATTACAAAGATATACACAGCAGAACCATCATAGGCCAGGGGCACTGCCATGCATTTGCCAATATAGCTTCACATGGCCATTTACTGCCAAGGTATACCAATTATTGCTGCACATGTTAGGTCTAGTAATCAAATGCCAAGGAAAGCCCCACCTTCGCAGGTTCTGACATAATACAGTGTAGAAGTGATTGGCTGCCTGGTTCACGCTGAATTGTACAGGGCACCAGCCCCGCCGCCCAGTCCACCCCCTCCTCGCACTTAGCATGTAGACTCTCACCCCCAGTACCCCATGCAATTTCCCTGGCATTCACCCGCATAGCTTCCCCTTAGCACTTGCCTCGCCCTTGTGGCCCTCTTCTACCTCCTAGTCC
This sequence comes from Ambystoma mexicanum, assembly GCF_040938575.1. Taxonomy (NCBI): domain Eukaryota; kingdom Metazoa; phylum Chordata; class Amphibia; order Caudata; family Ambystomatidae; genus Ambystoma; species Ambystoma mexicanum. Next base: position 474,783,099 of record NC_090933.1, read on the forward strand.
ACTCCCCCTTTCACTTGCACTCTCTCTGCTTTATCCTTCATTTCCCTCCCCACCCTAGAACTTTGCATTTCACACAGACCGGCACTTCTCACCCCCTCCTTCCCTCGCACTTCTTGTTTCTGCACTTGCACGATCCATATGTCACAAGGCCTAGTAGGACTATTATTGTTATCTTTCTCCCTTGTTTCCGTCCCCTCCGTATTTGTCTTCTGGCGCCTTGAAACACCATTTGTTGTATAGGTGTCTTACACATATCCAATCAATAAATAAATAAATAACCTCTGAGGATACAACCATCTCATGCCTGTTCTAGCCTTATATCCTAGGGATGGTCAAAATATGTAAATTACAGCTTTTTAAATCCAGTTTCCTCTTTCAAATGCCAGGTGCATCCCCAAATGGCCAGTAATTCCACCCAATTTGATTTAATGCCCCACACACCTGATGTGGGATAAAGTAAGAGGAATAACCAACTGACACAAAACACCAAACACTGTGTTATGTAACAAAGAACATTTTATTTCTTCCTTTTTCCACAGAAAAACTTCCATCATTATGGTAAGTTTATAGAGGCAATATCTAGCAATCATATTTTAATCAAAAAGCTCATAGTTTGCAAACCAATGGGGGAAAGGGAGCCAATGACTCGTCAGCGTGTTTCAATCCATATATGATTATTTATCAGGAGGACCAAGAGTCTGACCCACAGCATTCTACTCTTATATGTCACAGACCATAAACAATGTTGACCATACATTTCTAAGCTATATGGTGATTGGCAAATTTGGTTGAGTAGACCTTGCTAGGATTCACACATGTGACCTACAGAACACACATACATCCCAGCAGTGAGCACTTAGCCCACTGAGCTACCAGCTATTTCTTCTTAAATGTGCATACCACAGCATTTGGTAATGCATTGACTCTAGTGGCTACATGCTTTAATAACATAACACTCATATTCCTACTGCTTCTAAGTACCATAATGTTGCCATAGCCCACTAGTAAGCCTGATAATAGTAGTGCTATATTTTCTTTGAAAAGAACTGGAGGGGACAGGAGAGGGTGATGGGTAGATATCCTGATAAATGTTTCTTTTTAGCTGCACAACTGATTAAAAAGCATTATGTGTCACAATTGGAAAGCTCTGTGAGTTAAACGCTCATCTCTGACACGTGCCAGCCTGCACTTTCCATGTTTAAAATTCAGCAGAGCTGAATTAATCCTTCATCCATATAAAGTTGATTCACTAACTACTATTGCATTTAGTATAAAAACACATCTATTTTTACAGTGCTTAAAGGCAGTAGGCATCAGAATTCAGACATAAAGTGCTTTACATAAAACTATGATATAATACAAACTATTTTACCTGGATGTGGAAATAAATTCTAGACCACGGTAATTTCAAAACTTGGAATATTTTTGCACAAAATGATAGACCTCAGAAAAATAAAACCAACAAGTTGACTCTAAATAAGTAGTTCTTCATCCAGGGCATCCAGTCTGCCTGGCTTAGACAGACAAATGCTACTCTTCAGTCTAGCCTTTGCGAATATGGCACATTAGAGAAAGCCAAACTTCACAGCATGATTTCCAAAAATAAAGATGGTTCTAAGAACCCACTTTATGTTCGTTTTCATAGCTGCAATATGTTTTAATCAGTGGGGCATAAATATTTGCCACAAATCTGTAAGAGCGACCAAGCATAGGGAGGCTGAACCAAATGTGTTTTAATAGGTTAAAATGGTGCATTATACAGCACACTGGACCTCATTACGAGCTGGGTGGTGTAGTTAAAATGCAGTGGTATATTGCTCCTGCTGCATTATCACACTGCCTAATTACCAGTTTGGGGTTAAGGTGGAGGAAAAACCTCCAGCAAGAAGCTGGGAGTAATTCTGCCCCCTTACTGCCCAAAATTGGCCATTTCAGTGGTATAACCATCAGCAGAACTACCGCTGGCATTAATACTGCCAGAATCCTCCATTGAGTCATGTGGACTCCAATTAATGGAGACTAATACTGCCTTCTAACACTTGAAATCAGGCAGTAATGCAGCCCGACCAAGTGGTGTCAACAGCGATGCAGTTTGGTGGTATCTAAGCAGATTTACAGCCGAGATACCACCAAAGTTTTAATGAGGTCCACTGTCTGCGAAACATTGGTTAAAAAGTCAGACATTTTAACAATCAGTTTTGTAGGTTGATGCATGAAAAAATCCAATAGATGAAATTCACCAACAGTGCACAGGGGCCTTTCCCGATGCATTTTTATGTCTTTCCTCACAATATATGCCAAAATAAAAAACATTTTCACACTACATGTTCCCATACATTTCCATGTTGACCGCATCTGTATATGACAATATTCTCATATAAGAATACACCCATGTTGTGCATAATTCCAGTAATGATACCCTAAGAAAACATGTCTAAACTGGCTATGCCAATGTATGCCAGTACCCGCACTGTGGTGTACGTTTACCAGCCCCAACAGAAACCCCCCTACAACGAAAATTGCATTTCAGCAGTCATCCAAAATCGGTTGTGCTTTTGTCTACTCGGCACATGTGGGGCGAGATTTGAACACAGCCACCCCAAAAATGGCTGCATTTTCTTTTCCTTCACGTGAATCCGGAGAAAATAACTTAAATGCAGAATGGCTCTGCATTTCCCTTCTGTCATTTAAAAACTTAAGGTGGCACAAGAAAATGACCTACAATCCGGATGGCATCACACTGGTGCCTCTTTTCATTTTAAACAGTGCACCGTTTGGTTTATTCAACACAGCTCTGCCTGTGTATTGCATTTGAATGCCATTAAATAAGACAAGACCCGTAGAACGGCATTGTTTTCATCAAATAAAGTCCATGAAGAGCAGATAATCTTGTTCAAATCCGTATGGCTAGGATTAACTTTTGAGATAAATCAACACACACAAAGTATTTCAAAGGAAAGCTACAGAAAGAAAAAAAACATTGGAAAACATTGGAAACCAGAAGAACAGGTTTGGCCTAGGCATGCACTTCAAAGGTGATCTGCCCCCATGGAAAAAGAATTCCCTCCACAAATGGACCAGACCCCATGAGCATATGAATGGGCCAAAGTGTGGAAGTTTGCAACCTCATCAGACTGGCCGACATTTCTACAGCAAGGGACAATGAACCCAAGAGGAACTTGCATTGCCACCAACGGGTGTGATTTCCTTTGACACCCCTCCTTAGCCCCAACTGCCTGGTATCAAAGGGTGCCATGGAAACCCTGTTGTTCGACTGACACAGAGGGGGCAGGTTGTCTGTGGGATTTGAAGGACCCTCCACATCTGTGAGAAAATCCACCCAGTGACTTGAAGGAACTTCTGTACCTTATGACATTTGTTTCAGCACCCTAAATAAGCAACAATTCAATATTATGCAAGTATTTTATGTGAATTTTAAACAAGAAGAAAGAGACTAGGTGTGTCTTTCTAGCCCATGGTGAACTGGAATGACAGAAACAAATGTATTTCAGTGTGAAGCATAAATGGCACAGATATTACATTTGGGGAACATATGCCAAATCACCTTATGCTTATGCGTAGCCATTTGCAGAATTTTTGATAATATGTTTCTCCTGAAAACGGCGAAATTGTGCCCAAGTGTGAGGCAACATCGCACAGAATTGGCATTCGAACCTGCATGTTCCTAGTGAAATGTGGGATATGCCTATCTGATTTTTATGAGGGTGACTATTGTAAATATGAGGTTTTTGTTCCATAACTTATTTTGGTAAAAATTAAATGCGGTGACACAAAACAAGTCATAAAATGCACACACTTGAACTGATGTCACTTCCTTTGACCAATCAGCCCGGAGTGAGGAGACGTCCCCATTGCCTTGCCTATCCTATTCAAGGGGTAAATCCAGGGCGCTTCCACCCATATTGTAACAAATCTATAATGTCACTGTGGATATTTAAAGGGTAGACAGGGAGACACAGGGATATTCAACATTCAAAATTCACGCTGCAAAATTCCAAGACTCCAGAACCAGGTCCAGAGGTAGCTGATCCAGATCCAGGCAGAATGACCTATCCAGATCCACCTACCCTGAACCACCTACCCTGAACCACATTATCCCAATTATATTGGAGAGAAAGGAGGAAAGGCCACTGATTTTCTATAGGAGAATCCAGCGACCAGATATGTTTGCCAAGCTGATCCATCCTGCTCTCCACAGTGACCTGACTTTGCCCAGCTTTTCCCAACAAGCAGAGCTCAGTGGACCCCTTACCCAGATCTCTTGACTCTGCTGCCCATGACCAGATCCTTGACACTACCACCTAGAGACCCAGCTGGCTGCCCAAATTGCCTTGTAAGTATCCCATCACCCAGTACCCAAAAACTGCATATCCTGCTATTTGACCATGCATCTTGTTCAAAACCCCATTAATATCTCATGGAAACCTTAGTCATTTTCAAAATTGCCAGTATCCTCTGTTCACCCTTTACCCAAGAAGAATCTGTGTATGTCCATATCTGTTGGCATATTTGTTCTTTATTTCGTTCAGTACCTGTGTAGGTCCCTAATATCATATGTAATAACTCAAATGAATTCCCCTGTAAAGAGATTCACTGTGATTTGGTTGTATTTCAAACTCAACCTCTTCATGACAAGTGCCTTTCTTTAAAAATTATAGTCTTTAAAATATAGTCTCAGCGGAACTTATCATTGTGTTAACAAAACCGATTTTGCCCGTGTATGTGCTTTCTTTTTAAAATCTGATTTGTTTTTCCCATAAAAAAAATATTTCCTCATCCCATAAGAGTCATCCCTTCCCCTCAGTATCCTATCTGTTCTGTGTATTTGTTTCCATCCCAAAACCAATTTCCAATGTTGCCTGCTAAACCCATTTTCTTAGCTGCTTCCCAATATAAAGCCTGTGTGAAATAAGCAATTGCAATTTTGCTACGTGTGATTTTTGCTGCATTGTTTTCCACCCAAAATCAATTTTCTCACCTATGTTCATGTTGCTTTAGTACCCTGCTCAGTAGCCTGTAAGCTTTCTTGTCTCTTTAGTACAGCCACACAAATTCCTGTCCTATTTATCCAACCGATCTCTAAGTAACAAGTGCAATCCAAGCTGCTATTTTGCTCAATTTGAAGGTTTTCATTTTTCGTTGATGGCCTCCCATTCTGGGGTGGTGGGTCAAAATTTAAAAAAAAACGTTTTTTACTTCTTCTTGCTGACTCCTTGCCACTGCTTTCCATCCACACAGAATTCAATCAGCAGGTGTTTGGGGGAGTGTTGCAGGGGGAGTGCATAACCTAGGTGCCATCTATAAGTGTGGAAAAAAAGTAATTTTGCTTCCATTTCTAGGTAAGGGTTATTATACTGATGAAGTGAGAAAGTTGAATTCATTTTATTATAACATTTTGCATTATATTTTCACAACACTGGTGATTGCTGCACTACAATTTGTTTCGCTCTGATTTTTCATTTGAATTCTTAAATAAATATTTCTTTGCTACACACCGGCATGGTTCATGGTCCACTGCGACACGGGGTGTTTGTTAAGGTGGGTGTGAGATGGGTGGGTGCTTCTTCAATAAAAGAACCCAGGGTTCAAATAATAAAGAAAACAAAAGGTGATTTATTGTGCACCACCTTCAGGGTCAGGGGGAAGAAGTCTCTGTCTGGGGTGTGCCATGCCTTAAAATCTGTTACATCCCATAAGAACATACTCCTGTTGGCTTTGCCATTTAAAATACCATTCCACAATAAGAAAACATGCTTCAACTGGCTGCTCCAATGGAGGTCAGCCAGGACACATAATAAAATGTATCATGTTCGCTTGATCATAGATGATCAGTAAAAAATGCACTGCCATAGAAGGATGTTATAGCCTGGCTAGCTGTAGCACAATGCCAGTCTATCCATGCAATATTGCTTGTCATGCCTGCTTTATCATAGATGCCCAGTAAAAAGTGTCATGCCATGGTCAGAAATGGCAAGATTGATTGCATCAAAATGCCAGTGTAGCCATGTAATTAGCTTATCATGCTTACTTCAACATGCGTTTAAAACAAGAATGATAGGTGTTACGTGGCTAGAATGGCATTTTGGTGTAGTATGCCTACCCATTTCTTACTGTGTTATACATTTTTTATTGCCCATACGGTATCGGTATATCGGTATATCAGTATATCAGTATATGATATGGTAACATAGATGCCCAGTAAAAAAATGCCATGTCATAGTAAGTAATGGCTAGACTGATTGCATCACAATGCCAGACAAGGCATGTAATAAAATTCAGCATGCATGCTTTATCATGCTTTCTAAGCAAGCATGATTATTGTTAATATGCAGCTAGAATGCATTTTGACCATTTCTTAATCTGGCGTGACATTTTTTACTGGCCATTTCTGATACAGTATCATAGATGACAAGTAAAAAGTCTCTCCTCCCCCACTTTGCCCAAATCAGCCTGACTGGCTGGCACAAACTCAACACAACCTCACCTACATTTATTCACTCATTCAAACACATATTCATGCATCTATTTATTTAATGTGAATTTGTTTGGTGCTTAACCAACAAGTAAATTGTGTCTCAAAGCGCCCATCAGGGCAACAGGGAGTGAACATGGGATTGAAAATAGCAATATATACACTGGGAGATAAAGACAAATCTACTATGCCTTGTGAAAATTCAGAATGTGCAAGCACAGAGAGAAGAGGGGAAGAGGGAGTGGTGGTAAGTGCTGGTGTGTCCGCACTCATGAATGAGCAGCAGATTTAAGTGCCAAGTATAGTAGGTGCTACGGAGCGTTCCCTTTTAAAAGGATTCACACCATTTACTTGCTTGTTCCAACACACAGTCACACATGTGAACATTGCTTATTGAAACACATATTCATAGATTCAAACAGCATTCACACATCATTTACTCTCTCAGTCAAACACATATTCATGCATTCAAACAGCATTCATATAGCATTCAATCACTCATTCACACACACCCAACCACCCATGCATCAAATACTCACTCATTCAGACATATATACATACATACAACATACATGACCATAAACATACCAAATTACATTATCCATCCACTTAACTCTGTGTAAGCACTAGTCCAGATCCTGCTTCTGAGCTTGTCTCCAGCTCCCGCACTCAAGAATAGAAAACAGGAAAACACACACACCCAACCACCCATGCATCAAATACTCACTCATTCAGACATATATGCATACATACAACATACATGACCATAAACATACCGAATTACATTATCCATCCACTTAACTCTGTGTAAGCACCAGTCCAGATCCTGCTTCTGAGCTTGTCTCCAGCTCCGGCACTCAAGAATAGAAAACAGGAAAACTGAGTGCTTCCTGGTTTCTGCACTGGTGCGCAGGAGCCTTGGCTCTTCATTCCTTCAACAGGAGCCGCAGCAGCAGTGGCAGTGGTTGCAGGGGAGTCACCAGGAGTCGCAGCTGCACCCCCTGTCAACCCCAAATGACCTCCATGGATACCTCACCTTAAATTATTCTTTTAACACTATCTTTTCATTACCACTATGGATCCTGAACATAAATAGCTAAAAATCCTGGTAAACTTGTGGATTTAAAGAACTATTTCCACATACCATCTATTCACTTACATGATTTCCTTTAGGGATGCACCAAAAGTGACTCTCTTCCTTCTGTGCCGTAAGCGGCACATCATAGGAAGTAGGAGAAGTAAGGCTCTTTGCTATACAGACAGTCTGAGTTCCTACTTTCCTTTTAGATTATTTAAACCTACATTAAGTGCTTTTTCCCATTTGTGGTACAATCCGTTATCAAGAAGAAGAGTCGTCCTTACTTGGTAAGGCCCACATTTCTTAATAAAATAGACACACACTCTTTTTAAATTCTGCTGTAATATCTCAAAGATACTTTTTCCACTAAGAAGATTCCCCTTCTGTGCAAACGATTGGCCTGTTATCAGGAGTAGAGAGAATTACTTTTCCAAACAAATGGCGCATATATACATTGCAGCAAGTTATGTGTGCACGTATTAATTGCGCAGGACATAAATCCCCAAAGGCTCACAGTACACGTTCCCCCAACGATCGATCCACTTCTTGGATTACTGGACCGAGAAAGTAGTTCGGATACTCTGAGTCCAGGCATAAAGTCTCTACTACATAGTGCTTCCACAGTTTGTGGTGGGGCACGGGAGCGACATGATCATGTGTGCCTGATTCACGCTATTTAAAACCGTGTCTGCGAGGGCATCCACAAGCAGACACAGGTGTAAGAATGAGAGCTGATGAAGTGAGCACAAATGAGACAACATGAAGCCTTTTTGACCATGTCACATTTCCACGCAATGGAGTATTTTACTGCAGAATTCTGCACAGTTGGGAAGGCCCAATTCCGCAATTGACTGGAAATATATTCCAGACTCGATGTAAGAGATGACTTAAACTTCTCAGAAGTTAGTATAATTAATCGAGCAACATTTTCCTACAGTTATATGTCAAGAAATGTCACGATTGCAAAGTTATGCATTGCTAAATATGGACATCCCAGAAGAGAAAGTTCAATGCACAAAGCACATCGTTTTGTAAACAGGTTTATTTTCACTGTTCAGGTTGTAGGTTGTGTTTTCTTATTTACAAGATAAATGCCCAGGCACACGCAGAGAGGTAGTCAGAGCGACTGAATGCAAGGAACCCCCCAGAGAAGTGAGCGAAATTGGAGACCTGTTTTAGACATTTCCCAGCCGCGTGATCGATGTTTAACTTTTCAGCTCAATCCCCAAGCAGTTTGTTTTCCTTGCTCTTTAGACATTTCATTCTTGTTACTGTATCTCATTTTGCTTCAGCTCACCTTGTTGAATGTCCGTCACACAAAGCATCCACAGGAGGACTGCATGCTATCTACATTCATCTTAGGAATAGCTCACAGTGCCTTTTTATGTACTCAAAATGTGCACTATTTGTAAATGGTTTAAAAAGCTTCTAGAAAATCATATTTTCTTTCGACAGGTCAGCCAGTACCAAGGTAATTCAAATGTTCTAAGTAGCCGACTGCTTGGGTATAATCACAAAATTAAAGTAATTACTTCATATTATATGCCCTAGATAACCTACAATACAAAGGATTACCATATGCTGTCTGCTATGATGCAAAAAGACAGAAAGTTGTATAGTGTCAATGCACCTGATTCACAAAGATTTCCACTGGAGAAAATCAAGAGATACCCTCAAGCATCTCAGATTTGCACTTGTAATGTAATGTGATGTAATGTAACATTCAGGTTAAGGCAAGCTCACAATGAGCTCCCCAGTGTCTTTAGAGGATTGTAAATGATACATGTGCACGGAGAAAGAAAAACCTGTGACAATCCTGTTCTTCACACTATAGAGAAGGAGGAGGGCAGATTCCATGGTGGCTGCTTATGTGAAAAGCAAGGAATAGCTAAGTAACAAATAAAAAACCCAAAAGGAACACACCTGAAGAACATCACACAACATAAAACAACCCTCCAGTACTCACAAGACAGGTGCACAAAACAAGAATGACAAACAAACATGAACACGTTAGGGTATGACAGCAACATGCCTGCATGGAAAAACTGCAGAAGGGGAACCAATGGTGATATTAACAAAACAATGAACAAACACTTAACAAGGTGTTACACACATAACAGTCAGACAAACAAAACTCCACACATCAGCATACTATGTAAAGTAGACAAAACAAACCCCAGAGTTTTCAAAATATTTGAATAGATCGCTAACATCCTCCAATTGGGAGCCTACAGTGTGTCACTCACAGTCTAACAAAACCCCAAAAGGACCAGGACCAGGAAGTGAAAAAGATATTTGGGGCATTAGATTATTGGCTGAATTAATTTTGTGGGTTAAATCGAGTTTCAACTTGAGAATCATGATTCAACCTCATCTGTCAGTCTGTTAATGTCTGATTATTCAAATACATGCATTAAATATCTTCATATTAAAACAAAGCATTAAACAAGTCATCATAAATGAAACGAAGTAAATAGTAAAATTACAATAATTAAGAAACAGTAAAAAAACAATAACGACATTAATCATCACCAATAGTGGCTCTAATTATTATTGTTCTGAGGAATTGTTCTGAACTCCAGCAAACAGTAATGTGTTGGGTGCTAATAAGTGAGACATATTCAGGAGAAACTTTCTTAAAATTACACATATGCAGAAGTGGCACAATAAAGTGTTTCCTGAGCAGATACTATCATTTGCAAAAACAAAAGAATAAAAATTGCATTTTAGATGCTAGTGTCCGTTCACCACACTCACAAAATAATTTGTTGTCATTCGAAGACCAGGTACTCCGATTACCCACCAATGGAAGATAGTTCAATCGCAGGCATGTTATAGGTTTCCTAGTTTGTCCGGTAAAAAGAAAACAAGTAATTAGTACAGTTTTGTAAGGAAAACGTAAAAGGAAGAAAAGCCCTGATGTCACTTTTTCAAGAACACTGAATACAGTTTCATGTTAATGTTTCCTGCGAAACACCTGAAGTATTGCCGTGTTCCTATTTTTATTCATGGCAGACAAGTTGTCAAAATAGTTTGATAAACATAAGTTGTATAATGTAAACTTAACAATATGTCCTAGAGAAGGTATGTCCCCTTTACCTAACCCCGAACACATCCTCTACACTGGCCTCTTCTACATTCACCACCTCAGACATTTACATGTGTTTTGCATTTAGTTCTTCTCTAACATTGTGTGCATCTTCATTTCGAAATGGTAGCCATGGATTTAGTTATGATTAGCTGGAAGGTCAGGGTTGGGGTCCAGGGCGGGGTAGGGAGAAGAGTATGTCTTAGAAAGAAGGGGTGTTATAGCGGTTCTCTTCCTGTAATGGCAATTTGAAAATTAGAATATGTCAAAGACAGAGGAAGTAAAGGAAAGAAGGGAGTGACACATTGATTGTTTCGAGAAGTGAATGTAGAATAAGTAAATACATACATTCCTTGATTATATGTTTGTTCAGAAGGACTTTCTCCAGATTCACCACCATAAAAGAGCAAGTGCCAAGCAACGTTTGGCTGTAGTGGGTTTATCCAAGTGTCTGCATATTTAAGCTCTGACACAGTTGTACTCCTAAACCTGCAGAAAAGACTTGAAAAAGGAAGTGAAGGACCTAAATACCAGTAGCAAATGGAACTATAAAACAGGGATTTTCCTCATTAACCTTTAATGTCTGCAAAATATCACCACATCTGCAGGTACTGCCCCCACGCTAGCAGGAGATAAGATCCTGGCCTTATTGTTTGCAGATGACGCTGTATTATTGTCACTAACACCTACTGTTGCCCGCAAGCAACTACGGATATTTGTGGATTTCTGAAAGAGCAACAACCTGTCCATCAATGTCACAAAGACGAAATTGATGTTATTTAGTTCAAGATCCAGGAGAAAGTTCAGAGTATTAAGGCTAGAGCTGGATGAGGGCCCTATCGAACAGGTTGATTCCTAAGTATCATAACCAACCCTGCCAAGGCAGTGATAAAGGCAGCAGTGCTGGTAGAATGTGACTGCAACAGCTGCTCTAAGACAGCATGATCATCGGCCGTGATGCGTCACTGGAGCATAGCAAGGTGAATGAGGGTTACAAGGAATATTATGTCTATGTAAACCCGAAACACAAAACAACATTGTTTATTAAGCTGTGCATGGGGATTTTACCAACTGCAAGCCTCCGCCACAAATGGAATAACAAAGTATCTTCCATGTGTTCATTGCGCGGTAGCATGACCGAGACCACAGTTCACTGTTTTAATGATATGTTCAGCTACACTGTCATTGAGGAAATTATACCTAAAGCCATTATTTGTGTCCCAGGTTGTTGAACGATTGATGAAGCCATGTCTGTCGGTATTAACTCTAATGATGTGCTTGCAGTATATCATACACAAATACTCATGCCCATCACTGGCAACCACCCTGATGTACTTCACTATCCAAAACTGGATGGCCTCCCACAATCTTTGGTTGAACCACAACAAAACTATATATTTCAATGGACCTCCAACCCAGTTCTCAGACAAGAAAACCCCTAAGGGGTATTTTTGGATGCTGAACTTAACATGACCAAGCACATCAATGTCCTGGCATAATCTACAGCGTACACTGTGAAGCGTATCCCCTTAAGCAGACAATTTGTGTCCCCAACCAACTGTCTCATGCTCCCAAGACCCATTATTATCAGCAAGCTTGACTATTGTAGCATCTTCCTCATGGGCACCTCTGCAAGAAACCTAGCAAAGCTGCAACTCCTCTAGAACCAAGCTCTCTGTGCAGCCCTGGATCTGCGCCAGTCTGACCACGTTTCGACCTCCAGACGTGAAGCCCACTGGCTACCCAATAAATCTCGCATTGAGCTCAAAACTTTGACATTTGTGCATTGCTGCATCTAAAATGTGGTCCCCAGCTATTTAAACAAGTACATCTCCCTGAAACTCCCCTCACTTGCTCTCTGCTCTTCAGATAGCACAGTGTTTGCTATCCCAAGATTCAAAAAGGCCATAGCGGGAGGCACATGTTTTGCTGTCACTTCCCCGTCTCTCTAGAACTCACCATGCATCAGAGATGAAACATCCTAAATTATCTTCAAGAGATTGACCAAAACATGGCGCGTCAACAAATATGAATAATGACTCTTTTTACCTGCCTCCAGCTTTCCTCTTCATGTTTGTACCATGTGGCTGTTGCCATTGTTTGATTGTTTTACTACATATGCTGTACACACACTGTGATACCTCTGGGTCTAGGCATTACCAAAATGTTATACATAAATAAATAAATACATTCTACCTGTAAATGCCTTGTGTGGGCTAAGAGGGCAAGACAGAGGAAGGTACAGATGCATTGATAATGTTGTTTGGTCACTTTATCTGATCATTTAGGTTGTTTTTAATCACACTGATTTCAGCCAGATCTGCTGTGTTGCTAAAAGTGTTTATGAATTGTCTTAATGTACTGTCATAGTGTGAATGTTTGCTTTTTTGACATTACTGTTGAAATAGAGCATTATGAAATGAAGACAAACATAGAATGCCAACATTACCTTCAGTCTCTAGAGTGGAAACACAGTCAATCTGAAAATTACATGAGTTACCAGCAATATAAATAAAACATAACTGGGTAACTGGTGTTTGTGTCATTAACATAACACCATCAGCATGTGTCAAAGCTGGACTTAATCTGCAACGACCCGTTGGACATCTGAGGTATCTGGTATTCATTTGACTCCAGTCCATGCAGATAAAGATTACACGAGATTGGGGCTTTCACAAATCCCTGACACACCCTGAGTTTAATCAGAATAGATTCTGTGGTGCCACCACTCTTCCCGTAGAAGACATATTTGTTCGCAAAATTCAGCTGTACTAGTAAAGCAAGTAATTCACTGTCAATACCAGCGTCTTTCAAAATAGCCGGAATCAGGGGATGGACATGCCTATTAAAGGCCATTGTCAAATCCACGCACGATAGACCAAATGCACCCTTTATCAGTCCGTGGTACTTGTGGGTGACCAACAGGAGTTTCAGACCCTGCTCAACAGATTCATCCTTTGGAGGAAATCCCAATGGGGAATCAGAGAGAATATTTAAATCAACTAATTCCGATAGTCTATCATGGATTGTTTTTCCTAATATCTTCCATAAAATGTCACTTAGAGCAAGAAGGGTCAATTCTAAGATCCTAATCATACATTGACACAACTGCATCTACTTAGCAACCAAGTGACAGGAAGTATTGCAGAGTTTAAAAATGCTTGAAAAACATTGAGCAACAGTGAGGCCCACAGGTCGCGAGTTAATTTATGTAGGTCACATGGTATGACATCAGGTCCAGGAGCCGTCATAGAGCCTATTTCAAAATTCAGCTGTGTTTCTTCACTCAGTGAGAAATCCATTACAAGTTGAATGGGAAAAGTAAGGCCATCAGGATATAATTCACTCAAGTCAGAAGCATAAAGAGACGAGACACATCATCTAACATATATTCTCTTCAATATAATTGGGTCCATATACATATACGGATTCACCACATTTTTGACTTTCTGATCTTTTTTGTATGGGGTTGCTAACAAAGGATTGTTGGCCAGCACGGGACAAACGTTTAGGTCTCTACTTAAAAGCAGGAAATTACATTTTTTTGTTTTTGTCCTATTTTTCAAATTGGTTCCAGCAGGTCACCATCGTGGTATGACCTTTGTCAGCTGTGAAAGAAAGCACGTTGAACATTTTTAAGAAAAGTATGCAAAGATGTTGTTCTAGTTGGTTGCTCACAGTCTAGTGCCATCTAAGTATATACACAGGTGCCCCCTCGCTTTGCTCTATGGGTTAACTACTAGCATATGTTTTAGGCATCCTGTGTTCTGTTTGCCAAAGAAAAAAGAAGTAATATGGTGACTCCAGGGCAGTTTGTCCTGGAATGCATGCCTGAGAGCATACCTCACCAAATAGTCTGATGTTGTCAATTGAGATAGTACATTGAAAAGTAACCATTCTGTAGCCGACGTTATTACAATATAGGCTATTGCAGCTAAAGACTTTTATTATCTTCAGTTGAGGTGGTTATCTAAGAAAAGAAGTGTACATCCTCCTCAAATCTTGTTGTGGCAGTATTTGCGTCTGCATTCGTGCTGATTGTTCGGCATCACGAGGCAATGCTGCAGGCAATAGGAGACGATAGGATGCCCACGACATAAAATGTAGCTGCTATAGTCACCTGAAGCACAACAAGGGAATATTGGTGTGCAGCCCCATCCACAGGAGGACTGGTAGCTACGGGGTTGGGGGACACACAGATATAGAGCAGGAACAGGAGCCTCACCCTTGCCAATGATGGATGAGTCCCAAAGGCCGGGATCCCAGCGGGATGTGGAACATCCATCGGCATGAACGTGGTCTTGGAAACGTGCACAGCGTGACACTGATCTAATACGTTCATAGCATTCCTCGCGGGAATGTGACAGTGTGTGGGAGACATAGGCCCAAGCAGGGGTAGAGGTTGCATTGTACCCTCTTTTAATGTGGTGATGTGCACAACATGCAACTGCTTCATTGCCAACAGGCTATTCCCCACACTCACTCTTTCTTATCAGAGGGGCTATATGCTATCATAGGAAGGATTCCCCGTTCTTCCCTTCTAAGCCTGTACCAGATCCCCTAGTAGTGCTTAGCAGTTGACAGCAGATCAGATGGTGCACTGTTGGGGTACTCCTCTAGGGTTCTTTGAAAGGCTGCTTATCACAGACGTGCCACCTGATATAGTGGCAAAGACCTGCAATTTCCCTCCCAATAAATACTCCAATCCTCTTCAGACATTGAGTGGCTAATTGTTTACCTGAGGGTTTTGTTAGGTCCTATGAGAAAGCATGAGTTAAATGTAACCTCCCTCCAAACTCTACTTCCTTAAAATGTCTGAACCCAGCCCCTTCAAACTATGACTGACAGGGCATACACTGCATGAGTGAATGGGACCGATTCCTTCACGTTCGGTGCACCTCAGGCAATACCCTACCATTTCCAGATGCTGTCAGAATGATGCATCCAACTCACCTCACAGAATTAACCAATCTGTTGCCAGTTCCTCGCTAGGCCTACAAGCTACCGTGTTAATATCAATATGTGTTCCTGCTGTCTACTGGTATAATTTCAGTATGAGATTAAATAAATTAACAAGCAGGGGAAGGAAGCTCTGAACGGGCCTATATGCAATTTGAACCCAAAACTTGCCCTGATCTTAATTTAACACACTACTCATCCCCTCTAGACAGTTGGAGGCTCTCCGGGAGACTGACGCCCACTTACTTGGTTGACCTGGCTTAGTTCTCTGGCCAGAGCCGTTTCTCAGCCTCCACCTGCCTCTCCCTGTGATGCCTGGGCCCAATGCGTGTGTCCTTGACACCTCCTGAAGAAACAAACAAGATATATCACAATGGGGCAGCAACTTCCTAGTCTTGTCTGACTTTCGGAAGGTATAGGGATCATATAACCTAGACATCTTCATTGAAACCCTGAGGAAAGAGACTGCGTTGGGGGCCAGTTTGGACAGACCCTGCATACACAGGCCTCATACACAGAGATCCACACACTTAATACATCTTGTTAAATTGCACGGTTACGCTGTTGTGTTACTTGATAACTGGGTTCAAAAATACAATCTTTCGTCTGACTCGTCTTAAATAGTTAAGTGTAGATGATCAATTCTTAAATGAGTACAGAGAGTTAATAACACAATAACATGTTTCCTTTCGCAAATTCCATACTTTTGCTGGACAACAGCACAAACAATTGTAAAAACGCATAGCCTTTTTCAAATTACTAATTGTTTTGAAA
Source organism: Ambystoma mexicanum (assembly GCF_040938575.1). Classification (NCBI taxonomy): domain Eukaryota; kingdom Metazoa; phylum Chordata; class Amphibia; order Caudata; family Ambystomatidae; genus Ambystoma; species Ambystoma mexicanum. Next base: position 474,799,491 of record NC_090933.1, read on the forward strand.
ATCATACAAGCTAGCCACGCCAATCTACGCGGAAGCCCAGGTGAACATGCATTGCATACTGTACTGCACTTGCCACGCATTAAAGGGTTGAAAACATGTTATCATAGAAGGGGGGAAAAAAAAAACATTGTCAACAGTCTTATTGTAAACTTCAGCTGAACGATTTTGCAGTCTAAGTGAAAACTTTACACATGATTGCGATTCGGGTCATAGTTCATTTCTAGTGTAGGCATAGAAAGCAAATCACAGTCGAATACACAGTGTGTGCAATGTTTCTGGTTAGTCTCTGGATTTAAGATCAGGCACGATGTTACCTCAGAATAATAGTAATATGAGATAAGCAACACCATGGAAGTGAACATTCCCTCCTCGCTTGATTTCAAAAAGTGAAGCTTATGTTTAATTGAGAATAATGTGAAGTGCACCTGCAAAGTGATTCAATAGTGAGGCATCCTGGCTCGCATTCAGCACATGGCCTACGCACTGTGAGCATGGAATGTGCAGTGCCAGACTTGAATTCCGGTTAGTCACTCAATATGCCCACAGGCTCCTCTCAAAATGTAGTCCCCAAATTCGGTTCAGATTCATGACCCTGCGTCCTCCAAAAGTGGCAACGGCAATAATGCAAAAATTACGAAATCGGCCTTTTTTATCATGAGAGCCAAGTATTTCCTTGAAATGCTACCATCTAAACAGAATCTCTCATTGCTTAAAGTAGCTCATTCCTAATTTTGGGAAATGGAGCGTTTGTTGATTTTTGGATTTATAAGCCTCGTCAGGACTGACAATAGTTGCTCACTTGCTAATCCACGAAACATTTGTCGCAAGTTTCCCTAAAGAGTCATCTGCAATGGCACATCCCCTGAGAATGTTGTGTTATGAGTGGGTTCTATGGGTGGCAGTTGAGAGGATGTGACTTCTGAGAGAGGATGCCAGTAGATGCTTCCCTGTCTTTATACTTACCTGACTTAATGTACGTGATCTAATGTACTGGGAACTAAGTAAAGTAGTTACCAGTTCTTACCAAGATGTGAGAGTATTTATTGGCCAGGGACCCGCTACAACATGGGAGACGAGGATGCTGGCTGTGCTGGGGGGACAGCAACATGAAGGGGACATACACCACCCCCAAACCCAAATCATCAGAAGATCCTCTCTCAGGTAGAAGCGCTGTTTGCCAATGAGGGCAGAGAAGCCCAGCGCTGGATGTAAAGGGGCAGTGCCAGGGCAAGGGCCAGTGAGTCTGCTAGGAAGCTGACAGAAGACAAGCTTAGGGGCAAACGCCAGCAAGTTGCCAAAGGACAGTGAGTCCCAAGGGGCTGTGAGGAACATTAGAACATTTAGTGAAGCTAAGGGCCCATCGCAGAGCATTGGGGGGGCTTTGAGTGCATTGCAGGCATTGGAGGGGGCTAGGGCTCCTTGACTTGGCTAAGGACTTTGCTTCTAAGTACAGAAGTGCGTGTCTTTTGATACAGCAACAGAGCAAAAAGGTAAAGGGCAACTGCCTGTGCTGCCAGGTAGCGTTAGTGTTTGGTGCTCTGAGACGGGGAAGGTCCATATTATGTTATTGATGGATGTCAGTTGAGAGGATGTGACTACTGAGAGAGGATGCCGGTGGATGTTTCTGTTTCCCTGTCTTTATACTTACCTGACTTAATGTACTTGATCTAATGTACTTGGAACTTAGTAAAGAGGTTACCAGTTCTTACCAAGATGTCAGAGTATTTATTGGCCAGGGACCCGCTACAAAACAGGTCTTAATAGACAACACTGTTAACCCCTTAGCATGGCAAAAGTTGCAATGTAAATGTGGACTATTGGCACGCTATGCATTTAGGTATGTATTTCTTTATGTGTGTGGTGCTTTGCAATCTGTCTTCAGAATGCAAGGAACAAAAGGGTAAAGGAAAAGAGAGAGATAAGATAAAGGGAATAACATTATGTCTTGTGTCAACTGTCTTGGAGATATATTCCCAAGGACCAGGCAAAGGTAAACTGCTGGTTAAAACAACAAAGGGGGAAAAAACGAGGTCTGGCCACATCTTAGCTCTATATATTTTGTCCTGTATGGGAAAGAGTTGCTATGTGTGATCTTCCCTCGAAAAGCAATAAGAAGCCACACAGCGGGGTGCCTTCTGATCAGCACAGAGCCTATAAGACTCTGGTAGTCAATGGTGTTGAATGCAGCCCGCACATCTTAAAGGATCAATTATCTGATGCAGCCATTACCGATGGGTCTATAAATATCACCTTTGATCACAGTAGTTTGGCAGTATGTCTTTAGTAGTTTAAAATAAGCAGGAAGTTGAGCTATATGACAAGGCTGGAGCTGTCGGATGGCTCCAGAGACAGTTTGTATAATACGGACAGGACTACTGCCTGCTTAATAATCCGGGGCATACACTCTGCCACCAATTACTTTCTTTTACCTGTTTCATATCTTGCACCACCAAGCGACTCATTGGCTTTACTAATCTAAATGGGCTGAGATTTTTAAATGAGCCTGAGATGCTGCATTACGTAATAATGGAGGACCATTGCTCCAATCACAAACGGCTGACGTGTGACTGCAGAAATACTTGAATGCTTGGCTGGGTGTTGTTTTCCCACTTGTGAGATGTTACTCCTGTTCAGGGTGATGTTAATCGAAGGTAAATTATGAAGATTATCAAACAGCATTTGGATTGAAGGGATTTTCTTGCTGAAGAGATTTGCAATCCTTTAACAATTACAAATACATCTCTGGCAATGTTATTACATGAACATATTACATGTGTAGCATGCTTGTGGTTCATGAGGGCTAATTTGACATTTGCGGAATAGACAGAATGGCATGCTCAATCAGCCTGGCAAATCAATAATTTGCTAGATGCGAGATAGATCCCTTTTCATGATGTTGTTTTGATGCCACAGGGTATAGGGAATTTGGACATCATACAAGTGTGACGGTCTGGAAAAAATTCCTGCAAATATGCTGATAAATCTGACTCCATACCTAAAACAGGTAGATTTATAACCCCAATAAATGTACTCTTGCAACAAGGTCAACCTATCTCCACGGTCTTGGGCAGACCTATATATATATATAAGTAAAAAGCAGGATAGATATACCAAATTCAAAAAACTATCTCATAGGAGGTGAACAAGTACTAGCTCTCTCAATACTCTCTTAATACTAGTCGTCCTGAAAAAATGTACCTAGTACCCATAATAACGTCTAGAAATTGTACAATTACATTTATTAATTCATATATCCAATAAATTAATTAAAACCATAGAATCACAAAGTGAGTAGTCACTCAATACAATATCAATAACACAATACAGCAGACACAATGACAAAGATATAAACTTCAGCACTCATAAAGTGTCTTTACACAAAATTTCCAGCATGTTTCTGTTCTGTGATACCACCCTGGTCGAACATTCATCAGAGGATGTTCATTTAAGTTTCAATTTCTTCAAGACTTTGTGCTGAGGGTAGTATGCAACATACATGCAACACTGGTTGAAACCTGCAATTGACACATCTGCTCATCTCTATTTGGTAGAAAATATCTTAAAACCAAATGATTTAGCAATGCAGGTTGCAACATTATTTACCGAAAAGAGATGTGACAGGGTAATACAACTCAGTATTGATAGCCCCTCCCATGCTCAGACTCCTGGCCATTGGCACACACATTTTAAGTGTTTATCTAAAACTTTTTGGCTATAATAATATCTTTGTCAGTCACTTCCGTCTATCCCCTGACCCCAGATAGGCGGAACACCGCAGCATCCTAGGGTGAGATACACAATAAGGGCCATTTTAGTTTGGTTGGATGGATTTGGGAGTTATTAAATAGCTGATTTAAAAAACAAATAGATGTTTGGGACCACATTTTTCACTTGTGTTAAAAATGTTTGGGCTATGCATGTGGTTTGTGATCATAGGCGCACAGGTGGACCAGAGTGGGGAAACATATATTTGGGAAGATGATAGAGCAGCACACAATTTACTGGCTTGTTTACCACTGTCAACATTGTGGGTCAGCATGTCTATGGTTTTGTGAGGAGTTGTTGACATTCCCTTAAGCTGCTTATGATTCCTACCCTGGGTTTCTATTTCATATTTTGGAGTTGTTGGGTGCTCTGACCCACGTTTGGACTATTATGCTACAACATTTGGTGCTGTGGGCTTAGGAAATCCAAGATGGCCGAAAAAGCCCACATGTGCGCCAGAATCTATGAAAACCGCGCAGTTTGTGCACACACCAAAATGGTCGCCTGACTTGCCACCCCCCGGTGCGGGTGTGCTGGGTCAGAAGAGCCATGAGTGAAATGGGGTGCCAAAGAGAAAAACAGCAGTGCCTGTTCGCTAGAAAGCACTTTAAAAATCACCATTTGTTTCTCTGAAGGCAAGCTCAGAATGCCCATTTCAAACATTGCAGAATATCCAACAATCTCACTGAACACCAGCAGATATTTGACAGAATAAAGTCTTGTGGGCATACAAAATCTGGAAAGAGGATGAGCCTAAAATAATGTTCATAGCAAAACTGGCTGAGCTGTGGATTTCAGCAGTTTAAGTAAATTTGGACTGAAAGACACTAAAAATCTAAATGTTTAAAAGAAATGAGAGACCTACTTTTGAGTGTCACATAGGTTGCAATTGTTTAAATGTCATAGTTTTAAACTTAAAATCAGCATTCTAGCTGCATGCGTAAAAATTGGAAGTTTGATTTGGACAGGAAAACTGGCAGCCAAAGAGACATTTAGCTGAGGCCTGGCTTAAAAAGAGAGGGAATTTTGCCCACCAGCTACCTCCGACAGGAGTTGAGACTTGCACAACAGCTGTGTTCCCAGGCCTAGCTGCCTTTTGCTGTTCCCACCAAAAGGGATATGACACTTCTCTGATTGAATTACCTGGGCTCTGCAGGAAATTGAACAAAGCCCTGTCCTGACTCAGGCAAATGTTTTATTGGGGGGGGTCGTAAAAGTGGCTTCCTCCTGGAAGGAAAGGGGAGGAGCACTGCCTGTGAGAGCAAGCTGGCTTGGCAGAACTGGAAAAACCAGAAATTCAACCTTGTGCTGGGGGGAAACCACACCCCTTTGGGGCCAGAACATAAATCTAAAAAGATGGATCATTCATAGAGCGGACTTGTGAAAATTTTATAAGTGATATCATTATTCTTGTGATTTTTCTGTGCACATTTGAAGACGTGTTAGGACCCGGTGGTATGTTCAGGGGGTTTTTAGCGGAAAAGAGGATATTACTCTAAATGTATGTATGTTAAAAATCTGACACTCCACCACCTAATGCCCACATGCTTTGCGAACATTTGTGTAAATGCGGGGACAAATCCGATATTGGTAACCCGACCAAAAAGTGAAATATGTTGCCATTTTTGAACCCAAGCTCCTAGAAACGACAGAATTGGAACATGGGCTACCATCAGTAAATGCATGATGTGTGTATGCAATGCCAAACAACTGTCTATCGGGGAAGTATGTATTTGGATCAGATATAGATTGTGTGTAAAGTTGACAGGGGTGGGTTCTCTGACTCATAAACTGACCTCATCATGATGACACCTCACTTCATTCCCCCAATCAAGGGGAAGAGGAGGAAGTGGCCAATGACAAGTGGAAAGGGGTGGGCCTAGAAAGCTAGCCTCTCCACCCACTTTCAAAACACATAAAAGCAGACAGTCAGGACAGATAGACACATGCTATTCCATCTGCTGCGGGACACTCTGCTGGGAAAATCCATACTTTACCTCCATCAACCTCCAGACAGCCACCACAGAGACTCCAATCTATCCACCTTCAGAGACCAAGACTTTACTTCAGAATTTGTAGCAGAGAGGTCAACTACAAGCTAAATCCCTCTTTAGCAGGCCTCAAATCATTGCAACTATTCACAGCCAGGCGAGCTGTTTGAATTCTTTGCAAGAACTCTTGAAATTTGCCAGAAAGCAGTGTTGTATCCAGAGAGAGACCAGCTGAACCGGAGACCGCTGTATCCGGACCCACAGGCCTGATCAGAACCAGAGACCCAGACCAGACCAGCAGAGTAGAGCTGACCCAGACGCTGTGTGCAGAGACCGTCCGTGGCGAGTGAAGAAAACCCGCTGACCAGATCGTGACGAGGCCCAGTCCTTCTAAAAATTAGGAGTGAGTATCCGCCAAAACTTTGCAGAACCCAATCTCTTAGTTAAAATAATCTAATGCAAGCTATTTTAACTTGAGTAGAACTGTCTCCTAGAGATCCTGTCACCTGTCATTCTTAAGCTGCGAGCTGTCATATGTAATTCCAAAGTTGCACGCTGTCACTTGTCATTTTGAGTTGTTTTAAATCCGAAAATCTACCTTTACTAAATCGTTCATAACTCCGGAACCGTTAGGAACGAAATTTCATCTGGAAGCTGAGATCCTAGGCTGTCCTAGGACCCCAAAACGATAGTGCTACTCCTTGTAGTTCCTCTGTAATCGCGCCCGGCGCACTCGGAAAAATCTGCCGCGATTTGACATTTTGCCGCAAATTGAAAGGTTAGCTCACGTGTAAAAATCTGCAGCTGCTTGCCTTCCGTTGCAAAAATTCGTTTGTAGCCTGACAACCATTCATAGAGCATTGCTAAAGTGATCCTGAACTCATTCAAAGTATCTATCACTCACCCTGAACCTCTAGAGGGAATTAAAAGCATTTTAGCATATTTTTCACTTCCTTGCAAACCACATTCAAAGCATTTTGGGCCTGTGTTTAAAACTCCGACCTGTTTTCCTCTAAGCTTGCTGGGGGGGGAACTGAATTTCGTATTGTATTGATTGCAATCCTGAGAACTGTGTGCTCTCATTTCCATCTCCTTATATTGCATAAAGGGGGGAGTGAATTTTCAAAAAAAAGTGATTACATTGTCTTTTAGTGAAGTCCTATCAAGTCGATTTCTGTGCTGCATTCTTTTTCATCTGTGCAATTCATTGAAACCATAAAGCATTCTCTGATACTTTATTCCCCTGTTCCTAGTCATAAGTCACCAGAACTGTGCTATTGTAGGATTGCTTATTGATGATTACTGCTCATATGCCTAAGTGTGCTATCAATTATTAATGTATTATCAAAGTGTGATATATCTATAAATTGTTAATTTCTCAAATAAATCTTTTAAATTTGCAAAACAAACCTACATCTTGACTCAGTGGGGTCAGGGAGATTCTAAGAGAGGGGTGTTATACAGGGGTAGTCATCCAGAACTCATGAACTGGGCATAAAGATATATCAATAAGGGTTTTCATTCAGTATTCTAGACTAGGCGTTGACTTAGCTGTAGTGTTGAATTGAATCCTCTTACAAAGTGGGGGCTCGAGCCGCGATATTCTGGGTTAGATTTACCATTTGTGCAGATTAATACAGTGTGCCAGCTGACCAGATACGCATATCCGGTCGGATCACCACGATGTGTTACGCTGTAAAGCACCCCTCAAAGGAACGCTCTAAGAAAAAGGTCTGTTTTGCAAAAATAAAATACTAATTTCTGTAAGTCAGGACAGAGACCAATCTCTAGAATGACGACCTTAGTAGACATGAAAATAGCCAGAGAGCACTTCTTACATAAGTTATTTGTGAGAGGTGAGTGGACTCACCAGTACCGCATGGTCTGGTTGCAGGCCATCACACAACAGGTCACCGAAACAGGGTCAGATAAATGGAGAGATCAGGGTCCCTTACATGTGGCCCTGAGTGAACTATACATGGCTCCTAAAGCTAAGGATGAACAAGACAAGATGGTTAGGATAGCGGCATATTTGTATCTATATATGGGAGCCATGCAAGACAGATGTCCTGAAGGCCACGATCTGGCAAATAGGCAACAGATGGCGTTAGAAAAGGTCCAATCTGACCTGGTCTCTTCTGAGCAGAGGCTGCAGAGGAGCCAGGAGGCAGAAAATGATAGTAGGCAGTATATCATTAAAATAAAAGAGGACATGGATATACTGCAACAGGAAAAGGCTGACCAGGATACCAGATTTCTGGCCTTGCAGAAGGAGTACCAAGAAGGTTTGGACTCCCTACTGCAGAGCCAGAAAAAGCTGGAGCAACAGTTAGACTTCAATAGGGTATGTGCTGAGCAGGTAGTCACCCTGCAAGCCACCTAGATAGGGAGAAGGCACAGAGCAATAAACTGATTCTGAAAGACCTGGATATCCAGGCAGAGTTTGATCAGGAGCGCCAGAAAGCTGGTGCCTTCCAAAGGCAAAGGGACGACCTGACGGTACAGATGCAGACACTTAGTCAGGAAAGGGACACCTTAGGCCAGGAAGTCTGCCACTCTCCAAAAAGAACACCAGGACTTGCTAGAGCACACCAGGAGGGTGAAGGAGACTCTGGCAAGACAGGAGCAGGCCAGTAGGGATGGGACTCAGGAGGTAACCCTCCTGCAGCAAAGTCTGGCCTAGTGCTCCAGGACCAATCAGGAAACGCAGAGAGAGAATGAGGCCCTCTGCCAGCACAATGATAGGCTCCAACAACAGGTAGCAATGCAGGAGAGACTGATAGAGTCTAGTAAGGCCTTAACTGAGGAACTGAAGGCGCATGCTCTTGCATTGCAACAGGGAGCAGGGGCGGATAGAGACCAGGTTCGCTGGGAAAGGGAAACTCCTGAGCATAGCCTCAGGAGCCCTAGTACCAGAGGCCTTTATCTCTCTCAGTCCCTGGACTCTGCCACCCCCATGTCCCCTGGCGCACATGAGCACCGGGCCACAGGGATGGCAGATTACTATCCAGCCAGAAGCATGGGGCTCATAGGCCAGTACCTCCCAGGAATGGATGGGCGGGCATCCGGGTATGGGCACCCAAGCACAGTGCAATTTAGTGGGGAACCCCAGGAGAATAGGCCCATTAAGGGCATCCTGAAAATTTCTGCACAGTTAGGTCAGTGGGGGGGGGGTACCCATCAAATCCTGGCAGCAAGGTGGAATCTGAAGACTCCTCTGAACGGCGCAGGACACAGGAGACCAGGTCCCCACATTCTGCTAGCCAATCCCAGGCTTGCAGAATCCGGGAAAACCTGGAAGATCAGACAGGAACCTCTGGGAGCAGTGCCTCTGATTCAGAGGATGAATGGACCAGGGTTACCCGAACCAAAAAGGCCAATAAGGCAAAAAGGGCCTTGCTTAAGGACCCATTGAAGCAAATAAAGGCAATAAGGAGTGTCATCACGCCTTATCACAAGAACGCCAAGTATTCTGTTTGGGAACACTTGGAGCTTTACAAGCAAATGATGGAGACTTTCCATTTGAAGGACAGCCAAAGCTGTATTCAATATGTAAAGTGGACCTTCTCACCAGAATACTCCAGTTTCTTTGCTGGAGGACCAAAATCATTTAAGATGGTCCACCTATAAGGCGGCCATCTTGAAACATTTTTCTGTTCACAGAAATCCTCAAGAGGCTCGCAAGGCAGCCTACAATTTGCAATGTGGGGAGGATCAGGCCCCACAAGAATTCGTGCAAGAACTGAAACGTGCCTTTGTGCAGACCACCAGAAGGGTGCCCACAGACAGCAGAGAATTTGTCAATACATTTTTCCATGCCTTGCCCAAATATATAATGATCCAGCTCGTGAGAGATTTTCATGAGAAAAGATCTTTAGACTGGGTCATTGAACAAGCTACCCGGATCTATGAGGTGCAGAAGCCCATAGAAAATAAAAGCAATACCCAGAAAAATCCCAAAACCAACAGCACCCCTGCTGCTGCCAAGGTGGCAGAGGTAAAGGTTGCCCCCGTTTTAGACTTGGAGATGGGGGGGGCCTAAAAACCTACCTGCACCTCATAATCCTAAACCCAGAAATCCCTCGGGCCAGTCACAGACAGGGAGTCGAGGAGGTAGTCCCACAAATGGGGTCCCCCGCTCCCCTGACTATGTAAGTCCCCGCTACAAGGGAAACCGACCAATCCTGGGTTATGTGTGGACTCCTCCAGCCCAAGGGGGGGGGATCCAGCCAAGCACCTGACCCGGGGAACTTCCCTCCTAACTTCCCCCAGGAGGGCAGAAATTCTCCAAATCCTGGGAAGAACCTTTTCCCCAGGTATCCACCTAATCTCCAGCCCCAAAATCCTCCACCCTTCTTTCCCCAATTCCCTGAGCCCAGACAACCTAATCTGGGAGAGGGGAGGCCAAGGGTGGAGGGGTACCAAAATCTTCCCAACCAGGGGTACTACCAGAGAAGGGATAGCTACCCTTCCCGGGATCAGCCCAGGGGAGAAAATAGAGCCCCGTATCAGCCTGAGCGGGTTTCCCAGTTAGAGCACCAGGTCCAAAATATGGCACGGGATCTGGGTCACATACTGAGGGCTCAACAGAACCCTCTGATGAGCATGCCACCGCAGAATGCCCCAAACTCTGGACCTGGTGCTCCAGAACAATGACGGGGGCAGCACCCCGATAACACACCGGTTCCCAGGGAGGAGGCACAAGGGGAAGGGGGGTGTAAAGCCTTGGAGGCAGCTTCCTTCCCAACTTGTAAACAGCCTCTGGAAAACCAGGAACCGGAAACAAAATCTCCTGCCCCTGAAAGCCTGCCTCCCAAGGAGCAGAGGGGGGGGTAGGAGAAACAAAGGACCCAAACAGACCCACTTTGTGGAGGAGGTACGGGTCTTCCAATTTGAGGGAGAGGGATCCTCAGAAGATCCTGGGAAAAGGATCTTCTCCTTCAGAGATGGAGGAACTCCTCCCAAGGAAAAATGGGTCCCAAGGGATGTCAATTCAGACTGGGGAGATATGGAGACTGAGCTACCGCCGCCCATCATCTCATCCCAGAACCCACAATACCAAAATCCCCTGGTTCAAACCCATCCTGGTGACTGCCTCCAAAAAGGGGGGGCGACCCAGAACCAGAACCAGGGGAACCCACAATGGCTCTGATCTCCAGTTGCCAACTTTTTCTTTCAGATTCCCAAGGCTCTCCACAGAATTCTGCCCAAATCTCTTCTCTTGCCTTGTCCAAAACCAGAAAGTTAGCCCACCAGTTGTCCAAAAATGTGCATTATCTGTGCCCCCTTGAGGAGAAGGAGGGAAGATACTATGCCCCGGTACAAGTACAGGGGCAGGGTACAATTTTGGCACTGGTGGACACTGGATCCCAAGCTACCCTTCTGTCCAAAAGGGCCTTTGAGGAACTAAATGCCGGAAGGGGGGAGAATTACCGTATTCCTCTCACCTCTCTTCCTGGACAACTGCAGAACTTTGACGGGAAGGAAATTCCCGTTGAGGGGACTGCAGACGTGGACATTAAAATTGGGCGACACAAGGTGAAACACCCGGTCATAGTAGTGACTCCAGAGGGCACCCCTTGTTTACTAGGGAATGACCTCCTGAGAAGGTTGTCACCCTTAATAGATTGTGTACACAAGGTCCCCTGGACCCAGACTAGCCGACCAATAAAATTAAAACAGAGTGTCAACCATGTTAGTTTAAACGGCACCTTCCACATGGTTGAACAAAAATCTGACCAAGTAGAATTTCACTTCCAGAACAACCAAATTCCAGACGTGACAGTAATAACAGTAGGACAACAGATTGGTGATGGGGGGTCCTCTCTATTTCTGAAAATCAACCTTCCTTCCAGTTTAAGGTGGTATTCCACACTGGAAGGAAACACCCTGAAATTCTTTACTAATCCACAATCAGGAACTCTCACTCCTATAGTCCAGAAAGATGTGAAATCAGCTCAGAGCCTGGCTGATATTCAGCAAATTGTAGAGCAGTTGTTCATCCCTGTTCAGTTAAATGATGGGAAGGACTCTGTTCTCGTTCGAGTGTGCGTGAACAATGGTAAGAGCTTCATCAGCGAAGCCATGTTCCGCCAACTCCCAAAAGATCCATCCATTCCCACATTCAAACTGATAGACAAATGGGAAATGGACCTGAAGCACCCAATTCCAAACATCTCCTGCCAAGCAGGTGTATGCTCAAAATCTCCATTGGCAACAAGAGCATAGTCCACAATTGTTGGGTCGTGCGAGACGTCACTGCCGCTTTTTACTTAGGCAGTGACATTCTCAATTGCTTCGCCATTAGTTTGGACCTAATAAACTTCAAAGCTTGGTCCCGATTAGCGGATAATCCCATGGGCTTTGATGATCCAGAAAAAGCATTTAGGTCAGCTCAATTGCTACCTTATGCAGTTGAAATTCAGATCAAAGAGGAAGTCACCATCCCAGAAAGGACCCGACAATTCTCCCTGGAAGTGAAAGCTAAAAGAGGACAACATTTGAAAAACCCTGATGCTTACATACATCTAAACGCTTCTCTCCAACAGCAATGGTTGGGGTTAAACCCAACTCCATTAGTCAACATAGAACATGACACCATTCTAATAGAGGTGGATAACAGCGACTTAAAGAGAATTACTCTAGCCGCAGGCACCATTATTAGAATGGCAGTTGATGGCCGACATTTTTCCATCGATTTAGGAAATTAACTGTTAGGACCAATCCCCAAGGACTGTTTTGACAGTGACAGTGATGACAATACAACACCAGACAGGTGGGCGGGGCAAGGGCGCGGTGGGGCAAGGGCGCGGTGTTTGGCGCCGTTTGGTCCCCGGAGGGACTTCCTGCTTGTGGCCACGCCCCCCTGGACATATCCCGCTGCCGCCAGTCCCGCAGCGGTGAAGCCCGCGGCGGGGCAAGGGCGCGGTGTTTGGCGCCGTTTGGTCCCCGGAGGGACTTCCTGCTTGTGGCCACGCCCCCCTGGACATATCCCGCTGCCGCCAGTCCCGCAGCGGTGAAGCCCGCGGCGGGGCAAGGGCGCGGTGTTTGGCGCCGCTGGTCCCCGGAGGGACTTCCTGCTTGTGGCCACGCCCCCCTGGACATATCCCGCTGCCGCCAGTCCCGCAGCGGTGAAGCCCGCGGCGGGGCAAGGGCGCGGTGTTTGGCGCCGCTGGTCCCCGGAGGGACTTCCTGCTTGTGGCCACGCCCCCCTGGACATATCCCGCTGCCGCCAGTCCCGCAGCGGTGAAGCCCGCGGCGGGGCAAGGGCGCGGTGTTTGGCGCCGCTGGTCCCCGGAGGGACTTCCTGCTTGTGGCCACGCCCCCCTGGACATATCCCGCTGCCGCCAGTCCCGCAGCGGTGAAGCCCGCGGCGGGGCAAGGGCGCGGTGTTTGGCGCCGCTGGTCCCCGGAGGGACTTCCTGCTTGTGGCCACGCCCCCCTGGACATATCCCGCTGCCGCCAGTCCCGCAGCGGTGAAGCCCGCGGCGGGGCAAGGGCGCGGTGTTTGGCGCCGCTGGTGTTCGGCGTACGTGGAGGGAGGCACTCCTTGTGTTGGCCATCGGACGGGGCAACAAGAAAAAGTAAGTGCGGACAAGCGCTTTTGCGCCTGGGCCTGGGCCTGCTGGTGTCCTCTTACCTAACGGCGTAGAGTCCGTGAAAACCTGCTGGGGGCCGGACTCGGGACTTCAGCACAGCCCTCTACTGGTCAATTCTGAGGGGCTTCATCATGTCCCTAATAAAGTCCCTGAGGTCCTTTAGAGGCCGTGCTGCGCCAAGGAGACCGGCCATGAAACCGGCTGGCTCCCTGCCATCTACCTCGCCATCTACCCTGCCCACGTCTTGCTCTGAGTCCTCTGAGTCCTCTGAGACCCTGTCCCAAGCCCCCGAGTATTTACTAGCAAGAAAACTCCTGGTCATCAAGAGAAGTAGCCATCAGGGTGCAACAGAAAAATCTAGGCCCACAGCGAAGCCCCATTCCGCGGCCTCCTCATGTTCTGTCACTGACCTTGTATACCGAGAGCCTATATATACCGTGGAGGACACGAAAGCACCCACCCCAGGAACCGAATGCGGGGGGGGGCCTTCCAGTAACTTGGCTAACCTCCCAATGCAGAGCTGTAAAGGAACTCTCCCAACACAGAAGCTCGAAGACACTGTCTGTCAAGAATCTCTGCTTACCGTTTCTGGGAACTCTGAAGCCATGCCTCTGGTTAATGCCTCTGGCACAGGGATAGGGGGGGTTGGTGATGTGTCAGTCCCTCCTTTCGCATCCCTGGCACCTGTTGTTTCTGCCACCCCCCAACCGAGCTCGCCCACTGTAAGCTTACACCTGCCACCTGCTCTTCTACCTACTTCGGGCCCTATTTTCGTCTACTCACCCCCAGCCACAGCTGCTACCACTTTGGGTCTATTGGACATAGAATCTACTGGAACAACAGAAGATAATCTCCCGCCCATCTCCTCCTGCAGCTCATGGAGCGAGACCTTACTAGCATCGATCTCAGGGTCCTGCTTCTCTTCTCATCTAACACCTTTCAGGGCTCCCGAACCTGTCACTCACGGAAGCTATTCCTCCTCCGCTCCACTACAGAAGGAGTTGCATACTACCAGCTGTTGCTCCTGTGCTCAAGTGCTTTCTGAAATTGCAATCATTAAGAAATTGCTTTTGGTATTGATTGATGCCCGGGGAATAAGAGGGGAGAGGAAGGGTGGTGGGGACCCGCCTGGGGAGTCTTCCAGTTTGCCCCCAGATGGCAAGGGACTCAACCCCCCCCAGCTACCTTCAATTATCCCACCATGCGATAGGACGGCCAATGCATCAATGAGCTCTTCTCGGGATGTCCAGCTGATGCACCCTAATGCAGAGAGGGGCCACCCCACTGGGAGTAACGAGCCAATTGTGATGGGGGAGAGTCCCCCAAACGTCCTGACAATCAACCCTCCTAGGGAGGGAGGGAACGGAGCACATGGCCTCTGTTCAAGGGGGCGCAGCTCCAAGAGTCCTGTCCCTGGGGGGAAAAGAACTGCTACGGTTTTCCTGCATGGGGTACCTAAGTTGCCTTTGGGCAGGCGTGAACCAAGGGATGCCCTCTCTAACAAATGTCTTCACTGGCTGCGTTCCATTGGGAACTGTCCCTTTGTGACCAGGGAAGCGTTGGTGGGGTGCGTTAGACTGGCAGGCGAAGGTTTAAACCCCTCTGACTCTGTTAAAATTGCCTTCAGGAATGGTCAAATGGCCAGGGAAGTCTTGGGAAGATCTGGGGGTTATGTGCGGGCCCCACATAGTGGGATTACAATCAGCTCGTGCCCCTATTTGGGAGCCGCTGCCCCACCTGGAACTGTCATACATTGTACTGTCCTGTCGGGAGCGAACTGTACTCCTCTGGGTAAAAGGCTTGTGGGGGGCCGGGTCTGAGTGACAAGGGCGGATAATTAGTCTAGTGACCATTCGGCCAAGTTAAGGGCCCATGAGTAACGTAATGGGGTCTTAGGGGTTGACTCCTTTTTCCACTATAAATATCGTTTGATCTATGGTGTCGGGTTATGGTGCAAAGATTGCATTTCCTTTTATGTGTTCTGATCTTGTTTATTTTGGGTTTGATGGACTGTTCAAACTGTAACCTGGATTTGTGCTATAATGTGTATTTTGTCGTTTAATGGTTGTTTTTACACATCCGAATAAACTTGTTTGACCTGACCAATTTTTACCCAGCATGGGGGGAACTTCCTGGTGTACACTTCCTGCCCTTATGGTAAGGAAGATGTGACTTGTGACTTCTGGAGGGATGAGGTGATTTTCCAGGTCCATGAGGGTTGCCTTTCCCACCTGAAGCCTCCAGTCCAAATCAGCACTCTGACCAGGGACTTCTCCACCCAGCTGGAGGAGGCCGCTGAGATAGCCAAACCAGAAGTCTTTCCAGGATTCAGGCAGATGGTGGAAGAGAGAGTCAACCTAGCTGATGCCTGTGTGACTCTGGAACAAAAGCAAAAGTTGAAACAAGTTTTCTTGGATTTCCAAGATCTCTTTGCGGTAGACTCATATGACTGTGGCCGCAGCGACATCCACACAACAACAATCCCCATGGACCCTGGCATGACTCCAGTGTTTGTGAAGCAATATCGTTTGCCTCTCGCATCCATGGAGTCCCTTACTGAAATAATTAAGAACCTTGAGTCCCGGGGAATAATCTGTCCAGTTCACAGCACCTTCAATAATCCGGTGCTGGGAATACTGAAGCCAAACGGCCAGTGGAGACTCTGCGCCGACCTTAGGGAGCTCAACAAACGGGTCCATACTTCCCGATGGCCTCTGCCCTACATTGACCAAGGGCTGACTCAGATCCAGGGGTCACAGGTATTCACTGCAATAGACCTGACCAATGGATACTGGACTGTGCCTGTCAGTAGGGAGGACCAATACAAGCTGGCTTTTACCTTTGGGGGCCAGCAGTACATATGGACCCGGACTCCCTTCGGATACCTCAACTCCGGCAATTAATTCAACATTTTCCTACACAAGGCCATACCGACCTGGGTGCAAGGGGTAACCTGGCTTATGTAAATGATGTCCTCATCAAAAGTTCATCTGTGGAGGAACACATAGCGGAGATCCGTTATGTTCTGACCCAGTTGAGGGCCGCCGGAGCAAAACTTTCCTTTCAGAAAGCACAGTGGTGTAGAACCCGTGTTCATTTCTTGGGGCATGAGATTACTCCTCAGGGTCTCTGTCCCCAGGAAAAGAAAGTGGAAGCACTTCAGAAACTGAAAGACCCCACAACTCTGCGGGAACTAAGGAGCCTCCTTGGACTGACTAATTACAGCAGAAAGTTCATTGAGGGCTACGCAGAGATCACCAGACCCCTGATTCATCTCCTGAAGGGGGGGGTCAAGTGGGAATGGGGTCCAGAACAAGCCATGGCAGTAAGACAACTCAAAAGAAGCCTCTCACAAGCGCCCTGCCTAGCTTACCCTGTCAGAAACAAGGAGTTCTTCCTGGAGACGGGGTTCTCTAATACGTGCTTGACGGCAGTATTATACCAAAAGCATGACAAGGTCAATAAAGTAATCTCCTATGCGAGCAAAACTTTATCCTCTGTGGAGGAAAAATTCAACGATTGTGAGAAGGCACTCCTGGCAACGGTGTGGGCATTGAAGAGTTACCGCCCGTTTATCCAGGGGGAACTCATCATAGTGGAGACTCCACACCAGCCTCTGCAATATCTCCAAAGTGATAGAATCCCGGCCGGAAATGTGAGTAATTCCCGAATTACTTCCTGGATTCTGTCAATGCAAGGCTTTCCTGTGGAGGTCAGATATGGCCAAAACAAGAAGAGTCCCCTCGCGCAAGGTCTGGCTGACTTGCATGATTGTGCCAGAGAAAACTGTCTCGAGGACGAAAGTCTAAAAATCAAGGACAACATGGAGGCATACCTTAATTCACCACACAAAGTCTTTGAAGAGGACAAGTGTGAGGGAATGCCCACTGTCTATGTGGATGGATGCTCTTACCATGTTGGCAACAAACGGGAGAAAGAACTGGTGGCCGGCGTAGGGAATGCATGGGTGAATGAGTCCCCAGAACCCTCCGCTGGATACAAAATTGGTCCCCGAAGTAGTCAGGTGGCAGAATTGATGGCTGTGCATCAGGCCATCCACACTGCTGTCCAGCATCAACTCCACGAACTGGTCATCATCACAGATTCGGATTATGTACGGAACGGGTTCGTGGAGCACCTGGTTAATTGGAAAACCAGAGGCATGTTATGTGCTAATAACAAACCCCTGAAACATGGGAAGGTGATCCTAAACATTGATGATCTGTTCACATCGAATGGGATGACCATCTACTGGAAAAAGATCAAGGGTCATTCCAAAGTGGACGGACAAGACAAAACTGGAAATGACTTAGCTGATCAGCTGGCCAAAACCGGGGCCATCCAAGGGGATCTAATAGAAATAGAGTCCCTGTTGGGGGAAATCCAGGTCACTGCTATCACTAGGTCCCAGACAAATGCTCACAGTGATCTTTCAACTGCCCAATGGAGCAAGGAGACCCCTGATGCTGATTTGATTACAGCTCAGAAGGGGGATCCAATTATTGGTAAGTTTTACCAACACCTTGAGGACCCTGAGAACTTTCCCCTGACGGATACCGATTACATTGGGAAAGAGGACCTAAGAGTGTTGATGAAATGTCCAAAAATGTTCCGGATCCAAGACGGTTTGCTAGTAAGGAAATCCAAAGCTGGCCATGATCAGTGGGTGGTTCCTACCGCATTCCGAAGCCTGATGCTAAGTCACGCCCATGATGCGGCCACCGCCGGTCATAGGGGGTTTCACACAACACTGGAGATCTTAAGAGAGGTTGCCTACTAGCCACACATGGGCCAGGACCACAACCAATATTTGAAGGGTTGTCTTGTGTGTGCACAATTTCAGCCAACATCCCTCACACACCGGGCACCTCTCCAAAAGAGGGGAATGACACTCCCATGGTCAGATTTACAAATTGACTTTGTAGGCCCCATGATTCGCTCCGCTAGAGGAAACAAGTACATGTTGACCGTTACATGCTTGTTTACCAAGTGGGTGGAATGTCTCCCAGCCCCAAACTGCAAGGCAGAAACAGCAGCTGCCCTGATGATTAACCACATCTTTTCCCGTTTTGGTCTACCTCAAAGGATTGAGTCAGACAGAGGTAGCCACTTCACCAGTGAAGTAATGACAAAGATGTGGGAGATACTGGGGGTCAAAAGGAAGTTGCATATTGCTTACCGGCCAGCTTCTTCTGGGGCAGTAGAGAGATATAACCGAACCATTGTGAGCATCTTAAAAAAGTTTGTGGCAGATTCTGGGCCAAGTTGGGATATCCGATTACCTCTGGTCATAATGGCCATCAGATCTACCCCTTCATCTGCAACCAAAATGTCACCATTCGAGTTGATGACTGGACGCAAGATGGTGCTTCCGCAGCATTTGCTCTACAGGACCCAAGAGCAGACACTAATAAATGCCTCCACAACTCATGAGTATGTGGAGAATTTAAGGAAACACCTTCAACATGCTTTTGCCTATGCTCAGCGGAATCTAGAAAGATCAGCTGATAGCATGAAGACCCACTAGGACCTGAAAACTTCCAGGAAGGAATATCAGGTGGGAGACCGGGTCTATCTATACAATTTCCAAAGGAACCAGGCCAAACAGCGAAAATGTTTGCCTACATGGAAGGGACCGTTTGAAATTATAGACAAGATCTCCCCTGTAGCTTATAAAATCCGCATCCCCAAAGGCGGTTTGGAAGAGGGGGAAGACAAGTGGGTCCATATAAATCAGTTAAAGTGTTGCCATCCCAGGCACACTCTACAGCAACTAGAGGAATCCTCTGGAATCCCTGAGGGGGCCACTCTAGAGTAAGTCAGTTCTAACCTAAAATATCCCACATATAGTCTCTAAAATATTATGTTTCTTGTGAGCGATTGTCTCTGAATTATATCTTGTTTTTCAAACTAAAAATGCTACGTCTACGTATGTATAAAATATATATGTTTGCCACACCATTAATAGTAGTGGAAAAATGTCTATGAGTAGGTATTGCCGCTTTTTCTTTCTCGTCCTAGGAGAGATGAAACCAAGGAGAACGACCCAGGGACCGGGAGTAAAGATCCGAGGGGCCCAGTGTACCACCCAATACTCCCATCAGGACCGGCGAGGAGAACCGACTGATCCACCCCTGATAGAGGAAAGGATGCTGAACTTTGTCATCTGCGGAATTGGAAGAAGATGATGCGGACCTCCCAGCATGTGGGTCAACATCCTTAGCACCTGACATCCCCTCGACTCAATCCAAGTGCAGTCGGGCGGGGGTGTTTGTTGGGTGTTCTGACCCACGTTTGGACTATTATGCTACAACATTTGGTGCTGTGGGCTTAGGAAATCCAAGATGGCCGAAAAAGCGCCAGAATCTATGAAAAGCGTGCAGTTTGTGCACACACCAAAATGGTCGCCTGACTTGCCACCCCCCGGTGCGGGTGTGCTGGGTCAGAAGAGCCATGAGTGAAATGGGGTGCCAAAGAGAAAAACAGCAGTGCCTGTTCGCTAGAAAGCACTTTAAAAATCACCCTTTGTTTCTCTGAAGGCAAGCTCAGAATGCCCATTTCAAACATTGCAGAATATCCAACAATCTCACTGAACACCAGCAGACATTTGACAGAATAAAGTCTTGTGGGCATACAAAATCTGGAAAGAGGATGAGCCTAAAATAATGTTCATAGCAAAACTGGCTGAGCTGTGGATTTCAGCAGTTTAAGTAAATTTGGACTGAAAGACACTAAAAATCTAAATGTTTAAAAGAAATGAGTGACCTACTTTTGAGTGTCACATAGGTTGCAATTGTTTAAATGTCATAGTTTTAAACTTAGAATCAGCATTCTAGCTGCATGCGTACAACTTGGAAGTTTGATTTGGGCAGGAAAACTGGCAGCCAAAGAGACATTTAGCTGAGGCCTGGCTTAAAAAGAGAGGGAATTTTGCCCACCAGCTACCCCCGACAGGACTTGAGACTTGCACAACAGCTGTGTTCCCAGGCCTAGCTGCCTTTTCCTGTTCCCACCAAAAGGGATATGACACTTCTCTGATTGAATTACCTGGGCTCTGCAGGAAATTGAACAAAGCCCTGTCCTGACTCAGGCAAATGTTTTATTGGGGGGGGTCGTAAAAGTGGCTTCCTCCTGGAAGGAAAGGGGAGGAGCACTGCCTGTGAGAGCAAGCTGGCTTGGCAGAACTGGAAAAACCAGAAATTCAACCTTGTGCTGGGGGGAAACCACACCCCTTTGGGGCCAGAACATAAATCTAAAATGATGGATCATTCATAGAGCGGACTTGTGAACATTTTATAAGTGATATCATTATTCTTGTGATTTTTCTGTGCACATTTGAAGACGTGTTAGGACCCGGTGGTATGTTCAGGGGGGTTTTTAGCGGAAAAGAGGATATTACTCTAAATGTATGTATGTTAAAAATCTGACACTCCACCACCTAATGCCCACATGCTTTGCGAACATTTGTGTAAATGCGGGGACAAATCCAATATTGGTAACCCGACCAAAAAGTGAAATATGTTGCCATTTTTTAACCCAAGCTCCTAGAAATGACAGAATTGGAACAGGGGCTACCATCAGTAAATGCATGATGTGTGTATGCAATGCCAAACAACTGCCTATCGGGGAAGTATGTATTTGGATCAGATATAGATTGTGTGTAAAGTTGACAGGGGTGGGTTCTCTGACTCATAAACAGACCTCATCATGATGACACCTCACTTCATTCTCCCAATTTAGGGGAAGAGGAGGAAGTGGCCAATGACAAGTGGAGAGGGGTAGGGCCTAGAAAGCTAGCCTCTCCACCCACTTTCAAAACACATAAAAGCAGACAGTCAGGACAGATAGACACATGCTATTCCATCTGCTGCGGGACGCTCTGCCGGGAAAATCCATACTTTACCTCCATCAATCTCCAGAGAGCCAACACAGAGACTCCAATCTATCCACCTTCAGAGACCAAGACTTTACTTCAGGATTTGTAGCAGAGAGGTCAACTACAAGCTAAATCCCTCTTTAGCAGGCCTCAAATCATTGCAACTATTCACAGCCAAGCGAG